>NC_138824.1:83371461-83987352 GCF_965183815.1 Platalea leucorodia | reverse complement strand
GCTGATGGAGAGGGAATAACCATGAGCCTGCTGAAGATCATCAAACCCTGACTTCACCCTCCATGTCTGTCCATGCAGACAAACCAAAAGCTTTCATTTTCAAAGCCTTCTCAAATTCAAGTCCCTTTAAGGTACCTCATATTGAGCAGGCAAAATTGAAAGAGCTAAAGTCACAGGCACTTCTGGGAAAGCTAGACCAAATTTATCTGTTTTTTAAAAAAAAAATTATTGTGAAATTATCTGTAGTTTCATCTACTGAGGATTTTTCTAATGTTTTAAAATAGCCATGGTTTGCATTTTTGGAAGAAACAGCATCAATTATCTTTTATTTAAATTTGGAAAAAAAAAAAATGTAGCTTTCCTGGTCCTCCAGTCAGCTGTAAATCAAGGAGGATTAAGCAGTGTGCAGCGCATTTCTCATTTGTGCCCATTGGGCCTTTTTTTTTTCCCTAGAAGTTTATGGCCTCTCCTCTTCAGCTGACATTACACACCACTCATCACCATTGATGCTGAAAGCTAGGCTAACATTTGTGGCAGCAGCTACTTCTCAACTAAATCCCCATGTTTACCTTGAAAAATGCCAATCATCCTCCGGTCTCAGTGCCCAAACCATGCGAGACTGGTTAATGGCAACATTTACCAGCTGCAGCAAAAGCATCATCTCAGCAACCTTCTTCCTAGAGAGTCAACTTGGCCACAGGACAGCAATGGCAACCCATGGATCTTCTTTCCTTACAGGAGCCAGGACAGCCAGAAGCTAAGCATTGGCAGGGGGAACTATTGTAGGTCTGGAGACACCTGACAACCTGGAGCCTCACTGAGAAGGGGAAGTTACTGGAGGTGATAACAGTCTGACTGAGGTTCTTGCTGAAGTCTCCTGTCATCTAGAGGTTATGATTGGCCCTCTGTCTGAAGAGGGTTGGAAGCTTGAACTAAATTTTCCAGCAAATCCCTCAAGTTCTGCAGAGCTCCAGCGTAAGAGCTTGGGAATTTGTCAGCTAGCTCACCGAGGTGGGGAAAAAAAAAAAAAAGAAAAAAAAGAAGAGTTTTTAATAAATAAAATACAAACCAGAGTAATAAAATAAGCATGGAAGATTCAATGTTATTTGTTTTTATATTAATTTTATGCTGCCCCCACAAATTCAATATACCACAGCTTTGTATATTAAGAAAACGTGTGCAACATGGAAAGTATTAAGGAAGTGTTGTAGGGGTTGCGTTAGGGGAGGGTCGTTACTTTTGGCTGTCTGAGAAGCTGTCTGGAGTTGAGGAATGCGTGTGTCAGCTGATTAAGACCACAGAAGTGATTAGCGAGGGAACCGTTAACAACGCTGCATGTCGATGCACGTCTTTAGGCTAAGGAGTTAATTGCCTCTCTCAAAACTGTGGTTTCAAGAATTCTGTAGGCCTGGGAAGAAAACCCAGTGGCAGTTTGCACTTGATCCACATTTTTCAAAAGTCATTTCACATCTACAAAGGCTAGATATGTCTCCTTCTAATTCCTGCTGAGGATTTTAATGTTGAGGTAGATAGCTAATTCTGTGAAGAACGAGGTAGCCATGAACTACATGAGTATTTACCCATCACCTCTCCTGTTTGCTACAACTTTTTGTTTTCAGGGAAGCTTTTCCTTGATTCATGAAGTGCACTTCTCCAAGAGTTCAAGTGCGTGTACAACATAGCGCCTTCCACCGAAGCGCTGATGTGCAGCATCCCCTTCAAAATGCCCTCCCCACCTCGGGAACAAGCACTTGCCATTCCTCCCTTTAAATGATCTTCTTCCCACTCCTTACTCATAAGCCTGAAGGAATAAATATGGACCAAACATGACTAGATCAAGATTTTATAGGCTGAAGGAAGAGAAAGACCTCTTGTTGAAAATGCTTTGGTGTCTTCATTTCATCTACAGGTGAGAACCTGGAGCACCTCTGCTTGGCAGCGCTGCCTGGACCCACGCTGGGGGGCACTGGACACCCTCCAGTCTGGCGGATGCTGCCCAGTGAGCTGTACTGGGGGGCCTGGGTTTCCCCAGCAGCCTGATCTCTGGCCTGGACCCCAGCCTGTCCACACCAAACCCAAGCCACTGCTCTTCAGCTGAAATGCTGAAGTGTGACCCCATGAAAAAACTAGGCGGTCTTTCAAGAGAGGAGGTCCCAGGCCATTTCCAGCTTTTAGACCTCCTCTGGAGCTGTCCCCAGCCAGACCATGGAAACCAGGGGGTACTTTCTGGATGAGATGTAACCACACAAGGCGACTGCTACTTACTGTCCCCCACTGGCGCTCCCAGGAGGACCGCACTGCGCTAACCCAAACTCGGGGTGCGCAGGTATCGTTCACTGCGCTGCAGTCCATAGGCAAATTAAAACCAACAAAACTCCCAACTGAATAGAGGAAAAATAAACATTTGCTCAAGTCACCTGCTCTGATCTGCTCATGTTTTGCTCAGCTCCCCGTACTCTGCAAGCCAGAGTCATAGATGATAGACACAATCTATAATCAAGTGGGTCTTTTCCTGTCGATAACATGCAGGCACTGTCAATCCTATCTTGGCCGAGGCCAGTTGGCTCTGGGTGAAGCCCTACCCTCAGCCAGCCTTGGGTAAATTACCTTCCCCTCTAGCCCTGGGGCCACAAACACCGATCCATGCCCCTGCACTGGCTCGCAGGCTGGGAAGCAGCAGGCGCAGGGGGAGCTAACAAGCTCAGTCAGCGCCTGGAGAGAATCAGTCTTTTCAGATGATAGATGCTGGGAGTGACGGACGTGGGTGCGGACACTTTGTGTCCCTGCTAATAGCTGCTTAACACAACTACGAGTTCTTGCAAGGGTTAGGCACCAGCAGGTTTAAACAATAGGCAAACTCTTTTGTGACCTCAGCTAAATCTTTAACCTGAGAAGAGGCGAGCCGGCTTTGGTTTGCACAAGCACCTACAGATTCAGATGTTTATTTCAGTATTTTTTCTTTTATAACAGCTGGGCTTGTCTTCTCTAGATATGAGTTTTTCTTGAGATATTCTGCATTTAATTATCAGCTGGGATGGAAAGCTTGCAAGCACAGATGTTATTGCAACATTTCAGTGCTTTGACTTTCAGGCCCAGATGGAATGAACTGTGCAGAAATGAGAAATCAAGAGTAAAGCAAACTTTCTCAAACTTTCAAAACAACTCAATGTGAGAAACAGCCTGGGATGGATTAAGGGCACGCACGGACCGACTGAGCCGCTGCGGTGATGAGTCACGGTGCTACACTGACGTGACACCCTGCCACGGTACTCTGCCTCTGCAGAAACGCCGAGGGAAAGGGCTCCTCTGCAACGTGCAGCTCGGAGCCCTGGCCTGCTGTAAATCTCTCTGTGGGGCTAGGTGAGGGTTTGGCTCTGCCCTTATTTGGTCAAATACCCTTAATTCTTTTCATGACTGGAGCGCATCACAGTTAATGATGTTATTTGCAGAAAAAGGTATTTGGCTGTTGAGCGTAGGCGTGGGGGACAGCATGGGTTCCTTGGCTCGTTTGCCGAAGCCGTGCCATGGCCATCACTGCCGGCAGGCGTGTGCATGCATGTGTGTGTGTACACGTGTCTTCCTGTCCCCACGGTGTCCAACAGGTTGGACCCTCTCTAACAAGGTGACTTGAAAATAGAAGCACATGCTCAGACGCAACTTTGCCTTTTGTTTGCTGCTGAAACACTATTTCATGACCTTAGAAAGTTTAAAAGCTTCTCTTTGGAGGACAAGAGCTAAAATAGGATACCTGCCTCGCAGGCCTCCTCATTCACTTACCCTTGACACTACCTTTCAAAAGGTGAAGATGACTCGGGCACTGCAAAGGTGTGGTTAGGGTCCCCCTGGGTGACCGAGTTGTCCTGTGTACTCAGCACGGCAGAGGCCACAGGTACAGAAAATGGGAATCTGCCTGCGTTCACAGCTCAGGCCAGCAGCTTTTTTTCATGTACAAAGCTCACAGCCAGGGTATTCCTCTTTCATGCCCACCCTTTCATCAGCCCCAGCCACTTGGTCCCTGCCCCTGGCCAGCTCTTGGGCTGTGCCGGAGGTACCGATGCTGCTGGGTCTGGATTTGCAAGCCAGCAGGGAGGGTGATGCTGATGATGGTTTCGGTGTGATCCTTCACCTGCAGTGAGTTTGTCCCAGGCATTCCCAGTCTGTGTTGGTATTTCAGGATCGGGGGGGGGGGGGGGTGGGGGGGTGGCGGGGTGTCCCTTTCTCACCCCCTCCTTGGGGTGCCTGCCTGCCCCCACACTGGGGCAGGACCAGTCTCTCCAGTGGCACATGCATCCTCACTTTGGCAGAGGGAAGCACTCTGGGCCAACACAGAGAGGCTGATGATGGGGCTCACCTCCCCTCATGCCAACCAGCTAAATACCAGGAGTCTATTTAAGGTCTCCATTTCTGGCAGTCCTGCTTCCATATTATGCCCACCACCCCCACCTTGTTTCCCACCTCTGCTGCCCTGGTGCCAGCACGAATGGCCTCACAGCAAGCCGAAGGAAGGAATTGGTTTGGGTTAAAAGACCCATTTTTTTTTGCCAGGTGGGTGCTGACCCATTTCTCTTCCTTGATCTGGGTGGCAGCAGGGCTCGCGGGGCATTGCCAGGGCGGGACGGAGCAGCTGCGGGGCCAGGAAGGCAAGAGGGCAGCGCTGCTGCAAGGCGGTTCAAGGCCCAAGTGAGACCGGGGCCGCGATGAGGTGCCGGGAGCCCTCCTGTGCTCACCAGCACGGCAGCACGGCAGGAGCTTCCCTCCAGAAGTGCTCATCTCTCCTTGTTAAAGCAGAGGGAGCCCAGACAACTAGCTGACACTAGAGCTTTAACTCTTACCCAGGTGGAATTACACAAGGTTAACCCCACCTCTGATCGCTTCCCAAGGACGCCAAAAAGGCTGCGGCAGAGAAGGATTTGAATCCAGATTTCCGTGGCTCATACCCTAACGCCTGGACAATCTTTCCTCTCTGGGGGCAGGCATTTGAGAGCCAGACTCTCGTCTGCAGTGTCAGCGGCAAATATTCAAACACCATGACAGTAGAGACAGCCTCAAGCACTTTTTCCTCTCAGAATTAATCAGATTATTTCCTCAGGATAATATTTTATTAATGCAACTGCAACCCGTTCCATTAATACCTTTATTTACGAGCGGCTGCCTGTCATGGGTTTACGCTGCCATGGCTTGTGCAGGATGCTGGCTGGTGAGGTTCAGCACCTGCCCCCAGTCAGTAGCATCAGTAGAGGTTTTCCAGTCGTCTTCACGCTAATGCCGAGTGAAGTCCAGGTCTCCCTATTTCCTTGTCAGCTGGTTACAGAGAAGGGGAAGGGTGTCCTGGCTCCTTTTGGGGGGCCAAAGAATCCAGTCCACAAGCTTAAAGGAGTGGATTTCTAGGAAGGCAGGATTTCAGACAGCTTTGTGGAGCTCTCCCCATTGCCTGTGCAAGAAAATAATCTCTTTGGCTGGCTCATCCCCTATTAGCTTCCCGATTCATCCCCCAGGCTCTTGAGTCAGGGCCGTCCACACTTCATTAGTTCACTGAGCCCTGTTGCACCTGCCACCTACATGTTATTAGGTCACTGCTGATTAAATAATTCAGTCTCTCTGAAATGACAGTCCTCAAAAAAGTGGGTTATATGCTGAGGCCAATCCTGTTTGCCTCAAGGAAGGCTGGTGGTACTGGCCAACGTTGTTGGGTTGAGAGAGATTTTTGATGGAGGAGGAGTTGCAGTAACAGGCTGGCTTTGTCAGAAACATAGGCTATGATTTCTCTGCCCCCAAAGTGTTTTCAGAACAAAGATCACTGCTCTCCTGCCTCTCCAAGGTACAGAAACAAGAACTCAGTTTCATGAATTTTCTCCATAGAAACACTCAGCTAAATAATTGTGATAGACTGCCTAAACATGAAATACATGCAGGCTACAGTGCATAAGCAAAATACAGCAAGGAATGTCTTCTAATTTCTTTTATAAAGCTGGATATGGTGGTTAATACAGGCATGACGTTCCCATTTCTCATGGGACAATATTGACCTTGTATTAATCACAGAATGACAGCATCAGAGACTGGTTGAGTTGGAAAGCACCTTTGGAAATCACCTCGTCCAATCCTCCTGCTCAAGCAGGGCCATCTAGAGCTGGTTGCCCAGGACCATGTCCAAGTGGCTTTTGAATATCTCCAAGGATGGCAACTCCACAGCCTCCCTGGGCAGCCTGTGCCAGGGCTCGGTCACCCTCACAGTGAAAAAGAGTTTCCTGATGTTGAGAGGGAACCTCCTGTGTTTCAGTTTGTGCCCATTGCCTCTGGTCCCATCACTGGGAACTTAATAGTCCCAAACACTCTGGCAGTCTTCTCTGAGAAGAAGCCTTGGTACTAGAGGAAAATACAGCTCCTGTATGTTTACTCCTTTATGGTGGGGCCTTGGAAGTCACAATTACTGAACTCTCCGCTGGTAGAAGGACCTTTAGAAGAGAAGCTGGAAATGCTCCTTCTATTTATAGCAACAGGAACTCCACATCCAGGCATGTCAGTCTGGCAGCTTTCACACCCTGTGCTTGATACCAGAGACAGGACAGGTTTGAGTAAAATATTAGCCATTTTGACATTTCAGATATTTTCATTTAGAATACATGAAAACTGTGCAAAATAATGATGTTCTCCGTGAACTTTTTTTTTTTTTTTTTTTTTTTTGAGAAGGAACAGGATAATACTGAAGCTGTTTGAGATTTTTTAATATGGCTATTACTTACACATTAGATACAATGCTTTGGGACAGCAGCAATGGTGTTATATGTGTATCAACACCTGAACAGCACTGCTGCCTATTTGCTCTCTCCGAATACTGACTGTATTTCTTAAAGCTCCAGCTGCTGGAAGCAAGGGATTAAAAATAAGTAAGCTTAGCTTTAATTTTGAAAAATCTGTGGTCAGGCATTAAAAAGGTGCCCTGAATAAAGATTCAGGAGCCAGAAGTCACATTAAACAAACTTCCCATTCAATTTTCAGTTCTCGCTGTTTTTAAGGCCACCTTGTGATTCTGAAAGCTGGATTCATACATTTGAATCACTGGGGCTTGTAACACCTTGGCCAACACGACACTGTGAAAATGAAGATCAAATGCTTGAAAATAAAGTTGGTTTTCCTATTCATTTCTTAAGTCCCTAAAGAATTTCTAAAATGTGATTTATTTTTACCACTTATGATGTGTATTTACTTTTGCATTTCACTCAACTTGCACAACGAAACGAGACCAGTCTTTCTGAGTACTGTGGCTACTGTGACCTGCAGAATTACTGCTGTAAGCCTTCAGCACCTGCCTACAGTAAACTTACTTACACACGCAGCAAGTAAATTCACATTCCCCTATATGTCACCCACTTCCCATTGTATTAAAAGATACATAATGAAACTACTGTCAAAACATAGCAGCTACTAACACATACATCTAGGTTGAGGATTAACATAAATAACTTGTGCCCTTCTAACAGATGAGAGGATTATATGGTATCCTATTGTGTAGGCAGTAAATAATCAACCTGATTTTCTTTTAGACAAAAGCTAAATTTGAGGCCTGAATTATTACTTCTTCCCTAACGATAAAAGACAGCTGCATAAGGCAAAATATGCAGTGATGCCTGAGCACAAAAATGAGAGCAACTCTCAAAAGGCTTTACTGAATTCAAAGAGGAGCAATAAATACACCTATTTAAGGGAAACAAAAATTTGATATATTTATTAATTTTATTAGAACTAATTTTGATATCTCATTCCTCTCCTGCCTTTGATCCCACTTCTTCTTGAGAATAAATAGATTGGACTGCTAATGAGACGCCTCAGGATGTAAAATTACCTGCAAAATTGTCCTTCTCCCTGGGAGCTTCCCAAGCCCAGGCTCCGAGTTACCATTACCATAAGCCCCAGAGCAACTCCTGAGCTCGGGATTTGCATTCTCAGGAGATGCACACAGTGATGCTGTTATCTGAGGGAGCAGAAATCAAAGCACACGAGGTCAGAGGACAATTTTTATCTGTCTGAAGAGACACCTTTTTTTTAGCACTGTTTTTCAGGGAGATGCAGGCCTTCAGTCAGCTAAGGCCTGAGGTTTCCTCTAGAGCTCATGCAGAAACTTCTCCATGGGGTTCTCTGAGAAATGCACGGTTATGCAGTGTACCTTCTATGGGGCAGGGTGGCTCACACACACTTCTGAAGGTTTAAAAAAAAAATATTACTTAAAAACGATGCCTCAGGTTTGATGCAAGCATCAAGAAAAGAGAGCGAGACAGAGATTCACACCTTCTTTTACTTACTTGTACAGTGTTATTGACAAATTCTGAGTCCACTAGGATGATCCCATCCTTCCAGGATGCCAGCTGATGTTTGCAGGGCTACCAGATAAAGGGAAAAAAAAAAAAAAAAAAAGAAGTATAAACTCCTGGGTGTCATGATGCTGTATTTTACAGAGTCACTGCTTCAGAAATGAGGTGACAAGAAACTGGCTTCTGTTTTCGCTACCTTATTTCAAAAAAACAATAAAAGGAAGGAGAAGAGTCCCAGAGAGAGGCAGCAAAACCAACTGGAGACAAAGAAATGTCTGGAAAAAGACCGGATGAACAGATGGGAATTCCTCTGTCTATACTGGAGAAAAATAACACAGGAAATGACAAAAACCAAACCCATATCAAATAATGAATGGCAAATGGAAAAGCAAAGCAGAAACTTCTGTAAATATGTTAGTATAGAGGTTATACTGCTGAGTCTGTATTACAGGTATTCCTCTGTCTCAGTTTATAGGAGAGAGGAATTGCTGTGGTCAAAAGTGAAGCAGATGCTGGCCTTGAGCAGACTGCAGCAGTCCATGCTTCAGGTTCCAGAGATGCCAGAAGAAACGTCAGCGTGTCAGCCAAGGCAGTGGTCATCCAAAGTCTATTCACTGAACCATTTTTGACAACTCTGGGGTTCTCCCCTTTTCCTCCAACACTTTTTGGCACTGCCCAATGTCAGAGTGACATATTGGATGAGATGGGCCAACCTGGAGCAACAGCTCTGTGTGTTCTGCGTTGGTGTTGCTATTAGTCTCAAATATTATTTCTGTAACTTTGCCCAAACTTTGTCAAGCACCCTCAGGTTTCTGTGCTGAAAGTTTGAGCTGAGTGCAGGTTTCCACAGACCGTTTCGATATCCAGCTTGCAAAGCTGCAAGTCCACGACGAGACGATCTCCACCCAGCCAATATGTCATGAAGACGCCCCTGCACTTTGTCACCTGCAGCCAAAGCCACCTCCAGAATCAACCAAACCAGAGCAAAGTCGTAAACCCAACCACACATTTGTACGTGAGAGCAAAAGCATGCCAAGCCTCCCAGGCTATGGGCTGAAAGCAGGACCAGCCGGTAAGCACCTGCACTCTGCTCAGTCTTTCCACTTTGTGCAAAACAAAGCAATTGCAGGGTGCCAGACAAAATTTAGAAAACAAGGGAAGGAATCAAACTAGAGGGAAGAGTAAGAAAGTATGGCTGAGGGTCCAACCCATTAAAATATACATTAAGTTAGCTTCATAACGAAGGTGGGGGAAATCAAACTGCATTTTTCTTCCTCAAATTAGAGCTTACCCATGGTGGTAAAACTCAGAGCAGGAGGAAAACACTGCTGGCCTGCCTCTGCCTGAGCCCCTGTGGTCCAGGTCCCTTCTGCCACATTTGATGCAAATGCCTGTTACTTGCTTACTCTCACGTTGACGTAGCTCCATGTGCACTTAATGGCCAAGTCTAATGGGAGCATGATATACCTGCAACAGCAGTCTGAAAGGCTGTAAAAATAAATGTATGGGCTTAAAAATATGTCTTACTATTTGTACTAATGCAGGTGATTGGAGTAAATAGGCTGGGGTGAAACATGAAGGCCAGTTCCAAATCAGAGCCCCCTAAAAATCCTGGGATGCCTAGATCAAAGTTCCAAACTGAGGATTTTTGCACTAACAAATTCAGAAATCACAGCCCTGAAGAGGCACCTGAATAACACAATTACCCAGACATTTAGAGAGCAATCAAAGCAACAGCTTTTTCTTTTTTTTTTTTTCACCCCTCCATGTGGTATGGTATTAAGCATTGGAAACAAACTTTTTCCCAAGGAAGACTCTTTTAATCCCAGGAGATATTTTGGCTGATAGCTTCAAGTGACTGATGACTCTGCCAGCACTGGTTTCTTTAGCGTCTAAGCTGAGACACCCAAAAGGGGGTTGCTTTTCTGGTGGCAGAGAATGGTGCCTCCCAGCACAGCTCCCCCCCCCGCGGGCTAATGGCTTTTGGAAGCGCACACCTCCATCACCCAAGGTGATTGCTCTGAAGGGAGATGGCTGGGAGAACTCATTAATGACACAGGAAGCCATTATTTCTCATTGAGTATATGGTGTCTTTTAGGAACAGCACAGGGCTGGGAAACAAGACCCAGGTGAGATCATGTGCTGGATTTTCCCTCTCAGATAAGAGCATGAAAACTGTAGTAAACAATAGACGCTTTGTATCGGTCTGCCGAACACTGGTATCACTGGTTTAACACACCCTAAACCTGTGACAGACAGCATGAACTACTGAATTCCTTAAGCGACCTTGGAAGGGAATAGCTCATGTATCAGTAGCAGCCCTACATCCAAGCCTCCTGACAGCGAGGTGTCCAGCAGAGCTTTTTTAAGCACATTATTCTGTTGTGTGGGGGTGAGAGCAAGGCGGTGGAGGTGCTCTGACTTCCCTGCTACCTCAGAAGCACAATTACTTTTCCCGAGTCACGTTTTCCCTCCGTCGTGGTCCCACCAGAGCCAACACGCTGCCTCCTTCTCCGCTTTCCTCCTTGCTGGGCTCTGCACGCCATTTGCTGTCACAGGGCTGGACATGCTATCGCTGCTTCGCTCCTACTTATCTCCGCGGGGCGAGGAGGTCCTGGTGGGACGCCTGTCTGTGGCAGAGAGACACGACCTGAGCGTTTGCCAGCGGTTATACCCGTGTTTCACTGAAGACCACAGCACAGTGATGAGTAAGATCCCAACAAGAACCAAGGATGGGAAGTAAAATAATGACATTTCTTGTAGGAGCAGCCTAGCTAAGACAAGAATCCCCTTCTTCCACCCTCCCTCCCTCCCGCAAAAACCAGACTAGATGCAATATATAGCCTTTGTCTTGTCTAGCCCATCACACTTCTGATGCATAAAGCATCCTCAAAACGTCCTCAGATAAGACGTTCTTCCTAGCTCATGCCGTTTAAGTTGGCAATCAACAAACGTAAACCAATTCATGATTTAACTGGGAATACAGATTCAGCATTTAGGCAGTGGACTACTGGGATGACACAGCTAGTGCCGCTGCTCCCAGACATGTGCCCGAAACGGTGGGTGCTGAGGGAATACCGGGGACTTGCCAGCCTGCCGCAAGGAGGCTTCACGTACCCAAGGCCTCCCGCTGCAAGGTGCGTTTGTTTGGGGGCACGCAGCACAGGGGGCTGGCGGGGGAGGTAGAACGGGAGGAGCAATGAGACCATCAGGTGAAAGAGCTCTGATCCAGCTATGGGCTACAGAAACCCAGGCAATTTTTTCATTTCTTAATTTCCCTTTATTCTGCTTTGCCGCAGAAGCCCTGTAAGCATCCCACCTAAGCAGGCACGCTTGTGAAGCAGCATTACCTTAAAAACAGAAGGATAAAAAAGGACTTTTGAAGCTTCTCCTGTTTCTTTTCTTTCCCACTTCCACCAAGAACTTTTTTTCTAGAGCAGGGAGATGCATCTTTTAATTTTTAAGAAAGATTATTGGGAACGTGAATTTAAATATGGAGAGCCAATCTAGAATTGCATGAAAGCACCCCAGAGTACCATCTAATTGTAAAAACTAAGAATGGAAGAGCCATCTAAATCCATCCCGCTGCCGCTGCAGAATAGCTCCCTACAGGATATTTACAAGTTTTTAGCACCTTGGCCTTGTGCCTCACGTGCACCAGAGACATACTTTTAGGCCAATAAAATATCCCTTGTCATGGCTTAATGCTGTAAGAATTAATTTATCACTAATTATTTCCTCTTTTAAAGCCCTGCTCTTTGGATAGCTGTGACATAATTCTTAAAAATCACACTAGTTAAAGGGAAGTACACCGTCCCTTCCAACTCCCTGCCCATGAAAGCCAGCTATTCAAATGTTTTCCTTTTCCCAGTTTAATTTCAGCTCTTGCAGTTGACAAGGGGCCAAAACCACTGATCCTGGGGCTGCTGGGGGAAACAGCTCGAGTCCTCTCACTGCTCCTGCCTGGGCACGCTCCGACCAAGGGTCTGCTGGAGGCTTGGAAGGATTTCTCCTTCGTGGTGGAGCCGTCCAGGTTAGAAAAGGATGCGCCTCTTCGGGCTTAATCATGGAGCTAGGTCTGAATTCTGACAAAGCGAGGCCTGACAAAGTAAAGATGAAGTTTTGACTTAACTGAAGCCTAAGGAAATATGATTTCACTTTAAGCAAGTCTCTCTCTGTCTCTCTTGCGTACACACAATCCCAATGTAAGTGATTTCATCTTTCATAGTTGAAGGTCAGCCATTTCAACACTGTATTTTTTCCACAGCGAGTCACAGTTTCTGCTCTCCTGGCAGATCTGCACAATCGACATCCTAAATAAACCACAAAAGCAAGGCAATTTGAAGTTATTGGACGCTTTTATTTTAATGTAGCACCCAGCTCCATATCACATACATTTTCCAAAATTAGATGGGCATAGTATAGAGCACTATACATTTTGCAGCTTACCACGTGGACAGTCTGCAGCTGTGAAAACAAATTGCTTAAATCTGGCTATCTACTTTATAAGTTAAAATTCAAATATATAATAGCCTCAGGGTTTTTTTTTTTAGATTAACAATGATAATGCTTGCAATACGATTTTTTATTATCAAAAAATCAGTAACAGAGTAAAACATAATGCATATGTTCATAGCACATTATCATGAAGATAACTGAAAAAAGCTTCAAAATACATCATCTCTTCCCAAAGGTACTACATCATTTGGATCTTTTTTTCCTGAAAAAATACTTTTACTCTTTAGTCAATAAAATATGTGGCTTCTTGAGGGCCTCTCTTCCTTCTTTTATAACGCCGTGTATTTTCTTGTCAAGGACTGTGTGTGCTGAAGGCCGAAGGGCTGATGGTGCTGGAGAAGGGACACCCCTCATTCCCTGGCTAGCAACTTTCACAGGCTCTCCTTCTACTGATCTGGAAGCTTAGCTGGGAGGAAAGCAGCTTATACACCACCAAAAAGCAATTTTCATATCATGCCTGTCCTAAGTGTTTTCTGTGAAGGGTTCCAAGTCCGAACCATCCCTTTGGGATCATTTGACCGTGCCAGTCGTCACCACCCCGCGCTGGTTAGCCCTGGCAGCGTCAAGCTGGGACTGTCTGGATGACAGCCGAACAAGTTCCTCTCCCTGATGCGGATACAGAATTCCCAGCAGCAAAACTACTGTCTTGCACATAAAACCAGTTTGGAGATAATCTTTTGAGTTAAAAAGGATATTCACCAACTTACCAATAACAGGGCTGAATTCACTAACCACTGACATTTTTGCTACATCAGCAAAACTCCCTGGAAGAGAGAACTAAGAACTGTCTGGAAAGAGGTGGTCATGTTTCCACTGCATCATAGTATAAATTTAATAACTAGGAGAAGGACATTGATCATGAAGGATTAATGTTTGTTCACAGGCAGTTTGTTTAAAGGAATGCCTCTGAAATGGAAACTGTTCACCTTGCTTAATTACCAGGCCATTATTTATATTTAAAGGCTCAAATAAAAATGGCTTGATCTACAAAGGCAAACTGTCATTACACTTAGCTGGGCATTTTTCTTTTTTCACCACTGAATTACCATGTATTGAAACAAATATTTCATAGAAAGGTATCAGGTGATAGGAACATTAACAAATCCATAAAGAAACGCACGATCAAAAGGAAGACATGTGAGCGCACACTTACACACACACTGAGGAAGATCCTTATCTGCTCTGCCTAATCTTGTCCTACAGACAAAAAATATTTTATTGTCCAAACCAGAATAGCTGCATGAAATTGAAGACTTAGTAAGGCACACCAGGCTCATGGTCTACGCATCCTCTCAGATGAAGCCATGCTCCAGCTCCTGTTCCCAGTTATCCTCTCTTGCTGGGCATATTCTGCTCTGCACAAATACCTACAGAAACCGTGGACTGAGGGAGACCTCACGCGTGGGAAGCTGCTCTCGCTCCCTGCTCAGGCCGTAAACTGGGACAGGCAGGTCCTAGTTGCTGTTCCAGGTCAGGGACATCAGAGGCTTAAAGTTGATCACTCTCCTGTAGCTAAAGAAAGTGCCCTGAACATTGAGCAAACTGCCCGTGAGGTCTCCCCTTCTGACCAGATGGTCTGTCTTGGGTCTAGGAGCATCTCCCATCCAAAGTTTCAAAAAGTAAAGGTTTCTGCAAGAAATGATGATTTTGCTGTACCCACATTTTTCCAAAGGAAAAATATTTTTTGAGAAAATCTGTGATACTGGATTTAGATGTGAATTTTGACCAGCCAGGGTCTGTCAACAGTAGCCATGAGCGTGGCTGCGTGGAGCAACTGACAGAAGCACTGTCTATAGCTTCATGATGCCTTCTCCTCTCCCTCTCAAAATGCTAATAGCCTCCCAAAACCAGACACACTTTTTCATTTTGCATGGGCTATCATGAATGCTTAAGTACTGAGACATACAGAAGAATAGCTTCCTGCGCTGCATGTATAACACACTGACACTTCTTGAATATTTCACTTTACTCTCTATGTGAAGTGGTGTATCATCATCATAGCCAACATTTCACTAAACAGAATACAAATCAACTCACACTCTAGTCCTTGAAGCTGCATGGGGCATTTGATTGCAACCCTAAAAATGCAGGCATGGTTAAATTTTTAATTTATTAAGTCCTGTGATAGAGTAATAACTAAGTAAATATTTCATTGTTGGCTAAGCAAGTATCCTAATCTCCAGTGAATAAAAAAAAACCCCTGTATATTAGAAAGGAGGCATTTGAAAAAGACATACAAAGCAGACTTTTCCACCCTTCCTTTGAACAGCATCTATTCCATGAATAACCCAAGTAAAATAAATGGGGGATTATTCTAGAGGAAACTCCTATCAAACATGAAAAAGTCCTCCACTGCCTTAAAAATGCAATGTGCACAGTTCTTTGTAATCACTGAAAAGCTTTCCTTAAACAAAATCACCCATAAAATAAAAAACAAATGTGCCACATGATTATTTCCTATCGAATAGTAGGGGCTTATTAACCAAATAACAATGTAAGAACTAAAAAGCAAAGGAAGAGTGAGCACTTAACCTCATTAAAATCTCAGGAATGACTCAGTGTTATGAACATATGAAATAAATGATGGTAACTTCTGAACAGTACCACTACTAGCAAGAAGGCAGCGGCTGTTTTGCAGCTTCCCAGAAAAACCTGCAGTTCTCGCATTTTGTCACTGACCAGGAATGGCCGCCTGACCCCAGCTATGCAACAGTGGCACAACAGAAGCCCCAAATCCAGAGAAACAGTTGTTGCTTGTTGACATAGTGATTTTTACTTGAATTGAAACCAATGTGCACAAAACCAGATTTTCAGTAACAATTCTGCAAATGCTTATTTTCACCTTCAGGCTTCTGGATCCACGTCCCACATCCATATCCCTTTCAGCAAAAGCAGGCTGTTTCCTCATCACTTCAAACATTCCCACTGATGTCTGTTTTATCTCTCAGCAAGTTTGGCTGCTCTGGTGTCCTCTGAAACCCCGCCGCAGCCATTCCACGATACACCCTGAAGGGAGGCTACCCAGCTGCTTCAGACCTGCTTCTCCTTTCTCTCAGCCCTAGGGCCATCCTACAGCTACAGGGAGAAAGCACCACACCAACAACGGTAAAAAACTGCTGCACCATTTCTGCAAGGCGAACGTGTGCACTTAAATTAGGTCAGTGAACAACAGGATAGGAAACACGTGCAGCGTCACGTTTAAGATGGATAACAGGTAGGTGCCATTCCCTTGCACTGAAGCACACATCATATCCATGGAGGGAGCAGGGCTGACATTGTAATGTCTGAAGTCACCCAATACAAGAGTATTGGCCCAAGAAAGAAAACATTTTTATGTATTTATCTCGCCAGCTTCCACTGCAAGAACTGAGACTGAAGACAACAACCACTGCATCCATGGAATTCAGCTGGCCCTGGATCAAAATAATCTTTGCTTCTTCATTTAGAAAACAGATGGGCATTAGCAGCTTCATCCTCTCAGTAGCATCTCCAGCGAGGTGCAAAGGAATTTTAATGAAAGCCTGTTGTAGAGGACAATTATTTCCATCACACATTTTGTAACCTCATATACAGCACTTCTGCTACCTTTCTTCTTTTGGAAATACAGTTCTTGTACGCATCCTTAAAACACATCAGCAGCTATTAAGACAACAAAGCAGACTAATACAAATGTACATAGAACAGCTTTTATAAAAATGCCCAGAATGCATTTTTAACCTCTTGTTAGAAATATACTGTTGGTTAAAGAAAAAAAAAGAAGAAAAAAAAAGCTATAAACCAGTGATCTCAAACATGCTAAAAGTATGCAGAGACACTGGCAGTTGCAAGCAAGTAATCAAACACTGGTGATAGGAAACAGTTATAGCTCAAAACCAGATTTTTTTGTAATTTCCAAAAAAAATTAAATTTTAGTATTTTTTACTGTTCTCATATGATTTGAACTTAAAAATACAAGTTCTCTAACATTAAAATACATCCGTGATTGCATAATAAACAGTGCTAAGAAAATAATTATCTGACATGTGATTGCGCATAAAGACTCTGTAAGTCTAGTGAGTTTTATTCCTGCAGTACATTAAACCCACAGGTACTCTACCATGATACAATCCTAGAGGAATCAGTAACATCCAGAAGCCCATCTCAGAGGATGAGTTTTAAATTTAAGCAAGAATTCAGGAATGCTGTACCTCATAATGATCGGGGCAGGAGGTGCTGCCAGAATGCATATAAATCAGGAATTCTTTACATAAATAAAATACTCTCGGGTTATTCATTTCAGTGATAAACTGCATTTACACATTAGGCTGAGAAGAGGGAGAAAAGAAGGCGAAGCATCCCCCCCGCTCAGAAATATCTGGCAGTCAGGTATTTGTTTTCTGTACCTTCTTCACCCACAAAGGCAAAGGCGCGCAGCGGGGCGAAGGGAGACCTGACAAGCCGGTCCCCCCCGCCGCCACCACCTCGGCGGAAACTCTGCCCAGCCGCACCGCGCTCCTCTCCTTGCGAGGCTGTCGGGACGCGTGCTCCCCTCCTGCTGCCGCACGGCGGTGCGGGAGGTCACAAGACAGTGACGGGACGTAGCTGCTCCAGCTGCGTTTCCAAGGCAATTCGTTCCTTGTGGACCTCCTGCAGGAGGGAGAGAGATGCGCTGTAACTTTTGGGATGCCGGCTTGCACCACCCCGCTCCGGTGAAGAGCAGCCGGGCAAACCACTGGCATTGACTGGAGGCTCAGGGCTCTGCTGTTTAAGTAACTCTCCTTGCGGTCTCAAAACACCGTACCAATGCCACACAACCGCCTCGCACAGCCGCCTACTGCCTCCTCCTTACAGCGGGGCAATACAGAGGCTCAATCACTTGCTCGTGTGATCACAGAGAGGAGCAGTCATCCACTGCCAGTGCAATAGCTTGGGATGCAGCAACACTGGCCACAGGTTGGCAATTTTACCAAATTTTACCAAAGCAATTTTACCACATTTCCCTCAAAACTGCTTTTTGAGCATTTCTGGTTCACGCAACCAACCTCTTTCCTTTTGGAAATGAACGAGACTTAGCCTTTCTAAGACGACACAGGCTTTGCAATCTACGTCTTTGGCAGCTGCATCAGGAAGATCATCAGTCTCGCTCGGAAACTAACCGTGAAGGCTTTGGGGATCAGTGATTTTGGGAAAGCCTCTCCTGGTCTCAAGGCTGCCCCTGTGCTGATGGGCACCCAGCTCTCGCTGCGCTCCCGTCCAAGGGCTCCCCGGCCCATGTGGGAGTCGGCCTGACCTGTGACTCCTCCAGGCTTTGGTACCCCACTTGGGCAGGCTCACAGCCTCAGCCCAAGAGCGCACCTGAACGCTCCCCGTGTCTCAATGCAAGCTGTGCCTGAGGGACACCCATCAAGCCTCCTGGTCCCCATAAAAACATAAAGGCCCTGCTCCATCTGAAAGCTTCCAGGCAGCAATACAACTTGAAGGACAAGTTCAGTTTTCTGCTCTTGTGTGAACTCTGGCAAATCTCTCTGTCTTTACATGCTTCCTTCACTCTACCATAAAATATAGATAACGGCCTGTTTTGTGAAGGTCAGGGAGTTTAAGCATGCTGAAGATGATAGTGCATGGAAGCAGATAAGACCTGAGCCAAGGAATGATGGCGATGTGCTGTCATTAAAGGCTTTCATCTCCATGCTTACTTCACTCGCTGTCCTGTATTTTGCTATGATTTCTGTACAGAGCATCCACCCTGCATCAGTCTGGGCAGATCCCTGAAAGCCAGTTAAGAAATTATGTTAAAGTAAAGTTGAACACGGAATCAAACTTTCACCTTGACTGAAGAAAAAGTGTAACTGGGAGTTCACCTCCCTTTCCACACAAGTGTGTTCATAATACGCAAGGAAGAAAAAGCTGTAGCAGGTGAAAAACTAAAGTCTGTACTACCTTTGGACGGAGAAAACAGAAGAACCACAACGGGTATTTATAAGAAAACAGCCCCTTGAGAACATGTTAAAAGACAAGTCAGCGGACATTAAAAACCAGTGTTAGATGTTCACGTAAAGCATGGTTTAACCAGTCCATGTATACCAAATGCCTGGCTCCAGGAGACGGTTATGTAGAACAAATGATCAGAAGAGAAGAAAGCTATGCTTGAGTTGCTCTTCTGCACTAGGTGACACCACCACATTACCAAACTTTTCAGAACAACAAAGTTCACCCTTTAGACTTTAACTGCCAGTGGAGCTGTAGGCCCATACGTTACAACTTTTCCCAGAAAGCTTCGTCCTACCCACACATACAGTACAGTTATTCCCCTCCAGAAAGCAGGAAATAACACAGTAGGTTTCATCTGAGAGGATGAACAAGATTCTCTGCTGGAGCTGACACATAACTGATTGCAGGGAGCTTTGTCACTGATTTTCAATGCATTCCTTACCTTCAGCTGCTGCTGGAGCTCACTGTTCAACCTGGCGAGCACAGCATTGGCTTCTTTGTTTTTTCGTATAGCGGTCTGAATAGCCCTTTTCTGCTTGGAAGACTGTCTGCCAGACAGATAAATACAAAACATTTCAATTAAGAGCCTCAACAGTGGCTGATGCCAGAAGACCAGCCATCCATTTTGCGCGTCTGTACTCTATACACACCGGACTACACTTCAAATACAAGGTACAAGCTACACATTTAAGAGAAGAAAAATGTAACACTGAAACAAGATGGCTGAATCAGGTAGACTATTTGAAAGTAAAACGGTCACGCTTGTTAACCTGAATGACAGAAACATTTCAGGTGTATCAATTATTTCAAAATCACTGCATTCTGATTCAGCTTAAGAGTAATTCCTGCATAGCTGTACTTATTACAGCATCTTTGCTTTAGCTGCTTTCAGACACTTGCAGAGTTTAAAGATTCAGAGTGGTTAACAGAAAATACAAAAATGCGGAAAGAAAGGACATCTGCATGAAAATACTGTCTCAGATTTTGGGGGGCACTGCTGATTCTGATGCTTCTTTACTTCAAAAATTAATCTTTCTTTCATTCAAAGCAGTCATTTCCATCAAAACCATCTGATGTCACAAACAGGAACAGGTAGGTGGCTTACGGACTTTCCTCATCTCTTGCTGCTTAAAGAAAAGATTTCTCTCCTATTATTATTATTACTTTATAGCGCATGGTAACTGATTTGGAGGAAATCACAGTTAGGCAGACGGGTACAAAAAGAGACAGCTCGGTACGTAAGGACCAACCTATTCCAAGAAACAGAGGTAACAACAGGAAAAAGGAAAGAAAATACTGGCTGAATATCTAAGCCCTTTTCCAAACAGATTATTTTAAAGTTTTACATCAGGCATCAAGAGCTCTTTAATGACAAATTTGATCTAAAACAGATGCCCTATTTAAATAAAGTCCATAGTGGCACACAGTCCCCATTAGCTCTTCTCTCTTAACAGAGCTGATGGCACTGATCTTTGCAACAGGATCTGTTTCACAGCACAGGCAGGTCTTTATGCTGTTATCTTCCAGCGAACTGTCAAGTTTTCTGTGCACGATTTTGCTTCAAACTACTCTCCATAGGCTATAAAGTAATAATGGAAGGAAAACATAAAAAACAGGGACATATACCTCTGTGGTCATTTAAACATTTCAGGAAAGACATAGACAAGACAGGATTAAGTTGAGACGCTAACAAATGCTGTTATCTTCCTTTGAACCACTATGGAATATACACTCCCAAAGCACAAAATAGCACTTTCAGGGAATCCTAGGAGTCTTATTACTTATTCTAATCTCCAATTATGCAGCAAAGATTCAGTTTACTGATCAACAGTTTGCCAAGAACCGCTCAACTGATTTGGGCAGCTCGGTTTTGTTTCAGACTGAACCAGATGCCTTTGCAAGGCTTCGGGTGAAGGCAGGCTATAAGGTTTGCATGCTGTTTCAGTTGAGGGAGATGTATAGACCCAATGGGGCTTCAAGTGCCTTCGCTTACCGTTTGTACAGCCCCTTCTCCGTTGCTATTAAATAAATATATAGTGAAATCCTTACAAGTCTTTGTTGCTGGCAGCTTCAACAGCTATATTTATGAGACCAAACAACACATGCTGGGTTTGGCAATTACTGGATTATCACAAGTGGTCTATGGCTCAGCCCATACCAGTGGCGAGCTCATTTCCAACTCTGCCATGCGATGAAGAAATATCACAAGGATATGACCAACATCAAGCATTTAATGACTCAATTTCCTGGGCATTTATCTGGTCGCATCTGTCCACATGAATGAGCAAAATTCCAGAAGATATGTGGAAGGCAAAATCACCCACCCACAGAGCTAAAAGGAGTTGTGTTAGAGATGCTGGCTGAACAGCTAGGCTTGCTCTTCAGACATGTCTACCAGATACAGAGGTGGGATACCTTTGAAGAGGCTATCAATCAAATATTACCAATTTATACAGCCACTACAGACTTAGTCTGCATTTGAGAAGACAGGTGTAGATTTCAGAGACCTGTGTCTTGTGAAGCATTCTCAAAACCAGAACTATTAAGCACAAAATTATGCAAAGAGCAAACCCTGCCACATCAGATCTCATGATGCAGTTTGGCGTGCTTGGTACAGGCTTTTACTTTTGAACTGGGACGTGAGCCTTGACTGCTGGCAGGGAAGAAGTCACATTTATAGTGGGAGAAAGCTCGGGGGTCTCCAGCCCCTGCGCCTCTGTCCGGAGCTTCCTGCGGGCGGGTTTGGAGGGCGGCTGAGCGAGAACAACCTCCTGCAAGGGAGAAGCACAGAGATGTTAAGTCTGGCCATATGCATCCCGTCATTAGGCTGGGGAATACTTGTGACACAGAAATTGCTGACAGCTGGCCTAAGATTTCATAATTTAAAGAGGTACAGAGCTTAATTTAAATTTGGTAATAGCCTCAGGTTTCTGACTTTGAAAAAAGGAACAATAACTCCTGCAACCCCTTAATGAATGAAATGATTATACTGGTGTTTTGTATTCATCTGGATGACAGGCTCTTCAGAACTGGATTGTATAGCTCTGTGTGCATTTGGCGGGGGTAGAGGGAGGGGTATAAATACATATACTAGCCCCCAGTTGACCCAAAAGCATTAAAACCAAAACAGGATTTATTTTTAATTATGCTCAGTTGGTAAGAATCAATAATCAACCACTTGCATCCCAACTTACTACCTCACCCATCTGGCATGGAGTCTCTCTCCCTTCCCCCCTCCTCTCTTACATGAAGCAACATTGAAAATATCTTAGAAAGACAAATGTATAAAATTATCCACGCAAAATTAACATGTTGGAAACGTAGAAGGCCAGTTATTTCTCTTGCTAAGTTACATCAATGAAATAGTCTGGTTTGTAGGTAAAACAGAGAGTCTTGGATTTTTATGACTTCAGCGGTAAGAAGTGTTTTCATTATTTTAAATTAAGACATCCTTTCTTTTGCAATAAGAATTAGTTTTAATGCCTTATAGCTGTTTTAAATCTGAAATACAAATATATCCTTTTCAGTGTATTTTATTATTAGATCTCTCTTACAAGGGATATAACTATTACTGCTGCATTTCATGAATGAGAAAGCTAAGACTCAAAAAGATGAAGTGACTTGACAAAGATTATACATTTAGTGTCACAGTTAAGACCAGAGACCAAATTTTATTATCACTTGCACAGTGCACATATTACTGGGACAGACTATCTTCCTTACTATGTTTTGGCCAAATGTTAATAAAATAAGAAAAAAATTAAATAAGGAAGCATTTAACGACCCAGCAATCATAAGGAAAAAACCCAACACTGTAGTAAGCAGCCTGACTCAGCAGAAGAGACTACTATGAGTGATAGAGAATGAAACCAACATAAGACCATCAATAATTAGTATTAGAGGGATTACCATTATTAGAGGAATTAGAATTATAAGAAAACAAGGGGTTTCAACATTAAAAAAACAGTTCTGCCATTACTAGAAAAAAAGAATCTAAAAATATTATGAGATCTTTTGATCAGGACGTCGGCACTGCACAGATCTCTCATAATACCGTGCTCTGAAATCCTATGCATACGTGCAGCTCCCTGCAAACACACAACGTATGGCAAGTGAGGAACTTGTGTATGCCTTATATGACTATAAACTGGTGGTATGCCAAATGCACAATCCCAGTCTACCTGGAACTGCCAAAAACCTACCAAATCCATAAGATAAATCCTTCTTCCATTTCAAACACAATACTGGAAGAAATGATCCAATACCTAAAAGCAGAGCCCTCTGCAAGGGCTCTTTGGCTGGCTGCTGTTGCAGGGTCAGCACTGTGCCAACAACCTGCTTCCCACACCCCACAGCCTGGGCTTCTCTGTATTTTAGGGAGCCTGGTGGGACGAGGGTGAGCATGAAGTAGGTGGACCACAAGGATTTTGTTTCCCCAGCAGGGCTGCAAAGCAGAGCAAGGAAGAAGCAGGGCTCGCTAGTAGTAGCATGCGGTGAGCACAAGTGGAGCAAGGATGCTGCCCTGAAAGCCCTATCACATATAGGAAATGACACCGGCCATTTGTCTGTGCCCCCCACTAGGGTAAGAAGTGTGACGATGCTCTCTGGGCAAGGTATGCACTAGGTACAGCACCTGCCAACAGTTCTTGGTCGGACTGAGCAAAGGTCTTGTAGGTGCTCCCTGGTTGCAGGAGGGGCTGGAGTGGGGAGGATCTGTATTTGCCCCCTATCAAAAACCTCTTCTGGCTGGGGCTGGTGGAAGGAGGTGGTGAGAGCACCACCAGGAGTGGGGAAAGGCTCACAGCCATTGCTAAGGCCACTCCATCGCTAAGCAAAGCCCTGTGAAGACTGCCATTGCAACGTTGGTGCTTACTTTATACAAATGATACAAAAACACATTAGAAACTGCACATCTTGAGCAAATCTCTTCCAATCTATTTAGAAGCAGATTCTAACCTCTAGCAAACAGGTGTGGTTACATCAAAACTGAATCCTCAATAACTGGAAGCAAGAAGCGTGTCACAATTTGGAAGAATTACAGCGATACAGGGGTCAAGTACAATCAAACTCGTTTTTGTCTTCCCTAAGGCTCCGCAAACCCCTATTGATTTGAAACAAATGGCGAGTTGCCTCTCTTAAAGCACGTGCATCGATGTGTACGTACTAAGAGCTTTCTTAATGATTTATCTGAGCTGATGTCACACGCGATCCCGGTTCTCTCTAGCGTCTTGACCTCCAGAGAAGGAAAATATGTGAAAACATAACCCTAACCCTCCATTTAATTGCTTTAAAACTTAAAACAACCACATTTGTTGATGAAAGCAAATCACTCCACAATGGTACAAGTGCAGGTCTCACCTTTTTTGTTGAACTGTTTTCTTCTGCCTGCGACGGGGGTCTATTCATCTGAGGATGTAATTCAACCTCAGATACTTGCTCTGTCTGCAACAACAAATCAGTCATTGCTACATGCAGAAAACGACTAGCAGTCACATACAATAAAGTCAATGAAAGGAAACATTACACACAAAAGAAAAGTTACTTCAACAATTCAACAGTAGGGGAAATAGAGATCCAGGGTGACAGCTGAATGGATGACATACGTCTTTTGCAGATTTTTAATGAAACCATTTTCTTGCATTTTACTGTGCTGGGAAAACAAGAGAAAAGTTTTTCTGTGAAGCGTTAGGAACCCTGTCTCTGAATGTAAATGACCTAGTACCCAGAATTTCTTCTAGAGTTACCCTTACAGCCTAAATACTCAGAGAATGACTAAGGGGGGGTCTGTGTGGATAAAAGCTAGAAAGATCTTGGTTGCGCCCTGTCACCTTATCATCTCCTGAAACTCATGAAAATTCATCGGAGTAAGCCTCTGTCTTTGAAGTTTGCAAGGCTCGAGTGAGAAAGTCTGAATTATACCAAAAATTCCAGTAAAGTTACTGAAAACGCAAGTCATAAAAGCAGCCAAATAAATCTTCTTCCCTCCTCCCTTCTCCTGTTTCAAACAGAAATTGAGCTGAACACTCATCACACAGGCCTAGCTTGGGCAAAACAAAACACCCTCTCTCCAGCATATCTGACTGAGCAGCAAGCTAAAACAGAGGGTTAATCCCTTGCTCCACCTCTCCTGAAATTTTCCAGCACCTTTCGATTTGCTTCACCAGGACAGGGCACCGCACATCAGCTGAGGGAGGGGAGCAGGGTTTGGAGCTGCCTGTCCTCGGGCACGCTGCAGCAAACACGGCATAAACACGGCATAAACACGGTGTGGCTGTTTTCTGCCCAGAAGGTATGGGCTGGCTCTCCAAGGCGGGGAAGGCAGGCAGGAGCGGGGAGGCTGAGGGCACTTGGCACGGGCAGACGCCTCTTCTCTTTCCCAACTTCTGCCAAGTCGGAGCCAGGCTGACAACGGCCCCCAGGCAGGAGAGGCAACCTGCCACCCGGCTCTCTCCCCAAAAAAAGGCTCGTTTCTACACAGGTGAAAGCTTGCATTTAAAACCAAGTTCAAGGCAAACCTCAAAGTTTTAAGGGGCCAGGATTTTTAGCCATAATAATAATAACCTGTCACACACTGAAGAACCTAATTTGCTGTTGCCAAGAGGTTTCTGCATAGGCCCATCAAGCTCTGTAGCAGTCACAAGTGTCCCAGTGCTTAACTGTAAGTTAAATCAAAATGACAGAAAGCACAAAATTTGGTATATTTAAAAAGGACGGACTTTTTTATACCACTTCCATTTCTTTCATAACACACACAGTAAGAGCTGTACAGAAGGCTGCAGGGGAAACGCGCTTCTGTCAGGTTACTGCTGTTCTCCAACCCTATGGTGTCGAACATGTGCACAGAGGAGGGAAGATTTGTCATCTTTTTTTAAAATGCATCTGAAATTCCTCTGGAGAGGAGGAAAAGGTGTCTTGGCTGACAAGATTTCTCTCCCCCCCTCTTCTAAGTGTGCTACATCTGTAGTGTTATCTGCTGGTTAAAAAAAAACAAACGCCACAACAATAAAAAAAAACAACAAAAAAACCCCAAACCCCAACCCCACCCTGTAATTTTCCAGTATTATTTGAATATTAATATCCTAAATATTTGGCTTTTAACAACTATTTGATACTAAGATTTCAATTCTGGAAAGCTTTTCATGGATTGAAGAGCTTCTTCTATCATGATACATTTCTGGTACAAATAGGAGAGCGAAATGGAAAAAACAATCTTTTTTTTCGTCTACAAAAATCAAAGACCTTTAAAAGCGCATTTCATGCAACAGAGCGTTTCTTTATCAGCAAGCTGAATAGGCCCTAGCCTCCCTGATTTCTGCAACCACTTTTTATATATTTGAAAGCAATGAAGGCTCTAAGCACTGGTAACAGTAGCCTGGCAAAGTCCATGAGGCCTTCATGAATTATTTGGAGATAGCAAAGTTCAAATACCCAGCAGAGCCACATGATAAATTTGGGACCGAATCACTTCACTTTGACAAATCATTCATTTAGGGACAGCAAGAATAAACACAGTCTTTCAGAGAGCCATGTAGTACGTATACTATAAACTATAGCTTTGCTGCACGACACTGAGCAATAAAAGAGGTATACGAGAGCCAGCTCGTAATGACCTTTCTTAGACAGGGAGCACTAGATACCCCCCTAACCTAGCCAGGCAGGCAGTTTCTGGTGCTCACACTTTTGTTGGAGTCTACGTTAAACCTTGTATCAAAAGCAAGAATACAGTAACTTATTCCACAGAATGGAAAAAAAAAAAAAAAAAGAGACCAACCCCATGTTATTTATGTATAGATAAAATGCAGCTTTTCAAAAATCAATGTGTTCAAATAGTGTAGAAGTAACTAAATAGACTGGCACTCTACAATGTCAATTGCAAATAAGCAGGAAAACTGAAATCGGGGGGGGAGAGAAAAAAGAAAAAAACCCAAACTTTTGCAGAAGCCCCCAATTTTTTTTTAATGGTCCCATGGCAGGAGAATACTATTTTAAACTGAAGGAAACTGAAAAGGCAAAAAAGGATAAACTTTGTGTTCTGGTGGAAGCAAATATAAATTGGAGTGCTGATGACAAAAAGGGTAAGATTTCAAAATTTCCAATAGCTTGGTATCACAGCTCCTACTGATGCAAGATACATTTTTTACTAGCTGAGTGCTGTGATGTGGCTGTCAGCCTAACAGCTGTGGCAACCGCTGCGCTGCAGGGCCGTGGTACCCGCTGGCTGAGCTTGGGCCACAGGGCTGGCTGCTCCTCCCCGCTGCCGGGACGTCAGGGTGGCAAAGCTCAGCAGCCAGCAGGGCAGGGACTGGCTGGAGCAGGCAGGTGGTAAAAATAAATAGTTACATTTGACCAAAAAAAAAAAACCAAACCCAACAACAACAAAAAAACCCTACTAGTTCTGGTGATGCAGTTCATGCATAATGAATAAAATCAAGTGACTGCCATGTCCCTAAAGTGCCACCTAGTGGCATGTGGGACAGGCCATGTCTGAGTGTTTTGCTTAAAGGAGAGTACCAAAAAATAGCTGTCCGCACTATCCAGAGCCTGCAGACTGAGGCTGCCCCATGGGCTGGGCAAACAGCCGGTGCTGGGCACGGTAAGGCTCAGCTCTTTGGACGGTCTCCTCTCCCCCTCATGCAAAAGCCAGGTCTACACATAAATGATCTGCCAGCAGAGCTACAAATTCTCCTCTACAAAAGATCTCCATTCCTCGGAGCAATGTGCCTCTGACACAAGTGCCCAAGAGTAAAAAAATCGGTATGCTGTTGCAGGGGATTTTGTTCAGGGACTGACAGCATCTAGCCCAGGCAAAAATCTTTTGTTTAACTGCAACATGCATTGATGCAAAGAAGGTTTGCTGATTCAGCTAACCCAACAAAGTCCTCTAGGCAAGGCCTGAGAGGCTTTACAAATACATTTGCAAGCTGATGTCTCCCCACACGGATTTTAAAGGAAAAATAACTCCTGCTTTTTCTTTTGGCAGAGGGATTCTTCACAGGTTTCCTTCCCTTGACTGATCCAGACATGGGGTAATAGCTAGTCCCTGTAGTCTTCTGGTCATGGGCAGAGTGAGACTGGCTCCAGGACACTCCAGTCCAAGCTCCTATAGTGGAGTGTAAGAAAAAGGTGATCCATCAGGAGCAGCTGAGGTGGGTTCCCTTTAGTTCTTCGTCGTTTTTATACCATGCTTAGCATAGTCTTTGGGCAACTTACTTCTCATTCAGAAATACAGAAATAAACTGCCTCCTTCATCACAGTAATAAATGTCTTTTAAGTTTTCCCACATCTTGGAAACTTCTCATCATTACATTAGGGTTTAAAATTCTTCACCACTGGTTTATAAAACAGAGATTACACATTATTCAACATGGTCTTCTAAAGGAAAATTCAGTTACAGTAGTTTAAAAGCACTTAGAAGCGCACCTCATTCATGTCCACAGAATGGAGTAAGCTACTGACATAGGAAGGGCTGCTGTGCTGGTATGGCCGGGTCCACATCCAGGGTTACAGTAGCTGGGCAAAGAAAATCCTGCTCATGTGTGCTACCAGCAGTGCAAAAGGGAGTTTGCACCCCAGGCCTAAGAGTATCTTGATTTTGGGAAGAAGACTAAGTGACCACAGAAAAGAGCAGGACAGTGTGCTATTCCAAATCTCCTGAAGAGCTTCTCTTTGCAAAGACCAAGTCCAGTTATTAACAGACAGTACCTCCTTTCTCCCCAGCAGTCTTGTATTTTCTAGGAATAGCCATACCCTCCTCATTCTTCCCCGCAGCAGATAAAACTGGCCAACAAAGTTTCTGTACATCTGCCACGGCCAGAGACCAACCTGTGGCCTACGGCCAATATTGAGCATTAGGACAGATAATTCCTCATCGTTAAGGAGAGCATTAGGAATTGCAAATGCTCATTATTTCATTGCATGATCCTTGACCAGCTATTCATAATCTCCTCACTGCCCCATGTGACGATACTTAACAGTACCTTTCTAAAAGAATATGTAACGCTCACTTAAGCACGAAGTGCTTCGAAAGCCTCAGATGAAAGATTTTCGTAACTGCAGGAGAATGCATTACCTTAACAACTGGTTCTTCACTTACATTTCCAGTTCTTTTGCTTTGCAATGCTGGATCATGTGTAGATTTCATACCCACTTTTCGACACAATCCATAACTGATCTTCCAGAACAGAAGGTCTATGCGGAGCTTTCACATTTCTGTTACCTGAGAGCCTTTTTGCAGGAGGTGAAGTATATATTCAATCCCTCCCACAATTCAATCTTGCCCGCGCTTATGCTCCAGGCTAACTTTATACATGGAAATAGTCCCATTGTAGTCAAAGGCACTACTCACAGAACTGAAATTATCTCTGTGCATCCATTGGAATAGCCCATAATCATTACCTATACAGTGCCACTGCTTAGCTTTGCAAAAAAGTATTCAGAACAGCTTATCTGTAAGAAAAAGTAGGATACTAAATATGCTTAACGCTCAGTATGTGCCCATTGCAATCTTCTATCATCTCTACGCAAGTTCATTTAAGAGGTATTTTGCTCCTTTCTAACATTCATATTTTTGCGCTTAAAGCCAATTTCTAAGAAGTCAAGATGTCTCAATTCCAGTTTCTGCGAGTCTTGTGCATCCCACACAATCATCAATTCTTTTTATTGCTTGTTACAGAAACTGAAAATGATAAGACAGAAATAAAACCCATAGGGATGCAAATGCAACAAGCTGCCAGGGTCTTAGCATGCTGCCTGCTTTCTTAGCGCTGTGCAGCCCTGAAGTTTTGATAAGCTTTTTCTTTCCCCAAGCTATCTGAGGGCTGGTGATAAGGTTGAGGAAAAAGGCAGTAAATACAAACAAATTGCTCTGACGTTCAGCCCATTCGCAAGGAAAGAATAGGACCCAGATGGAAGCATTAACAATCTGTTTTAATACTCCACTTCCACAAAACCCGATTAACGTAAGCTAGAAAGGGGTATGTGCATTCCACTAGAGATATAGGCATTGGATTCTCAGCTTTTTTTGTTGTTGCTTTTACGATAAACGTGAAGCCAATTTCAAAATTTATTACAACGTGTTTTAATTAAGATACTCGCCCTTCTTCCACTCTCCCAGAAACCTCTTTAGAAAGGATTTTATGGCATCCATCAACTACTCCCCAAATTCAATTTTAACTGTGCTACTTTCCACCACTTCTTAAACCATAATTTATTTTGTCTGTCTGTTTTAGATTTAATATATAATTTTCATGAGAGGAAGATAATCTACTTGTATTATATTAAAGTGGCAGATGGCAAAATCTTTCATGTTACAGAAGACTTTCAGTTTTATTACAGTTACAGACTTCTTCAGTACCTATTGCACTGATTACTGATAACATATGTTATTCTGCAGCCAAAACCGCGGAGAAGATCAAAACACCCACCCTCCTCTTGGACAGTGTTTGTAAATGCAAGCAAAAAAAGGTATTCCTTCGGTTTAATATAAAACGGTTGTCTGAGAGAATACCATCATGTATACAAATAGCATGCTACCAAAAGTAAAATCTTCACTTTTTTTTTTTTTTTAAATTTCTATAACAAAAGAGTTCATTCCTCTAAAGCTCCAGGTATCCTGCCAGCACTTGAAATTCCTCACATAATTTTAGAGTAAGAAGGTGCCTCCGTTGGCTGAACATTTTCTCCAAACAACTCTGTAACAGAGATAAGCAAACCCTACCTCATCCTCCAGGTATCTCGGCTTTACCCAAAGATGTTGGCCACGGGGGGACCCCCGGACCAGCTCCCAGCACGGAGCCTGCACGTGGCCATCCCGCTCCGGAGGCTGAGCGGTCTCAGCGGGACGGAGGGCAGCCCTTCCCCACCTCTTGGCCTCGGAACCGCAGATCAGCGTGGGCACACGTGGCTGATGGTTACGGACCCGGCCTGAGCGTACCCCGCGCTCGCGGCTCTCCCTGGATTCCGCAGAACACGGAGACATGTTGGCAGAGACAACTTCTTGAACTGGGTCCCAGTTTTCACTTGCAATTCTGGATGATGAATGGCCGAAAAGCTTCAAGGAATTATGAAGCATCGAGTAACACTTGAAGAGTGGAACATTCGATATGTTAAAAAGAATAATATCTTTGCTTTCCAACAACACCAGGTGCCTGTGACTGGGTAGGGTGACCCACCTATCATCCCTCACAGCACTTTGTTTCCATGATTTCACCAAATCAATAACATCTAATGGTAATGATGGTCACTAAACTGACAGCCTAACTCTTTAAATCATATAACAGTGAGATTTTAATCTTCAGAGCTGCAATGTACTCAGGATGTTTCAATTTGATAACATTAACAGCTGCCTACCTACTTCCACTTCACTTCACCACTCTGCCTTCATCCATAATTTCTTCAGCATCTGTCAAAACCGCCAGTGTGGAACCAGTGGGAGAACCAGGTCCCAAGGTCTTCAGAAATAAAAGTCCTGCACAAATCAGCGTGAACTTAAAAAACCAACAGGCTGAATATTTAGACCCTGGGAAAAGAGACTAGGAACACCAGTTTTTTCAGCCAAGATACACAGGGTTTTCTTCCAGTCCCACTGTTTTCAAATTGTTTTATGCTGCACAGGCAGGATTGAAGATACGCCTTCATTACTGGACAGGAAGGTACTGAAATAGAGTAATTTAAATAAAGGAACGTTGATATAATTGGGCAATGTTGCAGATAGTGAGCTGATATTGGATAAAATTCTGAAGTTATATTTGCTCTTCAGTGTTCATCCATAATTCCTATTAGCATAAATACGCTACTAAATGTGCCACAGTAAACATCTGCAGTAAATGACTTCTGTAGGCTTAAAAGCCAACAGTAATAAAGTATTATTTTGTTTTCCATTAAAAAAAAATAATAACAGAGGCTTATATGAGATGTGCATACATGTTTGGTTCCAGCGGAGTGTTATTCATGAACAGCCAAAGTTATTTCCTCTCTGAAATCTGTCTCACTGCAAATCAGCTACATATGCTATTGCCTTCCTATCTTGATTCTTACTGCCTCCCAGTTATACAAACTTTTATCTACAGCTCTGGGTCCGCACAGAAGTTTTGGGGCCACCTTTATGCCATTTCTCCTTGATGACTTAAGTTTACCATTAAACTAGGAACATGGTATCAGGAAAAATTACCCGAGCCACTGAATCCAGTCCTCTACAAGCCAAGAAAAAAACCACAGTAGGTATTTCAACAAGCTATAGGTTATCTGTTCTACATACCATCACTCGGGGTGGAGGGATGACAATAGGGATGACACAAAAAACCCTAAAAACTTTAAAAAACTTAAAAACCCCCCAAAATTAAAGAAAAAAAAAAAAAAAGAGTGGAAAAGCCATAACTATAGCATGTCAGTAGAAGTGAGCAAGAGAGGTAAGGCATTGCCAGTGTCCTATGTCTGTACAGCAGTTTGCAGCATATTAAATATTTATCGTCCAAAAAAATAGGGAAACTGATACAGATAAAATTATCCTTAAATCCAAGCAGCTACTGCAGACTTGCTAAGTGTGAGATGTGCTACTAGGGATTAGAGAAGGTGTCGGTGAAGTTACACACAGGCATATTGTACAAGGAAAACACTTTGAAATAACATATATATCCAAAACAAAACTCTAGTTTTTGTATAAGCGTGTTTCTATGCATAATCTTTCCAAATGCTCTTTATAGAATTTAGGCAAAACTTGAATTACTTTCTTTTTTTCATAGGAAAGCAACATGAATTGAGGATTCTAATAAAGCATTTCATACTGCATTTCACAGTGTCTTACTGGAAACATCAATGGCTTGCAGCACAGAGAGATACGTTTGGAATTTGGGTTAAAAGATCATAAATTGGAGACAATGGTGTATCCACATTATGTAAACTTGCCTTTTGTCCATCTTTATTTATTACATTTACTTACAGTCCCCATAGGGACCTCTGATGAAAGCACCACTGCATCAGAGAAATATCTGGTGCAACCTCTGAAGAAAACTTAGTATCAGCCCACAAACTGTACCCAAGTCGATACAACACTGATTTTGGCAATGGAGGAAAATCCCGAGGAGATGGAGCTACCATAGCCTTTTAGAGGCCATCAAGAAGAAAGAAAAGCAGAGTTAATCCACCAACTCTAAGACCCATCGTAGAGGTAAGAGGAGACGCAGTCGCACCTGGAAAGGTGTCTCCCCATCAGAGGTGTGGAACGGTGTGGGCTGGCAGCAGCAGCCCCGAGCGGAGAAGCCAGCCCCGCGGCTATTTCCCCATAAACCAGCCAAGTTCTCACAGGATCCCAAGGCTCGAGCCTCTCACAGTGAGCCTGTGCATCCACCGAGCTCTGGAGTCAAGGCCACAGAAGTATTAGCTTTAAGTTTTACCTTGTGCTACACTCACCCAGGGATACAGTCCTCCTCCCTCGTTATTCAGCTGACTGCACTATGGAGGCAGAGTTGGATGTGGACATAATTTAATAAGTTTGTGATACGACTAGAGACATTTGGCACACTCTGAATAACCACTGTTTCAGTAACTTACTGAATCTGATTACCTTGGAGGTTCTGACAGGAAAAATAATGTTTTCCTAAAGGCTGAAACAAATTCTACCAAAAACAACAGCAACCCAGGACCAAAGTCAAGATGTCATTTCTATATTGCTATTGATTAAGCTCACAGAAGGACTTCTGCTCCACTGAAATGTAATACCTAGCCCTTGATACCTCTCTCCTATGCACTTTGGCCTTTACATTCCATGAGCCCTTTAATCTCACTCTAAAGAGCCAACTGGGCTCTTCCAGGCTGCTTCTCAGCTATCCACAGAAAACTGTAGTCCTCAGAAGAAATGATTTCCCTCTCCTCCTCCATCAACTGATTTCCAAAGCTGAGCCAAAATAATCACACCACGAGCATACTTCCATGGTGCACAGCCACCTGAAATATGTGGGGCTCGCTTCATTTCCAAGCTACATTTGTCATTCACAGTGCTTAACTGCAGGAATATAGCAAAATGTTACAGCAATAAAAAAGGATTTTCAATAACATTGTTGAAAAATAAGTTAAAACAGAAATTTAAGAAGAGTTTGGTAAATCCTGAAACAGGAAAAAGCTGAATGTGTCATTTCAGTATCATGGCTTTTCTTCAGTTCTTGACACTGCCTCAGTTTTGAAAGCAGATCCCTCCTTCCAACTTCTTCGTGCTCTTTAAATCAAGGGCCCCACTGGACTAATGTAATCCATATGCTTACTATTGCTTACATGCTATTCGTAAGGGTCAGCTCAGCTGAGTTATGACCCCACCACACATACTTCCCTACTGTCTGTTACCTTTATCACAGAAAGGCATGCTTGGAGAAAAAACAAACAGAATGTGATAAGCATGAATTTTACTAAGTTTTCAAGAACTGTTTTTATGTACATTTTTGCTAGACATCAGAACAAGAATATTTTGATGAGGTATCTGATTAAATATCTTTAAAAATCATCAGAAATAAATTGAGTAAATGTAAGTGATGCATGTAAGCAAAGCATCAGCTATATATTCATTACTGAGTAGACACAGAAGACACTTTTTCTTTCTTTCAGAAAATAGACTTTTGTATTGGAAAGGATTGGATCAAGAATTTCACATGAGAATCTTCTTGTGTTTATCGTTTTAGAAAGGTCCTATATTCTGCATGGCCCAGTGTAGGATGAGCAGCTGGTTCAGTATTTCTGATGTGGTAAGGAAGCTGCTGGACATGCATAAATAAACTAACATCTCTCTTCACTGCCCTGCTAAGGAAACACTAATCAATCACAGAACAAGAAAATGAAAAATTAGCAGAACATTGCTTGAAAACAATGTGGGTTTTTTTTCCCCAAGAACAGGATTTGTTATATTTGCTGTGTTTCCCAATGACAGCAAGAGGGCTTGCAGTGCACGGAGCCGGCACGCTGTGGCAAGTCCGAGCAGCGGCAGGAGGGCTGGGGTGCGTTGCAGCAGCAGCTGCTGTAGGCACAAGGCAGGGAGCTGCGTCGCAGGATCAGGGGAAGCCAGAGGGAAACACTACTCTCTGGGGAGCGTTAGACAAAACAGGGACGTGATGGGTGCCCTAAGGAGCATGTGGTGTTAGCAGCACGGCTAATGCCATGGTGACTCGGGGGAAGCACCCAAGTTCAAAGCAGAACGCTCCACAGTCCTCAAGGGAGAAACTAGCTGCACTCAGATGCTAAAAAAGGCTGGGGAGAGGGAGAGAGCAATGAGCTGCTGGTGGAGCTGGGGGCAGCAACAAGCCTTTTATCATTTCTATCCTAAGCACTGTGCAGCAGGTGGTGTTCAACGGCAGACTCTCAAGAGCAGATCCAAAACTCAAGTGGGGACTGTTTCTGATCAAAGAAGGTGTCTCACCAAGTTTTTATATGTAATGGGCTGTTAGCTCCCCTATGGACTTGTTTTCTATTATACACTTCACCTAAAGGAGTAATATATGAAGCATACTACCGCCTAAGACTTAACAGAGCCAACAACATAAAAAGAACAAGACACTGATCCTCCATCACCTCCTAAAACATGAAGAAGTATCTGGATGCAGATACACGATTTAGTCAATTTGCATTGTGCTGTGGCTGTGTGATGCTCTAAAAACAAACACACAAAAATCCCATCCAGAAAACAAAACAAAAGCATGCCACTAATGGTTTGAAACTTAATAACATAACTGACAAGGCATTTGCTTCCTTTCAGCATTATTTTTCAAACCCATGGGTGAAAAATACTCTCTCATCCCATGGCTCCCTTAGCAGATGCCCTCTGAGAATTTGAAGCTTGAGAAGCAAATAGCAGGTATCAAGCCCATGGCTTTCAGGCATGAAACTCTTATTAGTAGACTAGCCTTACTAGCCTTTAATTTACAGTTTTGCCTAGTGGGTGCATGTCAGCTTCACTGCAAAGAGATTTAATTAGTCTGTAATTTGACATTGCAACACACTGGCTAGACAGACCAATGAAGGACATGTATGGAACTGCAGAGCAAACAGCAGATTTGCATTAACTTGGAAGGAAGAACAACTGCCATGTCCAAGCCAACTTGCGCTAACCACTGCAACAGTAACATAAATAAGCAAATAATACACAGGAAAGTGCTAAACCTTTGTCCATACCTGAGATACAGAAGGTCGAGGGGGCAGTGCAGGTGGTGGTGGGGGCAGCCAGCCAGACCTCACAGCTGAACAGTGAGAAAAGAAGGCGGGGGGGGAGACAAACAAAACCACATTAATTTAATTCCAAATAAAACCAGAATTAATTTCCATGATAATTCCTAGTGAAGAGGCAGTGTTCAACATTTTAATAACATAAACCGAACTTGATTTTTATTGAGCAAACCCTGTTGAAATAACTTCATGAGTAGTGAATGAGCAGTGATTTAATTGCTGTAAAAGCCCACAATGTTATGACAAAAAGCAGAGATGGAAGCCAGTCAGCCACAAAAGTTATAGCTAAAGCAATCCAATTCTAGTTAAAGAACACCAGAAACAGGGTCTACTTGTCCTTGGGGCTTTTCTCTTTGTCATTTACATTATTGCCTTTTTTAAAAGTGATGCTTTAACATACAATGTAGACATTAGTGTTCACTCCAGATAAAACACGCTATGTGATGGAGTGCAGCCTTAAAAAGAAAACATCTGCCATGGAATTAATAGGACAAAAGGCTAAACGAACCAAAAAGAAATCCATTTTTTTGGCTTTAAGTTTTGTCTTTGCATGTTATTACTCTTTGGAGGAATTTCGGAGGGAGGAAGAGAATTAAGGAGAGGAATACAAACCCTAATGGTCAGTTCAGGCCCCTCTAACATAACGCAAAGTGAGCTTTTAGTTTGAGCCAGCACAAAGGGAGGGTAACAATCACGTAGGACTGGCCACTGTATTTCTCAGTTTCCTTAAAATACCTAAAACCCATCAAGGGACAAAACTACAGGACAGATGATGGCTTCCAAAGGCAGCTGCAGAGAGGAGGAGTAGGCTAGCACAGAGACACCAACCAGGACTGGTGGGAGTCCTCAGGTGGGTTACTCTCCCCAAGCTCCTGTTGCACTGAGTGCTCAGCACTTGCACTGGCAAAGACATCAGACAGTCCATCTTGCACTGGTGGTTACTTGTATAGCAAAAAACCCCAACAATATTAAACTTAGAAATGCCTTTTACCACAATAATGCTAAGCAAGCAATTACTTTTATACACTTTTTATTTTCATGTATATTTTAAAAAGCCACAAAGACCATTAGGAGCCCTGTTGTGGCTTAGGTATTTACATATTTTATACACCAAGTCCAAAAATGTCCACACGGTTGAAAATACAGAGACAAAAGATATTAACCATTAAGGACAACAGTGACATGAGAGTAAAAATGTGTGTGTGAAAACATTGAGAACAGTCATACTGACTATATACAGCTCGAGAGAGGCTTATAACACATTGGGGTTTTTTACATCTTCTGTATCATCATCTCTTGAATCAAAATGAAGCCTAATATCACTGCACACAATGCCAAGGAGAGAGGTAGAACAACTAAAATCCAACTTAGGTTAAGCAAGGGAGACACTAACACACCTACAGGTCTAAGACAGATTTGAAAAAACATGGTCATTAGGATCCTTCCTCTTGCATTGAATTAGTTCTGTTTATAAGGCCACTGCAATACCAGTAGGATGTCATCACTACATTCTCCACCTCTTCTGTGCAACTAACCTTTAGAAAGGAAGAGCAGAGTAAGAAACCTTCCTTTCCTTTAGTCTGAACTTCAGGTTATTTCATTTATCTAAGCACTGGCAGTGGCTTTGGCAATTACAGCTAATAAAAATATCTGAAAACACCATCTAACTCAAACACCCGTGCTCTGTAGGTCCATCAGCTGTATGCTGTAATAGTGGACAAGTACGTATGCTCAACACGATACGTTTATCTTCAGGAAACCTTGTGGGACCTGTGCTGTGATGCTCCATGGAAAACACCTGCATGCACCTTACCCTCCACCGCCACCGGTGATTACCACCACGAGGGTATCACCTCTGCTCTCCAAGCAGCTCTAATGTCATGAGGGAGCACAAACCACGCACACTTCCTAGCGAGCCCCTGGCAGCCCAAACATGAAGCTATGGAGTGCACTGCTGCCACGAGCACCAGGGTCCCTGGGAAAGGACATGTGGAGCCAGGGTCAGCGGTGCTGCAGGCAGGCACCAGCCCCAGCGGCTCCCTCGCCCTTCCAAATGTACATAGTCACCTCCAGGGTTCATCATCTTTGTATGTGCTGGCTTACGCTCCAGCAGGTCCTCAAAAGCTTTACTGCAAGAGCTGCATCCATTGACAACTGGCCTCAGCTTCAACTCTAGCAGATAGAACACTTACTGTCCTTGCTCCCTGATTCTTCAAACCCAGTGATATACCTAGAAAAGCAGCAGCACAGTCTTTATGCAGAAAGGTGCTGGGCTTGCTGGAAAAGCAGCTCCTAAAGTGGTTGCACACACTGAAACTCCAGAAGTCTCCTGGGATTTGGCCCACAAAATTCCAAAGACAAAAGTAATTTTTCTGTAAGATGGTCAAATAAAAAAAAAAAACAAAAAACCCCCCAAAAAACCCCAAAACCACAACAAACAAACAAACCAAAAAACCCATCCCCAAAAAACCCACTTCTTCAGCTTTCAAAATGCAACACATGAATTAAAGAAGTTAGATGCTTACACCATGTGCATTTGACCCAGTTTCCTCTTTTTAATCCTGCAAATTCTAACTTAAGCTATTCATCAAATACTCATAAAATTCCTGCTGTTGCAGAACATCTTTGGCTTGTTAGAAGGAAATCATGCTTGTGTGAGCACAATTGCTGGACAAAAGTGAGTTGACTTTTGAGGACTCATAACAACTTATAAAAAAACTTCACTTTTTTTTCCCCACAGAGCAATGAAAAAAAGATTTAATGATAGATACTGCAAGCTTCAGCCTTCTCTAGTGTCACTACCCTAAAAGAGGGCAATATTAACAGACACGCATAGGGTTTTACGTGTATCAGCAGGTGACTTGTAATATTATGCTATTCCAGAGTGCCTGCCTTCCTGGGAGATCATCCCGCACAGATCAGCTCTTGCTAGTAGAAACAGCATCACTACGTTAGCTCTGAAAGTGAACCCAAGTACAGGGGGAGGTCTGTTTCCAAAATGAAAGCAAGTACCCTGGGACCGAGCAGCAAACAGACAAATGTCATGTTTCCAGGTGCACACCCCAGAGCTGGGATAAGCTGCACGCCATCGCTCTTTGAAAACAAGTCTTCACACCCTGCGCAAAAGCAGAGGGAGCTGGAAGGAGCGGGACGAGGCTCACACAGGTCGCCTCGTTACTGAGCAGCTTGGTGGCATTCACACCAGGGTGAGCCATGTACAGCAAATCTCAGAGATAGCACTGTGGAGAGGCCATACAGGTACTAGTAATATAGATTTAAGCATATCCAGTATCCATATCATGTGTATTCCTGTAAATGACAGCATTTTCAAGCACTAGTTACTCCCACAAAGATAGTGATAAGGCTTTCAGTTAAAAAATCATGGCTCTTTACTTAGCATGTTTACACTTTAAGACAGATTATCTGCATGGAAAGCTTCCAGGACCGTTTTTCTGCCCTATTTTGGCAATTACAAAGGTCTGATAGCACTAACAGGACACCATACTAGATAAAAAACCAGGTTTTTCCAATCTGAAGCTAGATTAATATTTGAAAACAAACACCAGGCTGTAGTGCTACACTGAGAACAGGCCAAGCCATCCCATCTGGCCATGCTGCTCTGCCTCCAGCCTCCCTAGCAAACAACACAAATCCTCAGCACTTTCATTACCCATGGCAGTGAAAAATATCAATCATGGTGACCATCCAAGTAGCTCCTTTACTTGACTTATTTGATCTAGGAAGAGGAGACCAAGGAAAAACATGAAATTATCATGGTCCAGTCAAACCTATTGGAAGTAGGTCTTTAGCTCACCAGGCACAGCAGCAGGGGAGGATGCCAAAATTAGGGTGGAACAAATTTGGGCCCTTGGGATCTTTTAGAGCAACCTGTAAGAGCAACGTGCTGCACCTCTTTCACCCAATGATAGTCACTTGTCCTCTTGTTTCTTAGTATTGAAGAAAACTGCCATAATACACTGAGCTGCTATGTGTATGCTATTTTTGAAAGTTAATTAATAATAGAACAGCAGCATATAAAACTACATTTCCTGAAACATTTCCATGTCAAGTACTTAATTTCATTTCCCTTCTTTATAGCTGTCTTCCTTCTTGGTTTTATAAGTCTATCACTTTACCCTGGGTATCACCTCAGACAAGTTAGAGATGTTGGGTAAAAAAAAAAAAAACAAACCAAAACAAAACCAAAAACTGTACTCTTCCTTCGCACCTGAATCGAACACTTTCATAAGCACTGCCCTGAAAGAGGATGGTTTTCCTGGATCAAGGGCCATTTTGTACCTTTCTAGCCAAAATGAAAGTAGATACTGCCTACCAAAGGAGGCTGACCTCATCTCATGTCAAAACCCTACACACCTTTCATCACACAATCAAAAGGACACACAGAGTTTGGTCACTCCTCTTATTTCAGTCACCATTCCCAAAGGGAGAAAGAGGCTTGAGTTTCTCAGCTCACACAAAGGGTGCAGCCATAACCAAACCCAACCTAAATCCAGGCTGACCTGGATCCAGACGGCTGAAATCCAGGTTCTTGCTTCTGTTCTGCCTCCCCACGACCACCACCCCTTCTGCAATTGGGTGGGAACCATCCAGGGGCTTAAATTGGGAGAAAATTCTGATAGGGTTCCTCAGTAGAGTCTGGCTGATGTGTTTGGTATTTTTCAAGTGGATGCTACAGCACTCTTGGATCAAGGGAGAGGCTGGCTGACAGCAAATTTACATCAGTTTACGCTCCCTCAGAGTGTAGCTTCCAGGTCAGGTTTAACAAAAGATCAATCAATTGCTTTTGTCAGGAAGTAAAGGATCTGCAGAAGATTGGTTGACAGCCACCTGAACATGAGCCAGCAGTGTGCTCAGGTGGCCAAGAGGGCCAATGGCATCCTGGCTTGTATCAGGAATAGTGTGGCCAGCAGGACCAGGGAGGTGATCGTCCCCCTGTACTCGGCACTGGTGAGGCCGCACCTCGAGCACTGTGTTCAGTTTTGGGCCCCTCACTACAAGAAGGACATCGAGGTGCTGGAGCGTGTCCAGAGAAAGGCAACGAAGCTGGTGAAGGGCCTAGAGCACAAAACTCATGAGGAGCAGCTGAGGGAGCTGGGGTTGTTTAGTCTGGAGAAGAGGAGGCTGAGGGGAGACCTTATTGCTCTCTACAACTACCTGAAAGGAGGTTGTAGCCAGGTGGGGGTCGGTCTATTCTCCCTAGTAACGAGTGGTAGGATGAGAAGAAACAGCCTCAAGCTGCACCTGGGGAAGTTTAGGTTGGATATTAGAAAAAACTTCTTCACCAAAAGGGCGGTCAGGCATTGGAACAGGCTGCCCAGGGAAGTGGTTGAGTCTCCATCCCTGGAGGTATTTAAAAGATGGGTAGACGTGGTGCTCGAGGACATGGTTTAGTGGTGGACTTGGCAGTGCTAGGTTAACGGTGGGACTCAAGGATCTTAAGGGTCTTTTCCATGAATGAATTATTCATCAGTTCCCCAAACTACCTAAGGCTTCAGTTCCTTAAGTAGTGTGGGAAGCCGGCATTTTCACCCTTTCACTCTGATGCTATTTTGGAGAGGTTTTTGAGATACTTTTCCTGCTTTGGTTGCCAAAGGCAGACTGCAGAAGAGTTCTGTATCTAAGCTGGTTTCTGTTTACCTCTGTCTTACAAAACTTCCCTTCTTGTTCACTGAAATTGGTACTTGGATATCCCATAATACTGTTCTCTGTACTCCTTCATTTATTTACATTCCTGACAACAGCATTAGTAAGGTGATTGTGAAATAACTGTTTTTCAAGAGATCTGATTTATTAGTTCTCACTACTATGCCTGCAGAAAGCTGCAACAAGAAAAAAAAAATTTGAAGCCGAAGCCAGGAATGTAAATTTAATGAAGGATTCTAGTAAGGTGGTTGTGAAATATCTACTTAGCCAGGGACCTGTTTCAATAATTCTTACTAATATCTCGTCAGAAGGTAATAGCAATGCGAAAAAAGATTTTAGACTCCTTATAATGATTTTGTTATCAGGTTTGTAGAAAGACTGTAGAAAGCATCTCCAGTGCCAGAATAACCTTGCTTCTCACAGTTAGTTTTGGGAACCTGCTCAGCAGCAAAGCTTCGTGCGTCACAGCAGGTGATGCACACACCTGATGTCACAGACACGCTCTTGCTACAGGAGCGTTTCATGTGCTAATCATACAGAACATCAGTCATACCTCGACTGCATGGAAAATTACCCAAGTACTTCCCAAGTGATTAGGAAGAGAGATAGCCAGACCTTAAGCAATTAATGTTTCTGCAGTATGAACTCGCAGATGTGACTTCATTTAGGACACTGGTGTGCTTAAATATTTGATGGGTCACTTCCAAATCAAACAAGCAAGACACTATTAAAGGTGGTTTTTATGATGTCTTTTTTTAACACCCTGTCCATGAAATTCAGCATGTTTTATGTAAAAGCTGTAAACCTGATTTTTTTTTTAAACACCTATTTTCTGTTTTGTGTCATATATCCACAACATCGGTATTTTTTACTTCCTGTCCCTCATTTTCCCTAAACCACTCCATTTTCTAGTTACTGTTTTCTCTACCGCTTCCTTTTCTGTGTGTTTCTATCTGGGGACTGTTTCTCCCTCCTACCTCCCCCCTTAAACAAAACTATTCATAATTTTGTTCCCTCTCACTTCACGTTTGGCTTCATTCTCTACCCACAGGGAGGCACAGTCCCTCCACCTACCTCCCACAGGTCCATGCTGCCAGAGCTTCTCACCTCTGGAAATCCCAGTGGGAGTGCTGGAGGCTCTGGCACTTGCTGCCTGTGCCCATTTCCAACACAGATCAGCTTGGAGCAGGCACATGGGAGCCGGGAAGAGCAATGAGCTACCACCCACCACCCCTCCAGTCCCACTTGCTGCTCAGACACTTCTTCTTGAGGACATCTGCATCTCCAGGGTCTCCCCCACAATGGAGGCAACTTGTCCCCCTGTTCCACATGAGAAATAGAAAATCTTCTCGTTTAACATGTAAAGCTATTCTACGATGGGCCAACATTTTTTTCATGGACAGAGTAATGCACATGGGATCATGCAAATAAGTCAATGGGGCTGGTAGGGCCAGTCAAGAACATTTCAACCTTAATAATTTTCAGTAGAAAAGAGGTTTCAGATTAAAATTTCATTTTTAGCAACGGGTAACAGAATGAACACAGATGCAAACCATTCCCCAATCCCACAAAGACAAGAGAGAAGATTAGAAAAATGGGGAAAAATAATTTAAAAGAAGTTCCATTTACACAAATTGTCAAGGAACAGTTACACTTGAAAGGCTGGTAAGATTTGCCCCAGTTTGCACAGACATAGTCTCTGGACTCAGCTCTTAGAGATGGACATAAAAATTAAAAATCTAAAAATGCAGAAATATGTTACCCCATCAGATTCCTATCATGTAATAACCATTCATCCATTTATGTCCTCACTATTTTCTCCAGCCTATTCAACCTTAATTATGCCCTTGTCCAGTTCAGCGAAGAAATAAGTTACATAGTTGTAAACACATAAATCCTTCATAAAAAATTCTAAAAGGCTGAGAGGCATAAAATTCTTCCATTCAAATCAGAGGGAAGACATTCATATTTTATTCAGAATAAGCTCAGTTCAGTGATCACATATATTCTGAAGGGAAACAGGACTAGAATAAAACAGCAGCTCCAGTAACAGATCAGGAGCTGAGCTCCAAAAGAAAAAAATCTATTCTCTATTAAAGAAAAAAAAAAAAAAAAAAAAAAAAGATTTTGCAACATTTACGTTAAGAAAGCATTTCACAGTATTTTCATTGCAGTGATACACTACTGGAGAAGAGTAGGAACAGCAGCTCAATTTTGTGTTCTCTATGGTTTATGCATAAAAGACATTTTTAATTTAAATTGCAATTGTTGTTACAACCCTTACAACCAAAGATATTAAATGGACTCTGCACTCTTAACTCGATGAAGCTGGCAACATTAGAGCTCTTGTATACTGTGCAAACAAAATGGCATATTTTACTGATGGTATTTGCCATTATCGCTATTCTAAAATAAAGGTCCTTCAGAACTTCATCTTCCTGATTTAATGTTTTGGTCTGATTAATAAACACAACACAATAATATGCAAGACTGCATAGTACTACAGCATGAGTAAAATCCAACCCTATTACCCAAGAAAGTAGCTGGATTTTACTAAATCAAGACCAATACAAGAGCAATGAGAGGAAGAGGTCCTGAAAATTAATTACTTAATTAAATTCACTGTGATCTAAATTCAGCGTAAAAAAGGGCATCACTGTTCTAGGTTCCCCTTGTCATTTCAGCTTTGAACCAAAAAGTTAGTTGAGAAATCTGTATTTATGGTAACACAAACAACATAACCTCCTGCATAACCCCTTAAAAGCTTGCCTATAGTAACTAAGACTTGCAGACAGCTAACCTCAATAGATACAGATATTTCCTAGCAAATACAATTAAGCATAAAAGAATACAGAAGATGATACAGTAATCACACTTACCTAGGTTAACTTTGGCAGGTTTTTTAGTACCCAGTTCCATGTGCCCAAAAGGGAAAGTCACCTGCATTTGTCTCACTAAGCTAAAAATAGGATGCAGCTGAAAACAGCTGGAAACAGTATTAGGGTAACTATTCGGACCTGTTTGTATCAAAATGTGTATGACAATGGAGCAACAATAATTTTAATTCTCCAAATCCTCTTTCCTACACAATTACAGAACTGTTTTATTTGATATGTGGACTGAAAACATTCAGAAATACATAAAATTCGGCTGTGATTGGGCAAACGTGAAAAACAAAAGACATCTCAACACACACTTACTACTCAGAAATCTCCACACTTGGCAAATAAAACCCACCAAGCCTGTACGTTCAAGGAAAGGTTGTGTTAATTGAATGAAGTAATGAAGGTTTGATAAAGTTAAGGAAGTAATGAAGAGCCTTCTTCAGAGGTATGAAAAAGAGGATAAAATGTGATGCTGAATACCAGTCTTCCTCTAGCACTAACGAAAACGAAAGGGTGCAGACAGAAGTTTGTACTGACTGAGTCTTACAATAAAAGTACCGCTTCAAACTGTGTGGGAAACGTGTCTATGAAGGAATACAGAAAGGATGTGGGGCACGTTTATATCACTTACGGGAATGCTGATGTATGCCAATAAATCTGTTCCCTTGTTCCTTTTCTGTGAACACAACACTTAGAGCAGAGGGGATGTTTTCTTGTTTGGCAGCCATCGCTAACCCAGCAGAGATAAGAAGAGGTTACAGATCTGACTGTAGTTACGAGAACATCATCCGTAACAGAAAACACTGCACGCACTTACAATAAAATGCTAGTTGTGTTTTCCCCTTACCCAGTGTGGTACTTAACACCTCATATTTTATAAGGAAGAAAAACCCAAAAATACTAGCCCCACATTGCTGGCTGAAACCAGCACATCCTAAGGAGCAAATCCAGGTTACAGTGAGTATTTGCTTACAAGCTAACTTAAGAAATGGTGCCTGCATTCCACATGTTCTTCACTGCACAGACAGCCACAGCAGGAGTGAGTTTCAAAAGCAAATGAGTGCTGAAAACCTTCAGTCAAAAATTCATTTGTAAATAGTTATATGGCTGTTTTGATGAATTACACAGAGATATTCAATCTGCTTCCATATCAACTTGAAACTACACTGTTCATGACAAATTTGTTGTTTCATCAAAGCAAATTTCCTTTTCCAAACAAGTATCCTTTGTTCAACAGAACTGTTAATTAAAAGAAGTTATGCAATTCAGAAATGAAACTAAATGGGAAATGAAATGTATTTCAGAGGCATGTGTACCAATCTAACAAGACCCAGACTGCTGTCACTGCCTATAATTGCCCAGAAGTAAATTCTTTAGTAGTTGTCATGGGCAGAAAACGTAACCGAGCAGAACGCCAGAAGACAATGGATGCATTTTGGGGTTTTAATACTTAAGCTGAGACTTGCCCCAGTCCCAGTGCTACCCCAAGGCAGACCCTAGCTTACTGCTGTTGTTGAGGGTAAAAGGTGGCTGGGGGCCCTGCTGCAGGACCACCGGGCTCCAAGTTGCAGTAATTTTGGCCCCCTCAATACCTGCTCCCTCACCCAGATGGCAGGACAGACGGAAGGGAGCACGAGGAGCCCAGAGAGCAACTAATTCTGCGAACGACCTTTGTGAATAATGCAGGAAAGCTTTGTGGGCCACAGGCTCCCAGGTCTTACTCTGGGAGCTCTTGGCTTGTATCTGACTAGATGGTGGGCTGGAGAAGAAATGAAGAAATAAACGAGGTCATATATGCATTTGAACTGACGTTTTTGTTTCTACTTAAAACCTGCTGTTGTCTTTCCAGGAATGCATAAAACCTAGCCAAGTATTTTCTTCATATGTACACAGGCCAAATGCCAGAGATTATATATTCAACAAAAAGAAATACATTGAGAATCTAGCAGTACTGCATTTTTCTCGGATGCTAACATAAAGACTACATGATCCAAAAAAAAATTAAAAAAAAATGAAAAGATGTCTGTCTCTTAACATCTCTTAACAGAAATTCACATACGGACATTTCAGAAGGTGGGGCCTTTCAACAAGTTCTCTTCGGTTTTTATGTTTTTCCTGGGTAACACTAGTTACAGCGTCCCAGAAGAGTGCAGCTATGGAGTATGAATGAAGACGCCTCCTTCAAGTGCAGTTATGTCACAATTTAACAATTTTAAAGCACAGTTTCTGTGGCTAATGCATTGCTGGACATCCCAGCCATCACAGACAAATGTTCTCTGTATATACTTGCCAGGAGAGGGGCATCATAAGATGGTGGCAAACATAATATAGCAGCAGTAAATGAAAAACAAACAAAAACACCCCCCAAAAAAAAATCAGTGCCTGCAACAAGGACCTGCCACAGTCTTTGGCTGAATTTACTTTAAGAACAGAGATTTTTCTTCTTCTGCCCTTTAAAAATGAAATAAACAAAAGAATGGTCCAAACCATCGATGGCTTTACAATTAAAGTGATACCTATAGATCAACATGACCAACGAGGAACTGAAAATAAAACTCAATACTACTGAGCACTCCTTTGCAGGTGTGGGAACAGATTATCCACCAAACTCCCAAAACCAGAATTATTTCTGAACAAGAATAAGTAGGACAAAAACTAATGTACCAAAATAGGATTATTCTAATCACGTTGGATATACCCTGAAAGCTATTAAAATGGTTGATTTTACAGTCTGGTTTTCTGTATTGACACTAGGCAATACAGTGATGCTAGAAGAGATGGTCATTCCAGCTAATTTTTCTGGTTCAGCTCTGACAATTAGACTATTTTTGAAAATGTAGGAAGGCAGGCAGGCAGGGAGAAAACATAAAGCAAAAATTCAGTCAAGAGTACGTTAGGACAGAAAGTAATCAACTGACCTGCGGATAGAAACACATCAGGTTTGATATTTATGCCGGGCTGTATTATCCCAATAGCCAAGAAGCCTAAACAGTACATTGCCACTGCATCATCTGTATTGTAAATCTGTAACTGTATCTTCTGATGGCAGATGGAAACTATTCTAACTTCATTTTTTATACTGTCAGCAGAAATAAGAATACAGCTTGTTATTATACAACTGTGTGCAATTTACTTCACGCAAACATGCACACACACACTTTCTTGTTGGCGAGGCTCTTTGGTTCAAGGTGACAGTGCTCAATCCCTCTGTCTTCCTACAGCCCGCCTTTTTAGAAAGTGCAAAGTGCACCTCCATAGAGAGTTTGGCTCCAAAACAATGACCGCTCCCTGAGAAAGAACTGTCTCTAGATGAAAAAGGAATCCGAAAATGATGAGACTGGAATTTCTACTGAGAAGCAAGATCAGTAGGGAAAAGGATGAAAAAAAAGATGAAAAAAAGTTAAGTAATCAAAACAAGAGAAGCGGAAGAAAAGAAAGCAGCTGTATAAAAATCACATTTTCAATAGAATGTTGCAGAATAACAACTATTTAGGGCTTAATGACAGAAAAGAGCATGCACATGTTTCTTCATAGAAAGAAGAACTGAAAATATGATTTCCAGTGCCGACATTTTACTTCAAAGCAGAGCAAGGTAAATGCACGATGGTGCTTGGGTGTGCTGGGATGGGTTGATTTAATCCCCTCCTCCTGATGATGCAGATTTATTTGAACAGGAACCCTTCTTTGAGGTGGGCTACAAATTGTTTTAACAAGTTCTTCCTTGAATCCTTCAAGGGTACAAATTCCTTCTTATTCTTTCCCAATGAGTATCTACATTTTTGACTCAAAATAGAACAGCTCCATTAGAGGAAGATGATCACCACAAATATTTAGCATTGCCATCAGGGGACATCCAAGAGAGCAAAAAATGACAGGCCAACACCCTGCAGGTACAGGAGGAAGCTGAACCTCTGGGAGACCTTCCACATTTCTGCAATTTGGTAGCACACTATATTTCAGGTTTTGTCAACCTAGAGCCAATTTTTGTTCCAACTATAAATAGCCATAAATTTGAACCGAATATGATGAACAGTTTTAGGGTGACCAAAGCACTTTCTTTTTTTGCAAGCAATCAACTGCTTATCCTTACTTAATTGCCCCGTTTCCAGCAAGGAAACCCTCCAAAAAGTATTGATAGGACGAGTTATTCTTTCCTGCACTCACTATAACACTGTCAGTTTGTTAAGCTGCCCAGGAGAAATTGTTACTTTACTTCAAAAGTAATGGTCGCTTTCAAAACTATTTCCATTTCAAAAGAAAGATGCTACTTTTCATTCGCAGAAAGACTTCTTTGAGAATTTACATTCTCCTTTCACTTGTGTTCCAAGAGAAACAGAAATCCAAGTTTATTTCCTTCCAGTTATACTATTTATCTGGATTCTGAGAGGATTTGCTGCCTTAGAAAATGTGTACTTGGGTCTGTTTGGTGTTTTATTTTGATGTATAATGAAATCAGAATTGGAGGCAACATCCCTGAACAGGAACCACAGTCAAAGATCAGGAATTGCTTCTCTGTGTAAGGCCGAAAAAAAAAATAAAATGTTTATTCCTATTAAGTTTCAGAGTTCAGCACACATAGCAGGCCTCTTGAATTCTGTCTGGTGTTTGCACAAAAATACCCTCCCATATAGCAAGAGGTGAAACTTTTTCTTTTCCACTCCAACAACCACATTAGAGAGCCCAGTTAAAACATTCCTTGACACAGTCAAACCTTGGCTTTCTTCTGAAGCATAAACATGACCGTGTTTAACCTACTCCTTGAGTCAGATGATTGGTGTGCACCGCATAACGCTCTGGTCTGGTTCAAGGGCACTGCTAAAGCACAGCGATGCTGGGTGACTGCTGCCCTGAACAAACAGCTCCTCTTTCCACCACTCACTGTGCAAGGCAAAAGCAATGCTCAAACACTAAAGCACTGGAGAGCAGTTTTCTTTCAGTTCACTCCAGCTACTATTCTACATTTTTTTTTTTCCTCTCCCCTCAACATGCACCTGTGTCAAAAGAAATTACCCTTTCTTTTTACTCAAAGAATGGTTTCTGATTGCCCCCATGCATATGGAAGACTTTAACATCAAAAATGTTCGCACACGAGAAATTTCAGTTTCTCCCAGCTTAAACATTAAGGGTTTTCTTCCTGCTTCTGAACTACAAAAAATAAATAGTAATAAAAATCAAATATATTGTAGTTATTGCTGAGAACCGTCTAAACAGCCTGACCAGTTATAAACAGTCAGTGATGACAGACTACCCTATGTTAAGCTTCCCATTATTGTGCCAGAAAACATTATAATCACCTTAATTACAGCAACAGTGATTTTCCCCCTCAGTGGCCATGTAATGCAAGAAAGTGCAACTTCTGTTCTGTAGTGTATTGCTGTCTATAGCAAAGGTGAGCATACGCACATGTTGTCAAGCACTTGTGCAAACAGATCAAGGTCCCAAGTATGCAGCTAACCTAAATGGTCTCAAAAGTGGGAAAGAAAGCAAACTTTACCTTGTGTGTTTTGTTGAAATATTTTGTTCAGGTCTAAAGAGGAAGCTCTGGAATGTGATTTCTGTGGCCTTGGAGGTGGAGTAGGGGGCTCTTCTCCCTTTTTCATAGCATCTTCTATTGATGTGCTAGAGTAAGACCTAAGGAAGAACAGGGGAGGAAAAAAGCAGATTTTTTTTTTTTTTTTCCTCTCCCCAGAAATTCATTTTAAACAACTACAGTGAATAGTACCTAAAATACACTGACCAGACCTCAGGTTCGTGGTGGAAATTCCTTGCCCTAATGACTAAAAGTTCCCTCTTATAATAAAACAGATTTATTTATTTGGCAACAGAGGGACCTACATGTCTGGGGAAAGGCATGGGTCATGCTTACAGGGCTAGTATTTTATAAGGCCTTTTATATCACAGCTTCAAGCCTTCTTATGTAACTTTGTCAACAGGATAATTGTAGCAACTATTTTGAATAAACCTGAGTAAAAAATTTCCCCCCCCTTACAGTTTCTCTTGCCTTTCCCAACTGTGAGGGTAGCATCTATACAGGTACAGCCTCAACCTACCTCTTGCAAGAACACATTTTGTAATAACACATTTTGTAATTTATAATATTCTAACTATCAGAATAATTTTTTCATAGCAAACAGTCACCAAATTCCACAAAATCCAGAAAAACTGAATGGCTCCAAAGTGATCAACACTGGTCAAATATATGCCTCAGTACATCTTTCTAGGCCCTTCCACAACCCATTAATCCCAATGCAGTGCATTTGCAAAGAAATTTTATTGTGCTGAATAGCGTCCAATATTTTTCAGCTGTTGTAGTTACCAGTTTTTCTGCAAGACCGAGAGCTTTGTTCAAAATCAGCATTGACAATGTGAGATGTTACACTTACTGTAACACATTATGCATGACAGGCAAGACCTAAACCACATTCGAGTAGAACAGAAATAACTCCTACTAATGGGAAATGGATTGCTTTTTTGCCAAACAGGCTGTTGTTAGAAAACAGTTCTTTAGCGGGACAGACATTTGGCAATGATGATCCTATGTTTCTGATGTAAACTTTAATAAATACAGAAATGAAAGCCATAATTGCTTCAAAATTTACATGTGACAAAAAAAAAAAAAAACACACCTCTGCTGATGCTGAATTTTTTGTCTTGGTCGAGTTTTGAATTCCATAGCCCTACCATATCAGACCTAACCCAACCACCCTGAAATAAATGCTTTGAACCAGGATCTTAAGGTTTTATACTTTTACTTTCCATATTATGCAACGTATATTTTACTTGCATTAAAATTGTACAACCTAACAGTATGAGATTTTACAATTTTTTTAAAAGAATAAGATAAGAATAAGATAGCAGCTAACAGGCAAAAATATGCCTGCCCTAGCAGTGCCAACACAGAGCCCTGCGACAGTGGACCTGGCACCTGAAAGTCAGTTAAGAGTCAGCAGCTAAGAATCTGCACAGCTTAGGCAAGAAAGCCAGACTCTAGAGCTGAGAGCTGTAACAGACTCGAATCATAGACTCTGGTGGTCAGGTACACCTGAAGACAGAGACCCTCGAGGTTATAGAGCCCTCCAGGCTATGCCGGACAAGCGCAGCAGAAGGTCTGAGTTCAAGGATGTGCTCAGGAATCTTTAGCCTCAACTTCTGCGTTGAAGTAGTGACATATACTCAGACGTGAGACAGTCATATGAGACACAGTAGTCACATTCAAGTGACTTTTTTCAAACTTGTTTAGGCATTCAGTATTTTACGCATTTTTGGGTAAAATACCTTTTACACATTTTTTGCATATTTACGATTTATGATTCAGTAACACAGCAAGAAAAAATAAAACAGTATGAAAACTAAAAAGCTTTGGCTAGCAGCAGAAAAACAGCACACAGGGCAGTTCAGCCTTCCTGGATGTAGGTCCTAAGAACAGAGGATTTCAATCTTCATTCATCATGCTTATAGCTGATCTTCTCTTACTAGCAGGCTTTGACAAGCTCGTAAGGAGGGAGCTCCTGATTATACTCTCATTACCTAAGAAAAAGAAATTAAGCCCTCTAACTAGCACAAAAAAAAAAAAGTTTGAAGGTGAATGCATAATATGGCTATACACCAGAATGGTGAAAAACCAAACCCAACACGTAATCCATTTACACACAATACTTGCTGGCACAGGTTTCCCTTTTCTTTCAAACATCCAAACTCAGCAGGTGTCATTTCTAGCACACAACAGTGTAAGTCCCTAAGTCCTGTCATCACACACCAACCAGCCATAGTCAAGCACACGCACACCAACGAAAGGATTGTTGTCACCCACATCTGAGAGCTACTATTGCTGTTTCTGTCGGAGTGCGCAGCGTCCGCTCCATATGCAACCACTGTGCAGGTTTCAACAGCACAAAATTGCTGAGAACATTGCCCACGATGGGGTGGTCCCCTCTGTCCCGCCACGACGTCCCTGAGGCAGGGCTGGAGGTAGCCACTACCCCGACAAGGCAGTGGGGCTGGGCAGACAGGCAAAAGTCCCAGCACCTTATGACCAGAGATCGCAGGGCTCTAAGCAATACTTATGCAGGGTCTGTACAGATCTCTCCTGGTAAATCTGTCTTTTATCTGAGCTGGAGTTCCAGCACAACACCAGTTCAAAAAAATTAAAAAATGCAACATCAGTTCTTACACCTTGAGTCTAACACCAGGGGAACATATGTCTACTCCTGAAATAGAAAGGAAAGCAGTACCTGGATCGTGGTCTGGCTTTAAGTGCATTAGATTCCTGAGCAGCTGAAACAGAAAAGAAGAAAGAACTGCTAAAACATCATGTTTTCAATAAATACCTTTAGCTGAAGGATCCGTGTTCATTAAAAATGTGAGCATTGCAAATGTGGATGTGAGAGTGCGCTCATCTCACATGGGCAACGGGGATGGATTTTCGCTTCTCCTTCCCCTTTGTTTTTGTAGTGCGTGAATGACCTAAGAATTCAAAAGCCCCCATGTAGTCAGACCTTCACCTTTTAATTTGGTTACCAGAACACAGGAAAAGCAATAGGTCTGACAGCTCTGACCCGTATGCCTGAATGTAGTCATGACAAAGCAGCATAAGGAATAGCATAAACTTTCTACAGAAAACATCTTACTACTAGTCCAGGTATCTATTAGTCTTCCTGCTTCCCAAAGCACAAAGGTTTATGTCCTTCCTAAATACTTTACCTAATTAATATAAACGTACATCTTCTTACCACACATACAAGAAAAATTAACACATCAGGTTGAGACTACTTTGACATTGGGAAGGAAAGATATTTGAAGGTAAAAAAGCTTTACAGGCTAAGTGTTGATCAAACACATTTCTATCAATGTAAAAAACGGTTTCTTTTATTTGGATGAATTCCAAATATCCTGCCACACGCAGGTTTTATGTGATAGGAAAACAACAGTGCTGACTAACCTTCTCTAGGTAATTCCTCGAGGCTGCTCCTTGGTTTACATAGTCTTTTTGCGACTTTTCTGTTACTCTCCTTACTAACATCAGATAATTTTGATAAAACATAGCTGTGTGATTGCTTTCAAATTCAGCCCACTGAGATATCCTCAAGGTACTACAGCAGCATCAATGATTGCAATGCACACACAAGGTGAATCCTTACACTTTTCCCATTATTCTGCTAATCAAGGTACAACACTTAAGAGAAGCTGGGGAAAAAAAAAATAATTCTCAAGAGTTTCTAGCTTCCTTCAGATATATGCCTGCTCCAAAGTCAGACATTTATCACCAGCTACTATACAGCACTACCCGAGAATACGACAGATCCTCCAAAACACAGAGCAGGAGCTACCTGCAGTAGCAGCTGGCAAATACTGGCTTCTATAATGGCTTGCATTGTACTACATAGGAGGCTTTAGGCTCACAGAAGACAAGCAGCAGCATATGGCACGTGTACAGCCACACGCTATTTCTTCATAAAAGAAACTGCTTTTAAGGTCATGCAGTGCTAGTTGGTGCTTTGGATGGAATAAACCCAAATGTAGCTGGCAGTGGCACAAAAAAACACTTATAAACCAAGGTCTAGCAGATTATTGTCACCACCAAACTGGCTCACAGTTATTCCAGATTTCTGTCCAACAAACTCTTCCTAGCAACTAAAGGGGAGAGAGGGAATTATTATTAAAATATGCAGTGGTGATAATCCTCCTCTCTCCCTCTCTCTCTCTCTGTGTCAAACTCCCAGAGAATACAACTTTAGAAACTGCTTCCCTACAGCCATATGACCCAATTTTTCTAATTCTGAAGTTGCTGATTATTAAATTACATGCACAATAATTAAATATATGCCACTTAGAAATAGGAAGTATAAATCCTTTCCAAGCTAAGCCATGTTTAAGAACCTTCAAATTTTCCTTCTTTTATGGAGACTGTAATTCTGTTCATACTTCTTTTAGAAAGCCTTTCTTCTAAAAACCTGCAGGTAAAACTGACATTCAAACTCTCCAAGGACATCTTGTTGAGGCAAACAGGAAAGCACACAAGGAAGAGAGAATCCCAAAATGTCTACTAATAAAAAAGGATAGCAACAGAATACTACTGCTAAGGATTTTCTTTTAAGCTTTTGAAAAATCAGGAAATTCAAGGCTACAATTACACAATACCCAGACTTAGCTTTACCTTTCAAAAAAGTATAATATAAAAAATATTATAAAGCAGGTAATAATGAATGAATAAAACATTCATTATTAGGACATACAAATACTTGTGACAGGATTTCCATAAAGCGTGCAGTTATTTTGGTACTCTCAGTTTGTGCGTACTTTGTGTTTGAGGTGCAGGTTTATACACACACACATGACATAATCATTCAAGACAATACAAAACTATTTATCCAGTTCATGAATTTTCCGTATTTCTCTTGCTATGGATACATAAGCCTAACTTACATGAAACTGATATAAAATTGAGTAAATTAATTACATTTTTTATTTAAAAGTTTGTATGATTCCTGGAGTAGTAGAGCCTGGTGAACTGAACAGCTTGGTCTGCACTAATTAAAATCATATACGATGATGAACTATTTATTCATTCACACCACAGGAGAGGGTGAAGTTTCCTGTTTTGGGTGTTTATCTGCTCCCACCCCCCCTCTCCCAATACAACTTCATTTAAACATTCCTAAGGATGCAGGCTCAGTAACTTTTGGCTGTAACGTGATGGCTTATACTCAGCTGGTGCCTCCTTGCTTTACAGGCTGATTATCGGGTGGAAAACTGTACCATAAAAGGTGCAAGTATGCTATGCTGCTAAGGAAAACACAAAGAATTCCCCACTAGTTTAAATCACCCACACTGACTCATCTATTACCTCTTATTGGTGGCCTAGGCAGAAATGTACAATTTAAATGCTCACAAGTTTGGTCCTTAATCCTTTAAATGTCTGAGGCCAACAATGATCTTGCATTTAGGAGCCTAAGTAAACTGGCCAGATATTCAAATAGGCTGAGCATATAAAGTTTTTACTGACCTCAAATTTCTAGTCCTCCTGATGGCAAAGAAAACTTTCCCGTAATGAACTACGTCAGTATCATCTTTCCTGAATTTACATAAACAGCCCAAATCAATAACCAAAGAAGGATGTAAAATTTCTCCTGCTTCATCCCAACTGAGTTTTCATCCTGAAGGTTAATGATTAAAATGACCTTTCAGAATGATGACCAATTCTGAAATAACCACTCAGTTACTGTGCTGTATCCAGCCCACTGCACAGATAAACATTTTTACTTCTAACATCAATCGTATCGCACAACCTGAGAACGTGCTTGCTCAAACCCTCAATGTGCAGGACAGCGAGGGTGAAACCCCTACAGTGACAGGAGTCACGACGATGGGCTGACACTCTGCCACCGCCTCCCTTGGCATGCAAACACAGCAACGCCGCTGGAGGAGCACAGCAGCATCCAGAAGACCTCCCTGACTTGGAGATGAAGGACGTGGGGGAAAGAGGACAGTGGAAGAGGAGATGTGCAGGTGAAAATAGGTTTTTTTCCTAAGCGTACTGAAGATGGAATTGCTGAACTGCAAATAAAACTGCCTGGGGCGCTCCTGGGCAAAACGGCGGGGAAGAGAACAGAACCGAAAGTCTCACAATCACCCTCCTCTCCCCCGAGAGGGAAGTGTCAGAGTGCGTGCGTGTGTGTGTGAAGGAGAAGTGGCAATCAGTCGAGAAGAGGAGCTGAAGATAGGAAATCTGGCAGCTGCCAAGTGTTTGGGAAGAAGCCAGGGGAAAAAAAAGAGTTGGGAAATGAGACATGCAGCTGTTGGGCAGCCATAAATAAATCGAGCTATAAGACAAAACTGCTGTGACAGACATGTGGGGTCAGTTTTCTTAATCAAGGATATCTTCACAAGTAAAAACATTTATGCAAAAGGAAAAGCAAGCAAGTCCAGATTTTAGCTTGACTGGGACAAGGGAGGGCTTGAAAACACTCTTACCACTCTAGGAAAGAGATTAACAAAGAAGAAGGCACGGTAGGTCTGATGAACTGAACTGAATGCATGGGAAGTTTCTGGAGACATTCCAGAAATAACATTTTCCAGTATGATAGGAACAAGGAGTGTATGTTTGAGTTGGAGAGGAGAGAAAAATCAGGGGTGGTTTCAACAAAGAAACACCCCCCGAATCAAAAGCTTACATCAGTGCTGTAAGTGCCACAAGGTCTGTGTTTCCAAAAGACTATCTACCCTTAAACTCCTTGACAGAAAATACGAAAGCTCAGTTTTTACAAAGAAACAGGCCATTTCAGAATAGTTACTGAATACTTATTCCATACTTGAGAAGAGCTTTTATCAAGAGGTACAATATTTGTGCTCTGGCGTCTCGTTTGTACTACAGAAAAACAAAAAGTCAGACTCCTTATAAAATGCTACGTTAAAAAAATTTGCCACACATGAAGAATGCACATAAGCTAACAACAAGGGAAAGAAAGCAAGAAAACGTTTTGACAACCTGAAGTACTAATCAAGATTAATTTCTTAAGTAGTAGTCATTATGAGGTAAAAGCTAATTTCAGTAAGTCAAATAGTAAGAAAGCAGAAGGATCTTAAAAAAAATAATCAAATCACATTAATTTAGGCTTACTGTGATATAAAAATATTTGATCAAAATTCTAATGGAAGTAACAGGTCATTTTTTTTTTCTTCTTACCTGTTTTCACAGTCAAGTGCTGAAATTCCTTTGGTATCGTTTTGAGAGCAGTGCTTACTTTAAGAGCTTAATAAAAAAAACAAACAATGAAAATTACTTTAAGTATGTGCAGGTAAAATCTCTGAGAAAGGAGCATCTAAACTGGTATTAGTTAAAATGTCTAACAATGCTAAACATACTCAAAGAGAAAACAGAAGTAGCCAAATACCCTCAGAACACCCAAGCACTCAAAAAAGTAACAGTTTTTTGGACTACAAGAGTCAAGAACAGAAAGGCCTATGCCCAAATTGCCAAATAATCCCAAATCTTGCGAATTGAGGGGTTTGGTGTCTAAATCCACAGACTTCTGTTTCAGAGGTGTAGCGCTCTCCCAGAGACAGCAGCTGGTGATGCCGGGGCACAGCCGGGACTCATCTCCCCCAAGTTACAAACCTGGAAAGCCAGGGCACACGAGGGACTGGCTGCTTCTGGCACCTGAAAGCTCACCAGCCTGCCCCAGGGAACGTCACACGGCACTGACAGAGCCAGGGTTGAGATTTAGGAAACCCCAATCTTTGTGCTTATTCCCCTTCCACTGATGCCTACAGATCCTTTATTATTTCTCAAGGAGTTCTTAGTGCATTGTAGTGTATTTTAATGTACTGTAATACACAGTATTATAAATGACCGCTTGGAATGAAGTCTCTCATCTCCATCTACCTTTATCAAATAAAACACGTGGGAAAAGTCTGGCTCTTGTGATACAGTTCTATTTACATTATCTCCCACATTTAACTATATTATAACCTGACAGAGTGGAGCTAATTTACTCGTTTAGTTCTGAAAATGCAGGAAAATTTGCTTCTACAGTCCTGAAATACAGGTTTTTGATTTCTGGGGAGATCTCAGTCAGAAGAGCAATCTGCTCTTTCATTTGTCAGAACAGCAATAAATGGTAGAACAAAAGCATTTGTTCTTTGGATGAAAAGGTAGGAATCAGTGTCATAAATACAGCAAATCTGCAGCCCTGAAGGACTGCATGTACCAAAGCAGCTTCCCATCTGACTTAACATGTCAGTTACCAAGAGCAAAGCACAAGTTTTTCACCTACACAGGGAAGAAAAAAAGATTCCCCAAGTAAAAAGTAAATCTGCCCTAGACATATAAAAGCAATAACCTTCAAGGCTCAAGTCCTGCTCTTGTCCATGACGAATTTTACAACAAAACAAACCCTGTCAACAAAACATGAATTCCTTGGAATATGCTGACTTGTCAAAACGTTTTACAAACACCCGTCAAGGCTGACAGCTTTTCTTTGAACCAGGGACACTGGGTATCTGCCAAACTTGGTCACACCTGACTGTGGAAGGTGATTCAGGAATGCGGACTACCTGGTCTCACAGCTCTGATGCAACCTCATCATGTGGACGGCTGGACAGTCAAGGTGTATAGGGTTTTTTTAACTAATGTATAATCCACAGCTCCGAGAATAAGGCAACAAAATACCCACAACTCTCTTGTTTCCACAACTGAGGGACAGGGACAGCAAGTGAGAACCTGAAAGGTCAGGGAAAGGGCACATAAAAGGCAATGACCGTGTGATGATCCAGCACCAATTCTGGAAGCCTTAGTAGCTGCTGAGTGGAAAAAGATCACCTCAGTTTCACGTGGCTTGCTGCCGATGGATTTCAAGTGAAATAAATGAATCGAGTATTTTCAGTCCAGTTTGTCCAAAACTTTTGTTTTGTGAGAAAATATAGGGACTTTTTTTTTAATAGGAATAAAAACTAATTTTGAAGTGTTGCTATTTCCTGCAAAAAGAGAAATTCAAAATTTGGCACAATGTGGTCTTTAACAAAATTCCTGATAACAAAAATTACAACTTTGTTAAAATAAGAAGTGCAACATTCACTGCCTTAGGACTAGACATATTTTAGAAGGTGCATTTCATATCATTCACATATGACAGAACTAATTTTGAAGCAAACACATGCATTTGTCTTCAGCTGAGCTGCTGTCAGTGAATTAAAAGCAAAGTCTTGCTTTTAAATCTATACCAACATATAGCCAGCTTAGAAATTAAAAATACCATTGCTTTTGTCAGCGAATATATTGAATTACTAATAACACACAGAACTTAAACCCATAATGGGGCGGGGGGAGAAGTGATTTATTTGAATACCTTGTTTGTCATCTTTCTTTGCATCTTGTAACAGGGCAGAGTTATCAGGTGCCTCTTCAGCTGATGCTTTCTTAAAGAAAGAAGAAGTATTTATTATACTGATTGGCACAGCACACACATTTCCACAGTTAAATATTTAAGAATACAGACCAACGCAAATAAAGGTGATATTCTCTCTTGCACCACGATTTGCTTTGTAAAATAAAGAAGCATAAAGGACCTTCAAAAGGACAACTGTAACTCTGCTTTTCAAGGTACAGCAGTTCCACACCTGAAATTAGTTTGAGAAGCACTTCAGCAGTGACTCACAAGGAACTAAGGGCTACATGTAAGGAGAGATTTCTCACAACAGAGTAATGTCATTCTGTGTTTTCTTTTCTTTTTGGGTGTAACAACACCTGTGTTAGGCTTGAGGAAACCTTCTCCAGCCCCTTCACAAGAGTCAGTCTCCATCAGAAGAGTCTCTCTAGCCAAAACTCAAGCCATACTGCAGAGCCCAGTAGTTCTGCATCTAAAGTCTTCTGGCTGAGGTGGCTGATCTTTGGACTACTCTTTTCTTTCAACACACAGTCATTGAGATGGGAAAAACAAATTTCATCAGCATGTCTGCTGGAGGCCCATTCAGGCCTCTGATGGGAAAACAGGGAACTTCTCCCCAGTCTTATTCCTTAACTTTTCTTTATTTCAGCAGCAACTGATAACACAGGCATTTGTTGTTCTTGTAATTTCCGCTGCGTAGCTCACAAGAAGGAACCAAGAACAAATTCCACCAGCATTATCTGTAAGAACAAGGATATACTCTGCAGACAAAACAACAATAAAGCAAATGTCAGAAACCCTAAGCTTCCCTAAATATTAAGTGATGCTGTTTTTTTTCCCAGGGAGCATAGAAGAGGTTACAATACATTGGGTCCAAAAAAAAAAAAAAAAATTCAGAAAAATAGATTTTGCAGACATTAAAAAAAAGCAAACAAAATCTCAAGTCAGTAATTCAAGAAGGCCAAGTCCAAAGTAAAGGGCAATGAGATCTATTTTATAAAGTTGCACGTGGGATTCCCTTACACTTCTGAGGAAGCACCACAGCAAAAATACAGCTTGAGGACTCTGAAAATGTTTGAACAAAACACTTCACATCCCTAGCTAGCCCTGACACTCTAAAGAGCATCAGACTAAAGACCTAATTCAGTGAATGCTTGAATCAATGGAATGACTCTCACAAATTTCGATGAACTGTGAGCATGACATTTCTGAAGGAGTTTAGAGCAGCCCCAGCCAGTCATTTTATGCATATAGTGCGAAATCTTGTGTCTTGCCTTTAAGCTTTTGGCAGCAATAAAGCTTGTGGAAAAGAGCCAAAGGAATGGGGGGGGGGGGGGGGGGGGAGGGAGGAAAAGACAGACCAGAACCAGTGGGAGACAAAAACTTGAGAAAAAAAACTGTGAAGACAAAACCTCCTTGATGAACAAAAAGCAGTCATCCTTGTCATTCTTGAGCATAACATTAGCAGTCTTTCTGTGTTTTGTAAATTTAATAAAGCCTAGCATTCAGGTGACCTGTCTCGTGCCATTATTTTCAATAACTGTTTTGTATTGCAGTACTGTAGTTCAGTAGTCACAGTAAAAATGGTCTTCTGAAATTAAATTAAACAGCCTGGACAATAGGTGGAAAGAGACAAAGACATGGAGATAATGCATAACTGATTGCATTGATAATATAATATTTTTAATGTAGTGTTCAAGTATCTAAACTAAATTTCCTCAAGTAGCCAAGCTACAAATTAAATTGCAACAGTGAATTACTGCACTTCCCACTGAGGGAGATGAATGGGAGATGAATTACTGACCTTTCAAATGATTCTGAACATAAAAACATAAGTTGAACAAAAAAAAAAAAAAAGTCAAAATCATTCTCAAATTCGTTTTGAGAAGAGATTTCATAGTCCATTAATCTTGGACAACAAAGGATCAAAATAACAAGGCCTTGAAACAAACTAATTGAGAGCTTTGCCCTACATGTCTAGGACCCAGACAGTGAAGAAATGGAGCAAAATCAGTCAAACAATTGTGACGTAGCCAGGTAACACTATCTGTGCTTAGCCAGCAGGCAACCATGTTACAGATCCTTCTTCTTTTTCAACCTAGCCATAAAACTCCCTGATTTTGCAGAACATCCTGCCACCTTGCAGAACCTAGGAATGGAGCAGAAGATCCAGCTGTTCCCCCAAGAACATTATCTGACTACAAAGGCAGCACAGTAATCTGCAAGTTATTGGCAGTTATGGTGAGGATGTCTCAAGGAGGAGGGTGCAGAGATAAGGCAGAAGAGGTCTGAAACCTTAGCTGCTGAATATTAATTTAAAAAATTAAACATAAAATGGGGGACTTGTTGCTTGTTTGGGTTTTTTACATTTTGTGCTGCATACTCTCTACAGCTACTTAATTATTACTATAATATTTCTACTATTATCATCTCCACTGCAGCAGAAAAATCTAAAAAGCAAAAAACCATACAATTTATTTGCTTAGGAAATCATCTCCTTCTAGATTTATCCTTACTCTGCACATACATTCAAGGACCACAAACAAGAAGAGCCTAAAAAACCAGATTAATAAGATTATAAAATTGCATTGGTTAGGTTACTGAAATGACATTTTATTTCTAAGAAACACAAGATGACTCTGAAAGCAAGATTTCTGAGCTTTCTGAAATATATAAAAGAACGTTCTAATCTCACAGTCCCAAAGCCTGCGCTACTAAAAAGCAAACTTCCTCACAACTCTGCAATAACCAAAGACCACTCTGCATATCTGTGTAGTCACTTGCGAAGCCAGAGAGATACTGAAGTAGACCCTGAAGTCAAGAAGTTAATTAAAAAGCTTCAGTTTATGTATGTGTATAAAAGATACATAATTATATATTTATTTATATTTTAAATATAATTTAATTATATATCATATTTCTATCTTTTTTAATATATGCATGTGTATTTGTATACGCACATTGAATTGCAAGTGAAAAAGAGAAGATGACACTCAGGGGTCTTGCCTACTGACAAAAAAACATCCCAACAGGGATGTGATGTTTTTTAAGCGGAAGACAAATAATTCTCTCTAAAACCAATTATCTTAAGCTGATGCAGTGAGTTAACTCAAATACTCAGTTGACTCTTACTGCAGTCTGGAAATGGAGTTATGTATATACGTACATACACACGCTGACATCAGCGAATGGGTTTTCAACACAAATTGCCTTGAATTTTGCCTCTTATGCTTGTTTAAATTGCAAACCAATACGCATGTAGGCTAACGAGGGACTGTTGAGCTTTGCCACACGACCACACAGTGAAGAAGTGCTAGCGCGGCATGACCTGTGGCGGAGTCTCACAGCCCCCTGCGAGCCACCCTCCCAAAATAAGGCCATATGCAAGGGCCAAGGCTGCTCTGCTACGGTAAAGGACCTGCCTACGCTGCCAACGTACCAGCAGCCTGCACTACCAGAACAGCAGCTCTGCTTTCAAAACCTGATATGACTGCTGCACTTTGGCCAAGCTGCTGTACAAAGAGCAAAACCACCCAGGGAGACCGCATATATTTTAACAGTTCCAGAAGATAAACTGGGTGCTCAAAGCGTTGGCCGCAGCACTGCCCAAAGTGAACACTGTGCTCTGTAGCAGCTCAGGAGAGTCTGTTTGGTGGTGCCACTACCGAGCTGAATTTGATGAGGGAACAGCTGGGTTCTGACCCAGAAACTCCCCAGAGCAAGACACAGGGAGGAAACAACTCAGCCTTGCTGAGCTGGCATGACATACCATTACTTTTTAACTTGGAAGCAGCATCAGAAGGGCCCGTTCTTGCAGTGAGTCTGCCGTTTGACTCACTACCTTAAATCCTAAACCCTTAAATCCTACAGCGTATATATTCAGAGTTGTAATATCCAGGCACAAGTTGGGGGCTATGGTTAGTTCAGCTTTACAGGATCTTTAGAGGTTCGGTTTTTAACCTCAGTGATAAAGTCTTTTCCTTAATTTAGTTTTGCTTGCAACAGTCTTCCATTACAAGGCTGGTATCTGCTGTGATATTTCTAAAACGGATCTTCATTCTTCCCTTAAAATACTCTTCCCGGCTCCATACAATTACTACCTAGACCCTTAGATGGTAGCTCCTTAGACTGTGAAAAGGTTGGATATTAAAATGGTGACTGAATCACTTTGAACAGAACTATGCATGTCCATACTGTACAAAATTTGGGATAGTTTCAGTCTCCAAAGAAATAGCGTGGCCAGAGCAGGACCAGGGAAGTGATCGTTCCCCTGTACCCAGCACTGATGAGGCCACACCTCGAGTACTGTGTTCAGTTTTGGGCCCCTCACTAGAAGAAGGACATTGAGGTGCTGGAGCATCTCCAAAGAACAACAACGAAGCTGGTGAAGGGTCTAGAGCACAAGTCTCATGAGGAGCAGCTGAGGGAGCTGGGGTTGTTTAGCCTGGAGAAGAGGAGGCTGAGGGGAGACCTTCTTGCTCTCTACAACTGCCTGAAAGGAGGTTGTAGCCAGGTGGGGGGGGGGGGGGTCGGTCTCTTCACCCCGGTAACAAGCGATAGGACGAGAGGAAACGGCCTCAAGCTGCACCAGGGGAGGTTTAGATTGGATATTGGGAAAAATTTCTTCACTGAAAGGGTAGTCAAGCATTGGAACAGGCTGCCCAGGGAAGTGGTTGAATCCCCATCCCTGAAGGTACTTACAAGAAGGGTAGATGTGGTGCTTAGGGCCGTGGTTTAGTGGTGGAGTTGGCAGTGCTAGGTTAATGGTTGGACTTGATGATCTTAAAGGTCTTTTCCAACCTAAACGATTCTATGATTCTATAAAGTACAAGGAATCAGGACAAGCCAAGCCATTTTTCTTCTCATCATCAAAACTGGGGAAGTGAGTGTGGAAATGGGAGCACTGTAAATGAAAGAAACACTCAAGAGCTATACAGTCAAGAGTGGTTGACTAGAACAAGGTCTGCACCCAAAGCCTGCCGTTTTTGACCAATTCAGATTCAGGAGAGATTTCACCTGAGCACTGTCCTTGTGCCACACCACCCCTCCTGCAAGATGGCTTTGTCCCCTCATCACTGGCTCCCAATGCTGGAGGGCCAAATGCAGCCCCACGGGACACAAACAGCTAAGGTGTATTTCTCTGCAGACTCCAACATCACACAAGGCTGGAGTCCCTCGATGACTACTGTGAACTCTTATGTGGGAATATCTTCTGAAGAACCCATCAGCCCTTTCCACACACTGAACAAATTGCTGAGAAAGGGGGTTGAGATGGCTTAATAGTACACTTAGAGACTCCTAAAGTCCTCTCAAAGACTCGCAGTTCTGCTGCTACGCATACCATAGTCATTGTGAAGCTGGGCTATTCCTTTGCACTCTGCAAGGTAACAATCCTGCTTACGCCTTCTTACCTCCGTACGACTGAAGTCCCGAGTCTGCTGACCACCTGGCAACGACTCAGAGTAAGAATCAAATAGTGCGCAGTCACGCATGGGCTTCAAAGAAGCTGCGGGGGGAGGAAAAAAAAAGGGGGGGGGGGCGGGGAAGAGACATGCCAAGTCTTTGGTTAATATATAGTTCTTAAAAAAACTGTCTCAGCATCATTTTGCCCTTCATTTCTACATAATCAGAACTGATCTATAAGCCACAAATGACAAACACTATGAAAAAAAATCTGTCTTTTATTTCGAATAATTCAATGTCACGAAAGGGATAACATGTTAATTTCTGTTGTAGAAATAATTGTGAAATTTGGGAGAACTGATTTTTAGTAAACATTAACTGCCAAACAACAACTATTTATTTGCATTTTTCCTCCTCACAGTCCAGTAGCAACTTAGCTGGCCTTACAGTTTATACCTTGCTGTCTTAGAAACGTTAAAGGTATTTACCAAACCCTCGACTCCAATTTTCGACATTTTGAATACTGAAAAGTATAGTAGAATCTACATTATACACTAAAATTGAAGGCCAGCAAAAAGCAAGGACACTAAACACAGTCAATGCTGCAGTATATACCATCTTTAACTAAACAGCATTGAGAGCAGAGGAAGAAAAAAAGGAAAAAAACCCAAACAACTGTAATTTCTCGCAGGAATATTCACAAGAACCTTGTTTCTATTCCACAGGCTCAGGTCCTTCTGCTGATATCACTCTGGGATTAGTTCCTCTGAGATAAATTTGTCTTTAAGAAAAGCTGTTTTCCAGCTGTTAAGATCAATATATTGAAAGGCAGAATAACCAGTTCTCACGTCAAATTTCTAGTTTCTGGCTAGCATCTAGTTTATCTGAATAAATTAAGCTCTTGCATATCTGTCTTAATTTACAATACAGTGGGTTACATACAGGGCAAATAGCTTTACAGACTCTGCAAATTAGTTTTAATAAAAACTTTCAAAAAAGAAGGTGGTGGGTCAAATTGTCAATGGAGCTGTGCCAGGATAGCATTTGGCCCTGTGTTCTAGTTTATAGAACAAGCCATAAAACTAGCAAGATTAATTCATTCTTAAATGCTCTGTCTTATGCTCCAAGTCACTTTATTTGAAGCTTTAACATTCTTATCAGATGCAAATATTTCACTTGAACAAAATTCTGCCTCATTCTGAAACTAATACAACAACCTAATGAAAAACAGTTTCCAGTAATCTTCATTGGGTTCCTAACAAGCCAAAAAAAAAAAAAAAATCAAATTATGAAAACATAAAAACCTAAAAAGTTTATCTTGAAAGCTTCTTTTGACATTTTAGGTAAGTGTATGAAGCACTTGCTTACTCATCGACGCTTTCATTTCAGAAGTTGATACAACCAGGGCTCTATGCTTTCTTGTGATTCATGGTGTTACAGCGTGTTGAGATGTTCTGCTTTTTATTAATCCAAGTCTTTCAAAAGACAGATTTCTGAATCCTGACTAGGCAGCAGAACAAGGGCAAGACATTTTCAGACCCTTAAGCTAACCAGAATTAGCATATTAGCCGAGGTATGTAGAGTGCCCACAACAAACAATTAGTCCTTTCACCTCTTCCATGTAGATCAGCTTGAAATGCTTGATTGTGTGCAACACCATAAACAACAATCATCTAAGAAAATGATAAAGACCCCATTGCCGAAAGGGACAAATTCAGGAAAAAGAGGACTCCCAGGGAACAACCACAGCCTACCATGCTCTTCGTCCCATTGACATAATGATCCCCTACTACTAGAGATATATCCACTGCAGTTTTACCCAAAAAGGTTTAATGTGAAGACACACCAACAAGAACCTGCATGGAGGACCTTACAAGCTGATTTATGATGAGAACAGGCGTGAGAGTAGTGAACAAAGTGGTGGTCCTGGAGGAAAAAGGGTAGTTGTAATTATGACAAGGGAATGTAATTAGAGAGACTGAAAGTGATGGAGACTTGGAGGTGCAGGTTTTACAGGAGCTTCTCCCCTTGGATATGAAGATAGTGGATTATAAGGAACATGTCACCACCAGAAATTACTTCACAAATCTGATAGAGGGTGAACATTTAATTTTCCTAACTAGAGCTTGATTTGCTCTTTTCCTGTCTTTTAATATATTCAGTGTCATCAAATTTAATGGAGATTTTATTAGGTCTTAAATATTATCCCTTAGCACTGTAATTATCATCTGTGATTAATTCTCCTTGCCCTAGAAAGACGTGCACATTTTTTAGATGGAGCAGTATATATTTCAATGTTCATTTATAATTACAAGAGACATAGCTGAAGAGAACAAATGAAAGGGCAGGTCTTTCACTGCACATTGTTACTGAGGTATGTTGCATTTTGGACTAATTTATCCTTGTGCTACAGAAACTGTTGTAATCCCCCCATCATGACTGCAAATTACTTGTAGAAGAATCTGTGGATTACATAGAACGAATTACAAAAAAATTCAACCTTTGATACAACTGGTAACTGCATCCAACAAAATATATTAGCATAGTAAGTTCTAAAGCAGTCTAGTATTGTTTTCAACACATCTTCAAGAGACAGCTACATGAAGGAAAATCATCAAAAGAGTTAAAAGCCATATAAGTCTTGTTATATGATCTTTGCTACAGATAATCACCTTCCACTTTAGCTGTAATGACACCTGAAGCACACTGGAGCAAAGAGGCAGACATTAAGGGGCAGGTAACCTCTACATCTTGCATTGCTATTTTGTGCTTTTATACATTCCCTCTTCAGCAATCGCCTCGTAAGTACAATTAAAAATGCATGTGCTGAAAAGCAACCAGAGAGCCATTATGCAGTGTAGAACCCCATCCTACCTGCAGGATGGAAAACGAAACCCGTCTTACACGCGCGTCAGGTTCCTGAGATGGCTACAGGAACACGACCTGCCGCAGGGACATTACCTGCTTGAAGGTACTCGGGCAGCAGCGTCTCCGGCAGTGTCTCCGGCAGCTGGTAACCATTCTTCCTCGCAACCACGAGGTGGAAAGCGGCACAAAACTCCGGGAGTGTCAGCGCCCCGTCGCAATCCACGTCGCTCAGCTCCCTGCGGGTACAACAGGCACACACGTTTTCCAAGCTGTTACCTCAGGGAAACATACGTGTGCGACCACAGGGAGACAGAAATGCAACTTTGAGAAGGGATATCTTAATGCTAGACAAGCATCTCTGTCATTTGCACTTGATCCTAACTTGTACGTTTGTCTCAGGGAAAATGAAGCAAGCTAATTTTCTAATACTGACTTGTCACTTTTTTCTTTTTTAATAAAGTACTTTTTGTTATGCATCATGCCATACAATATGATGGTATGCATATACTATAACATGAAATATGTATCCTGTACTTCTAAGGGTGAAATTAATTTTTTAACTAGTTTTGGCTAATCCATGCAGGATCTTAAACAGCACAAGCAGAAAAAGCTAAAAATTAACTTCAGCAAATGGTTACGTAGCACCAGTGACTAGCCTCAAGAAAAGAGCTAAATAAATGCTTTTGAGAAGTTTAAATGTTGTTGTTAACTGCTTGCTAAAGCTGTTCTGTTTTTAATTCTAGGATGCTTCTCAATCAATAAAATTTGACTTCAGAAACTCAAGAATTCAAATTTATAAATTAACTCTTTGCAAGAAATAAGTATTATTTTATCATTAGCACATGGACTAAAATAAAGAAACATATAACTTCCTACTCTTTGAAAGTAATGAGCATTTTTCAAGCTGTTGAGGTTATAGTAACCAAGACTGAAACATCCCATGTGTTTAACACAGCGACACAACCTGATAAATCACATCACCACAAAATTATAATTATCTACTAGAAAGGAATAGTTTTCTTTAAATTTTGCACAGAGAACAACTTGTGTCAGCAACAGAAATAAAATGTGTTTTGTTAACATATTGTGCTAATCCATTCTTCTTAAATAATCTTAAATTTAAATTCCAGTATTTACTTCCCCCAACACAATGTTTCTTCAGTTGTTTTTTTTTTATTTTCACAACTGACAATCTGCTTTGAAAAGATTCCAAACATATTTCTTGACCCCGACAGATGTTTAGGCTCTTACAAGCTTTTCTTCTCATCTCTCTTCATAAAAGCATATATAAAAGTAAAACTTCTATCAGCATTTTTGATCAATGTTTAAAACTGTTTGTTCTGCCTATCTGAGAGGCAAGGACGACACTGAATTACAAAGCACCATGTTGTTTATGAAAATATAATAGAATCCTTGTCAAATTTTATCATGTACAGTTCCATCCGCAATCGTTTCTAAATAAGCTCATTAAAAGTAAGTATGCTGGTTCATTAGAAAAGCACTGATGAATTATGTAGTCGTACTTACTAAAAATTAGGCATTAATTAGGCCTCCTCCGACAAAACACAGCCAGAAACATAAAACCAACAACACATCTAAAACATTCCAGAGGTGCTTCTCCTCTGTCTCATTTTTCATGAAAAAAATCAGTTCATTGAGCTAATGATGCTGCTTACAATATACTTAAGAACAGCTCTCAGTGTTATCGCTGTTCAAACCTTCCCAGTCCTGCTGAGTAGGCGAACATCTCTCCAGAAAACAAGCGTGTCAGGAAGATCAATGAGCACCCTGCTGCTTGGGCCTGAAAGTGATTCTGGAGATAAGAGCAATAATTATAATTGAAGACACTTGGCAAAATTTAACAAGAACTCTTGAATTAAGCATCTTTTAAAAAAAAAAAAAAAAAAAAAGACAGGATACACATCCCCAACACTATTACAGTACTTACCAGATGTGAGAAAGCTCTGGGATGGGCAGCTTTGATTTTGTGAAGAAATTCTTTGCCACAGAACCTGTTGGGAAACATGCCTTATCAATCACTGGAAATTAATTCTCCAATTATTTACCTTTGGCCAGGGCTGCTGCGCCAGAAGCAGCTGGTTACATGACATCCGAGAGATGCTCAGATTAACTGGATGCTAATACAGCTGTTGGACCATTTGTCTCTTGGTGAATAAGTGAGAGAGAAAGCCCGACAGAGCTGTTGACCTCATTTCCCCATTCCCTCCGTATGGGAAAAATAAATAAAAGGAAAACATGCTTCAGTACTAGTGATTCTAACCAGCATAATTAGTATGTCGCCAACAATGAAATAACAGACACATATGGCTCTGCTTCACCCAGAAGCCACGTGTGTGGCTGGAGCGTCTGCGCTGCTTTCCCAAGATGCTGCTTCAACCATGACTTTTCCCTGCAGTGGCTCAAATGTTATGAAAAAAAAAAAGAAAAAAGCCATGAGATTCAGATAGCACATGTCCTGCTGCAGGCATCCACACTCACCCTGCCACAACAGCCCTTCTCATTCTTCTCCTAGCTAAAAATCCATTATTTCACCATCCCATACACACAGACTATAGAGGCAGCACAAGATCCCTGCACCCTGGAAGCCCTTCCTGGAGAGAGGCTTATAAAACATAAGGCAACCTAATGCAGAGAATGCTCAGGTCTCTAACTACCCCTTCCCCTTGCACCTTCAGGTCAGATCACTCGCTGCAGGGCATAAGAAAACCTGTAACTGGGGCAGGTCCGAGACCCACCTAGCGCAGCGTGTCCTTTCCAACACTGGATGCCAAGAGAGGACGATGTGACCACGACAAAGCCATGTGATAATAACATAGCTCCAGAATATCCCCCAACTTCTGACTACCTGCGATTCAGGAACCTTCTCAACCACAGGTAGCACTTAAATATTCAGTAACTTCTGACAGATTTTTTCAATCACAGATTTCTCAAATAACTTCTTAAACCTGGACAAAGCTCTAGCACCTCTATCACCCTGCAGCAAGGATTTCTACAGCTTAATTATTTTAGGATGCTGTGGAAGCTCATATTTATCATTTATAAACAGTCATTTTGGATGTGCAAGGACTGCCTGAGAATCTTGCTCAACATAAAGGCAAAGGCACAGCTACCTGAGAGGCTGTATATGCATATATACATACATACACAGTTACAGACATACGTAAGTCTGTGAGGAAATACCATGTTGTTGAACAACCATTTTCTCTTTCAAGCAAACTATATTAAGGGAACTTAACTGAGGCAAAGAACTGGTGAAGCACTAATTTCTGTCAGCAGCAGGTAATTTATTTAAACTTCTGGCTGGATCTGAGCCTCCTGAAGCCCAGTAACAGAGCAGGGCTCAGTAAGACCACCTCAATTTAAAACCTGTGACGTCTCCCTTGCCAGACCAACTGTGTGTACCCGCAGTGACTCCTCTCATGGGCAGCCTGATCCTCCTGTTCCAGGTGGAAATGCAATCTCAATACGCTGCTAACAATACTTTTACCATGTATGTGCTCTCCAGGCTTTGCTTTTAATCACCTAAAGGTCAAAATCTCAGTCCCTCAGAGCCATAAACACTCAGGCTTGACCACACAGGACAGTTAACTGTGTGCTTCACCTTCATCATGTGGATGCTGCCACATTTCTGCGGGGAAAGCAAGCACAACCTTAAGGGTTTTTGCAGCTCAATATACACTGTAGGTGTGATTCACAAATATAGTGGATCAAATACAGAGAGCTCATTTTAATTTTTACTGAATCGCCAATACTTCTCCCTTAGATGTAATTATTTTTCTAAAATCAGGATATTTAGGAAAAAAACATAATGGCCACAGTATTGGTTTGCTCTATAAATTGTCCGCCTTTAAAAACAAAACACAATCAACTCTTTCTCATAAGCTCACTCCAGAGAGAAAAAATAATTAATTTATCTACTTAACACTTCTCAGCTCTCAGCCTGGTCCCTCTACTTCACACGCACAGTGGTTGATAAAAATTACCTGAAATAAAGGAGTTCAGGTCGGGCTGCAGGGACCTGAACTGGTTGATGTAGTAGTCTCGCTGCTCCTCCGTTATCCTCCAAGGGTCATCGGAGTAGTGGGCGCTGCTGTCCTGCTGCTCCCGCTCCGCTGAAAGAGACTGAAGGGAGGGACACTGGCACCGGCCGCAGGCGGGGGGCCAGAAGGGCCAAGCAGGGCACTGGCAACTGCAGGAAACCAGATTCACTCTCTTCTATTAGCACACACGTATTTTAAAAAGATGAGAAGCAGAAATGGCTACCCTGATTACCATCCCACTACTTACCTGTTAAAGCTGATGCTAATATTAGGTATCTTTAACCAGGCAATTAAAAGAAGTTTACGTGACTGAAGCTAAAAGAAAAACGAAATCTTACTACTGCTGACTGCAAAAAGGGAAGTCCAAGCCATACCTCACTACCTCTGGATTCATTTTGGGGGTTCATTTTGGCTGCCATGCATTACAACCCTGAACCGCACACTTGAAACGGATGGAACCAGTGAAGGACCTAAAGTTGTATTTTTACAGCATGGTGCATGAAAATTTAGCTCTGCTAAGAAACTGTGTATTTAGTCTAGGAGCGGCGCTGTAACTACGGAGCTATACCGCTTCTGGACCCTCAGCTCACCCAGGTATCTCTGCACACATTACGCCGAGCCAGGGAGACATGCAAGCCCCTACAGACCTCCTCGACCTTCCCATGCTTTAGGTAAAAATTCTCCTTCAGGAAAAAGAATATTCTGGAGGAGAAGGACATTTTATCCATTTACGCCTTTCCTTTCTGAATTACTTGTTTAAGGGAGGTTGGGTGGTGGTGTCTAGAAGAGGGCTGCCGGTACAATTAATGCCTTTGTTGAACTGGAATGACTTAGTATTCAAGATTTAAGCCTGGATGACAACACTTAAAACAGAGAGGGCAAGAACAAACAATAATAAGGCTCCAAGCAGCTCCACAACCCTTTCTCTGACATACCCATCCATCTCCTAAGAATCAAACGCAAAACACCAGTTCTGAAATACATCAAAAGATCCCCGAAACAGGCAACATCATAAAGCTGTAAATTAATTTTCATTTCAAAGTGCTAAACAAATGCACCCAATTTCATTTCAAGTTAGCACAAATTATGTGAAACTACCTGTAGATCTTTTCCTGAGGCTCAGGTGTCATTTTATTATGGGTGCGGGGTGCTTAGCACTAGAGATAAGGTACAGCGTGTCCCAGCCTTACTTATTTAGGAAAAGCTCTCCCTTAGGAGAGCTTTGTCCTTCCATAGGGCAAACTACCTGTTTGCATAGTCAGTGCACAGCAGGCATACCGGAACATCAGAAAGATCTGCTTCTGCAACCAGCAGCAAAACATAGGACCCATCTCATAAAAGCAAACAAATATCCAGAAATTCATTTATTCTGTTTGAGATGCTATTTAACCAACTGGGGTGAAAAAACAGAATATGCAGAATATTAGACCATAAATTCTGTCCATGTGTTAGAGACGGCATTCTAAATCAAGCAGGAATCTCTGTGAAACCTCATATATTTTAAATGAAAATGTTTTACTTTTGCTAGGATAACATCTTTTTTTTTTTTTTTTACTTTTGAACTGAAGATTCTCAGTCTAGTTTTCCTATCTATGCTATTTGGTGCTTCTCATTCTACTTAGCTTCAGCAATTTAATTAATTGGATTATTTGTTTCAATTTCTCCTTCCCATTAGTTTTTTTTTTTTTTCTTCTTCATATACTAAAAAAGCACGCTTCAGCCTCTAGTCTAAAAACACCATGGAGAACACTGTTTATTTTTGAAGTGAGAATTCTTCTGCCTTTTTTTTGTTTTTTAATTTCTCTATTGTTTTATTAGTAGTACCACTAAAGAAAAACATGCAATTCATTACCCGATTAAGAGTGGAACAGGCAAGTGCAGGTTTGGCTCCGTAATTCCCTGATGATGGTCCATCCTGCTGGTGAGTAGAGTGTCTGACTTCATAAGGAGCTACAGACATTTAAAATAAAGTATATAAAGGAAAGGATAATCAAAAAGATTCTGCTAGGCTAAAGAAAATAATTAAATTCCACAAGGTCAAGAATCTAGCTTGTGAACCTAGTATCACAGTATCAAAGTCCATTTTGTCAAGCATCTGCCAAGTGAACCTAGTATCATGGTATCAAAGTCCATTTTGACTTCTGCAACAAAATTCCAGCCACATACTTGTCTTTCATATTACATCATTCTTCTTCAGACATTACTGATAGAAATTGTCACTTATATATTACTAGATAACAGAAATCACTGTTCATCATGTTGAAATATACATTTATATAGCCTGTTTATATACTTATAGCCATATATAGCACAAGAATGCATTACAAACAAGAAGAAATAATTCAACTGAGCTGTAAAAAAATATGCTTTGACAATGCTATCAAACAGTAAATCACTAATTTTCCATATACTCTTCTTCCCCCTTCCCCAATTTCCGTTGAAAATCAAAATACGTGACTCACCATTTCTCATTATTTGGAGTAAAGTTAGTAAAGAAAAGTAACAATTACTCCTTCTTTTGCTAAAATACGTCACTTACGTTCCACTGCAGCCAAATATAGTAAGCAGTGACATAACAGCATGTTTAAGAACAATGTTTTAAAAATAGGTCAAGTATGCAAACACAAAGGCAACTCACTTGCAAACCCTTACAGAGCTGAGAACTTCTGCTGCCAGTGTATTTAAAATGTACCACTACAAAGACAGTCTGCATTAGATAGACAGAACTTGAAAACTCTTGATGAAAAGTGAGACCAAAAAATCTTTAAAATTTTGAGCTCAGGAAGACCTTAAAAATTATACCCCTAACCCCCTTGCTTTCCTGAGTGGTCTCATCCTGTATTGGTATCTATTTTTATTCTTGTACAAGTAACTTCTAATTTCAGAAAAAAAACAAAAACACGGGAAGGAAGTTGGCAAACATACAGACGCCCTTGGAGAGGAGATTTAGGCACAAGGCCACACTGCTGTGTGTTTGCTACCAAGAAAAACTTCCGAAACCATCAAGAAAAAAAGAGCATATAGTCACGGCTGCAGGGCGAAGGGCTGCCCTTGAAGACACGCCGTCCAGCGTCAGGGTCAGACGTGCAGTACGGCACAGCCCACCCAGCTCGGAGCTGCGGCACCGGCACCTCCTGCGCGTACACCAACGCGGTGGCTTTCACACCCACCCTTGCGAGTGCTCTTCAGAAAACTGGAAGGGTCCTAACCTTAAAAGGCCAGGAAGAACCAGTAGGCCACCCAGCCTGGCACTTGGTACAGCATGGAACATAAAATGTTACCCGCTTACTGCCACTGAGAACACATGCGGCTGAAGTATCCCCAGTGGGATTAAAATAGCAGAGATTCCCTTTCTGGAAAATAGGAGAAATTCCCTTTCTGGAAAATATCCACAGAGTTCTACACCTCTGGGATTTTATCATCTTAAAAATTCAAGCAGTTAAATTATTAATTTTAGAAGAAGTTGACAGCTGAATTGGACACTGCTGCCTCTACTCATTTTGCACAGCCGCTGACTCCATGAGAAATTTCACTGAAGTTATGATTGCAACCAAATTGAGAGGAAAAAAAAAAACCCAACACCCGAAATACCCACCCCTCCATAGCACTGACAGATCTGGGACAGAGTCCCAGAAAACAGCAGAGCGCACACGGTGTAACACGGTCGGCTGCTCCCGATGGTCGCCTCCTGCCCGGCTCTTCAGGGCGTGGGCCATCTGCCACACGTCTTCTGGACTGGAGCAGAAGATGTGTCGTACCAGAAGACAACCTTGCCAGTGTTGCTTATTTCAGAAGTCGGCCATCACTGTTTTGATCAGTTATGCCATGGGTGGGGTGGGTAAAAATCCCATCTCTGAACAAAGAGCAGTTTACTTAACCAGCAAATGAATGCCTGTGACTCAGTACTGGTATGATTTTCATGTGAAGGCCACTTGATAGTGTTGACCACATTCTTACCATGGCTGTAGTGAGTTTCAAAATGTTGTAATAGCTCTGTCTTTTTTCACTCATTTGTAAACGAGGACAACAGCTAAAGGACTAGCATGCTCCACTCCTCACTCACTGCAAACTCACTAACTGAAAGCAGGAGGGAGGATGGAGGGATGTTACACACCAGTGCCTGCTATCGCCACCATCTTCGTCACCACATGTTGCAATTAGGAAAGCACAGGCAACTTACTATTAAGAGGAGCTTGTAAAGCTTTGGTAAAACTGGCTTCTGCCCCACTACCCTCTTATTAAAAATCGGAATGTTTTCCCACCTACTCTAACGGCAGTGAGATCGAGGACAGAGCACCTATGTAGTGCCTTATTTTTGTCTGTTTTGCCTAAGTTACATTGTGGGAATGTTTTTATATTCATGTCCTATTGTTATTTCCATTACGAAACCAGAGAGATTATTACCCTTTCCTGCGAAGGAAGGTTCACTGCCAATCTGAAAACTAATATAGCGGCTACTGAAATCAGGAGTGGGCTTTTCTTCCCCTCTAATGAAACCAAAAGCATCATGCACTCTGAGAATACTCACAAACACGCTGTCACTGGGATATATTGCACATAGTCTTGTCAGAGATTAGGTATTAGCATTTATCTGTGAGCAGTGACACATAAATCTAATTTACCAGAAAGAGAACAGGATCGAACAATCAAAATTAAATGGTTGAATCGTTTTCCAAAATACAGGTCTAATTAGATGTTAAAATCATTAGGCTGATTGTCAATTGCATTTGAAATTTGGATGCTTCTGAGAAGAAAAATAAAAAAACTGAATACAATGTGCCCATCCCAATTTTTATCCTACCTCCATGCTGCTGCTCCAGCCCACTTCTTGATTTACCATATCCATAACTTAGGGGTATTCTCTGGTAAGTAGATGGAGAAGCAGGAGGCGAGCAGATTGGAGACATCGGTGGAGACTTGGGTTCCTATTTCAAAAACACACCAACACAAAACGGAATTCTGAGATGACAGCAAAACAACCAACTAATTCTGCATGGGGATCTGAACGCATACGGCATGACGGACAAAGAAAACGCAAACGCTGTAGTTCCCTGAGGCCCTTTATTTCCAAGAAAAGACTCCTTACAAAACAAAAGCTGGTAAAGACAGAATTTGGTATTGAGCCTTCTAGGGGTAAAGCATGGCAATGCCATAGCAGAGCTTTACAATGAACAGCTTAAGGTATTTTACTTCCAAAAAGTGTCTGAGGAAGTATATGTAGAATGCTTAATGTGAGTGGATATCTTTGAATTTACGTAACACATTTAGTTAGGGTGAGTGCATTCTTTGTGGGAGAGCATTTTTCATATAACACACTTAAAAAAAAATAAAATAAATCTCCAAATTGGTCTTTAAGCGCTCTGTGGATTTGTAGGTGTTACTGGGTATCTATCCTACAGCGTTCTCTTTACCTTGACTTAAAGATTGTTTAAGAAGAGGATGTGATTCTGAAACAGTTTCCTGTGTAAAAAGGAAAATATAATACAACACAGATAACCTAGATGGAGCCAGGGGTTTGAGGGCAGCGCTCTGCTTCAGTGTCAGTACATAAAGGCAGATAGGCATACATGCTCTTCTTCCTCAGTTTGTTATTCCACCTGTGTATCTTGTCATCAGCTCGTTCCCGTTGGTTGACCTCAGGCTGGGAACGCCATTACTCACACCAGCGCACTGTGTGATAAATGTGCGTGCACATCGTGGGAAGATAAAGCGCCTGCCACCAGGCATTTACAACATGACCTGATACGGTACCAGAAGAGAAGGTCTGGGCAAAATTATGAAAATCAAGGTTGCGCTGTGAAGCTGCTTGTATCTGAATAAGAGCTCTCAACTCTCCTAAATAAAGGTAATACAAATCTCCCCTAGACAGCTTTATTAAATGAGCAACAATGGACACTGGGACAATGTTTCACTGAGGACAAAAGAAAAGCAGATTTCTTTTGGACTACTCCTGGGGGAGATTCAAATGGAAGAAAACCTGGTGGCTTTATCCCACCCAGACATAGTGGCTCGTGATTCAACACCTCTTCTCCAATTGAATATTTCTGTAGTGACTAAGGATCATACTGGTCATGAGAAATCACTCTGTTTCCTGTTCTGTTTCGCAGACAGATTTCTATTTGCTGCTCCTCCCCATGTCCTCTCCAAGAAACAGTGGTGGACTAAGTAGGAGAACAACACTGAAAGAATTTATACAGAATATTACAGGGCTGACAGCTTTATACAAGCTTATACAGAGAAATTCCCATCAGGGATGCAACTGGGATGCATCAAAACCAGAGCACAGCCCCGATGGGGATTATTTGCGCGTCAGGACTTCATCTCCTGTCTAGTACTGCAAAACTGAGTAAGCCCACGTGAGCGTAATCATTTACAGGACTGGACCCAAAAGGAGGAAGCACAACAACATATTGGCCTGAAGCGACAAGCCTGTTACCTGTTTGTCCCCTTCATCTGTTCTTTTGTAGGAATTTTTTTCCAAAGTTGCATGTGGAACCTGAAATTTAACTCCATGGAGTTCTGCTGGAGTCCCATAACGTACTTCACTGTCATTTTTCAGCGCCATAAACCGCGGCAGGGGCAATTCTTCATTAAAAGAGAAAAATTCATTTGAGACGACAGAACATTAGAAGTACTTTAAGCAGTATCGTCTTGTAAAGCCAATGAAAAGTTTATCTATAAAAGAGTACTATTTATATTTTGTAACGTTTATAAGTGTGGCACCTCTGTGATTATTTTATGTCTGAACAAAAATGCGAATGTTACACAAAGCTACATTCACTAGCTTCATATATAATCTCTCCATGCAAAGAGAAAGAAATAAGCCTTGTGCACATTATTAAAGCGGGCAGCAAACTCATTTCCTGCCTTGAAAACGTTGTCTGTACTGAAAAGAATGGTTTCCCACAGAAACTGTGGGACTGATGAATTAGTCAGTCAGGATCACAGTATCCTCAACGCTGCCATCATAAAAGGAACAAATTAAAAATGGTAGGGTTCAGAGATCCCATCAAGGCCTGGTGAGATGACCGTGTCAGAAGGTCCCATGTCGCATCTGCTCTGCAGAGCAGGAGAGTGACACTTTCTCACTCTTTAAGGCAGTTCATGATTATTTTGAAGAAACATCATTTATTTTTGTGCACAGTCATCCTGAAAGATCAATAATATTAAAATTAACAGAACGCTCAAAACCGAGCAAAGCCACACATCACCTCTGTAATCACTGACACTTAGAGCTACTACCAGGAGGGAAAAGAAATCAGTTGGAGTTTGGTGCATGTTACTCACCCCACTCTAAAGGCACTCGTACATTTCAAGAGAAAATTTAATTAGCACTGGAAGCATGTCAGTAAGTAAGCAGGATATCAATACAAGGACTGCAAGTACCCTTCTTCACTCAAATTTGTGGATTATCTGCAGATGCTGGACTTGTAAAACATACACAGTAAATCTCGCTTAGTTCAGGTTTCTAATTTAGTTTGTTGTTTTTTGTTTGTTTTCAAACTAACATCCTTAAAAAGGACGGCAGTGCAAGAGAGAGTGCAAAGCTGCCTGTAAGGAAAACTGACAGACAAATCCAGGCCGCCCCTGGTTTAAACTCCCCTGCCAGCGAACCGTGCCGGCTGCATCCGATCCCCTCCACTTGGTCGGGAGCTCTGCATCGCCGCAGCTCAGCTCACAGAGGTCTGCACGTGCCCTGCGCCAGCCCGGCTTCCCACCCGGGAATGGGGCGGACCTGGGAACACCCTCCCTGTGCCTTGTAACGTAGGTATATTTTACATTTCACTGCCCTTAGCAGGGACAGCAGAGCAGAAACCGCGCTGGGAGCAGCGACCCAGTTGCGGGGCTGTGGGTAGGTCCTGCCTTTCCTGCCTCCTCTCTGATCTTGTGGCTGGTTGCATCGCTGCCTTCAGCGGGATGGTGGCAAGCGCTCTTGCCCAGAGCACAGTCTCACGGCACGATTCGAACACCCACCTGGGATATGGGAGCTAAGGGTTCAAACCTGTTCAGGCTCAAGCCCGAGGGAAAATCCACATGTTTTGAAGCCTGAGCCCTGCTGAGGCAGAGTATGCAGCACCAAGGCAGGAGCATGCATCACCAAGGCAAGAACATAGAGTTCCTTCCATTTAGTCGCTATCAAGGTTTCGCAGCTAAAAGGGACCTGCTCTCTCTCTCCATCACTTGAGTTTGATAAGCGTCTTTTAAGAAGCATTTTTCTCCACCAAAAATGGTACATTTAGTATTACTGTCAATTCATTGGGAAGAATAAAGCTGTTTTAAATTGTTTTAAATTACATGTGATACACGTTTTCGTACCTACTGATAGGAAGCATTATGGTTTTGTCACTATCACCCATTTATTTCAGCAGGATTATTTGCTAAAACAGAGGAGTGTTGCAAGCCGCCCTGTGCGGGGGGACCCCGACCTGCCCACGCCCCCCACGACATGCCTCCACCCAAAGTAGCTGTCGGCTCCCACTCTGCACAGCTGTCACGACTAGAGGCTGAAGGTGAGAGAGAAATGCATCCCTAGCACTGATCAGCTGTCATTCGTGCTGTTCCTTTGGTAGTGCCTCTTCCAGAGCAGGATGTCATCTCAGCTTTGCCATACGTGTAATTCACTGCAATTTTCTACCAGTCACTTAAAGAACGTAACATTACCTTCTACTCTTTCTCTGCTCCTCAAAATACAATTGTTTCATAGACACATTAAAAGAAAAGTTTACCACCACGGAGAGCTGACAAGCATTAAAGAAAGTGAAAAACAAGTGCATAGCGCCGCAAGCAAAATTTGCTACTTACCATTCTTAATGCTCTCAATCCGTACTGGGAAACCTGACTGCGCTGCTGCAATTAACTTCAAAGCAATATAAAATTGAGCAGGACCAAAATAACCCACGCGCTTGGCTCCGCAAACTTCTGTAATCTAAGAGAGAAGAGACACACTGTTGGTCAAATGCATTTCACTCTTCCAGGGAATGTAAACACCATTATGTAAACAAATAAAAATTCTTTAAAAATGCAAAATGCTGCTTGCATTTAAACTTTTCTATTCAACATATTTGTTTCAACTCCGGACATTGCCGTCTGATCACACTCCCCTCAGTATATCAGATAGGGAGTTATTTATTATCCTTTTCAGAAGCATTGCTGGTTAACATTGCTATCGTAAAACAATGTATGGGTTTTCATAGCAGGTAATAGCAGGTAAAATGATAAATTGTTAAGTACGCTATCCAGTAAAACATTTCTGTCACAGAAACTATGGTATTCACAGAAAATTGTACTTAATATTAGCCCTTACGACAACTGTTCAGACAATTCCCGTAACTGGAACATAAACACAACACAAGAAATCCCACATCGCACCACTTGAGCAGAACACTTTTCTTTGTGAAAAATTAAGACAGTCTCAGCACTGAAGCTTAATTTCTATACATACGTCCCTGCCTGCTGTTTGCTTCACTCAGCCACCCCTATCAAGCAAACAGCCCCATGTTCACACGCTCGGACAACACCTAAACAAACAACAGCTATCAGCAGGTTTGAAGCACAGGTGCCAATTCTCCCAGGCATGGAGCTCCCAGACGTTCACAAGCAAACCTCAGCTGGGCGTTGAGGTTAGAACAAAACTCCATTCCCCCCAGATGTAAATGGAAGCCCCAAACTGTTTTCCTGAAAATACACCTAGATTGGCGATGTCTCCTGGCTGGAGAGGTTCATCGCCTGCGTGCAGGACGACGGTAGAGCTGTGCTGGTTTCTCATAGGTAAGTGCTGCTCTCCAGAAAACCCCATCTGTGGGTTGCTCCCAAGCTGCAACAGCATGACAGAAACTGTTCCCATGTTGTGTATAAACAAATAGCACAAATGAGTAGTCTATTTTTTCTTATTTATTTTTATATGTATACATATACACACACACACAGAGTAGCAAAATGTCAGGTGAAACAATTACTGAAAAAACAAATGTTTTGGAATGGTAATTCTTGCTAAGCAAAGAAAATTAATCTTCAAGAGAACTCTTTCTTCTCTGGATGTGGCTTTTGCTTTGACTGAATGAGCTCTGCCTTCCTTTTCTTCCTGCGAGTTTTGGAGATGCATGGCTTAATTCCTTGATCACAAGATGTATCAAGCAGCTTTCTTTTACTGCTTGATGAAAAGGGAGATTCAGTCTCTGTACAAGGACTGCTTCAATTAACCAGCAGCATTTGCCATTCCCTTTCCTCTACATATCTTTTTTCTGAAGTCACTCTGGCCTTTTTTTACTTTTTCTTTTTTCTCCCCCCCTCCCACCACTAGCCTTACTTCTCTTATTTTCCAGTGGGAACACAGGGCACTTGGCATGTGCCCGAGATGGATGGTGCCGAAGCATGACTAAAAATGGGAGTGTGCTGGGGATGGAGGAACAGGTGGAGGGGAACTCCTTGGAGCAGAGCTGCGCCCCGCCCGGGGTGCGGGAAGGAGCCAAGCCCACGGCATCCACCTGGGTGGATGGCACTATGCAGACCCCAGTGTTGCAGAGGGCTCCCCACTGCCATAGTGAGCAACGCTGCCCGCTGCGGGGTCCCGCTGCACCAGCGGGTCCCCCGACGGCAGCCTACCGGGGTCCCGTGCAGGAGCTGACACCACAGACGGATGCCCGCTGTGCTGCGGGAGCAGCGCCTGCCTGCCTGCGGCGTGGGCGTGCTGCCGGGACAGCTGATCACGGTACCGCACTGTTTTGGGAGGGCTGAGCAGAGCATCCGTACCATTTCTGAACTCCAAGGCAGGTAGTGGCTTCCTTCCCCTCATCCCTGGATACTCCTCATTCACTCAGTCCTGCTGCCCACACCTCCTGCGTGGTCCTTCCCCTGCCAGTGGCCCCGGCTCTGCCTGCCGCAGCGGTGCAGAGCGCAGCCCACCAGGTTTGACCCAGGATGGACACGGAGCCGGCGTGGTGGCTGCAGCCCAGCCAGCTCCCCACAGGCACAACCGCCCCGGCACGCCAGACCCCGACAGCTCTGGGGGCAACGCCGCCGCAGCAGGCATGCCAGGAGCCACCAGCCAGGGGCTTGCTGCACGTCCCAGGCACACAAATTCAACAACCTGGGGTGAAGCAGCCGGAGAAGGGGCACAACCAAGCTGAATTCCAATCTGAGTACATGGCCCTGGTTTGTTAAAGCAGAGGTTCGTTCAATGAAGGCCAGCACTGAGTAAGGCAGTTTGCAAAAGCTGGGCGCCTGCCCACACCCAGGCCCTCCCATGGCGGGGTGCGGGTGTTCACCTCCTGCGTGACCCACGGACGGTGCCTGGGGATGGCAGCTGCTGCGGTGCAAAAAAACAGCACACAAAATCCCTGGGCGTACAAGAGGAGACCGTTGGGCACACATACCCCAGAGGGATTTTTTCTCCCCTTGGGCTGCTTTCCTGCCACAGGATCCCACGCTTGCTGGCATGGAGCAATGGCGTTACCGCGATCTGCATTTCCTCCCGATGGCTGCTGAAAAGAGGAAATACTGAGCAACCGGGACTTTCACACAGGGATTTGTGATGCTATCACCCTCCTGAAAAAGGTACTGAGAGTTAATTTTCCACCTATTTTTCTATACTTTGAAATATTAAGGCCGCTGAATGCCATAAATGCTCTGCTTGCTCCTGATGTAGAAACATAAACATTTTATTCTGATCAAGCAAAGGTTTTTATATAAGGATATGCCACCTCTTAAAAATACAGTATTGTTTCTCAAGCACACTTACAACCAACCAACCTCAAACTCTCTCTCTGTAATTTTGCTCTTCAGTGATAACAACAGAAAAAATATTTTATAGGCACAAGCTCCTCCATGTTATTTTTGCAACTAGATCCTGATCTCTGGTTAATGGCCCCAGAGCAACAGATGCAAGCTGATGGAGTAGCCAAATATATTACAAGATCAATTGTAGGTAATATGCAATTAACATAGATTAATTACAGGTGGAGGCATTTACTCTTACCAGGTTCCCCGTACAGTTAGAAGAGAGGGACTTGGGTTCCCTTCCAGACAGCATTTCATACTACCTACATCAGGACCCTGCTTAAAGCTGCTAGTGGGAGCAGGCCCTCTCTCCAGCAGCCACAGAGGTAGGTAGCAGATTAGCCTTTATCCAAAATTAATTCCTCAGAACATGCTGCCTGCTTAAATTTCCACAACAGCTTAAAGTGAATACTGCATTATTTTTTTGTTTCCTGGTTTTACCTTTTGCAGGGTCAGTGCACATAGCCTCTTGATGGGGAGATTACATTTAGTGATATGCAATACTGAAGTTAAGCTAGTTTGTGCCTTGTACTATTAAGAGTCTCCGAGATCCATTATAATTAAAGGCACTGTATAAGAATGTGATATTTTTTTAAGCTGAAACTAGATTCTTTCTCTAATAAAACAGAGAGTACTTTGGAAATAAAATATATGAAGATTTCCCTGAAAGACAGGGGAAACATCAGTTCTGCTTTCATTCAACTGATGTTTAAAAACAATTTTTTTTTCTACCCTTTCCTGTTGTCAGTTTGTGTCGCATCCTTTTCAGCAATCTAGCGAGGAAAGAACGGGTATTTTTTATTCATGCACTGCTAAACAGACACATATGTAAATCAAACCAACTTGCATACCTTAATACTTCAAAGGATTTTAATATAGAATTACTGACAGTCAATTTTCATTGCAATTTTTTTTTTTTAAATTCTTCAGTAGAAAACTGTAATCCTCCAGTGACAGCCAAATATTGAAGAAAAGCTTAATGAAGAACATGTTGGAAATAATTTTTCATGGTGGCAGGTTACGGATGTTGCCTGCCAAATCTAACCTCAGGATGACAAACAGAATTAGTCAAAAATTGATCTATTCAATGGTTTGCAAGGCAAGAACACGATGCTGAGTGGACTAAAACTGAGTTGAAATTTACTGCAAGGTGTAACGGCTTATATGAAACAATTTCACAGGTCATTTGCCAATTAAGGAAACAAGTTCGTTCCACATAACGTGTGAAGACAACATTTCTCAGAGAAGGACGGAAAGCTGTAGTGTCTAATCTCGTGTTCGTTCTCCGTCAGCCCTGGAACAGCACCTCTCAGTTCAATAGGATTTCAGCAGGTAGCCTTAAAACCCATGTTCTGTAGACAAATCAAATCACACCAGCTTCCCTATCAAGCAGCCATAACAAGGGGAGAAAGAGCAAGATCTAGATGCCTGCACACCCTTCCAACAGGCCAGAAGTTTTCCTATGGTTATAAAAATACATACTTTTTTTTTTTTTAAAGATATCTCCAACTCATCAACATTAAAATTTAAAATGTAGCTACAAGCTGTTCGGAAGAGTGGCTGTTTTAAATTACCGTTCTCCATGCAAACTTCTAATAGAAAAGCTTTACATCTTGAGATGCTGGAACACAAAGCAGATTTTTGTATTTATTATCCACTCACTGCTCTGCTCTATCGGCTGACAGTGAGTGTTATTTTTGTAATTGCTCCTTGAAGACATCCCACATGAAGCAGCTTTTCCCAGCACAATCTGACATTGTTCCAGCTCTCCCCATTTCTCTCCAAACAAGTTTCCACTGCAGTCTCCAAGAGCACTGACCTGTCAAACACCCTGGGCAGGTCTAATTTAGATTGCAAGAGCTAAACTTCAGGAACTGAACCAGAGCCTAGAGCTGAAGTTTGTTTTCTGTAAGTAGAAAAAGAGGTAAAATCAGAAAGAACTACTCCATAATCCTGTGGATAGGCTGAGATGACCATCCCGCAGCCTGAAGGGAAAGGTTTTCAGCTGTAAGGCAAAGGTAGAGCTGGGATTTTTGCCTTCTTATTTAGCCATTACTCTGCTGTGGCATCCTCTGTATCTAGCTGGCGCACAGTTTTTGCCTGCTCTGCCCCCCTGTTGCTACCTGCCAGTAGACGGTCACTGATTGTCCTTTGTGGGCAAACCCAGCCCAAAGGCACTCAAATCGCTGTGCAGGTTGTGGGACTCTGCGAGGAACACGTGCAAGCTGAATGCATATTCAACTCATCCAGAAAGAAAAAGAAAACGAACATCACTGGCTCCTACGTTAAAGGAAATTTTCTTGCTGCACCTTTCATCTCAGCCCAACCTCAAAAAGCACCAGAAAGCAATTTTTTTACTTGTCCTTGCTCAACCTATAATGAGGTAGAAAGATTTTCCAGTTCATCAAGTGCCTCCGCGTTTTGAGGAACATGTTGAAGAGCCTCTGCCGTTAGCCGATGCACGCCTCGCCCAGCGCTCGCCGGAGGACGGCCAGCCGTGATGCCACAGCTCAGACCTCAACCACGGAGCAACCCCAGGCTCCCTTCTGGATCGATCAACCAACCACCCTCTTATAACTGTTTCAAAGACAAATATTTGCAGCAGTGGCTTATTGACAGCTTATCTCAAAACTGTGTCATGCATCTGACCCACTTTACCCTCTCTTTTTTTTTAAATTTGTGTTTACAGAGTCTTTGATCCACTTGTTACAGACAAGTTTTGCCACATTCTTAAACAGGTATTTCTTTCTGAACGGATCATTGTTCAGATATCTGTAACACTACCTGGAGCCCGGGGCTACGTATCTCTCTCTTCATCATTTAAAGCGAAGTACGAAACACCACATCCTGGATCCAGAAGGATTACTGCCTGGGAAGGCAAGAGGCAGAGGAACGTGCTGGAGCACTTACATACCCAGCTGCTCTGCTATGGATGAGGTTCTTTAGCTCTGCTCCTTCACGGTAGCGGTATTTCTGTAACTATTTTATTCTGTCGTCTTGTCTTTCAAAACCTGACATTTTATCTGTTTTAGACTTTTTTTTAAACATCACCTGAAACACTTAATAAAATCTAGCTATTCTGAGCAAGCATGGTTCCAATGCCCAAAACAGAAATAATTAAAAATGGCTTAGTTCATGGTACACGAGACAACACATACATAATGTATTTTTAAAGACCTAACTACAAAACGCTCTCACCGTTTCAGCTCTGCATGATCATCCCTTTACATTAAAGAACACCATAGTTTTAAACTGCAAGGCAAGCTATGATAAACTGCCAAAGCTTAGCAACTTCAGTTAACACGGCGCTAAAAGCAGCAGAGAGCAACCACATCTGTTAGGCAGGACCTGCTGATAGCTCTGCCAGGGTTTCCCCAAACTCCCTCCTCCTGGCACGACCCAGAACCATTCACATCTATGAGTGCCGGTGCTCCACGTGCCATCACACCTTTGCATGTCCAGGGGGAAAGCACTTCGCTTTCAGGAACAGGGAAATATTTTTCCAGCAGCTCCAAGCAGAAGGTTTTATGCCATCCCTGAGAACTACAAGGCTTGTGATTCAGTGCACACGTGCAGCTGCAGCCGCAGATAGAATCGCACGAAACAAACACTAAAACCATTTTCAAACAACTCTAAGTCTCACACTGATGCCTAACAGCAGAAATATTTTATATACTAGGAAAAAATATCGATTCCTGAGCAGAGGTTAAAAAAAAACCGCAAACACAAGTGTTTTCAATCAGTAAAGGTTCTTGTGAGCAGGCAGGGCAGGAGCAGGGCAGTCATACTTGGTGAGTGCAAGGGTCTCTTGTACCTGCCAACACCCAGCTGCAGATGCCTACAGAAACTCAAGCATGCGAACCACACAGTACTTCTCTCCAAGTAGGAAGACTGGCAATGCCAGCATACTGCAAGTTACAAAAAAATATTGATCTGAATTGTGCAGCTACCAGGACATGCGAGTCAGCACTATTAATCAAAAGATTTCAATTATTAAGGAGCGTTGGCTAGAAAAACTCTGCCAGGGAATAAAGGCTGCTGATGCATGCTAATATTTATAAGTGTTGAAGTACACCTGAAAGAAACCCCATCCTCTATATTCAGCCTTTTGCCTTTAATATACAAACGCTAATTAATCTTTTATCTGCATGTGACATGGAAAAGGTGGACGCTTTCATCTCATGTCAATCTTACTGGGAGGTTTAAGAATCACCATTCCTGAGGAACATCTGGAAGTCTCCACGCCAAGTAAATTATTTTCACAACAGCAGTGCCTACAGAATTAGGTCAGAGGTTGTTACGTACATTTGCCGATGCATCATTCTGTCCTTCCTTTGAAAGAAAAACCTAACATCATCTTCACTGAACACATGCCTTTAGGAGTGCGTAAAATCCTGCAGGAGTGACAGAGATGAAGCAAATCCTTTTCAAAACCTCCTTGCCTTTTTCTTTTTACTATTTTGAAAATGAATGCTCACAGAACAGCACTCATCCACCTAAAATTGTTCTAGCCGTGTTTCATATTCACTAGTTTGTATCAAATTCACATAAAAAATGATACAGGTCAATAAATACATTTCATGCCAATAAATTTGTATAGGATTATGAGTGAAATGTTAATAAAACTTATTACACTTGGAACACAAAAATAAAAAGCCTGAAAGCAGGTTACTCCAGATTTAGTAACTCAGCATAAGGATACCAACAAGCAGTACATATTTTTAGAAAAGTAGGAGTCTACTTATTCACCGAACTGCTTCACATTCTTTGTAGGTAATCAGTTCCTCAGCATCTGGATATGGAAACACAGATATTCAGCAAGTCACTATCTGAAATGCTGCATGCACAGCCTTGCCAAAATCACTATTAAGACCTGAAATCCCCTGCAGAGTACACAGAATTGGGTTATGGATGTTTTATCTGGTTTTCAAATCTTACTGCAGAAGTAAGGGAGTAAGCATAACGTCCCAAGTAAAATGGCAGGTACAGAGGTGTCACACTGCCCCATCCAAACGAGACTGCGGGAAGCTTCCACAGGGCTTATCCAAATTTCTTCTGACGCAAGTCCCTGCCAAGAGCATTTCATTCTCTTGGACATGAGACGTGAGCTTCATAAAGCCCATCCTACAGATGGTTAATACTATACATTTCATACATTGTAAATATGCTTAAAGAAAGGCACTTGTTATTCCAAGGATTTCTGTTCATTTTCTTGCTCACCTCTTCTCTTCCAAGAGCTTATCTAGGGATATAACACAGAGAAGGTCCAGGATGTGAGAGAAGAGAACCCAGACCCCCCAACTCCTGCCCACTCAGCAGAGACCTAAGCCTGAACCCCCTTACCCACACGCAACTGACATTACATTGCCAGAGCAGCTTGATGGAGGCAGGACCTAACTATCCACACTGGAATTGGGCCAGGACTGGCGCTGAGCCCACCAAAATACACATCCCTGCCTAAAACTTTCATTTTCTGGAGGCTGAACTGAAAATACTATCTAAACCCCACTACTAGTGTGAGTGAATGGAGAGTTCCTCTGTAGCTCAAGTGGGAACGCTGCGTTTTGCACAGGAGCTGCACCAGCACCCTTTAGGAATGAAAATACAGGATCATCACAGGAACGTTAAGGAACAAAACCGTTTTTAACAAGGACAGATTTTAGGGAGAGGTAGTATCCTTGTGTTTTTATCACTTTAGACCGCTTTAGCAACCACGTTATTAATTATTTCAAGGAACACTTTACAGAAGCAGCGTCTCCATTAGCATATTTTCATCTTGAGAGTACATTTTCACTGACTTAAAATATGAGACTTGTTTATAAGCTTGAATTCATTATTTAGAATGACATTTATTATGAACTCAATGTATTTCAATATGCTTATTTTTAAAATCCATTCAAAACACTCTATATTTACAAAACTGAAATTAAATGTAACTTGAAGCTCAATCCTAACAATGAAACCTTAATAGTAAAGGTTTCCTCAATCTGTCCAAGCCTTTTTTACACAGGAAGAATGGTCTTTCCATTGCTGCAGTTCAGATATGGATTAACACACATACTCTGAGTTTTTAAAAAAAAAAAAAAAAAAAAATTGAAAACACTGAAATTTGATAATGGAGCATGAAGCCGTTTATAATGCAAGACTACTCAAGCCTGCTTAAAAAAATCTGACTGAATCTTGCAGTTGGTTATTCATACAGACAATCCTTATCCTACCTTTTGCCAAATTTCAGTCTCTTAACAACACTCCACAGACTGAGAAGTCAATGATTTTTTTAGAAAAAAACGAAGCCCCACTGGTTTGGGTTGAAGTAGTTTTCTTTGCTTAAGTCAAAATTCAGTTTGAGTATTACTTATACAATACAAATGTATATTACAGAAAAGTCCACTTCATTTTTTTTTACATCCCAACGTGTTGTTAGGCAGGATTTACCTTACTCTCTGAAGAAGCTAACATCAATTCTTCGTTGCGACTTTCTCTTCAATAAACGAGCTAACTCATGAAGCCCAGCAATACAACTCAGTTTTGTTCTCATGTTAAAGTATCATCATAAAAAGCTTCGGTACGAATAACATTTTGTGAAAACCCCTCCCCACCACCCACAAAGCAGCTCACCAATCTCTCCTAAGGCACAAAAAGTAACTGGAAACAGCTGAAAAAGCTACAAGCTTTGAGCTTAACATTAAGGAGATAACATCTCCTGTGGACACACCACAACATTTTATGAATAGGCAATCAAAGTATTTTCTCAAATTTGGGGACTCTTTTAGCACCTAAGGAAAAACAATGGAAATGCTTGCTAGATAAATCCTAAAGTCAAACTACAATGAGGAAAATGGACAGAAAGGCCAGTCCACAATCTCCTTTGTGAATGTATACAAATTAACTGCTATCAGAAGTCTCTTTTGGTATTTCTACTGAAACACTCAAGCCGAGGCTACCCAAAATACGGACCTTTTCAGTTAAATCGTTCTTCTCTTTCTCATTCAATGGCAATGTTTAAAGACTTCGTTCCGTCCAAGTACACCACATCACGACAGGCGAATGCCAGAAAACAAAGCTATTTTAACTTGCCGTCACCATCAAGAGGTCTCCGGGACTGCCGCTACAACAGCTGCCTTATTATTTCCACATTTCTTTGCAACTACAACAAGGAAATACTTCAGGAGTTTCGCTCTCAGATGCTATGCCAGGATAACTCTATGATCTGTTCCACTTGTAGGCGTTTTCACAGCTGAAAGCATACCAAGAGCAACTGACAGCAAACCTCATGACAATTACTGTTATCTTTACATATCCAGGCAAAAACATTTCTCTACTTATTTTGGAAGGCTAACAGCCTTTTCTTCTCAGTGAGTGCGCTTCTACTTGCTGATGGGACGCAACCCCTCCAGCCACCATCGCAGTCCTGATGCGTCCAGTCACACGTCTCAGGCGAATTAGATGTAAATAAACTCTTCATCTTGGATCATAATCAAACAAGGCACCTCACTTGCTTCCCCTCTGCATGGGGACAAGAGATCCAGATGCTGAGCCCTACGGGCCATGGTTTAACTCACAGTACAGCTGTGGGATCAAATCGGTTGCAGATGACAAGAGACCAAACACAGAGGACACCTAAAGTTCACTAGAAAGATTATACAAAAACATCCAACATTTACATTTTTACACTATCATTACAGTACAAGGCCTGTGAGGAAATTCAGAATCTTTTGGCTTTAAAGTTTCTGCATAAACATGAATTTCTGCTGTTTGAGATCTAGTACACAGGAATTTACCCCAACTAATGAGGCAGTCCGGGAAATTAAAAAGCCATAGGCAGGGATGGGTCAGATGCAGTCACTCTGGCCACTGGGAGAGGCAACAATCAAAAATACTCTTGCCTGTTGTCGGTATTTTACCTCATTTTGGCCAAGCTCTTTCAGCCACAAGCGGCAGTAGCACTGCCGACTGCAAGCGCGTTGAGCCATCCTTCAGGTTTCCCTCCCACAAACTCTTACAAAATCCTTGTCCAAAGCTCAAGAGACGCTCACTTCTCCTTCCCGCTCAGCCAGCGCTGAAGCTTTTCCACAATATCCTCAGCAGCTCCGGGGACAACAGGCAGGGCAGTACCCGAAAGTGCCTTCCCGGCCATAGACCTGCCCCTCCACGGGCTCACACACCTGGGTGAGGGTTTTCGGAGAAGTCTGGAAAGCCCCTCACTTGGAGACACACAGACAAAGGGTTTAACAAAGAGTTAAAGCAAACATTGCTCAGCTTTGGTCTAAAATAATATGCGGTTAATTGATTCAGCTTTCCCATGACTTTTGGGACAAACCCTTTAAAATGCAGGAGAGGTAACCACCTTCAACAATTAGTGAAAGAAATAAGAGTAATCTTCAAAAATAAGCAGAGGTGGCGATCCTAAATTGAGCTGGGAAGTTGAGTCTTGGATCTTAGTTGGAAGTTGACTCATGGATCAAAGCAGGATGGCCTCTCCCATACAAGACTCTGTTCACAGCAACATTTTTCTACAAGACAAAACTCAAGTTAATCCCTCTGGTTCTATTTGTTTTCAGTCGGCCTTGGGTCCAGTAAAGTAAAACAAGAATAAAGCTTTTCTTATACACTGATGTCGAACATACAATTTATATCATTCACCTTTTATGACCAGATTTTTTAACTCTGGCCAGTGCGATACAGATGAGTGCTTAAACATTCAGTTCAGCACGACCTTTCTGCTTGTTTCCAGTAGCCTTTCCTCCCTAATCTTTAATTGCTTAAAACAACTGTCAGACCCGAATACCATGATACGCAAAAATAAATAATACACCACTTAAGAATCATAACTCTCTTGCAAAATCTTCCATAGCACTATACAAAGAGATTATTATCCAACATTAACTTTCAGCAACGTGGGTTTAAAGATTCAGCAAACTATTCAGCAAAACTACTCTTTTTCTTTTTAATCCAAAACCACTTATAAAATCAAATTCTTTACGCTAAAAAAGGAGACCAAAAGCCATACAGACTGCTTTAAATTATGTCTTTTCTAGAGTCCCAGAGGGAGCAATTGATGAAGCTTGTTTTTGAAGTCTTTGTAACAGAGTGAGGATTTCTGCAATTTAAAATTAATTGACGTGTTATTAGGAGCACTGTACTTGATGGAAATGGGCATAATTCACTGACAGAGAGGTAAGTCTGGAGTGAAATTCTGCAAAAGGATTTTCTAACCACCAGATCTGTGGCAATTTGTGTGGAACAGCTGAGGCTGGTTCACTCTGGAAAGACAAAAGCCACTAATGGCGCAGCCTATTTCTCATCTATTACAGATGCTGCGTGATCCATCACACATCACTGCGGCAGCGATTTCTGCTCAACATCTCTCTCCCGTCCTTAGATAAAGATAATGATAGCATAATTTGTGCTTGTGAGAGACTGTCAAAAAGTGCTTTGGACTTCTAAGACTCCAATCAAATACTGAAAATATCCTTATAACAGCCTTTTCTCCACACAGGGTATCTGCTGCACCGCACTGGGGAACTGCACAAGCTTGCACAGCTGAGGGGAGCTACCCAATGGCTGAGATTTGCAGTGGGTATGCAAATCCCCATTTAATTTCTAAGTCCTTGGCACAACTTTCAACAAACATTTATGGCTCAAAAGAGCAAATTAATAAGGAAGAACTTAATACATCGGGCAGAGAAAAGACTGCTGATTCATTTGACTCTGAAAGGATGGGTAAAATGGAGAGCGATCCGTGGCTGGTATTGCATGCTGATTTCAGATCTCCAAAGGCACTAACGATCACTGCAGGAGACATATAACACTATCTGCAAAGCAAGGAGGAAGTGTCCAGTAAAATCTCAGCGATTTTCTTCTAGTAGTGGAAACCCCACACACACCGATTTTAAGAAAAATTTTCACTCTTTTCTACACAAAATACTACAACTGTTTCAAAAATAATTCCTATGTCTGTGCTTCCTCCTCCTACACATTCACAAGTAACATTTTGCCATTTTTGCACTAAGCAAATGAAAGCTTCTATCCCTGCCTTTCATTTCCACAGGCCCATTTTATAAGGATATGAGCAGAGCTATTTGTGATCCAGGTCTCGTTTCACACAAGGTACATGAGCTAGTGTTTATCTTTAAGCCTGCAAGAAATTCTCCTGCAATTAAATGGGACAATTCACAAACTGAGCATCACCCACGTTTGGATAATATCCGAAAACAGGACCATGAATCTGCATCCGCCTTCGGAAGACAGCTCTGTGCTTCTCTTCGCAAAGCCTGTTGCACTGCATACTCAGTATTTACAATCTGCTCTAATAATGGCTATATTAAGCAATTATTTTGCATTGGTCCATCGTTTGAGGAAAAGGAGCACAGAGGAGATGCGCTGGGAGGAATGAGTGGGATGCAGCGGGAAAGAGCGGCCGCGTACCAGTTCCACCCGCGGCTGCCACCGAAACGCCTTCTCCAGCTCTCGGCACCGTGGCGTGCGCAGGAGGAGCTCGCGACATATCTGATCTGCTAAATTATTCAGAGTTTGTCATTTCTCTGGTCTTAATGCAACAATTCACAACAAGCTTATTTTAATATACCTCCATTATTAGGACAAAACATCACAGCAGGCAAGGTATTTAAAAACATCAGCTGCGAGGCTTCTATGACTCTTTCACAGGACTTTCTGGAGTTAATCTAGAAAAACAAAGAGACATCTGTACACATTACTACGTATCAGAATAAAAAGGATTTGTAAAAGCTTGTCACATGCAGCTTTTCTAAATATCTGTTCATTTTTAGCATTACTTTGCTTCAGTATTGAAAATTAAGCCTATGCACCAGGACAGTGAATGAACTATTTAGCAATCATTTTTCCTTTCAATTGCTTTATTTTCCTTCTTGTTCTTTAACACTGTTAAGTTTTATATTTAGGCAGAAGTCTTTAGGCGAATTATTGCTTAAAGTAAATGAAAGCTGGATACCAAAACCCGAGCTTGTGTTGCGTGCCAATTCATGTCTTAAAGGCAGCAGCCTCTTTTTCTTCTCCTAACCCTCTGCCTTACACTTTGCACAATTTCCGCCCTCATGAAACAGGAATCCTGCAGAACAAACAGTTTATCGTGCAATTAAACCCTACAAAACATTCACAAAAGGGGGCCAAAGTGCAGCAGCTTTAAAAAGAGCAAAACCATGGAAGACTTCTAGTAAATTTATATTTTAGTAAGCACGTACTCTTTGTATGACTGAGCTAGAAATTGTTTTCTTCTATAAGAACTGTACAATTCAAAAAGATTTCTCTCTGAGATTCACATTAAGCAGCCCCATGCAAATTCACTAGGAAAGCTCATGGGCTGAAAACCCCCAAGTTTCTTAAGTGCTTTCTTAGTTTGGACCCTAACTGAGAACAAACAAAAGCATTAGTACTTAACAAATATATACTCTTTCCCCTATTTTCCTTGCCTAAACCATTTAAACTCCTGAGAGTGCAGGAATCGCTTAAGCTTTTAATTCCCTCGGTGCTTTTGCACAGGAATCTGTTGGCTTAGTAGACTTACAACCACCACTTTGTTAAGCACGAGAAGCAAGACAACAAGGGAAGTCCTGTTCCTGACGCTCCCCTTCACGCCGGCCCTACCTACCTAATGCCGCTCTACTTACCTGCTGCTGCCCGGCAAGGGCGGTGCCACAGAGCGCGCCAACAACCCGGAGCGTCTCAAGTTTTATTTTATAAGGGGAAGTTAAGTTTCAGATGTTCTTATTATTGAGAGCTTACAGAAAGCAAGTTTAAACAGAACAGAAAAATACTTCAATAAAACAGAAAGAAAACATTATTGCTACATTTCTTGACTTGAAATCTTTAAACTGTGGCTTAGTTTTATTTTGCTGTTGAAACTAGGACTTCAGTCAAAAAGCGGGAGTGTTTTTTTTCCACATATGTGAATACTTAAAATAAATTTAGATTGCATTTCATCACTGGTTTTGGGGGTAGGTTGAGGGGAGGGAAGAGGGGAAAAAGAGTTGAGGTAAGATATTGCCTTTTTTTTTTTTTTTCTTTTTTTTTCTTTTCGCCTTACAAGTTGCTGGGGCTTGCTTAGGGGCAGGGGAGAAATGCCAGTTTTATATCTGTGCTCCTGTATGACCCATCCACCAGGTAACAAAAAAAGTACCTCCATCGGTGACCTGCTTCTCACCACAGTTGTAGTCTCACTGCTGACTAGTGTGAAAGGGAGCTTTGCCTTTCTTCAACTTCGTAGCCACACTAACTTTCTAAGAAAATCATTCTATAATACATGAACAAAGCATTTTCAGCCTCTAGAAACAATTGTTTTGAGCAGAAAGCTCAACACTTTAATCTACAAGCACTTTTTCTTCTGAAAACAAACCCGTATATATATGTTTTGTAACAATTTCTATCTGAAAGACTCAGATTTTCCAGAAGATGCTACATCAAGGTAAAATGATTTTTAAAATCATCTATGCCACTATGGTAGTTCTGAATTAAAACAACTTGCCTGCTCTAACTAGTAACAAGAAAATTAAATACAACACTGTGCATTATACAATAAAAAAATTTAAGATACTAATTCCCTGAAAAGTTTCTGGTCAGTACAAATTATTAAAATATGGGGGAGTGGGGGAGAAAAAAAAAAGTCTTTTCTCACCAGATATGGCAGGTACAAGAAAGAATAAACTCACTACAATTTCAAAACCATGGTTGGGATTGATGTCATAAATAATTCCGAATCTCTGCACTGTATGTACCTTACTAACACAAGGGAGGTATTTACTACTGACAGATAAAATACAGCTTTGAAGAACTGTATGCCTGTGGATGCAGACATTCTTGAGGTAGACACAAAACCTGGATGATTTTAATTCTGCCAAAGGAAGACAACTGTGCTACCTTTTTTTCCCAAATAAGCAGTGAGAAATACATGCATCTATTGTTTATTTATATCTTCTTAAGCAAACTGTCATGGAAAAATTGTGACAATCGCAAATATTCCATTGAACAGCAAAAGCATGCAAAATACCACAAAGAAAACCATGAACAGTTTGGAACAGCAATAAAAAAAATATTTTTTAGAAAAATAACTGTGATTCCTTGAAACAGCCATTTCCTTTTAGAAACCTATTGGTTTACCTGCCCATTTCATTCTTCCAGATTCAGAAATATGGAAAAAATTTGTTCACAATGAACAAATCATGTAAAAATGATCCAATTAAACTACAGTTTATAATGGAATATATTTGTATTCTGTACCTTTCTTTTTAATGTCACAATATTTGGGTACTATACCCTAGGGTCTCATTGTTTTTAAATCCCTCAGAATTGCTTTCATAATAATAATTCTCACAACACTGAAAATCTTTGGCTCCATACTTCAATGTCAAAAGGAATTAATTCTAACTGAAGGAATACAAAACCTTTTGTCCTTTTAAATTAGAAATTTTAACAAGGTACATAATTGTACTTATTGCACATCAAGAGTACAAATTTAATTCCTATTGCATAAGAATACCAGATTTATTTTTTTCCAGCTTGCTAAAAAAGCTGGAAGCATTTCCATGGAGTATTAACCTTAAAAATCTTGACGCTCCTCACAGGAAATTGATTTTCTACAAAAACTTCGTAAAGGATTTGACTTGGATTCCCGCACAAGATATTTACAGTCCGCTTAGGTCCAAACCGACAACACGACCCACAGCTAAGAGCGCAGCATATAAAAAACCAACACATTGACCAAGTTGGCGTCAAATGAAACTTTGAGAATAAAAGTCCCAGAGGAGCAGAATGAAAGGTAACAAAACAAACAATTTAAGAGTTTAACTTTTTTCCTAAGTCCCCTTATTAAGCATTCTGTAATAAACCTCTTTTCATAGTAATTGCTGATCTTCTGTAAGTCTTGACAGACACATAAAATGGCAACCATCCAACTTATCTTGCTCCTATAAGCTTCGTATATGGCTCATTTTTCAAGGAATGAATAAGAAACATTTCCTACTCAACAAGACGTTTACTGTGAATTCATTCCCTTAGAGAGGTTTTTGGGTTGGGTTTGGGTTTTTTTGTTGTTTCGGGTTTTTTTGTTGTTGTTTTGGTTTTGGGTTTAAAAAAAAAAAAACAAAAAAAACCCAAAAAAACCAGAGTGGTGCCAATATTTCCAACCAGGACCCTTTGAAAACTGGCCTCTGATAACAGGCCTTCTTTTCTGGTCCACAACCAAGTCTGGTTTGAGGGGCGAAAAGAGTAGGTGACCACAAGAGGAAGCCACTAGCAGTAGGAACCATGTTTTTAAAACTAGAATTTAAAGGAAAGAAAAAAAAAAAATACTAAACAAACACACCATGCAATACAATCCACCATTTTAACACATCTGTAGGAACTGTAACTTCAAGCCTGTCTTGGTAGAAACTAAGATGTTTTCATGAACATCAAAATCTTCATGAATTCTTCACAGATCAGCCCGTTGGGGCGAGGGGATGGTCTCAGAGCAGGCAACGACCCCGGACACAGTTCGCCGGTGGATGGTAAAGATCCTGCAGTTGGTAGGATTTGGCTGCTCTGGGGGTTGCGATCAGCGGCGCTGCGCGGGCACACAGCAGACCCATGACCGGGTGGGCATGGCCACGTCCACCGGGAGGACCTGCCCCGGCACCGCGGCTCCCCAGCGGCCTTTGAAAACGTACCGGCGTGCCCCAGGTGCAAGGGGGTCCCTGCTCAGAGTCCAAAGGAAAGCTGCAGTGAAATTCTCTCTTCTCTGAAGACTCATGCCCGTATGGTTTTTGTTCTTACGCCTGATATGACCATTTGTACCCTTATCTATCTTATTAACAAATGATATTTCAAGTTTCTTGGAAGAAAAATTCTCTCTACTTTCATTTTCCCAAGACTCACTGCAGAAATGTCCAAATGTATGAACGACAGTTTGCAACATTAAACTAAAAGGAGGCACGGTAACAGTTGGCTTGGAAAGGGAGAGGAATAATCTGTTCTTCGTATCCTCCATAGACAGGCCATAAACAACATAGGGCTTAAAAAAAACAAAACAAAACAAACTTCTTAAATCTAAAGATAAGGCAGCACTAGAGTACATTGCCTATAAAAGTTACAGAGTTATCACCAGGGATTAAGAAATTGCTCAAGAATGACACAGAAATGGGATTTTGGTGTGGAAAGGAGAGGGTGTCTGGGGATGGCCTGAGGTCCTTTCCACGCCTGTAGATAATACAGCTTCCCATAAAGATGAGGCTGACGTGATCACACTGCACCAAGCCTTCTCCACAATACTTTTCAAAGCCCATTAGCTTTGGTGTCCATTTGGCTTGAAAGAAGGGCAGAGATGTCAGAGAAATGCATTTCCCAGCCTCTGATTTTCACTGGTCTGACCAGTACCGCTGACACAGCTCAGCCCCTTCTCCCTGCCGACGTGGCCGTCAGGTAACTCAGGGCACGGGTTGTTTCTGAACCCGTTAACGTTTATGCTGCCACTGGCCCATGAAAAGTGCTACGCTGCGCTCATGCTGCCACGTGCCTTTTTCCTATGAAAAAGGCAGCGTGCAAGGCCAGGAGCGAGGGAGGGATGGCACACCAAGGGCGACTCTCAGGACAAGAGTCCTCAGTACTGTAAGACAAGAGCGTGCCCGCTGGTCCCTACCTCAGTTGCTGTTTCATGAAAAAAACCTACAGAAACACCATTGATTTTCAGCGGCACCTAACAGCTACAAAAAAGACTCAGATGTGCTTTTGCTGCTGATCCTTTCTTTTATTCCCTGTTACACCTTCGAAAATAAGACTGACAATCAAAAGTCCCGCCTCACTGCGCAGCCTCTCTTACCAGCCAAACCCTCTTCCTTTTGTATATTAAAAAGACCCACGATCACTCCAGACTGGTGCTCCTCCCCACCAGTTTCTTGCTCTGAAAGCAGCAGAATCAGCAACAAAGCAAAGAGCAGGGCAATGTTCAGACCTCGCTAGCTGGGGTGAAGGTGTGTATGGCCCAGGCTTGGGTCCTGCTTCCCAGCAGAAGCTCAGCCCTGGTGTTTTCAGAACGTGCAAGAAGTTCGCTCTAGACTGGGCAAGCTGGTTAAACACAAGCATACAGGATTTCACAGCTTTCCAAGAGACCAACAACGTATATCTGATAGTGTCTTTGACTAACACGTTGCTGCAATTTTTCATAAAATTTAAAAATGTGTTAATCTCAAGCCAAAGCATATATATTGAGTAATATTTGTCAAAACCCTAGGTAAGAATGTTAACAATATTATATAGTGTCAGAAATTATTTTGCATTCCGAATAGTCTTTCAAACAAACTACATCACAAACGTTTTGTGTAGCTTAAGACCTCAAACACATTTATAAAGTCAAAAGGCACACGGTCAAGCACAGTTTGGCTCATAACTAGATATTGTTAAATATTTTTTTCCAAGATTTAGTTATAGGCAGAAACAATTCTGCAATGAGACGAATGGTGGTGTGTGTTATTTTTAAAATCCACTGGAAATAGTTGTGCAGTTTTTGTACAAGGAAGTATTTCCCTGCAATGTTTACACTTAAACATTTCTATAAAGAAAGTTTGAAAATAAGGCCAATTTTCCTTCCAAACTGAGAAAAACAGACAGCAGAAACGTAGTAAAAAATTAAGGAAAGTCTATTACTCATTTTTACTTATAATGAAAACCACTGAATTTTGTAAAGATAAATACACATTAAAACCTGTAAATACTTTCAAAAGGTGACACGATCCTCTTAGTTAAGAATGGAATAGATATGGAGATAATTAATGAGATATAACCACGGCAAGAGAAGTATTTTGTATCAAGACATAACCTCGCCGTAAAGGAGCATCAGGCAGGCAGCCTCTCCGGTGCACCAGCGCAACGAGGGCAGTTGCTGCACCACAAGCAGTGAAACTTCCCGAAGGGAAACCACTGCTAAATGATCTAGACTTGTTAGACATGGCTGAAGAAATGAATGCCTCCTTTCACAAACAAATCGGGAATGAGCAAAATGGCAATGAAGTTGGGTATTTAATTTAGAAGCAGCTATCAACTGCGACATGCTGAGCTGGCACATCAGATGTGAGGGGCTCGCCTGCTTGTTGCGCCAAGTATTATCCACCTGTTCATCTGAATCCCCAGCATAAGATAAGACATCTCTTGGGGTTACAGGGAACCTGAGCCTAAGTACAATTGGGGAGGGGGGAAAGGAACAGGCATGTTCTCTCTAGCTCCCAGGCATATGGCAGCCGTAAAGGCTGGAAACACTAGGAGAAAGTACTGGCACAAAAGGAGCAAAACCAACGCCGGCACATCATCTTCAGCTTCCCAGGGAGTTAGAGGGAATTTATAGAACAGAGAGACAAACAGTTCCCAAAGCCAAGCAGCAACCAAATTTGGGCTGCAGCTACCTGCAGGTACACAGGTGCAGGCCACCCTGCAAAGCACTGCATGAGCAAGGGGGGAACACACTGCCTGGCAAGCCCTTAGGGCACGACATTAAACCTCTCAATGGCAAGGGCATATTTAATAGCTGTATAAATGAGAACCCATCTCCAACGCATCAATGTTGAAGCACTTGCATTTTCCTTAATGCCAGAAAACTAAGGAAACCAAGGAGGCGATAGGATTCAGCTCTAGCGTCAAGGAAGTTTTCTCACAGTCATACATTTTTGCGAGACATACAATTAAAAAAAAAAAAAGCCCTAAGTAAAGCTGACAAAAAGAGCAAGAACTCATCCCTTCCGTTTCTCTTCCCACTATTTATTTATTTCCTGGCAGATGCAGAGAAATGCTGAACCAGCAGCTCTCTTGGCTGGTGGCAATGGCCAGCTGGAACCAAGGGGAACAAAGAGCAGCGCAGGTGGAGCAGCGTGGGAAGAGACGGGGGGGCAGAGAGGGGCACAAAAATAGCAACACAGAGCAGATAGGGAGAGACCCGCCTTCCCCTTTTGCTCCTCTCCACTCACAATCATGGTAACTTTTAATATGCTATTCTACATCCATCTTTTATCTCATACCCACACCACTGTTTAATAACTACATTGGTTCTAATAAGAAGTTGCCTTTGAGCAGCAGAACCGACAAATCCCAACTTTCTCTGGACCCTTGTCTTGAGGTGACATTCCTCTACGGATTCTTTAATGTTTAACATGGGCTGAGTTCACTTTGGGATCTTTCCCTCAGCAGGAAAATTAACAGGGTCTTCTTTTACCACACGACTTGGGTCTTTCACGCGAGTCTTAGGAACTCTTCAAAGTCTCTCAATATTCTTGACATTTTCTTGAAATAGTTAACAGATTCAGAAGTTATTACCGGGCTGAATTAACAGCATCATTGCACAAGCCTCATTTCTTTTGAAAACCAGGCCAAAAAAACCCCAACCCGTGACACGGGAAATTAGCAAATTTTAGATTACATTAAGAAAGATAAAGCGGAATAAGCAGCAATAAAAGAGACCATCTCATTTTCGTGCTGAAAACACACAGCTATGTAGGAAATGGCAAGACCTTTCAGGAGTATAAGCTTGTGGTTAGCCGTATAATGACAAGTAAAAGAGCATTAAGTGGTAGGTCATTCCCAGCAGGAGATGAAACGTCGCATTGCATAAAGAGCAGGGTGACACATTAAGCAAGCCCCTCATGGAGAACCAGAGGAAGGATGCCTTCCCCGTAGTGTACATTACACGCTCGGAAACTCAAACGTGTTTTCAGCCATTTGACCATTTAATGGCTAATGAGACTGATGGGTGTTCACACAAGGATATAACTACCTTTCATATTCTGCTTGCAACCTTGGTAATAAATGAGCTGCTGCTGCCACGGAGGGGTAAACTGAGTGTTCCTATTGCAAATCAGTACTTCTAGCATTACGCTTGTAGCAGTCCTCCCAGACGGACCACAAGAAAAGGCTAACTCAACAGAGAATGAAACATATAATAACAAGGTATTAAAAGCATGGACAGGCAAACTTCTAACAGAACAGAAACAGCGGCAGCAAAGCAAAAGAAACATTTTCTATTTCACAGGACTGCCAAGTCATTTTACATTAAAATTTTTTAAGCATTAAGTTTGGGAAGTGGCTTACTATGGCAGTGTATATTAGCTTATGATTCAAACCCACCCTTCCTTGGAACTACACAACTCCAGTACACTCTTTCGTTATAAAACTATAGCCCTGGCCATTTTACAGCAGTGGTGAACTAGTTTTGAAATGGCTTAATGCTCTTCTAAAAATGAAAATTGCTGTACAATGTTGCTTGCAAGACGTGTTATCTTGCAATAGCCATCAGGAAGCAAAGCAAAATTTCAAGTATTTAGAGTTGGCCCAAATAATTTCACTGCTCCAAACAAAGTTCTTGTCTGCGCTTTGTAGAGTCACATATGAACCATGCCACTCAACTAGACAGCGCTGTGGAAATTGTAGAAATGCTGTTCTAGGCAAATGCCAATTTGACCATAAGATGGTCCTGCAACTACCTATTTAAGGCACTATTACCAGAATTCTTTATATGGAAGGGAACCCGGAACATGGAAAACTAGATAGCACTACTCATCCACTTCTTTAAATGTATTTCACATCTACAGCCCTTGACACATTGCTCCTCTTTCTCTTCATTAAAATGCCAAACACTCGTATTTTGAAACTTAACTTACGCTGTGTGATCAAGTTACTGTAAGGACAACCCAAGTATTACTGTGCCTGTCTCAGTATTAATTTGAGGATGACCCAAGTACTACTGTGCCTGTCTCAGTATTACTGTCATTGTTACTAATATTTGCACTTGGATATTGCCAAATAATTTAAACTATATAGCGGGGGGGGGGGGCGGGGGGGGGAGATTCACAGACATATCCTCTGCTTTTACCCTTTTGGATGTTTCCCCTGCTCAGAGATATTTACTTTAAGACCTGTCCTTCAGTATCTGAACAGAAGACCTTCACTCCAATTCCAGAGTGCCCTATTTTGTTGCAGGGCTTAAATTCAGTAGTTATACTAAAATAAAGTACCGTGCCTTGCCAGACTTAACCTAAAGCTTTACCTCTCGCACACTTCCCCCGCAATCAAATATATGCATGGTAAATAATGCAGTCTAAAAACAGCTAATGAGTATTTCCCAAGGAAAATTATACCTTTGGAGAATATCCTCCTCAAGGACAGTCCTAATTTAGATGAGATCAAATAAAAGATATAATTACTATAATATAGCCGGGAGGGGCGCAGAGAGAGAGAGAAGGAAAATAAGGGACAGATAACTCGATGTAAATAACATTAAGAATTATTTTCCTGCTGACATCAGCACTGCCCAGCGCTGCTCTTTCTTGTCCTGAAACAATATTTGCTCTGGCCAGTGAACCCGGGACCTGCCGCGCTGTGAGGTACCAGGTGCTGTAACATCATCACACCCAGGCTCCCCATCCTGGTTCCTTCTTCTCACAACACTCAAAACATGTTTTGACAGCCATGACTTCACAGCTGTATTATTTTATAAGTATACTATATCTCCATAATAATACTTCAGTGCTGATTTTAAAAAAGTCCACGGTTAAGCATGGACAGCAGCAGGTTATAATACAAGTGCAAAAAAACCCAAACCTACTATTTGTTACAGTGGTATCCCTCCATCACATACCAGGTGGAGAAAAAAGCAAGCTGAGGCTCTCTCCATTTCTAACTTTGGTAGCATCTCATGAGAAACTCAACCTAAAAACAGGATAAGATTCTGGTTGTGTAATGTTGGGGGTTTTTCTTTGGGTTTGTTGGGTTGTTTGTTTGGTTGGTTGGGTTTTTTTGAGGGGTTGGGCTGTAGGTTTTCTGGTTTGTTTTGGGGGGGGTGGGGTGGGGTTTTTTTTTGTGGTTTTTGGTTTGGTTTGGTTTTTTTTGCTATCGATAGGCTTTTCATGAGGCTACTCAAGGACTCTGTAGGAAGCTTCAGACATGAGCATGATTTTAAACCTTATGTTATTCCTTTTTAAAGGTTACCAGGTTCCAGCCTCTTTCATCTTCTATCTGCAGCAGACATTTATATTTATAACCTGTTCATCACCATGGTATCTAAAGCACCTAATAAAAACCAGAAACAAGCAGCTTCCTGGTCCCTGCCTTTTGTTATTCAGCAGCAGAGAACAGCAGCTAACAGCGTCATTGGGATTTATTTATTTTTGCCTTCTCATTTTCTCCCAAACCAGATAGCCCCCAATGCACACACTGACCACCTGGCCAACTCTTTCAAGCTTCTTCTCCAATCTCTTTCACAACCACTGCTTGTAATGAGATTCACCACTGTCCTGCTCCAACTACCTCGCAGCTCCCTCATCCTCAGGTAAGGTCTCCACTTGTCTTACATTCTTATCATAGGGAACTAGTTTTAGTCTATCTGTTCCCACCAGAACCACGAGCGATCCCATCTAAGTATCAGAAGCACAAAAAGCTGCTGGGAGGCATGAACATCGCAGTTACCAAATCCAGAAAGGAACCCGGCCAGCAACCTAGAAGTCAGCCCACAATGATCCGCAGAAACAGACTGTCACTTTGGAATAGCCTTGTATTCAGAGTCTTCCTCTTACTCTGTTTAAGAAGGGAATTACTGTATTTTAGGTCCAAAGGAAAATTTTCAGGACCCCTTTTTACCATTAATACTGAATTCAGAGTTTGCGGAAGAGAAGAATAGATGGCCAGGACATACGGGACATGTCCACATAGCTAAATAGGAGCATATTTCTAGCAGTTACAATTATCTAGGTCTTCCACAACTTCAGCAATGATAGAAAAACTCATTCTTCAGAGAGTTAAAACTTTTTGCTTCTCACTTCTCAGAATAAGAATCAATTATCGACAACTCTTCATGGCAGATCTGACGCTTGGTGTCTTCCAGTCCTCCACCTTTTATACTTAAAATAGTATCAGCAGAACAACAACCACCACCAAAAAAATCCCAAAACCACCCACAAAACACCCCACACACCCCTAAAAAAGCAATGGGGCATTCTAAAAGCAGCGACAGAAAGTGCTTCCAGTTGCTAAAAATCGCAAGAGTTAGTATCCAAGAAGTGATGAAGAGCACACACACAGAAACCCTGACAAATCCTCGCCATCTAGATGGCAGCCACCAGGTCTAGTCATCTTGAACTAGACTTATTGAAAATACTGCAAAGTCTTGAGTTTCTTCCTGAAAAAACACCACTCCGATTCCACTGAGCCTTTCAAATTGCTGCCAGGAAATGAAATATTTTGTTCCAGGTTGCCTTAATACAAAGGTACCATAGAGTCTTGTGGAAGCTGTTGTTTTGACGTTTCATACTGTCCTGGTTTTGGCTGGGACAGAGTTCATTTTCTTCCCAGTAGCTGGTATAGTGCTGTGGTTTGGATTTAGGATGAGAATAATGTTGACAGCACACTGGTGTTTTAGCTGTTGCTAAGTAGTGCTCACAGTGGCCAAGGACTTTTTAGCTCCCCATGCTCTGCCCAGTGCACAAGAAGCTGGGAGGGGGCACAGCCAGGGGGGCTGACCCAGACTGGCCACAGGGCTATGCCGTACCATATGGCGTCATGCCCAGCATATAAACTGGGGGAGTTGGCCGGGGGGGAGCAGCGATCGCTGCTCGGGGATGGGATGGGCATCGGTCAGTGGGTGGTGAGCAACTGCATTGTGCATCATTCGTTTTGTATATTCTTTTACTATTATTATTTTCTCTTCCTCTGCTGTCCTATTAAACTGCCTTTATCTCAACCCACGGGTTTTACTTCCCCCCCCCCAATTCTCTCCCCCATCCCACTCGGGGGGAAGGCGAGCAAGTGGCTGTGTGGCGCTTAGTTGCTGGCTGGCGTTAAACCCTTACAGTTCCTCAGCAGATGACGTTTATGAGGCACCATGGTCTCCCTTCTGAAGAAGCTGCCTGGTCACCATCACTGTGACACACAACATCAGAATTAGTCCAACCAATGGAAAGGAACAAAGATGATGACCTCCTTCCCAAAATTTATGTACTTCAGATGTCATAGCGCTTTAACACATAAGCAGTGCAAAACAAAGTGTTTTGATTTAGTTCAATAAATTACAGGTTTTTAAACATTTCCAAATGAACTTCACTTGCGAACATTTCTCACAGTTATCCTTGCCCTAGAAGGCCAGAAGAAATTCTGGCATTTCCCATAAAAAATATAATTCTGGGTTTTGTTCCACTTTGCAGACAAAATGAGACCCTACTACTACAGAAGAAAACGGAGACCCTGTGACACAAGATGCACTTTTGACACAAACAGGAACCACATACGGACTTATCTGCCATTTCATCAAAATACTTTTTTCTAAAATAAGCTGCTTTCTGCAGTAGTTACTGTGATGTGATTTTCTAGACTGGCTCCCCACAAAAAAACTTGATGCTCCTTGTACGCATCCTATTTTATCACATTTGGCACATTTCCCGAGTCCATTTCCCTAGCACTTACAACTACAGCAGGTACTTTTAAAGCCAATGCAACCAACACCCAAAACATTAACCTCTACAGTTGTGCAGTTATCTTAATATCACAAATTAAAATCCTTCTTTAGTTGAGAGTTACAGATTATTTTTATAAGACTGAAGAGTTGTCAAAAGACTTCTTAACTGAAGGTGTACCATGGTAGCTAACTCCATCACATATGGTGTGTGTAGAAGACACCTCCTGCCCTTCCTTGATCTTATACCCCATTTACCTCTAGTTTGAATCAACACGTCACTTGGAAAAGCAGCTCAATTTTTCTCTTCCACATCACTAAACAAAACCCTAAAGTTATCACCATTTCACCCAACATGCTTGCACCTTATGTGTTGAAATGTGTCATTCATTCACTGAGAACCTATTTGTTTGCGTCTAAACCAAGCATTCGTGCTCAATTCAGCTAAAGAGCACAGGACTTCAAAGTAGCAGCATCAGACAGAGTCAAAGAAGACATCGTCGCCAGTGCCCGTGCACAGTACGCTAGCAATTTATAGTACATTTTATACCATGACTTGTATTTGCATTTCTATCTGTACATAGTAAAGGAAAGGCAGCCTATGGCTATTAAAACATAAAGATGTTCTTATAAAGGCAGCAATTATTCAGAGGAGGGAAAGCAAAAAAGAAAAAAATTAAATAAATACATAAATCATACTATTGAGTTCTTTTTGCCTCCCTCCCCATTTATTTTTATTTTTGGCATTTGAAACCTCCACGTACTTCACCTTTTACTGCTCCACTGCTGTTACTGTTGGTAACAAAATAATTCTGACTATATTTGTTGCCCCATAGCTCTCATCTTGTTTTACAAATGATTAGACACATTGTTTTATTCTGAAAGACCATCATCTTGGCTTCCATACACATCATTGTGTAAGTTATGCCATAAGTAAATAATGCATGAAATGTGAAATGTTACCTATGCCAAAGCTGATCTAATGTTTCTTGGTGTAGAAAGAGAGACTTTAAGAAGAAGAAAGGATTAAAAAAAAAAAAAAGTAAAGCAATTTGAAAGGCTCATTCCAAAAAACACTTGAAACATAATAATAATAATAAAGTAACGCTACAAACGTTTGCTTTTGAAAGTAAAATTCAGCTTCATGACTCATACCACAGTGAGCGAGCAGACACCACGGGCCATGTTCAGACAGCTTAAATTCAAGCTCAGCCCAGTGTTTCCCGTTAGCCGACTCTAAATCAGTGCCACCAAGCCAATGGGAATGACGAGGTCTGAATCCAGTGTTTCAAGTATGGCCCTGCTCAAAGGAGTAGCTCTCCACCACCTCCGGTCAGAGAAGAGGACCAACTGAGGTTCACGTTCAGACTGCAGGACTATGCAGATGCAAGGATAAGATACTGGAAGAACCATTGGCAGCTTTTTTGGATGAAGAAAGACTGCTCAGGGCAGGAAAAAAACCCACAAAGATGAAAAAGAAGGAAGCAGAAGAAAACACTGAAGATGTGCTTTGGTAGTCAGGCTACCTAAAGTTTCTCAAGACCCTTTTTTTTTTTTTTTTTTAAAAAGACATTTGCTAATCATGCTGCTCTTGTAGCTCTGCTCAGTAATTTATGTTCATTAGGAAGGCCACCGAATGACTCATGCAGGTACAACGTCAATTTAGCAGGCAGCCTGTAACCTTGGGGTAGTTTTAAGCAGGCCTAGTCCCAACAGGAGAGAGCCCACCGCACGCCTCAGGCGCGCTCTGCGCGGCGCGACAGCCTGCCGGGGGGACGCTTGTCGGAGAGCAGCTTCTTCAGCGCTCCACTCCAAACGTACCACCCAGTCTAAAACAGCTGGCAGCACAAAGCATCTTAACCTTAATGCCTGCAAGGCAGGTTCATGGGAGAAATAAGTTATTTAAAACATTATTTAAGTCCGAAGAGGTAAGACCCTAATTTCATTTTTGGCTGGTACTGGAACTATCTAGTTATTTTTCTAGATAAAGATCTGTCTCATCAGTCGGTCATCATTAAATCAAGATTTTTTTTTTTAAATATGGAGATATTTCTGGTTTTACTAACAAGTAGCATTTTAAAACATTTAAGCAACCACGTAGCTTAATATAAATCTTAGTTTTTATTTCATAAGAAACTTGCTCTGTTATCATCTTTAATAAGAGATACATCCATTTGTGTAGGTACATGTGATAGATGCAAAGTTAAATTTAGATGAAAACTGGAATTAATTTAAAAAACACAGACTATCTTCATCTGCTAGAAAACCAAAATGACACATTTTTTTATGTACACAAACATTTAGAAGTTTATAAAAACATGTTTTGTCTTTTAAACACTTTGGTAAATAAACTAAGTATAATTTGCAGTTAGTGATTTAGCTCATTATTTCTGGTCACTGTTTCCTACCAGATGACAGAATGAATGGATCTCGTCCCCCCACATCCTTCCACCTCGTCACCCCATCTAAACTGCAGGGGAAAAAAAAAAATACTTCCCAAGAGTTCTCAATTTTAGGCAGTGGTCACCAAATAATGCTCCTGAATACACTGGAAAAAGAAAATATTCCTCTGTTCTGGAAGAGGGGATTACTATTCATCCACAGTTGGTTTTCTACTCCAGCAACCTTTTCTAGTTAATTATCCACTAACTCAGCTGTTGAACTGTTTGACTGTCGTCAAAAGTTGAACTAGCACATACTGCTCATTAATGTTTTATTTTACCATACTGTTGGTATGTTTAGATGCTAATACATCAAAGAATCTTGCTTTACAAATATAATATCAAACGTATTTCTCAATTCATAGCATTTTAAATTTAAATAGGTTATTTATCCTGATTCCTTGTCACAGAAATGCTTGTTCCATCTTTCATGAATCTAACTTGGCTAAGTTTTTCAGCTCAGCTAAAATCATGTTTTCAGAGTTCATACCAACCCTCTTTTGCAAGGGGTGTCTGCGCTGGATTCCCCCACTGAAGTAGGTGAATTCTGTGTATTACGTATCCTTTGCAAAACAGATTGTGGACAACATCAATCAATCTGTGTATAAACATCACAATACTGACAGCATATTGCTGTAGATACACGCACGACTGAAAAAGGTTATACTCAACTGCGTGGTGAACCCACCGCACTTACAAAAGTACCATGACAAAACCACTTATTAAAAAAAACAAAACAAAACAAAAAAAACCCACACCACAAAAACCCCCACCATTTATCATCATCACGGCTTCATACTGCAGCAATCTCTCATGAAGACAGTTATTGATTTTCATCCCAATGGATCTTTTTCCTCCATCCCTCTTGTAGAATTATTTTAAATCACTGGCACAGCAAAGCATTATTTTATTGGAAAATAAACTAATTAATTCATACTTGGTTGCAATAAGTGTTAATTAGTGGAGGCTGCAGGCCTTGACCAGGCTAATTCTGACTATCCCACTGAATCTCTGTGACAAGTAAGTCTAGGAGTCTCTGGTTTTACAGAATGATTTGAAACGCACTTGGGAAGGAACAGTTTCTACAAATCTTCTACTGTGTATCTCAATGTTGAGGCACTCAAAACTACTACTCTTGTAAGTAGTGACTACTAAATGATAGTTTAAATGATAAATAATAGTTTAAAGATGTACTAGGACCTTGAATTTTTTTTTTAATGGAATATATCATCAAGATTGCTTCAGATGAAGTTTTACCCTTTACTTTGGTATAATTTAGATTTTTTTTTTTTTTTAATAAATAATAATACTGTGTTTTTTACATCTGGATTTTGCATGTTCCTACTTACATAAACACAACTTTGCTTATGACTCTAGAAAGGCAATGACAGTTTGGAGGATTGTGGCCAGAATTACTGATACTGAAACATCAGTTTTCCTTTCCTCCTCTTGCTGTACCACTTACATAAAGTCGCACTCCCCCTTTTGTTTCTTCCTGACTCAAAGACATCCATAGGATGTAATTTCTCCATGTGTACTCTAACCTAACATCACTTTTTGATGGACTTGCTGTTAGTCAGTCAGCTAAATCAAATTTCCAGCACTAGCATAATGCCAAATTCTGTCAAGGGGCACAAAAGAGCGAATTTTATCTTTTACAAAGTAATGATAAATCCAGACTTTCCTCACTCAAAAAGTTCTTATTTTCACTGCCACACAGTTCTTATTCTTTTCTGCCTGTTTGAGGCAGACAGTTAATCCCACCCCAGCTATCATGCAGGTACTAATTTATGCTTATGGAATAAAAAAAAAGTACTGGCCTTTTTCCAAAGAAATACCAACTTAGCAATTCTTTTTTTTAATCTATTCACACTTCTGCTTTTTGAACACAAAAATATGGTTAAACTGTAGAGCTGTAACTATAGAGACAAGTCATGATAAACACAAATTAACTCACAAAGCCTGTGGAAGAAAAGCAAGATTGCTGGTCTGTGTTCCCTATTCACACGGAGCTGGAAGGAGAGTTCCAGCTAAAAAATGCAGCGTCTGTGTAGCTCCAGCATCATACAATTAGTACTTGTCAGCCTCGGAGCTCAAAATAACGCAGTGTGTTCGTTTGCAGAGGAAAGAATGCGTTTTCTTAAGAAAACTGGATCTCTGTGCTGATAGCACAAGTCCACAGATAAGATTAAGGTTTATAAAACTGGGAATTAAGGATACCATCAGACAACCAAGTGAGAATTAATCAACTAAGTCAGAAACCAATGAAAAGAGATAAGCATTTCAGTGTAAAACTTGAGTCCAATCCTGCTCCCTAATTTCTTAAGGTGAAATCTTCAGAGACCACAGTAATACCAACAAACAGTAAAACTAGCACAAGGTACCTCTCCTTTGCTGACCAGTGGGCAATGACTCTTTCTAATTTTAACTAGTCTTTCTAACTCTTTATTTTTATCCGAAATCCACGCAGACATCAGCCCACCCGTAACGAACGCACTTTGGTGTCCCGGACCGAAGGAGCAGAGGCTGTAGTCGCTGGCGGCCAGCATCAAAATGGGCTCACAAATTGATTGCCCAAAATGAGACAAGGCAAACCAGCCATCGTCAGCACCGATGGTACAGCGGTTAGTGTGGAGTACCGCCATCCCAATGCACGCAGGGAGCATCATCAAACCGATTCCTCCAAGGAAAAGGCCAGAAGGCGGTATTTTTGTCACCCCAGTGAATTCAAAACAGTTATTTTTCCAGGATTTTTTTTTTTATTTGCACAAATTCGGTTCTTTTTCCCTTTATTAGGAGCCAAAGCAGAGGGAACACCATTTTCAACTTAACCAACATGAGTAAATATAAATGCGGCTGATGCTGTTGAGTTTCTTCTATTTCTGACAGCCTACAGAACTGCATGGCGCGTGACTAGTCTGCTCCTTCCTCCTTTGACATAAATATTGTAAAAAATAAAAATAAAAACAATCCTAGCACAGATCTTTCAGGCAAGAGATTATAGACATTTTACAGTTACTTTAAAAGCCCCTGGTGAAAGATCTGCCACAGGCTTTGTGCAAGTCTAAATAAAATCTTAATGGTTCTGCCTTTAACCACACTATATGGCTAGTCGAAGACTTTCAGTACACGGGGGAGGTATGATTATACAGTCCGCAAAAAACACACTGTCCTGTCCCTGTCGTGCCCTTCTCTGTCCTGTGAAGTGTCTGACATTTTTAATTTTAGTGCTAACTTCAACCATTTTTCCAGACCTGAAATAACTCTTGCTGAGTTCATTCTTCGATCCCTTCTTTAAGGGAAGTTAAATAGGTACAACCTCTGCTGTACGCTGTTGCCCCGCAGAATAGCTGGCTTTAATGAGCCTGGGTGTAATGAATCTGTGTTCAATCACTTCATTCTTCGCAAGACCCGGGACTCTCGGGTGCACACCATCTGCTCCTACTGACCCGGCTGCTCTTGGATTTTTTCCATTTATTCCAGCATTTCCATTTCTGGCACATGCTCTCACGTTCCCTACCTGCTCTCTGTTACCTAGCCTCTTTCATCTAAACAACCTCTTGGATCAAGCCAACTAACCTTTAAACAAAACAAACCCCTTGCCTGTTTGCTGTTTGGGAGCACGCATCACTGCTTTTCCCACAGGAACGGACATATTCAACCGCAGTACTCCAGCCAGGATGCACCCACACGATTTTTGTCTAGATCGCAAACCCTGCCGTTACAGTTAAGGAAAGTGGAAGGAGATTTCCCGTGATGCTTGTGAGCATCTTCCTGATCAACAAGAAATCTCAAAGACTGTATAAGGAAAGGCTCCTTCTCTCTCAAAGATTTATCCCACTTATTACACAAGTACAAATCCCTGAAGACAACAGCACAGGTTCAAGGCTTCGCTGTGGCACTAAATGCCAGTTCTGGAAGCATACTGATCTGTAAAACTGCTCCTCAATAAATACCTTGAGAATAAAAAGCTGTACATTGCACATTGCTTACAAAAGGGTCCGTAGCTGCCTCTTGTCATAGCCCAAGCAAGGGCCAGGGAATGGCGTTAAGGACCTTCCGGACTGTGCAGGCTCTGCTTAGTAGAAATCCAGAACTGGTTTCCAACCCAAATCTCCCCATTTCTGACATGGCAAAACTCAGCAGGACCATTTCTCAGCCGGTCAGTAGGGATGCCTGCATACTAAGCACTAATTGTGACATATGAGGATTTTAAAAAGCATTTAAAAAACAAACAAACAAACAAACCTTTCATGGTCAACAATTATATCAAAGAAAACATGTTATCTTAACTCAAACGAGCTGTCTCTGCCTAAAATAGGTGTTCCCTGTACTAGCAGAAAACATATTCCACGAACCTCTGTGCCTTGTTCCCATAATTGTTAGAATGGTAAGGGTTTTTAAACAGAAACTATTAGATTGCATTTTTGGAAGACGATAAAAGACAAAATATCAGCAAATACCTCAAACAACGCTGTGGGTTTTTTCCCTATCAAAACATCCACATTTCCAATTTTTTTTTTTTCAAATACATTATGATAATTCATTTTTTTCTTAAGTCCCAGTAAATGTTAGTGAGAATACCTGACAGCGGTGGGTTTCGAGGACGGGTGCTCTAGCCGTAGAGCAGAATGCCACCGTGATTAGTGCCATACAAACTAGAGGGGGAGGGCAGGAAAGAGGAAGAGAAGCAGCCCCAGATCCCACGGGCCTTATTATCTGAATATTCCTGAAGCCAATTACAGGCTTGTTTCCCAGTAACATTCTCCTCACAGCATAAATATACCTGGAAATAATCTAAAATAGTAAAAACCAACAAGAACGTTAAGAAAAAACCCAACATTTCCAGGCTTCAGTCACACACTACTATCAAAATGACCCCCAAAACAGACTATGATAATAAATATCACTTAGATGATAGGGTAAGGAACTACATAGCAAAAATAAGAGGCTTTTTCCATACTTCTTTGGAAGATGAAGTGACTAATACCAAAGTCACACAAATTTACTAATAGGACTTTAACAAGCTTCTTACATACACCTTCTTATTTGAAATTAAATGCCTTCCTCTTCCTCTTTGCAAAAGAGGTGCTAGATCTATGCGAAATCTCTACTTTCACCGCCCAATTCACCTGCACGACCGAGGCCACAGTCTGGCTCAAAATGAAGCAGTGCTACAGTGCTCAGTAACATTTTTATTTTACAGCTCTGGTAAACAGCACAAGTAAGAGAGGGAAAAATATCCTTGAAACATCATCATTTTCGTTCAGAATCACCTGTGTAATATGAATTTATATAAGGCATTACGAGATGACCTGACAGCTACCGGGAAAGCAGCAGAGGAGTTTAGTACCCTCAGGCGGTACCCAGGTATAACTATACATCAGCCCAATTTCGACATAACTTTTTTCTGCTTGATAAATAAAGACTACTGAAGAACAGAATTCCTGCAAATAAAAACAAAACTAAAAAAAAAACAGCAACACCCTACCTCTGTTGAGTTTATTGTCAGAAGTACTCTGCAACTACGGTGCATTAGTCAAATTACCAAGCCCCAGGAGGAGACCCCAAGGCCGGTCCTTCGCCCAAGCCCTCTCGCGCCCTGACCAACCTCCTCCCGCAGCCAAGGAGGGCTCTGCCTCGCACCCCTCCTGGGGACCTCTTCGGGGACCCTGCTGCTGTGGTGGCGTGGGAGACTCTTACTTGCTACCCAAATGTATTTGCTCTCCAGAACAGACATATAAACACCACAACACCGTTTTACCTGCAGATTTTTTTTCACTGAAACAACACTTAAAGACATCAGTGTTAAGCCAGGAACGAAACGCACGGCGTGTCCCCTTCGGCTCTGCGAACACAGCCGCCTTGCTGATACTCGGGGGCCCTTCCGAGGAGGTACATGACATTACCGCTCCGAGCCGGGAGACCGCATACGGCCGCCACGGGGCTGCGCGCAACCTCCCGCCCAGCCCAGCGACTCCGGGTCACGGCACCAACAAACGGGACATCGCCTGTCCCGAACACGCGAACACCGGGAAGGAAGAAGAAACGCGAACTACCGAGCATCGGCAACGGTAGCAGCTTGCCTGGAAAAAAAGGACACGGACAACAAAGTGACACCGCCATCCACGCCGCTGCGGTGAGAAGCCGTGCCCCGCTCCAGCGCCGTCTGGGCGCCGGCCGCGCTCCGCTCCGCTCCGCGCCCGCTCCGGCCCGGCGGGCAGGGCAGGGCAGGCAGGCAGGGAGGGCAGGCAGGGCAGGGCAGGGAGGGCAGGGCAGCCCCTAACTTTCCGGCGGAGGCAGCGCCAGCCCCTCTCCCGCAGGGCTGAGGGAGCGGGTCCCGTCCCGTCCCGTCCCCTCCCGCCCCCCGCCCCACAACTTCGGGGCGCGCCGGCCGCCCCCCGACCCACCTGGTGCAGCGTGTCCGGGGGCAGCTGGGAGGCCCGGAACAGCTCGCCCACGCTGCTGCCCCCGGCGGCCGCCTCGGGGGGCGGGCAGCACCGCGAGAAGAGCTCGGAGTAGCGCTGCTGCTCGCTCTCGCTCAGCGGCAGGAGCAGCCCCCCGCTGCCGGCGGTGGCGGGGGCAGCAGCGGCGGACCCCCCCGCCGGCCCCTGCTCCATGGCGGGGCGGCGCAGGCAGAGCCGTGCGGCCGGGGGGGCGGGCGGTGTGCCGGCCGGCCGGGGGGCGCGCCGTGTGCCGGCGGGGCGGGAGGCGGCGCCGCGCTGCGGCGGGGAAGGTGCAGTCCCCGCCCCCGCCCGGTGCGGCCGCCGCGCCGGCCCCGCAGTGCCCCGGCCCCCGCCGCCTCCCGGCCCCGCCCCGGCCCGCCCCGCCGCTCCGCCCCGCACCCAGCGGCCCCGCCTCGGCCTCCCCTCACGGCTCCCGCCCGCCCGGCCCCGGCCCCCGCCTGGCGCCTTTTTGTTTGTTTTTTTTTTCTTTTTTTTTTTTCCTTAAGTTGGTTTGGTTTTAATCTGCAGTAGCGACCGCCTGCGGCTGTGGCCGGCCCCGGGGCGCGGGTGCTGCAGGGGACGGAGCCCCGCGCCCCACGCGCGGGGCAGACCCACGGCACCACGAGGCCCCGCGCCGCCGCCGGGCGGGTGTGGAGGCGTCGAAACCCCTGAGGAGGCCGGGTGACCCGGCCCGCGCCGCGGCCACCCGCCGCCCACCCTTGCGGTGCCCCTGCCGGCCCTGCCGGGCCTCCCACGCCGGCCCCGCTGGCGCAGCCCCGCCCGGGCGCCCTGGCGAGGGGCCCCCCTCGCCCGCCACCCCCGCGCTGGGGGCTGCGCTCCCGGGGCGCAGCAGCCCTCGGTCTTTGCCCCCGGTACAACGGGCCCGCGCCAGTCGCGTTTCCAAAAGTACCGCCTGCTGCTGAAAATGCAGCGCGGGTGCTGCCGTGAGGAAATGCAGCCGTGTCGTACCCTGAAGGGAGTCCTCGGGGGCCAGCCGTGACAGGTTAACGCAGACACCATGCGCCACGTTCTCTATGGTTTCTGCTTTACCACTGAAGGGCAAAGAGCCCCGCGTTTACGCAGACAAGTTTCCTCTTTATTACTGCTCTGTCAGCGGTCAACCCCGTAAATGTTCCCCTCACAGGCGGCGCGCCGCCTTGGAAGTGAGGCAGGTGGTGACCCGAGGTGGGAGGGCTGGGGTACCCCAGCAGCGCCTTCGGGCGTTTCAAGCGACAAGGCGCTCAGCCTGAAGGCGAGGCCCGTGAAGGCCGGCGTCCTGCAGGAGGGTGCAACCTCTCCTCGCAGCGGCGCTGGGGCTGAGATACAGCCAGGCCCGGGAGAAACCAGGCCTACCCGCTGTTCTCCTGCAGTCCTGTACCGTTAGCATCACGGGGCTAACGTCGTTAGCCAGGTTCAACACAAAGCATTTAGGAAGTCAATGATGTTGTTTAATTTTTATATGCTTGTTTACTATTAATTCTGGCAAAATATAAAATCCAAATGTAATAATTTTACGTAATGTTTTTACTAGAAAATATTAGGTTAGGGTTACTTCAGTTAAAATTGCTATCAGTTTAATTTATGGTCTGTAAAGCGAAAAAAAATTTTACTAGCTCTACCTCTGTCCTTGTTAACCAACACCTGTTATCTCTTTTTAAAATCTTTTTGAAACTGCTTTATCCTCTCCATACCACGCATCTGTGCCTCCTTCTCACCTGCACAAAACATGCAAACCTTTAATTCCTCTAATCTGAAATGAAGATCAGCGGCCGTCTTCTCAGTGTTTGGAACGCTGAATGGGCTGGTGGTTGCGGATACTGGCAGGTGGATAATGAATGATCGTGTTTAAGGATGGAGTGTTGTTATGGAGAAATCTTTGTTCCTTTAGGGACAGTGGATTGCGATGGTATTTTCTCATTTTAAAACCTGTCGTTTGGAAAGAGGGCAAGACTATTTCAGAAACTGAATCTTGTAGCCCAACTTAAAGTGGCAAAGACTCGTAGTAGCTCAGAAAAATTCGGTGAGTCCTCTTGAGAAGGTTCTGCAGAGCAGAGAGTGAAGAACCCCTCAACTGCTAGGTTCTTCACCTGGAGAGTCCCAAGATGTCACTGGCCCTTTCCTGTATCTTCAGTCAGGTACAAGATACTGGTCGGAGGAAATGGTACCAGCCGTGTGGAGACGACGTAGGGCTTTACCTAACTATGGCCGTATTTAACTATATGACTATCATGAAAATAGAATAATATCTTCAAAGTAGGTTATGGAAGAACAGCTGTCTTACAGCTGAACTCGAACAAGAGAGATGTTATGCTGACAAGTAAAGGAAAATACCATCAACGATTTCTGCTAATTGTGCGTTTTCCTGTGCCTGAAGATGCTCATTGATAGCTGACCAGCTCAGTACTTGCGATGCTAATGTCTCATCACGACAAATACTCCCTTCTCCAGCACCCCAGCAGACACCGTTTGACCTTTGTTGATGTGCCGGCCTCAGTTTTTCTAAGTTTTTCTAAGGTGGACCATGGCAGGAAGATATTGGAAACACCCACTGTCCCAGAACACAATAATCTGTCTTACCAGCCACACCTCTTACTGCAAATAAACACAGCTGCTTTTTTTTCCTTGTTTTTTTTTTTTTTTTCCTTTGGACAACTTTCTCTTCTTCCTTGACCTCTAAAACTCACATTCCTCTCTGTACATCCCACTCGCATCGGAAATGACGCAGTGGCTGTGGTCAAAACCAGCCCGCCCCAGTATTGTAATCTCCAACGTGTTGTCTGCAAGACACTGAAGAAGTGAACCCCCACAAGCTGAGGGAGGAGGCAGGGAAATCCCAGTACCTCCGGGGAGCTTTAATCCCCCCTAGGTGCCTCAGCCCCTTTCCGTACAGTCCAGTGCACCTCAGTTTCCTCTCTGCAATGGCGCCCATGGTCCTTGCGTGCTGTAAGGTTCTTGTGAGGGTACGTGAGTGCAGACCGAGAGGCACTTCGTGATGACGGAAGCCGTGCAAGTATCATAGGAAGAGGGCTTCAGCCTTCCTGTTTACAGGGAAGTTGTGACCTCATTGCAGGTTACAAAACTTCCCTATAGCTAAGAAATGCTACATATCAGTAAATCAAACCAATTCAAATATTTATTGTTTGCTGGAAAAAAATAAAGTCAGTAATGTAAACTGGATTGAAATGGGACTTACCAAAGTATGGTTTAGAGCTGTGTGTGGTCCTCCTTTCCTCCTTCCCACCCCACCCAAATAATAACGCAGTGACTTACTCTAAACCCAGCCAGCAGCAGTCCTGCAAACAATTGTGCGATCACGTGTGGGAGGGAGACCAAAGTTGTAGGGGAAAAAATAAAAGAATAAATACTACTTCCAAAGATATGCCAGTAGGAGTAGTAGTAATACGTACGATAGGTATATTTTTCTTCAGGATGAAATTGTTGGTATAAATTGTCATGTCTAATATGACATATAATACATAATCGCCAATAAAAAATCCCTCCCAATATTTTAGTATTTAGGGGATCCTGGGAACTGTTTTTATTTGAGCAGTACAACCAAAGACCAGTCACTCAAATTTGTATGTTATTTCACTAGTCTTAGGGTTTAGATCATGTCAAACTTGTCGTGGCCCAAAAGGCATGAGATCTGACTGGCAGCTGCTTCCCGCTGATAGCGAAAATACCCCACGTATCACCGAGTGAAGCTTCGGAAACACAGGCAAAGGGCTGGCTGGAAAACCGTGATTTAGCTTTTCCCACATCAGTTCGAGTGAATCTCACCCGTCGTTCCTAATAACAATTCCTTTTATGCTCTTTGCAAAATGAAAGAAGACTTTGACGGCAAGCAACGGGTGGGGCAGGTTTCCCAGCCATGGCATCAGGCATGCTTGGAATATAATCGACAAGCTTGTAGTTTCGTGTATCGATTCAGCGTGCCAGTACTCTTATTATTCTTTGCATTGTTGCTTGCCTGAAGAGATTCCATCTCTACGAAAAACAGGAGAAATGGTTAATGAACTGTAAAATTTGATTCCCTGTTTTCCAGCTTGTTAATACCTCTAATGCATGAAAAACCCCTAAGAAATGGTAGCTGTTTCCTAGCTCTGACCAATTCAATGTTTTCAAAAATTAGATGGCATCATAGGTGAAAACTGCCTTCTCTGAGCAGACTGTGGAAGATGCAGTTCCTGACAGTTTTTTCTGTAAGCAGCTGAGTACATAATAGAGAATAACAGTTGGTGTCATAAAATATTTGACAAATGTACATTTATTTATTATTTAGGTGGGGAGGGAAGGAAGGAAAGAGGACCACACACAGATCTAAACCGTACATTCATAAGTCAAATTTCAATCTAGTTTACATAACTGACATTATTTTTTCTAGCAAATAATAAATACTTAAATTGTTTTGATTTACTGGCATGTACAGTTTCTTAGTTACAGGAAAGTTTTGTAACTTATAGTGATATCACGACTAGTTGTGTTTAGAAGAGTCTTTTTACAAAGTCCTTTTCAAAGATTTATGCATGTAGCGTGAGCTTTAGTGGCGTAAGGCTACGCCCGTGCACACATCTTTGTAAGAGCAAGGCCAAAAATAGTCTACTGCTTTAGGTAACTTTCCAGGAGGATACAGCCTCATTTCCATTAATTTCCATCAAAGCCCCTGGCAGTTTATTTCTTTTAAAATAAAGAATGGCTTCATGTGAAATTGAAAAAAAATACTTCAGGTGCACAGTTGTTATTTTTTTAGTTTTAGTTTTGAAAGATTATCCACTGCTATATTCTGTAGGTGCAAAAGGTCATTCAACAAACCAAGCATTAGAAAATGTCGTTCCTCTATCATTTGTGCTTTAACTTTGGAATTTCACAAAGCCTGCAGCAACTATCCAAACACCTGGTTTCAACCAGAATACACCCAACCTTACCGTACTGCAGGGCAATGGTTCCTAAAGGTCACATCATCAGCACACTTGAAAGCCTGAACCAAGAAATACTGCCAGGGGAAGAGCTACATGATCCTGGAAGTCACATGCAGAAAAAAATAAAATTTTAATAATAAAAAAATAAGTTAAAAAAAAATAAGAGGGACCTGCGATTGTCTGCTCCCATGGACACAAGTTAAAAGACAGATCATGCAATATATCTTGAAAGTTAACTGTATTCTCATGGACAAGGAGGGAAATGCATGTTAGGCAGAAGGGACTATTACAAGAGCACCAATTAAAGAAAATTTCTTACTGCTTGGTGAGGTGGCTAATGTTCCATCACTTGTTTCTTTTAACAAACCATTACTGGCAACAACACTCTTAAGTGGAAAATAATCACAGAAAGGGACAGAGACATTAATCATTACAATGAAGCCATTAATGCAAAGCAAAATGCATATTTTCCATTTGAAGAAATAACAATTAAGTAAAAAATCACTGCACATCCGCTTTTCTGTGTGTCCTTCTGCTAATTTGCCTCTGAAAAATTTTGCCTTCAGATTTGGAAAAAAATTCTAAGTGTTCAGTTATGAGATAACCTATGGACCAAAAGGGGCTTTCAATGCTGCTACTGCAGTCTCACGCTTCATATGCAGTTTTGACCTAAGTAAATTCCCTTTGAGGCAAATAGTTTGCCCTTATGCCATATTCCCAGTTACATTTTAACACAGCAAATGGCCCACCTTGTCCTCTAGTTAATTCATGAACTCACTATAAAACACAAACAAATCAGCTGCAATACGCTGTGGCTTCTGCTCTTAGCACAGACAGTGGAGATACACCAACAATAAATTGTATTTATGGCTGATTTTCCCAGGCCAAATACAGCTACAGCGTCGCTGCAATTGCAGTAACGTTGCAGGCATTTTCTGCAGGAACATGCACTGTGCCATAAAGCTTGTGACCTGCACGTGACAGAGCTTTTCATTCAGCATCGGTTTGAGAAGGGCTGTACTTTGGCTGCATCGCTCGTTGTGCAAAAGGCGCTGTAACTGCAGCCTGGCCTGCAACGTGATAGCAACCTCCAGCTCTCAAATCTCACAGGCAAAGGTGGAGAAACACACAGCTGGCTCAAATTCCCCAGCAGCCAGAGCTGCATCTCCCTCATCCGCAGCACCGCGCCGTGGCCTCCCTACCTCTTCATAACCTCTCTGAGAAGGTGGGGTTCGTCCGGAGCTGGGCCGCTGCGCCTGGTGCAGGGTGGTGGAGCAAGCGCTCAGGCAGCGGGGACGGACTGGGTGGCACGGCTGGGAGATGTGCCAGCCGCAGCCGGGTTGCACAGCCGCTACACCATCACCTGAGAACCTCCTTTCCCTTCTCCCACCCCTCCAAGTTCACAACAGATACTTGGGATATCATTTTCAAAGAAAAGAAACCTGAGAGACCTGAGTGGCGTTAGTTTGGATCGGGCATTGTTTCTCAGCAGCACAGGAGAAGGTTTTCTCGTTTTCTGGTAAAGCCCTCCTATGGCAGGGACAGCCTCTGACCATTGGAGCCACAAACAGGAGACTGCACAGGAAAAATAACACAGACCACAGCTGGACTCTTAACGTCACTGCAAGCCCAACCATCATCGCCAGCCTGTTCACGGTCAGCAATCAGCACGCAGGGGAAGGTACCATGGAGGTAATTTTTGCCCCTCTCTCATGTAGAAGGCAGAGCTGCAGAGCTGAACACAAGAGATCCCACACGGATTAGAGAGCTTGAGCTGGGCCACAATAAAGACAGAGCACAAGATGGTTTATGGCACGTCCCCAGGAGCTGCTCTCCCCTTGGAGCCTCTTGCAACGTAGAGCAAATGCTCTTCCCTGGCCCCTCTTCAAGCTTTGTTTCCTGCTTGCAGACTTGAGGAGGGAACAGGGCTGGCTGACCACCTCCTCACTGGGCGCTGCCGGCTTGCTTCCCCGCTCGCCGGCCTCTGCTGGCGCCGCAGCAGCTTCACCAAACTTAGTCTTCATTTAGAGCAGCGTGAGAAAAGAAACGGCTTGTATTCTTTGCAACTCAATGTGCTTAGAAGTCCTTTATAGGTTTGCTGTTGAGGTATCTAAAGCCAAGATTTAAAATCAGAATAGGATCAGGCCTAAAATAAAGGCTAGTCTCTGCATATGTACATACATTTTATGTTATTGAGCCAACATCATGTTCATTATTATATAAAATCTTGTATTTTCAGTTACATGTGTTCATATTGCCAGTATTGACTGGCAAAGACTGAATATTGTTAGAATACTATTTGCTTTGCCATTTATACATGTTCTTCATTTTTTCCGCGGGTGTAAGACTTCCAGGCAGTTGACAGCTGAGATATTATTATTCAGTATAGAGATTAGATATTAAATCTCATCATGGTGGAGAGGGAAGGTGCGTGTAAGGACGATAAATTACAGTCTTGTGACTGAGGAGTGCATCTTAGAGAGGCTCAGAAAAATGTGATACCGCTCCTACCTTCGCTACATTTGCCATGCAACCCTGCAGACATTCTTTGTTAGCAGTACAAAGAAAATATTTTCTAATTGTACAGCAGTCTTGTGAGATACAGGCAATGTTTGTAGGGCATTCAGATACTCTGAAAGGGTAATGGGGAGCATATAAACTCAGTGAAGGACTAGCAATCGGGACTGACTGGTGCGACTTGTGGTGTGATGACAGTGACTAAAACAGGAACTAAATTGGTGAAATGCAGGATTTGATTACATGGTTCAGAAGTTATTTCAGTTTTCTGTGCAGACGACCAGGCTCCACAATACAGTTCAGAGATCCCATGCAGGAACCAGACCGCTAGCTTGCAAATCAAAGTGGTACAGCTGCCCATGCCTAAGCTGACAAGCTCAGGTGAAGACTAATGGCAAAGTTACCCTCTGGAGTCCAAACTACCATCTGTGCATGGTGCTGGGCTGGGCTGTGGTGACATACCAGCTCTTCGGTGCTAGTGACAGGATTTCCAGTATTGCACAGCAGAGTGTCGCGTAGATGTGCATCAGGAACAGAGTGCACAGGAGAAGCATGGGGACACAACACCCACAAGGAGGGCTCTAGATGGGAGAATGATCAGTAGCACAGTAAAAAGGAGAGATCAGGTTTTAGAAGCATCTTTCAAATAAAGGAAGTAAAGAGCATCTCCCAAGCTGCCCCTATTTCACCCCCCCTCCTTTGAGTGATCCCACTTTTCCCTGTCCTGGCTGTGGGTCACCTGGGACCTTTCCTATCATCCCTCTTTCATCCTCCTTGCCAGTGACTTACCACTGTGTTCCCTATCTTCCCCTGCTGGACCTCTCCCCGCAAGGTACCCCCCCTTCTCTTCCCTCCCTTTGCAAGTGCTAGAGGGCTCTCTTCACTCCACTTCTATCAGAGGATACAGCCCCTTTGATTAGAAAATCCTGCTTCTGTGCCCGAGTGCATCATTTGGAATCTATGGCTGATGCCACCTTTGAATATTCAGCTCTAAATTGCAGCAAATTTGTAACACTGGAGATCAGCTGGGTGGAAGGAAGGAAGGAAAGCAAGGAAGGAAGGAAGGGAGGGAGGAAAGAAAGGAGGAAAGAAAGAAAGGAGGAAAGAAAGGAAGAAAGGAAGGAAGGAAGGAAGGAAGGAAGGAAGGAAGGAAGGAAGGAAGGAAGGAAGGAAGGAAGGAAGGAAGGAAGAAAGAAAGAAAGAAAGAAAGAAAGAAAGAAAGAAAGAAAGAAAGAAAGAAAGAAAGAAAGAAAGAAAGAAAAAGAAAAAGAAAGAAAGGAAAGAAAGAAAGAAAAAGAAAGAAAGAAAGAAAGAAAGAAAAGAAAGAAAGAAAGAAAGAAAGAAAGAAAGAAGGAAAGAAAGAAGGAAAGAAAGAAGGAAAGAAAGAAAAAGAAAGAAAAAGAAAGAAAGAAAGAAAGAAAGAGAAAAAGAAAGAGAAAAAGAAAGAAAGAAAAAAGAAAGAAGGAAAGGGAGGAAGGAAGGAAGGAAGAAAGAGAAAGAAAGGAAGGAAGAAAGAAAAGAAAGGAAGAAAGAAAGGAGGAAAGAAAGAAAGAATGAAAGAAAGAAAAGAAAGGAAGGATGGAAGAAAGAAAGGAAGGAAGAAAGGAAAGAAAGAAAGAAAGAAAATGAAAGAAAGAAAAAAGAAAGGAAGGAAGGAAGAAAGAAAGAAAGAAAGAAAGAAGGAAAGAAGGAAAGAAAGAAAAAAGAAAGGAAGGAAGGAAGAAAGAAGGAAAGAAGGAAAGAAGGAAAGAAAGAAAGAAGGAAAGAAAGAAAGAAAGAAAGAAAGAAAGAAAGAAAGAAAGAAAGAAGAGGAAGAAAGGAGGAAGGAAGGAAAAGAAGGAAGGAAGGAAGGAAGGAAGGAAGGAAGGAAGGAAGGAAGGAAGGAAGGAGGTCTGTCTGAAAGGACGTCTACGCGAGGAGGTGCAGGCAGAGCTCAGGCTCCCTGCCTTTCCCCCCGGTGAGCTGGACGGGGGTGGTTGTGAGCAGGGAGCCGCCCAGGTGCACCAGTGCAACCATCCTCCCGTCTGCTCTCTTGGCCAGCTCTGAGCGTAGCAGTGAGGAGCTCCCATCTGCTTGCGTGGATCCGCCTGGACGTATCCTGTGCCTCCTCTTGGCACGCACCACTGCAGAACAAAGCGACAGATGCAGCCTTTCCTGTTTGCTCCTCTGGGCGTGGTACATCAGCCGCTCCTGGCCCCGCTATCAGAAAAACAATTCACGTTGGGCCACAAGATGTGTAGCTACTCTCTTGCGCTTGGTCAGTTAGATGTTTTACAAGTATTTCCTACAACAACGCGCCAATTCTGCTCATAACTGATATTGCAATCCCTGCCGTTCGGGTGCAAGAACGCTGCAGTGGAACTCAGGATTAGTCTGTCCTAAAAAAGCACAGCTAGAGACAAAAGGTTTTACGAAATATTGCCACTCTAAATTAGAACACCTAGGGATGTCTGGTGATTTTTCTTTAACGTAAGAACTGATTAAACTGTGGCCCTGGCTTGTAGTCTGGTGGAAGCAGTAAAGGGATCTGATGAAGCCACGGAAGAACCATTTTGAAGTAGGACAGCTCAAAAGCGAAGCTCTCGGTACTAGAATCCCCGGGTTCCTAGAGAATATGTACCCTCTTGTTTTAGCAAGTGGACAAGCATTTTTGAACAGTTGTATTTTTGAACACAGTTGTACTTTCCACATAGTTTAAATAATATACATTTGGCAAGTCTTGCCTTCTCTAAAACTATGGATAGCTTAAGGGAGGATTATTTCCAGTGTGTCTGTTATAATTTAATGAGTGTACTTACTCAAAGTGTAATTGATTTGAGGGAGTAAGATTTGCTCAGAGAGGGCCTGTTTTTTTTTTTTCTTCTTTTTTGGTTGCTAATTTATTTTTCTTTTGCTCATTCAGGGTAAACAAGATAAATTTTTATGAAGTCTGTACCCTAATATAGTTACAGAGGAGTGTATTCATTTCTAGAAAAATTTATACTATCAGTGTCATATTTATTAACTTGCAATATTGGGATAAAACAATATGAAAAAGTTCATAAAGTATGAAGCTCTACAGTCAAATCCACAGTATGGCTATACTGAGTTTGGGGGTTAACTTTACTATGTTCTGTAGCATAACTGAGTCTTTCTTCTGCTAACTCTTGCTACAATAAACACAGTCAGGTAATCCCATACTCTGAGGGCCAGATCTCTTTGTACGTGCCTAACTTTACAATCCATGAAAGAATACTGAATTTACACAGTGCTACTCACAGCTGCGAAGCTAAGCGTGTGCAGGATAATGGCCTAGAAATTTACTGCAAGATAAATAGCACTGTAAAGATTTGCAGTAAATGAGCGTGCCAGATGAGGCCCGACCTCAAACATTAAAATACAATTTTCTATTTTAGTGAATTGTCATTGAAGATTTAAAGGAAGACTGCATCCTGAGCAGGCATCTAAATGAAAAGTCATCATCTAAAAAGTCAAACAACTTTTCCAGCTATAAGAAATGCCACGGAAAGAAAATAGAAAGCTAAAAAGAATAGCTAAGCAGGATGAGTGGGTATGAGTTTTGCAAAATCCTTCAAGATTTAAAAAATATGTAAGAATGTAAAAAATATGTAGGAATTTATCAGCTTTCAGACAACAATATTTCTTCTAAAAGTTATCAACATTAAAAACATTTCAGCAAGGGGAGCAAAGATGCTGGTATTGCATGGCAATGTTAGAGATACTTGAAATTTGCAGCACAAAACCAGTCTCTCCGGGACATTCAGTGAACAGATGTTCAGAGACAGTCTGCTGCTTGGAGTACTTAAAAATCAAAACCGTGTGAGAAATGTTATAGATGCTGATGTTCACAAGAAGGACAGATTGTCTTTTGTGGATTTTTTTAATGTCAGCTCTAGTAATCCTTGATGATCCTATAGATTCAGAAAAATCCTAATAACTTATTCCGAGAAAACTCAGAAGAGATATGCAGATAGAAAGTAATTTAATTCTCAGCAGTCCTAATAAAAAAAAAAAAAAAATGTGAGAAGCAGGGTTTCTGAAGTGTGGTTTTCTCACAGTTCTCTCTTGTCCAGATAGATACTTGGGTACCTACAAGGGGCTGAAGGAACACCACAGACTGTCCCCAGTGAGAGCACTATTTTAGTCTGTCTCTACCTTCACAACACTGGCGGAAAGCCTGAGTCAAAAAGGTTCCTCTCTTCTGAAGACTTGAAGGCATTGGCGTTACATTTCACTTGCAGCAATCCCTCAAGCCAGTGCACAGTGATCTCCTAACATCATTATTGAAACATTTTTTTCTTCCTTGGTAGATCCATCAGTTTTCTCTTGCTTTCTGCAGTCCAGATGACTACTGATGGAAAAGAATCAGCCCGTTGATCCCTCTTGTGTTTCCTGAAGTTCTGTCCTACAAGCTGGGCAGAAGGGTATTGCCCAAATTCAAGAAGAGCTTGCTTGTAGCTTCTCCTGATCATCTGTGAAATTTAGCATCACATGTAACAGGGAGAAAAAGCACTATAGCTGCCATAGCAGCTATTAGCCAAATCCTGTGTTACCAGTTAAATTAAAGCAGAGAAAAATCTTCATGCTCAGGAGGAAGAAATTAGCATCCAGTTGGCAAGGCAGCTATATTAAACCAGATACCAATCTCAGCAGCACCAGAATTAATTAGGAGTAATTGCAATCTACTTCTGCACTGAAGACAGTAATTTTTTTTATGATTATGTATTTTCTTATCTTTATGTTTGAGCCTTTAAGATTGTGATCACATTTTTCAATGTTACTTTGGTTTGATCACTGAAGATGGTATCTGAGGACAGACGCTGTTGTATTAGGACTGTTGTAGATAAAACATCCTACACAAAATAAATATTGAGATTCAAAAATAAAACGCCCCAAAATTAGGAAATGTCACGAATAAGGTAGCCTACACAATGTTATTTCTGTCCTGTTACGGGCATAAAGGCTGATAAATGAAAGGTAAAAATGAATTCTTTAATATTTAGCTATATTTGCTAAATAGTGATGGAATGTAGCAGATAGTCTGCTATTTGGGAGATGCAACCTTACTTGCTTCCCAATAAAGAGATGTTCTCGCAGTGCACAAGAGAATCATGTTTTGAAGTGCTGTTCACAAGCCTTGAAAGAGGTGATGCTAAATAGAGCGGGGTGGGGGGGTGAGACAGGAGGAGGCAGGGAGCCTGCTGCCAGCTCTGGGCTGCGAGCGGGGCCTGGCAGCTACGGCAAGAAGGGGAGAGCTGGGGAGGTGATTTGTGATATTTCTCCGCCAAAGCCCTTCATCGCTGAGGTTTGCAAAGGTGGATTGTGTATCACAGCTGTAAACGAGTCAACAACGTGGTGCTTCTGTTCACAAGCAGCATAACTGATGAACTCCAGTTTCTCTCACCGGGATGTGAAATGTGTGGTATGTGTGGTTCATGGCAGTCTTTGCATGCGTAGGCACAGAGGTGCGCTTTCTTTATGATTGAATGATTATGAGAAAACACTTAGCAATGAGATTATAAAGAAGAAGAGGTGAAAGTATAAATCATGGTAACTTGTCTTTTAAACCAGAACTCTCTCCACAAGGTCGAAGGATGTAGTTGGTGAAATAAAGGGCAAAAGCTTGCAGTGTGCCTGCTCTCACAAACCTCTCCAGTGCTCTAATAAGTTCAGCAAGCTGCTTATGTGTAGTCTGGTCTGACTTCTAAAGGTATGGTGATTTTTTAACCCTATTTCTAAATACACCTTACTTGTACTTCCACAACAATAAAATACCAGCAAGAAAAAAAATCATCTTTTCTTTTGCAATGCTTTTGCACATCTGCGCAAATTTAAATAACTATGTAGCCAGTCAAGTAAGAATAAGGCCCACAGTTGCTGCAGTGAATTCTGCTCTGTAATTGAATCAGCGTATGTGCATCTCGGCTCTGAAATTAGATGAAATGCAAAGACTCCTGTGCTCACGTACAGCCGTGGTGACTATATTGGTTTCCTCGTGAGTAAAGATACATATCAACATGCTGCACTAATGACAGGGCCGCTCTGTAATGAAATACGTCACAGTAAAGAACAGTCATATGTTAAAGAAAGGGGAATAAAGAGGGGGAAAAAGCTCAGCTGCTCCATTTTTTCAATACTGCTCAAGACATTAATTGCAGAAAATGAGGCACCTAAAAATATCTGAATATAGATTTCCTTAGAGTGCTGGTGTTGTCAGTTATGCTCGTTTCTCTCCAGTGTATCTGTTTGCCCAGTTCTGTTGGTCTTTTCCTTCTGCCGCTTGACAGCAGAAGCTGAGGATGTTACTGTCTCCCAATATTAGTTGGTAAACAGATGCTTTTCAAAGCAACAGCTGCACTTCAACAAAAATCTTTAATTTTCTTTTGCAATTTTACAATGAGATAAAGCAGCTGGAATGCTTTGGAGATAAAGGAGCTCATGAATAATTCACTTGACACCTTTATACTGAAGTATGGCTGTCTTCATTAAATAAAATTGCCTCCTGTCAAGGGCAGTGAGAGGGTTTCGGGAGGAAGGCAAAGTTGTTTCCACGTGAGACCCCAGATAATGACAGTTGGTGGCAAGGTGGAAATTAATGTCGGAATCATTTGGCAACTTTTTGTTTATCATTACCCTTTAGATCATTTCAATATAAAAATCACTTGGGTTCAATACTCTGGAAAGTAATGCAAAGCAAAAAAACTTCAGCAGGTATGTAGATTACAAATGCTTACAGCCAGCGAAAAAGAACAGATTATGCGTGTTTACACAGATAGCTAAAATCACATACTGCAGCGTATGAGGTATTTTATCCTTTTTTTAGTATGAGGTGGTGCTGGATGCCTTCCCGAGTGCTACTGAGAGGCACCTGGGGAGGCCCTGGCAGTGGCTGGGGTTCCTTCCCCCCAGCGCCGGCTCAGCAGGGCCAGTGTCCCAGGGACGGTGCAGCTCCTGAGCTGTGGGTTGCAAGCACCCGCCTGAGCAGGGCTTTGTAAGGATCCAGCCAGATCCTTGGCCTTACTGTTCCCCCCCGAGGCAGAGCATAAACTGCAGGCATTTATCGTCCTTGCTGCTGTCTCAGTGGCAGCACTGTGAGCGATGCCAGTCTGGTTCATTGCCGCAGAGCGGGAGTGCCAGTCTGGCTCTGGCTGGCACAGGGCGAGGATGGAAGGCGCGGGGTCTTTCTCTGGAGGTGGAAGAAGGCTGCGGAGATCTGAAGTGAGATAAGAGCCTGCTGCTCTCCTCCAACGTGGAAACACGTTTCAGCTCTCAAGCAAGCCCCTAAAGCTCATACAGCACAGAAATATTACTGCTAGCAGGTGTAAGGGAGCAGGCAAATGTCTTAATTGGGTAGCAAAGGATGTATTTAATAAATTGCACAGACAGAGAAGCTGGGACAGGGCCTACAGCAAAGAATGGTCCTGAATTGCCAGCAGAGGAGGCACAGCCCTTCAGTCAGGGTCTGCCAAGAGGGAGACATATGGAGGAAGCCATATCAAGGTATTTATGAAGAAATGAAAACGTTCTGGGGAGCTGGTTAAATAACAGTGAGCTACCTCCTTCCAACCAGGGAACCTGCAGACGAGTCTGGAGTAAACCAGGGTGAGAATCTGCCCGCTAGTTCTTCAGGGGAGCTCCATATGTGGACGACTACTACAGAATTATGAATGCCTTGCTAATGTATTACTCACCAGCAAAGTTGAATGTACTAATGCAGAAAAAGGCACTCTTATTCCACATATCGTTTCAGAATAATCCTGTGTCAATAGAGCCCCCTGCGGAGAGGATATAAAATCCTCATTGACAAATAGTTTCTGATTGCCAGTCAACTCTGACGTCTCATAGAGAGCTTGACCACTAAAAGTACTGAGTAAAACAGAATATGTGCCCATACTGCAATCAGTATGTGACTGCAGCTTGCAGGGACAGTCTGGAGTTAATTTCTGAGCAGATGATTTGGAGAAAGATGTTGTAGCAGCTTGGTGTGGCCAGCTATGCAAACTTTTGCCTGGATACTTACTTAAACAGGCTTTGCAGCTTCTACTGGCCTATGTGGCAACACCTTCTATGGTCTCTCTAGCTAGCCTCAAGCTAGCTTCAGTATATCTACTTAAGGTATACTTATGTCTTTGCCTTCAGGGTAGAGATGCCATGAGCTCTGTCACCTGACCATGCTCCCACAGCTGGTGAAGGAAAGGTGAATGCTGTGACTACAGCACCACTAAGAATTTCCCACTGAATATTTTTTCCTGTTTCCACCCTTGATGGTATGTACTTGTCCATATTCCAAATAACTGCATCCTTCTAGACAAAGCTACTGTATTGGAAAGAGAACTCTACTATCTCCCCCAGCTAGATACAAGACGCATAGCTGTTCACACTGGGCAGCTTTTGGCCAGCCTTAATGATATCTATCTCTTCTACTTGCAGACACTTTTTGATGACTGTGCATCACAGCTATTTTGAGTCAGCTCGAGTTTGGTGCACTGTGAAGAATTTTGCTCACAGTGATTCAGCTGCACTGCTGTTAGCAGCTTTAGCATGGACAGTGCTGCCAGCAGAAACCTCAGGAGCAAGGATAACTGACATGATACTGAGAGCAATGCAAAGCTGTTGACAAATACAGCTCTTAGTACCACTGACTGCGCTAAGCAAGGATGGAAAACCTCCTGCAGCTTCCTTGGTGCGAGCATGAGTGCAAAGTCATTCCTGGGGTTTTCAGATTGTCTAGTTGAAGCAAAGAACGCTATGGGAGGCTGCTGAGTGATGCTGTCTGGCAATGTTCCCATGCTAAAAATACAGTGGAAGATAACTGCTGGTTTTTTTGGGAGACTACTCCTTCTCAGTTTTCTGTGGATTTTATGCTGTGCCTATGTAGTGCTGAATGGGAAGTATAATGCCTCTTTTTTCACGCAAGCTCAAAACTTCTTTGGTCTGGTGCCTTTTTGTTGGTGAATGCTTTTGCTGCTAGCTACATTTCTGTGAAGGTGTTTCATGGCCTTAGCATGCTGTCAGCTACAATTTATTAAATCCTAGAGAGGCCTTTACACATTCTTTTACCTCTCATTGAGAACAACTGGCAATTTATGGGACAAAAAATTAGCACCTGTTAAATTTTGGAATTGGTGGACTTCTAGCCTTGCATTCTTCATGCAGATTTTCAACATTTTGAAAGCTGTATTTCAAGGCAAAAATCAAATAGTATCTCCTTTTCGATACAGTGGAAAAGCCAATCTTTTTCTTAAACTGTCTCCTGAGTGACTAATGGCCATACTTCTGGAACGAATGTAAGCGAGCAGCCTATCTATTCTGAACACTTTTATCAGCACTTCCAAGAGGCTTGTAAAAGACAACAAAAAGCCGTGGTACAGTAATTACTGTGATGGCAGACTAGAATTCCAACGCTTGTGTGCTTTTTCATTTAAGAACCAGTTGCAGTGATTTAAGATGTTACCAATCCTTACTCCCCTCCCTGCCCAGCCCCAGTTATCTTTTCCAAACCTCTTACAAGTAATGTTTAAGTGTTTCTAAGCCAATATCATATGAAATCTGGATGCTCAGCATCAGCTGCCTCTCACAGTAATTTGGGTTCTGTTACTAGACTACTAGATTTCACATCAAACTGGCTGAAGGACCCTTTCGCTTTACTGATTCTACAGGGGAGGATGTGGAAAATGTGGTTGTATTCACCTCTGGCAGAAGGACAACAACAAAGAGTTGGTCAATAACAATTTATATTGTTGCAGCTATTTCTTTACTAAACGTGTATCTAAGACCAAAACTACAATTTTGCAATGCCAAAGGGAATAAATCCAGAGTTGCAAGCCACTCTAATAAACCTCATCAAATAAACCAATCATTTGTAAGAGTCATAAAAGAAAAACTACTCCATTTGGCTCCGCAGTCCTCCATTACTTGGCTAGATGCATTTGCTGAAGACGGAGCTCCACTAGACTCATTCAAGCCAGGATGACAAATTCCATATTCCAGATGACAAACTATTTTCCATCAGGCAAATAAATTAAAAAAAAAAAAGGAATCATTATCTTTCAGAGATAGATCTCTTCCATATTGGTGACTCCAGTCTTGTGACTACAATTTGTTGGAATTTGAACTGAATACTCTTTATTTTCAGAGTGTTGGTTTGAGCTTGTCAATAACCTGTAATAACTGAAAAAGCGTCAAAACCTAGTGTGCTTAATGCTAGGAGAAAATAATAAAGGATAGATTTTAAAAGGTCATTATCAAAATTTCTTCACATGCACTAAAGTTAGACAACTTGGAAAAAGGTATGAAAGGTTTCATTTTATTCTTCAGCTGACCTGACATCGTACATCTGCACCCTTGAATATAAGCAGCAAGGAGAAACAGCTTGGAATACGTAAGTATTTGCAAGACTTATGTTAGTCATCATTAAAGTGGTTTTGTACCCTGAGTGACCTGCTGAAAGAACTTTGAGCTTGAAAGCTTGCCTTTTTTTTTCCTGTTAGGCTAATAAAAAGTATTACTTCTTCCTATACGCTTTGTACCTTCATGTAACCTGTGAGGCATTCCCAAACTTCTTCTTTGTAATATTGGGAGGAATACCGGTTGGAAAGCAGGAGTAGTAGCCTTGGGTCAAGGGAAAGTATCCAGGCATGTGAAATGACCTTCAGCTGACTTCATTGCAGAGTGATAGTTATTTATGCTCAAATGATGTCCCTTGAGGTAATGCACTTGGGAGCAACACTTGCATGCAGCACCAAGATTTCTGGGGCCATACCCCTGGATTCTCAGTACTCTAGTAAGCTGAGATGTACTGTGAGTTTCTTTACAGTGAATGGTGGAAAAACTTGTTTGCCATTACAGGGTCTAAAGATATGTAACAGAAATCCTAGAATTGGTCTGGATGGAAACGTGTGTGCGAAAGCATCAGAAGAAACAACGGAGCAAAGCGGCAAAGCTACATCATGCTGGAAGTGCCATTCCTCTTCCTGTTATCTCAGCATTAAGTCAGACCATAATCATAAAGTTATGTGAAATGAAGAAGCAAACAGAATGGGCAGCAACCTTGTTGAAGATTCATGAAGGATAAAATAAACAAGGTTCTGAGGCAAAAATATTGCCCCATAATACTTGTTGACTCCTAAAGAATATAAAAACCTGTCCAAACCCAATTTATAGTCAACAATTAAAAGGAACCCAAGAGATGTAGTGAGGACCTGAAAGCTATTTGCTGTTGCCATCCGTATCACATACAGGTGGTCCTGGCAAAACTGCTCGGGCATGCACATGTCTTAGTGCTTGCAAGTATGTGGGCATGAGAGTGTGAATGGGTGGAATCAGCTTAGTGGATTGTAAATCAAAATCATGTTCTGCCTGCCTAAGGTCTTGTATTGCCTTTTGTTGCACTAACACCCTACAAGGACCGTGTATCTCCCGTTGTGTAATACTATGTTATGGACTTACTTAATGGGTTTGCCATTTTCTTGAGCAGAATGGCTCAGAAATTCTGATTCTGTTCTCACAACGCTTCATTCAGCAATTTCAAATTTGGGTAATTGTGGGAGAATGGAGGTTTTCCAATATATATCGCAAGACAAACTTAGTTAATGGTTTTGAAAGTGAGATCTGGTAAATTTGGATAGAAATGTATGGCATGATTGCTTATGCACAGTAAGAGCTGGCTCTGATAACTCTGTTGGTCCCTTGCAAATCCATATCCTGAACTGCTGTGACCAGTTTGGATGATGCTATCATACAGCTGTATATGGCAAAATGGCTGCACAAATAGCTGAGGACACGAATTCCTGTGAGCTTTTCGCTTTGCTTTCTGCTAGGTCAGACCACTTGAGTTCAAAGTTTCAGTACTACCAGACATAACCATTCTTGTGTGAACAGGAACTTAAAGACAATATTCAGTCAAGCAGAGCACAGGCGAGTTTGGTTAGGGGGGTACAGCCACTTTGTGTCACTCAGTGGTCCAGAATGGACAGAGATGACACTGTCACTTTACTGACTCTGGTGATACTGGTACTGATGAAAGCCATTATAGCCCATATTTAAGTTGAAAAGATTTCACCTGATTCAGCTCATGGGAAGTATAAATTTCACATTTTTAAGCTAATTCTTCATTTCATTTGTCTTTGTTTTGTCAAAACAAGGAGTAACTTCATCTGCATGTCCCTAAGTAAAAGTAACACCCCTTAATGTCTAATTAAAGGTGCTGAAGGATAGAGAGTCCCTGGATATACCTGAAACTCCCTGCCAGAACCAGAGAGGGAAGAGTTCTTACTGAAAGGGATGTAGAGAAGAACAAGAGCAGAATACCAAGAGAAAGTGAACTAACTGTATCAATCATTGACAACCTGACAGACAGCATCTGCAGCGGATATCATTTGCCTTAACATCAGACTCCCAATACTGTTAGTCCCTGTTGCAGGATCACTCATAAAGAGGATAACCTTTGCTGGCCTGAAAGCTACCAAACAAGATGCCTGGGAAAAACACAGTGATTACATCAGTCTCATCTTTCTGCTACACTGCTTTCCTCCCCCTGCTTGCTAATCTAAATGCTGGTAGGAAGCACTGCTGTCTTTCATTGTGCAGTATTGTGTTATGGACTGATTTAATGGGTTTGTCTTTTTCTTGAGCAAAAAGGCACAGAAATTCTCCCACAGTTCACCCTTCAGCAAACAAACCGTAACTCGGGACATCACAAGAGACAGCATCTTTTAGCTACGGGAGCTGTGTTTCTGCCACATTCCTTTACTTGTTCTTTCCATGTCTGCTTGTTTTGGGGGAGAAATGGACAATTTTGGTGGAAAGCAATGCACACAGACACACAAACCCAGATATGTCATATCTTAAAAATATCTAGAAATATAGCCAATTGCCCACTTCCACAGCACTTGCTGGTGTAAAGCTTGGTGAGGTATGTCTTCACCCAGCTGCAGGCACAGATATACTCTGAGTGCTTCTAGCCTTCACTTTCCCAGGAGAAAATTAGTTTGCAGCATGCCGTAACCCCTAGGTGTATTTCAGCACTACTCTATGCAATAAACTAAATGTTAGTTGCTATGCAGCATATCCACTAACATTTGTAAGGAGTCTCCTCCTCTTTTTCTTTTCTCTTAGCACAGCGGCAACAACTGTGCCAAAAAGGGTTTGTTTTTTTTCTCTTTTAACACAATTTTTTTTTTTGCTGGTTAGAATTTCTGGAGTGATCAAACATGACCCTGTTAGCTGGGGTCTGCTCCAAGACCCATTGGAAGTCTGTGCTTTGTGCAGAAAGATCACCTAGCAGGCATTATCTAGGTCCTGCTGCGTTCTGAACACAAAGAAATGAGAATCCTGAAGACTATTGCCCCCTCCTGTACGGCAACAACTCCCAAACCAGCTTGCTGCCCAGCACTTGCAAGACTTCAGTGGCAGTGGCTGATCGCTTGCTTTCCTCTGGGACAGTAGCTACTACAGCGCTTCTCCAGGCTTCCTGCAAGCTGCTGTTATCCCAGAAAAAAAGGGGCAAGCTGATGCCTGAAAAAACATGGCATCATGGTGTATTGCTACGTGCTGCCCTACCCCACTCGCAACAGGGCTTTACACAGGCTTAATTTTGTATTGTTATGTGAACAACACACTTAATGCCATTATCAGTTGCTTAGAAAAATACTACTCAAATATAATGTATTTTGAGTATTCTATTCTATTAAAATAGTTGTATTGTCTTCTTAGCACATTTTTGAGGTCCTTTTAAGAATGAATTACAAGTGTGACCTCACACTTGTAACATGCGGTTTAGTATTCTTTTATCCCTTCTTAGGAGAAGGGTTCTGTGCTTTTAATATTAGCATGACTTTTTTTTGTTTTTTTCTTGCTATTAAGTGGCTATGTTGCTACTTATTTATATTGTATTACAAAGGCTTTGCTGAATAAATGTGCCTGGGATTTGTAGTGACAGGTGGTGAAATTTGTTGTCCTTAATTCTCGTAGGAGTTCAGTCCAAATGAAACCGGGATTCTTCTGTGACCGCCCTCTCTGACCACCACCTCATACATATATAAGCCCTCAGACACAGCGCTAGAGGAGAGGCCATGGGTAGCTGTACCAGTCCAAGTAAAGTCTGAGGGAAGAACCAGGTTTCACCTCTCTGGGGCCCTCCTTTTCCCTGTGGTTGATTGTGAGAGTGTGCTACATTACCCCTTAACAACTTGTGGTAAGTTCTTCCCTCTCCCTGAGTGTACGGAGACAGTGGAATCTTTCCACGTTTCTGCCCACTACTTCATCTCTGTGTTCCACATGTTACCAGAATATTTCTCTTCTGAACTCTTCTGTAGGATCTGAAAATGTGCTAGGCCTTAATAAACCACATACAAGATCAACAGTATGCTGCCCCTAGATATTTCCATTGTGGAGCCAAGTAAGTGGGGAGGAGAGCCTGATGAATGACTCTATGGCCACACATGGGAAAGAGGGAAAAGTGTTTCCAAATGTTCTGTTAAAACCTGTAACATATTTTCTAGAATTTTCACATTTCAAGTCAAAATCCCCTGAGACAGAATTTCTGACCTTCACCATCTTTAACTGTTTGTTTCCATATGTGCCACTGCCAAAATGCTGAGTAGGCATTTGAGATTTACCTTCAATACGCCATTTTAGCTTACAAGATGCGTACTGTGAATCTAGAAACTTTGTCCTGAAATAGGTGCAATTTCACTGCAAACACTAAGCAGAGCATATCATGCTACCTGAGCAAATGCCACTGAGGCGTTACAGATGATAGGATATCAGCATACTTAAGAAATATAGGCAAAGAGCACTTGAAACTCTATGAAAAAGCTGTGTTCCTTTCAACAACAAAAAAAAGAAACAAGATAATTTATGTCTACATTAGCAAGTAGGACCATGCAATAGGAGTGCATCTGTAGAGTAAAGCAATTGGTTCCATGCTAAATGTATTTGTGGGGATTTTAAAAATTATTTTAGATTATCTCTTGTCTGGTTCTGTATGTCTGACCCTTCACTGGCAGCTGGAACACATTTCTGGTTTAGTTTCACTCAAAAAGAATCCAATTCATGTGCTCTGAGACCAGTCTGTGGTGTAAACCAACATGCACCAAGCGGGGACAATCAGAAGATTTGCTTCAACAGTTCACTCCTGACGCAAACTACAGTGTTCATGTTAACCCCAGAAGACTTATAATCAGGGTCCTGGAGCAACTCTTTTGGGAGGTAACCTAAATAAAAAATAAGCATTATCTGAAAAGTTATCTACCCCCTATTTTTTTCCTACTTGCGTGTTTCACCTGGGCACAGCTCTCCCATAAGTGTTCACAAAGCCACTTTGTGTCTCTTTCAAATTCTCTTTCTATATTATCTCCGCCGTCAAGGAGGTTGCAACCATGATGAGAACTGCTTGTTTTGCTCACCAATCATTGTCACCTTGCACAGTCCCATCTTCCTGTATCCAACTGTCTTATTCTCAAAATCTAGGAGTAAGATAGATCTTCAGGTCAATAACTGACGTCTTCCTACGGTGTCTGTAGAGTGCTGACAGGATCAGGTGCTGACCTGTGACCGTGGTATGCAGATGTAATGATAACACATAACATATAACTAATAAGAAACCTGTCCGGGCATCCAATGTACTGCATCTGCGTCACCTTCCAAAAAAGAAACCAGGTTATTCACACCCTCCTTAACCTCCCATGTGCAATGTTTTTTAAAGTGAGAGATAGCCAAGAATGACTTCTCACACAGAAATATGTTATCATGCAGTCTGCACGTCTCTCCCCAAGCCTCAGCAAAAACCAGGTCCTTCTTAAGAAAGAGGGCAGAGGTGTTATGTTAACAGTCTTCACTGCTCTACTGTTCCCCCAATGTACCTCACGGCAGAGACTAAAGGGAAAACAGAAGACGATAAAGCCAAACGTTAGCATTCCGGTCATGTGGCTAGAAACTTGAGCTAGGATTAGCAGCCAGCAGTTCTGATTCCCTAAATTACTTTGGCCAAGTTGCTTAGGCCCTGTTTACATTAGATTTCCAGCTGTATGGAGAACTAGTTCAAATATGAAAGCTTAGATTTTTCTAAAGCCCCTAGTGTTAGGGATTTCCTCAGTTGATGGATGCTCAGTCTCAGACACCTTTTAAAGAGGCTCTCTGCAGTATCTCAAATCACAAGATGCTTTTAAAATTCAGAGTTTATTTAATTTGATCCAGTTGTGCTGCCTCTCAGCAAAGCAGCAATTTTGTTAAAACTTTTTTCCTTTAAAAAACCCTTTGAAGAATATTTTAAATGCGCGTCAAATAAGGTCTCAACAGTGTCCCATGATCCTAGGAGTCCCTGTACTCATCTTTAGCTCAGTTGTCTCCCACTGAAGTCCTAGTTATATATCCCATCTATACCAGTAACTAAGTAGAAATTTTAAAGCCTTCCTCCCGTGCCAGCAAATGAAAGCATGTGAATGGAGTTTTCACCTTCTTTCTCAGTTTCCTAATCTGCAGAAGACAGACAAGTGGCAGAGAGACAATACTACTAGCTGGCTGTTCAGGGAACTGAACGCTCCAGACACGGCACTGAACTAGCAGTAAAGCGCTAACACTGTTGACTCGCATGGCCTGTGGTGCAATCTCACAATTGGCACAAACTAGTCTGAAACCAGAGCCTGAACGGAGCCATCCCTGCCCTTGCCCTTGGCCACCTGCTCCCTGTCCTGGTTTCAGCTGGGATAGAATTAATTTTCTTCTTGGTAGCCGGTATGGCGCTGTGTTTTGGGTTTAGGATAAGAACAATGTCGACGATACACTGATGTTTTGGTTCTGGCTAATTAGTGCTAAGTAGTTGCTAAGTGGTGCTCACACCGGTCAAGGACTTTTCAGCTTCCCATGCTCTGCCGGGTGCACAAGAAGCTGGGAGGGGGCACAGCCAGGGGGGCTGACCCAGAGTGGCCAAGGGGCTATTCCGTACCACATGATGTCATGCTCAGGATATGAGCGGGGGGAGTTGGCCGGGGGAGGGGCAATGATCGCTGCTTGGGGGACGTGCTGGGCATTGCTCAGCGGGTGGTGAGCAATTGTACAGTGTATCGCTTGCTTTGTATTACTATTGCACTATTATTACTTGTTGTTATTATTGTTGTTATTACTACTATTATTACTGTTCTATCTTTATTTTACTTTAGTTATTAAACTGTTCTTATCTCAACCCACAAGTTTTCCCCTTTTGCCCTTCCGATTCTGTCCCACATCCCACTGGTGGGGGAGTGAGTGAGCAGCTGCGTGGTGCTTAGTTGCTGGCTGGGGTTAAACCATGACACTCCCCGTCGTGCCAGGTTTAAGAGCAGGAAGACATGCAGTGAGTATGCTCAGCTTGATCATCTGGCTGAAAAACAAAAAGACAATAAACCAACTAGACTGGGGACCTGATTCCGCTCCCCGTTGACCACGTGAACGTTAGCACTGACACAAGGGCAGGGGCAGAACAGGGGCTAGCAAGAGGGGAGATCAGGTCTACTCCTTTTAGCATTATCATGGTCTTAGATTGGCTTAAACTGTTCATAAAAACATACTCTGAAACTTATTGCAAAATGGCATTTACAGCATGATGAACTTTGAACTGGCCCACAGGGAATATAAGACAGACTGCTAATTGCAGAACATGTTCAAGTACAGTTCTGACCTGACAGGGCAGCGCTGCTATCTTTCTTTTCTCCCATTTCTGAACATGTGGCTACGCCGCTTTAGCTGCAGATGCCACTGGGAATAACTAGCATAAACAGCAGCACAGTTTATTTGCTGGATACTCCTAAGATGGTTAGGTACCCACCAGCTTTAGAACTGACTGCAGAAATGTAAACAGGCACCAACCTGGTCTCAGCAGATCTCCTCTCTGCCTGTTGCTTCTTCCCTTATATGATGTCCCTAACACGCCAAGAATCCATAGTTAATCTGGCCCCAGCCTCTGCCTCCCAAAGTAAAAAGCTGTACGGCCATCTGACATAACACCTATCCATTACTACATACGCTCTGCAGTATTGCGGTTCTCAGTATTCAAAACACTCGGAAAGAAGAGAGGATATAAAATTCAAGATCTCTAGAGCTTCCAAAGATTGCACCTGAGGGTGATCTGCCCTAATGACTGAGTAAATCAAACAGAACAAACAAAAATCTTCATTACCACAGAAACTGATCAGTGAGCTAAACCAGCTTGGCATGGTTCCTGTCTCAGTGGGTTCACCTGTGAGACATCCAGAACCTTGAAGATAATGCCGTTATTAATTGCTTCAAGTCTCAAAAGAGGAAGAGTGAAGAACAAAGAAAGAAACCTATGGTGACCTCAGAGAAGTCTTTAAAAAAGAAGGCCAGGCAGCTCAGGTGGGGAGAGACATTCCCAAAGATTAGAAGGCAAGAGCAGAGCTCACTTTCCTTCACTGAATACTTGTAGAGGCTTTGAAGCCCTGGAGTGGAAGATGAAGAGGCAATGGGTTATAATAAACATCTCTCTTTCACCTTCTTTGGCACGGAAGGCTTAGACTTTCCTGTGCTTCACGATGCTTCAGCACATCATTGAGAGCAGCAGTTCGCCTCGACTCCTTTCCATATAACTGAAAACAGCAGCTTCTGGGTTACAGTCTCCTCTGATTCCTGTGACCCAGACACAGGCTTGGAACTGCCCCACTCCTGCTCCCCAGGCTCCTCTGAGATCACAAGGCGGGAGGCCAGGGCCACAAGCAATGAGGAACTCCACCGAGCCAAATGCTGGAAGCTTCAGAAGTCAGATGTCTCCTTCCACTTTATTGCCCATCCCCCTTTTGGCATTCATTTAAGCATTTATTCTTTTAGGAAAATAGATTGTTTGTTGTACAAATTTGCACGTCTGTTACTTCTATCAAAAAGCCAAAGTATTTTCTGCCGAGCAATATATTCTCTGCCATTTCTTTTAATATTCCCCACAGGTCTGCAAACTCCACATATGGGCAATGATCTGTCCAGGCCAGTAGGCTGCAGAACTACGGCAGACTATACAACAAAAGCACATCTGACATCCTCTTGGAAACGTATAGCACGCAAACAGCACGTATTGCAGCACTGTTTCATAAGATGACCTGTTAAAAGCTACTCATATATTCCCCTGCTCCTCAGTAATTCCACCAGTTCCACTACTCTGTGCAAAATTAATAAAAGTGTACCAAGCCAGTTACGTAAATGGTGATATCTATGTCTCAAATAATTTACCTGGCATTCTATACCGAATTATTAAACAAATGCATAGAAAATGCTAAGCAAATGCTGCAGAGCACAGAAATGGCCCAGCAAGCCTAGTTGTTGAGGGAATGCTGCCATGTCCATGGCAAGCAACAAAAAAGTGTTCAGCAGGGTTGGATTTATTAGTCTGGGCTTAGTGCAGTGTTAATGTTATTTCGGGAGAGGAAGGCGGGGCTTGTTATATGAGAACAAGCTTAGTTTGTACGTTCCAGCATAAACATATTCTACATCAAAGGTAAAACACTGTATATTCCTGAATACTGAAGGAATGCACAAGACTGCCATAGGATTGCTTCGCATTTGCAGCATGAAGTTGAATACAACGGTTAGCTGAAAGCGTGACAAACGGCGCTAGTTATCCAAAACAGGCGGATCATGAGTTCCCACTGCAGCATCCCAAGAGTGGGAACAATCCCACCTAGAAGGTGCAAGCGGAGTATTTGCCTACAATGCTGGATATAATCCGAGTGAGTCATGCCTTCCCCTAAGTACTGATGTTCCTACAAATGCACTTTATTCGTTGCAAAGAGAAAGCTATCATTTGCACATGGCTGTGCAGCGTACATATGTTGCATATCAGGATAAAACACAGCCAAGCCTATTTAGAAGTGAACTGCCGGAGACATGCTGTCATTAGACAAATCCCAAACTGCACGTCGCAGAGAACAAGAAAGTCCAAGACACTGCTACACTGCTACAGCTCAAGATTTTCTGTGACAGCAGGGTATTGGTTATGTGTGATTTATACTGGGGAGATAATAGTTGCTGGGTAAATACAAAGAAATATTGGATGAGCAGTGGGGAAAATAAACACGGTCACATTTAAAGAAATTCTGAATGGATGTTTGCATCAGTTAAACTGAGGTGTGCTTTTCTTATCTGCATGAAAATGACGCTTTATTCCAAACAGGCTACTGAGACTATGCAATGACAGCAAATATATTAGAGAATAATAAATGCTGAGGCTGCTACTTTACTTTTCCAATGGGGAATTTTGAGGTTTTGTGCAAACTTGATTTTCTTTAAACAATTTTCTGACTGCGATGGTCATTCGCAGTAATACCTACACCTGCTTGCTGAGTTGTGCTACGAACATCCATCAGCTCTGCATGATGTATAAGAGACATAAGCATCGGCAAGCCAGCTAATTCTTTGCAGAGCAATAAATCAGCATACGTGTCTTCAAGGTGAAAATTAATAAGTGCATATAATTCTTCATAAGCGTATCTGGCGATTTGAAACACAATGCAGCACATACAATTGAGGATGCAGGAGACAGATTTTTTTTTTTACTGAAATGAAAATGCAATATTTCATGCTTAGGTTTGAAAGAAGTATAGCTTAATAAAATAAAGCTCAAGTCACTCTTTTACTTCAAAACTAATTTATCGTACATTTTACACATACTGCAAGTGATGAACAGTGGCCTTGGATAATTACTTTCCTTACAAAGTGTGGGAATCAAAGGATATGTTTTAGATGTGTGGTCACAGATATGACCGTGCTGATGAATTGCAAATAACCAACCTGAGAGTCGATGATGCGCCTTCTTTGATAGCTGTACTGTTTATAAATTGTCTTTGCCATGACAATCTCAGTGGGAGAAAAGCACTTAATAATAGCATTTTTGGTGCGTGGATTTAAATTAAAAGAAAATGTGGCTGTGTGCAAGTATAATTGCTAACAAGAAGAGAACAGCGCTGGTCACTTACCAACTCTTTTGATACATAGGCGTGACAGGTTTTGCTCACCAAAGCTAGTACTAGTCCTGGCAGCCCATCAGAATCCAACTCGATTTGCAGATCCTAAACAGGGTCTGCAAAGATTTGTGGAGGGTTGGGAAGCAATTCTTCACTTACAGTTCAGCCAAGCCCTACGTGACATCATTGAAGGACAATTTCGTTTATCGTTTTCCAAAACTAATTCCCATTTTCCCCATCATATCCCAGGTAAGCTGTGGCAACAACTACTGCTGTTGACCGCAAGAGGCACAAACAGCATCCCACCCAAATGCTCATACAGGCTTGGTCATTCACGGGGCCCTGTGGTCACCATTTAGTGAGAGCTAACAGAGGTCACTGAAAGCCAGGAAGCCTGACAGATTTCCTTTATCCAGTATCTGGGGGTTAAGTGATCAACGCTCTGTAGCAACACACAGACTCTGAAAGGCTCAGTCTTCACTCTCCAACGTTTCAGTAAGGCCTCAGCACTTTGTAGGAGTAGACACATACTTGGCAGCAAATACCAAAACAACTCGTAAGCGTTGCCAAAGGCAAGCTGGTAACACATCTTGTGTGATCAAGGCTCTGTGTCTGTGCTAACACACTCACTCGTGTACTCCTGTGTAGCGGATTATTTTACAGCTTCCAATTAATTTAACAAGATTCCCGTTTTGAATAAGTAAGCCATGGATAGCTTTAATTCCAATTTGTGCAGGTTTAAGGGGAAGATTAATATATATTTATTTAACTTCTTCACCCAAAGACTTTTATTTTTCAACACTCTGGCCAAAAAAGCAACGGTTGTTTAGGGAAGGCTTCCTGTTTGAGGAGCTGGCTGCTTACCTCAGCCTTCTTCCCCGATGCCCAGGCTACAACCTTCAGCTGCTGTTACCAGCATCTGACTCTCCAGCCTCTCCTAGACATAAACATTTTCCATAACTGGGCTCCTTGTTTGAAAAACTGGAGTCCAGACCATAGAAGGCTCAGCCCATGAAGAGTGTCCTCACAGAGGGAAATTAAAAAACGCTGGCTCTTACTTGGCTGCGTGTTCCCCTCTCTCTCCTGCCACTCTCTCTAGCTGAGCACAGTGAGCTCCGCTACAGAGCAAATTTCCTCCCCTTCTGGGACTCCAGGCATATGAGCCTCAGTGGTACAGGATTTGTCTCCCTGAGTTCAATACTGAAGCAAGAATTCATCTGAAGACTGTAAGTCACAATGTGGTAAGAAAGCCTGTGCAATTTGGAGGCAAAAAGTTCCCTTGAATCCTTGGGGGAATTTGGGAGAATCCAACCTGATTCCTAACTGCCTCTATTTCCATTATTCTGCTGGAAAGTGTTATTAGCTGCCAAAAAGATCTGCCCTGGTTAAGGCTGTTACCTGTGGCAAGCACTGTTCATTCAAGCTGAATAGAAAGCAGTTAAATTAAATGGCCTTTTGGTTGGTGGTAGCTGAAACAAGAGAACAGAAAGGCTGGGCAGGCACGGTAGCAAAGCTGTATGCTTGATTCCTATGTGACTGCTTAACCGAAGCTGTGCCGCTCACCACAGCAGTCAGACAGTACCACTGACCCTATTAGACAGCAACAGAATTTAAAACTCTTGTGAGAATGACTGATATTATGTGACTGAGGATTCAATAATGCAGTTCAGTGTCTTCCATGCCCTAATTGTAACTAACAAATAGCACAAACATGCATTTCTTCTAGAAAATTAAGCAACATTCTGTTGTCTTCAGCACCATTGCTGAAAAACAGTAACTATTCCGCTGTGGCCTCTCTAACCATTTTTACTTACAGATTTCAAGTTGTAAAGTGGGATTAATATCTAAGTTTTTAATATAATTTAGGGCTTGTTAGCTAAGACATCCTAAATACAGGTCAACTGCCATTCTTTGCTGCTAAATTTAAGTTTGTTTCAAATGCAGACAGGCTGCCTGGTAGCTGCTGGATCTCCAAGAAATTTCCGTTTTACCCCCAAAGCCCGAAACCTCCGTACACCGCGGAGCGCGGGTCAGAGAAACAGGCTGCTGCGCTGAGAGCCGGCGCAGCCCCTGCTTGCCCCGCGGCCCAGGGCCGCAGCGGCCCTGCACAGCCGGCTGCAGCGCCGCACGCCCCCGCTCCCCCCGGGTTCCCCGGGGTCTCCCGGAGGTAGCTGCCTCCGCGCGTTTCCACGAGGCTAAGCGCTAGTCTCCATTCGTGCCAGGATCATTTTTTAACTGATGTTAAAGATGTGGGCTGTTCTTTCCTCTTTTGCTGGCTGAACTATTGTAATTTCTGACTGGTGGAAAGGGATATCTTGCATCTTGTATTTTGGACACTTCTGTAGAAAGTAATTTCCCTCTCGTTGACTGCATTGCCCCTCCTTTCTGAATGTACCCTGGGTTCTGTTTGTGAAAACTAATGAATGATTTAAGTAATAATAAAACTACTCCTGTTTCCCCAATTTCTACTTCCAATGTGCAATGAACTGATGCCCTACTTGGTAAATTTGCCTTAGAGCAGCAGTAACAAGTAGGATTGGTTAAAGAGGAAGGCCAGAAGAACGGTTTTGTTCTTCACCCACTCCTGAGCGTTCTGGGGATTTTATTTAACACCTCTAGAATTTTGGATTTTTATTTTGTCCCCTCTGCAAGGAAGACAAGCGTGAATGATGCTCGTGGATAGCATGTTGGTACTCTGGTCTTCCCCAGCAGCACCGAGGGAGTGCTCCCCAGTTTGGCTCCTCATGTTGGTACTCTGGTCTTCCCCAGCAGCACCCAGGGAGTGCTCCCCAGTTTGGCTCCTCATGTTGGTACTCTGGTCTTCCCCAGCAGCACCGAGGGAGTGCTCCCCAGTTTGGGGGCCCCGTGTGGCCAGGGGGTACCGCTCAAGCGGAGAGACGACTCCTTCCCCCCGCGGCGGTGCGCCGGGCTCCCTGCAGCTTGTGCGGCGGCCTCTCGGCGGCGCTGACGCCCTCCCGCCAAGCTGGGATTTTGGGACAACGGCAAAATTTTGGTGAGCGCGTCGTGCCCATCAAACCCATACGTCTAAAGCGACTCCCACGCCCGCGCCTCCGCGGTACGAGCCGCGCCTGCTCCCGCTGCCGTGAGACAGCGGCGGGAGCGGGCGGGCAGGTTGCTCCGCCGCGCCCTGGAGCTGGGGTGAAGCCGGCGGCGGCCCGTTCGCCAGCTCCCACTGCGGTACCCGCGGCGGGGCTGCTTGACCTACAGCCCCACCTCGCGGCAACAGCGCGGCCAGGCCGGCCGGCCTCCCCCGGCCCGCCAACCCCGCGCCGCTGCGGCCGCCTGGCTCCTCCTCGCCCTCTCCTCTCCGCTCCGCCCCACCCTGTCAGCCCGGGGCTGCCGCCCGGGCGCATCGCCAGCTCCCGGGGGGCCGAGTCCGGGCGCCCTCGGGGCAGGGAAGGCCCCACGGCACCGGCGCCCCCCACCCTTACGGCTCCCTCCCCCCGCCCGCCAGCGCTTCCAGGGGGCTCCTGCGCGCTCCCCGCCGTTAAGGGCGGCCCCGCCCCGCCCCGCCCCGCCCCGCGTGGGCTCAGCGCGCGCCAGCGCCTGATTGGAGCGCCCCGGCCGCCCCGCGCGCACGCGCGCGCGCCCTCGCGGCCCTTCCGCCCACTCCATTGGCTGCCGCTGTGGGCGGTGGTGCCGCGGGCCCGGTGGCGGCGCATGCGCGGGGGCGCGAGGCGCGGGTTGGAAGTCGGCAAGCCCGCGCGCGGCGGGGTGGCGGCGGCAGCGCCGTTGGGGCCCTCGGGGCTCTCACTGCCCTCACCGGCAGCCCTCGCTCCTGCCTGCCCGCCCGCCCGCCCGCCCTCCTCCTCCTCCTCCTCCTCCTCCTCCTCCTCCTCCTCCTCCTCCTCCCCTTCTCTTCTCCTTCTCCCCCTCTGGCGCCCGTAGCCGTTGCTTCCTGCGCCGCGTCTCGCCTGCGCGCGCACGCGCACACTCAAAATGGCGAGCAAGGAAGGTAGGAAACCGCCTCCGCCTTCTCCCCGGCTGGGCGGTGGGGTGAGGACGCGGGTGCCCGGGGGGGGCGCGGCGGGGCTGAGGCGCTCCGCGCTCCCTGTACGAGGAGCTTCCGACGGGGTGGTGGCGGGGGTGGGGCGCTTGCAGTTCTCCTCCCGCCCGCCGCCCCTGAGGGCGCTTCGGGACCCCCGCTCCTCTCCCGCGCCCTCCCTGGTACAGCCGCGGCCCGTGGCGGCGCCGAGTCCCTGGTTCATCGCTCTCCCTTCCCGCAGTGCTGGAGGACACGGTGGAGGAGCGCGTTATCAGCGAGGAGTACAAGATCTGGAAGAAAAACACCCCCTTCTTGTACGATCTGGTGATGACACATGCTCTGGAGTGGCCCAGCCTCACCGTGCAGTGGTTACCTGATGTGACCAGGTGAGAGAAAGGAAGAGAGGCCTGGAAGGTGCCAGGGAGGCTCGGGTCTCAGCTGCTGATTGGCCTAGTTTGCAAAGTGGGAGCTGAGGCTGTGTGCAATTGCTTGTTCCACTTCTCTTTCTGCCTCTGTTAACCATGCCTGCTAAGTAACTTGAGGATGAAAACCACACAAGACAAGAATAATTTGGGTTAGACTCCTCTTTGTGAGCTTGTAACGCTTTATTTTGCTTACAGCTGTAAAACCCTTTTGTGTATGCAGAAGCTTTGAGGAAAAAAGTCACAAATTGATACTTTGCAGAACTCTAGCTTGGCCTAGCAGAGGATGTTGTGAGGTGTGAGGAGAGAAATCTTTCTCAATTTATTGATATATGAGACCTAACACTCTTCTACAGTTAATTCTGACCAGAGAAATCTATGTACTGAATTAGCTTTTTCTTGAAGACTGTTTTTACTCATGTGCCCTACAGATTACTATTCTGTAGAAGCTATAGTATCTGTCTCAGATTTTTTTTGTTGTTGTTGTTTTAAGTCCGGACTTACTTAAGAGGATATTGTTCTAAGACTGGTGCTTCACGTCCTGGTTCTGTCCCTGGCACGCTGTTGGCTTCACATATTTTAATTTTCCCATTCTTCTGCCTCCCCCTGAAAATTTTGGGCTCGCTGGTTAATTTCTTAAAGAAAGAATTTTGAAGATGGGGATAGATTCTGTTCATGTGCCAGGTACTATAGAACTTAAACTGTCTCAGTAACCACTCAGGGCTCCATTGAGGTAGTGGACAAGGACTGGGTCCGTCATGTTGTTGTAAACTGGATACAGCTAGGTTTTTAAATATCTTATGTGTAAAGTTCATGCAATAATCAGAGGATGGTCTCTTTCCTCTTTAAAATTCCGCCTTACGTATGTGATGTTATACCTGGTGGTCACCTAATTTTGTATACCAGAATGTTTGGGGAAGATGTTGAGAGATGTGAGATGACTAGTCATGGCATGGAGAAAATGAAGTGGGGATTTGAGGGTGTGGAGCCCTTATGAGGAACACTTCTGCTTGCCTCGTATTTTGCAGATTGACTTAATATTCAGTTTAAAACCTGGTATTTCCAATTATCCAGTGTCAAAATATGTAAGCCATTTAAGGCAAGGACTCTCTCTTTGTATGGCACCTGACATGATGGGACACCTGTTCCTGATGCAAGTAAGTGCGTGTGCATTGTGTGTTTTTTGTTTTGTTCTGTATTTTTCTTTCCCCCTCAAAATGTATGATGATGCTTTCGAAGTGGTGTAGTAATACCTACAGTGGTTTATGATTGCCCAAATGATTCCTGTTTGCTTGGATTCAGACAGCGTAATTAGTTTGTTGCTTTCAAGAGTGCACAAGTTGCTTGGTTTTGACTGTTCAAATTTTTCCTTTCAGAGATAAATGGCACTGCCCATCCAGCCCTTCACTTATTACTAAATGTTGCATTTAACCACCAGAAGAGAAATTTGATTCTAGTTAGCTAGGATTTGTGCAGTGTTTAAAAATGAACTTCTGAAATAAAGTAATAACTGGTAAAAGCTTCTGAGAGAAGTAACTAAAATAGGTTGCCACTTGTCCTCAGTATTTGTGTTTTATAGAAAGCAGTACGGATTGTTTTCTAAATCAATACTGTGCGACTGCTAGGGCAGTTAAAGACAGAAGTAGGTATTAGTGTCACCTTTAACTACTGTACAAATTGTAATTGTCCCTTTCAAGCCGTAGTGGCAATATTTACTGACTTGTATTGTCACTCTAGCCTTGCTGGTTGTATCTTTGGCTTGCTTATGTCAGTTCAATTTATTGCACAAGTCTCTCGTGACAAAGGAAAGGATCTCTTATGTGAGTCTCTCTTTTCTAGCTCCCTGAAGAAGTTTGGATCTTGAGTGTTATTGATGCTAGCTATCAAGCTTCTGGGACTGATCACATAATTTTTTTTCCATGCATTTATTATTCTAAACAGGCCAGAAGGAAAGGATTATGCTCTACACTGGCTGGTTTTGGGAACGCACACGTCCGATGAACAGAACCACCTGGTTGTTGCAAGAGTCCAGATTCCCAATGATGATCAGTTTGATGCTTCGCAATATGACAGTGAGAAAGGAGGTGGGCATGCATGCATTCTTAGATTGTGTTTTAGCAGCAGCATTACTAAGTGTTCTGTCTAATGGTATTCTAACTTTCTGTTAAATACTAAAGCTGACATATACTTACCAGTTCACAAGTTCACCCTAATTCTAGATTGTTAATGGTGACTAAAAAGAGGAAACTTCTTATTTCGGGAGAACTTAAGTAATATTAAGATATACAATCCCTACTAGCATTTCTACCAGCTCTGTCAGTTGTGGTGAAAAACCAAGACACATCTACCTCAAATAGAGACTGAAGCTCTGAAGGAGTTTGTATCATAGGGGATTCCAAATATCTAAAGTGTTGATGCTGTTGTGTCACATGGTGCTAGTCTTTCATAGGCTTTATAGTATTATGATAAGATGCTTACCATTGTTTGTTGGAGTGGGGGAGATGGCATGAAATGCTGTTTCACCCATTTAAAATAGTTGATGTGATAAACTGACCTTTTTCTGACAAATGTAGAATTTGGTGGCTTTGGATCTGTGACTGGCAAAATTGAAACGGAGATTAAAATTAACCATGAAGGTGAAGTAAACCGTGCTCGTTACATGCCGCAGAATCCCTGCATCATTGCTACAAAAACACCATCTGCTGATGTGTTGGTATTTGACTACACTAAACATCCTTCAAAACCAGGTGGGTCAGACTCCTTGAAGTTAAGCAAAATGCCTCTTGTCATTGAGGGGAAAACTTGTATTTAACTGTAATTGGGAGGAGAGGTGATGGGCTCTGGAATCTGAATAAGAAGGCCCATATCTTCGGTGACTTTAACTGCCTGGTTATGCTCAATAGCATAAGAGAATCTTAATAGAAGCAGCTATCTCCTAAGAGGCTGATGTATAAAATATGATTATTGCAACGGAAACAAAGATCTTGGGTGCTAATGATGCTCTTATGGATTGATGTGCAAGGTGAAGCTAAATGGAAGGAATTTCCTCTCTTTCAGACCCAAGTGGAGAGTGTAATCCTGACCTTAGATTAAGAGGCCACCAGAAGGAAGGCTATGGCTTATCATGGAACTCAAATTTGAGTGGACATCTTCTCAGTGCATCAGATGATCATGTAAAAACCACATCTTTTCCCCTATTTAAAAACAAACAAACAAACAAACAACCAGACAACCCCTCCTAATTTTTGCTGTAATAGATAATTAGAGAAAAACTGGGTTAGTGTAGCTGTATATTGCTATGTGGGGAAGCTTTCACATATTGTAATTATATTTCCAAATGCTGTCAGTTGACTTCAGGCTGTAATCAACAACTAGTTCTTTCTAACATTCTTGGTGAAGTAAGAAGAGAATATTTTTCCAGCAGACAACTATAAGAAATTGTTGTATAACAACCTTTAAACTGGCTTGAGTCTGAGACCACAAATTAGTAAGACTCTCAAAGATCAGTTGAACTAATAGCTTATAAATTTCTTTGTGGGCTTTAAAAGTGTAAATTGCTTATGTGATCTTATAAATAATCCTTGGGCCTTGAATTTGCAGAAAACTGATAACGTAGCTCACTTCTCACTTACAGCATATTAAGTGTTCCTTTTCAAAAACAGCTGTTTCAGGAGAGTCATCTCTCTGCTTATGTGTAGAATGTGATTATTTATGTATTCATTTGAAAGGTAATACAGTCAGAGTCCACATAACAATGAAATATGACTCTTATTTACAGACTGTGTGTTTATGGGATATAAGTGCTGGACCAAAAGAAGGCAAAATTGTTGATGCAAAAGCAATCTTTACTGGGCACTCTGCAGTAGTAGAAGACGTGGCATGGCATCTGCTCCATGAATCTCTGTTTGGATCCGTGGCGGATGACCAGAAGCTTATGATGTAAGTTGGGGTTAAGCGGTTTCTGGATAGTGCCTGCTCTGTGCTGTCAGTGGACCAGTCCAGAGCTCTTAGATGAAAAAGTCTGAATTCTGGAATGCTCTCATCTAGCTCCTTAGTGCAGTCAACTATAGTAATGCTGCAGAATCACTGAAATCTGCATGTCATTTAATGTGTTCACATCATTTGAAAATAAGATGTAATTAATATGTATGTCAGCTTCCTGGTGCGAACTGCTTGTGCACAACAGACACAAAATACTGAAAGGTTATGGAATAAAAACTGTAGCTTCAGACTTAGGTTTAGTAATAATGTAGTCTCTTAAACTAATGTGTAGTGTAGTGAAAAAGCACCTCCTGTGAAAACTTATGTTTGTTCACTCTCGCTCTCTCCTCCCTGCCCCTCACCCTCCCCCAAACCCTTTGTTGCAACAGCTGGGACACAAGATCTAATACTACATCCAAGCCAAGTCATTCTGTAGATGCTCATACAGCCGAGGTCAACTGTCTGTCCTTCAATCCTTACAGCGAGTTCATTCTAGCAACTGGTTCTGCTGACAAGGTTTTTACTTGTGTATACTTTAAATTCATAAGTATTCTAGATGATAGTTCTATAGCCATTATAGTAAAACCAATTTCTTGTTACTTCTCCCAGACGGTGGCTCTGTGGGATCTTCGAAACTTAAAATTGAAACTCCATTCTTTCGAGTCTCATAAAGATGAAATTTTTCAGGTGGGTAGACTTTTCTCACAAGCTGTAGAAAAAACTAGAAGAGTACTGACTTGGACAAGAATGTGTAGATTTTCTTATGGTGACCAAGCGCAATAAATAAGTAATTCTGTTAAACATTAAATAGTGAATTTTGGTCAAGAAATACAGACAGTACCACATAGTTTCTTTCTGTCTTTCCCCACTTGACTCTGAAGCACGTAGTCAACAACTTATTGCTAAAAAGATACTGGGAGTTTGCAGGTACCTTCAGTACAGGTAGAAGGTTTCTCTAAAATGTCCTGGTGTAGAGAGGACTTGGGTTCATATCTAATGTTGTGAACTCTGCCTATTTAGTAGGTGCAAGTAACAGGGAATTTTAGACAATTAAATTTCATGATATGGTAAATCTGTGACAGTGAAATAATGTTGGCTGTTCAATTTGAGAAATCTTAAGACTTTAAAGCACCCTATTTGAGCTATAGGATATCCTTTGTGCTGGAAGAAACTGATTTGTTGAGTATAGTTGTTGAAAATTACTGGCCAAGGTGCTGGTTATTCAGGATATGCTTTAGAAATCAGTAACTGCTCCAGTCAAGTTGTTTTCTTTCAATAGGTTCACTGGTCTCCTCATAATGAAACAATTCTTGCTTCAAGCGGTACTGATCGTCGGCTTAACGTATGGGATCTAAGGTGAAGAGCAATTCCTTTATTTTAGTATATATGAAGAGATGGTTAAAAAAAAAAAGGCTGCGGACCTCCATTATTTGGTAGACTTGATTTGTGCTGTTCTCCAGCCTTCCTTGCTTGCTTAACTCAGACCTGGTCTCTCGGGTATACAGTAGAAGCAGCACAGTACTTCTAATGTTACTTCTCTGTGAGGACCTCTTGCTGATAGAATTGGTTTCTGTTGTCTTTCGTAATAAGTGATTTCTGCCTCCGTGTGCTTCACAAGTTAGATTCTATTTCAGTAGTGATAGCACCAAACAGTTGATGTTTTATACCTGAGGCTTATAAATCACTTGACAGTGACAAAAGCCAATAGCAAAAGCAGATACTGGAAACAACGGCTATGAACTCTGAAGTTAAGCTGATAGAGGATGCAACTGTCATTATTAATAAAAAGTATAAACTACTTTCTTACAGTAAAATTGGAGAAGAGCAGTCTGCAGAGGATGCAGAAGATGGGCCTCCTGAGCTGCTGGTAGGCTTCTGTTGAGGTTTCAGTGTGCCGACATGCTGTATGGCAGTGTGACGCCTTATGACTGCGTGACTAAAACTGCAGCAGTTCATCAGTCTTTTCCCCTCCCTGGTTTTCAGTCCATTGCTATAACTTGCAGTAGGCTTCCTCTGTTCAGTCCCGAGGGTAGTGATTTCTTTCAAAGCTGTCCTGGACATGATTTACACATCTTTATTGTCAAACATATTTACAGTTCGGCCACGTGCTTGTTGGTACTCTTTTATAACTAAACGCGTGTAAAGCCAAGGCCTCAAATTGTTTCTCTTGCGTTAGACTGGTTAGGTCCCATATAGCTAACCTTACTGATGGAGAAAGTACAAAGGCTTATGTTTTGGTTTGCTTCCTTAGGAAACAAACAATTAAAAATGCTTATAGTTTGGTTTCCCCGTTTCCTGTGTAGCTGTATAAGTGCTCATGTAATTAGATGAGGTAATGGATATAAAATACGGCTGGATTTCACAGCCTAACCTTGTGTGAAGTAGCACCATTTCGAGGATGTCAGTCTGTTGTTGCTATAATAAGAAGAACTGTCGTCTGAAACGCTGTCTCAGCAATCGCATCTGGTCCATAAGCAACGAATGGGGTGCGCTGTTTCACACACGCCTTCTTTCCGGCTGTATTGTGAATCTCTAGTAGCAAGTTGTTCTTCTTTGAGTAGTCATCCGCATGATGAATTTAACTTCTGAACCTTGGGTTTTAACAGATTTCTCTCTAGAGATGAAATGGCTTACTGAAGCTTGTGGGTTTTTTTAACAGTTTATTCATGGAGGACACACTGCCAAGATTTCAGACTTCAGTTGGAATCCTAATGAGCCTTGGGTAATCTGTTCTGTGTCGGAGGACAACATAATGCAGATATGGCAAATGGTGAGTGTCAACTCTTGAGTTGCTCCGAAGCTTGTTGCATAAATGAGACTGAAGTGGCTTGTTCTTCTTGGGGCAGCTTGTGCCTTCCATGACTGGAAGTAGTCTGTCCCCTGTACTTCTTACACTGTTTGATTGCAGAGTAAGACTTTCAAAAGAAAAAAAAAGAAAAAAAGACGAAACCAACCTGAATAAATGCAACTGCTAGCTAATTCCTGACTCCTAGTCTTAGGTACTAGTTAATGTTAAGAATAAATGTGGCAGTTGTGAACTTATATCCAATACTAGCCAAGACTTATTCTTCCCCTCATCCCCCACGTGTTGGATGTGAAGCAAGATGCCTTTTAAGTCTCCAGTTAGTTCATATTATTTTACATTACAGGAATTTGATCAGTTATCTTATAAATAAATGTGGAATAAAGTCACTTTGGCATAATTTCAGTTAAAAAAATGTAACAGACTTAAATGTGCATCACAGGTCAGGCTTTCAGTTTTTTATAGCTGTTCTTTTTGTGTGTTCAGACTGAGGCTGAAATAAGTCCAAATAAAATGTTCATGGTAAGGCCAGTGGTGAAATGGCGAATGCTTACGCCACTGAAATAAAACAACGTGAGAAGACAACTGCTGAAGTCCAGCCACTGCGTGCGCATTCCTAAATCTGGCTGCCCTGTAAGGGAAGGCAGGGAGAGGGTCCCTTTACGGAGGGGGTGATGTCTGTGCCTTCTTGGCGTTATCCTGTTTTTTCTTATAAAGTGTAGAAGATTGCTTAAACACAATTGTGTCTAGCACTTGTAACGTAATATTTTGTGTCTTTAGGCAGAAAACATTTACAATGATGAAGAACCAGATATAGCAGCAGCCGAACTGGAGGGTCAAGGAACATAACTTCTCTTCCTTAAGGAAATACTGGGTGTGACATAGTAATATAATTTGACTGCTGTATACATTTAAAAAAAAAAAAGCCCTTAAAAAAAACAAAACCAAAAAAAAAACCCAAAACAAGCAGTGGGCAGAAGCATTACATCAAAACGAGAATATTCTTAATTGGGCACGAAAAGTTTGTATAGGCAAGTTGTCATGGGATACCCTTGGTTATCTGGGCACTTTAAGCCATTGTATACTGTACAGCACTTAGCTTTTAGGGAAAATAAGAATGACTTAATACCTATGTCTATATTTTTAAACAAACTTAGTGGGTTCCTGTAAATAAAACAGTCAAATCCTTACTCTTCCCACGCAGAAAGTGCGCAAAAAAAAAAAAAGTTTTTATTGATATGTAAAAAGAGCTTTTCACTTTTACACAACACTTTTGGATTGGCTTTGCATAAATAAAATTTATTAAATAAAATGCTTGGTGTGTTTAATGTCCATTGACATAATGTGAATGCCTTCTTACCTGAATATAATTTAATTTCTGCATGGTGATAAGGATATGTAGTTCTTAGTTTATAACTTAGAACCGCAATCAAAGGGCTGGGGAGATGGCAGTTGTCTTGACGTGAAAAACTTGGAATAGATCACTTGCTCCCTCACAAGCAGGCTGGGTGTAGAAGGAGATCTGAGGAACGCACGGGGATGGCCAGTCAGGCTCCTCTAAAGTTCAGGTATAAATCTTGAGCAGACTCCAGTTGGGTTTTGATTTGGGGTGGGTGTCTTGTTTGGGTTTTTTTGGGGGTTGTTGTTGTTGTTGTTTGTTTTTTGGAGTGGTGTGGAAGCACTGTCCTTTAACATTTTTCTTGTCTTAGGTGCTAAGATGGCAACGCGGTCTCAGTGAATCGATATCCCCTGTGTTTAGTTAGAGCCCTCCTGTAGCTTTTTTTGATGAAAATGATGTGAGGCAATCAGGCAGGTGTCTAAAATACATTAATATCTCAACAAATACAAGACGAATGTACAGTTTGCTTCTAAACCTCTGGCTGACTGAAAAGCTGCAGAATTTGGACCATGTAGAAGTAAAATACGTCTGTATTATCGTGGTTCTGCGGACAAGTTGTGGATCACCTTGGGAGCGGTCAGTCAGACAGATCTGAGTTGGTGTCTAACTTGAGTTTAAATTAAAGCTTTTAGTTACTTAAGACAGGCCTCAATTAAATGAATTTCTGGCTGCCCTGATCTTTCTGCTCAAGCTGAAAAAAATAGAAGACTGTGGTGACTGATACTGAAAATGTGACTTTTGATGTTGAAAACATTACTTCCCTTGATGCCTACCTTGCTCTTGTCTTTACTTGAATTCTAACGAGTTGGTAGGCGGCGGGGCTCAAGCCGTGTGCCTCACGGTACCTGTACTGGGCCTGGCTGGGATGGAGGTGCGGGTTTATGGCTGAAGGCTGCTGGCGGTGCCTTGGCTGTGCCTTGGCTGTGGCTGGGCAGCGCTGGCGCACACCCCCGGCGGGGGGGACGCAGGCGGGCCAGCGGGGAATACTCCTTACCCTGCGTCACCCTCGGCAACAAAAAACGAGGCAGGGGAAGAAGAAGGGGCCTTCCGTGGTGGCCGTCGCTGGGAGGCTGGCAGGGCATTGGCCCGCTGCTTGGAGGGGCAAGTGATTGCACTTTATTTTTATCCCCTTCTCTCACCCACCTGTTAAACTGTCTTTCATCTCTACCCATGAGATTTTCTTCCTGCCTTGCTGTGGGGAGGTGTGAGCGAGCAGCTGTGGGGGTGTTTGGCTGCTGGCCAGGGTCAACCCACCCCTCTGCCGTTCATGCATGGAAAGCTGCTATTTGAGGTAAATATTCCTATTTTTTAGGGGTGAGAGTTGAATGAATAAGGGGTTTGATTTAGCTCCTTTTGTGCTCTGCGTGGGAACGGGGTAGGCTGGACGCTCCCTAGGTCTAGCAGACCTGCGGAATGTTACATCCCATCCTTAAAAGCATTGATACTTGGGAGCGGGGTGGGAACAAGCAAAAGGGGGTTTTGACAAGGGAGCTCGTTCACGTTTCTGAGACCAGTGCCACATACTAGTACCGTGGGAGCGATCAGCGTGCGGCCAAGGCCGGCCCTTTCCAGGACAGGGGGGGCAGTTGTTAGCTGGAACGCGGGGCTCCTGGGGGAGGTGCTCACCTCTGCGTGCTTCCTTCCAGCACGTCCCCTCCGGCCGCCCTCTGCAGCAGCCTAGCCCCGTGCTGGTGCCGAGGGAGGGGCAGCGAAGGTGCGGAGTGAAGGCAGTGCCAGCATTCCCGTTTGGTTTGGCCAAGGGTCGCTCAGCTGGAAGCTGACATCTGTTGACGCGGTCGTGGTACGGGCAAGCAGGCCAGCAGCGCTCTTTTCCTTGCCTCACGGGAAGGGCTCCCCAGCGACACCCGAGGGGAACTCTAGATGCTCGGGTGCTAATTGAATTTGCAAGTGGCAGCAAGTGATACGCGTTGAACGTACTGAACTTTGGTCAGGTCCTGCTTCCTTTTGGCATTCAGTTTGACATACGCAGCAATTGAAAAGTGGGAAACGAAGAGGTCAATGGCCTGACTGATTGTTAGTGGCAGAAAAAAAAATAAAGCGCTTCCTCGAGAGCACGGTGGTGGCTGTCCCTCGCACAGGTACAGCTGTGGGCTGCTACGGGACCCTTCCCACTGCTGGTGCTCTTCAGGGGTTACTTCAAGGAGACCTACTGGTGGCTTTGCACTGGCACATCCAGTGTAGGTTATTCCTGTAATTAGCGATCTCAGCTTTGTGGGGGTTTTGTTATTAACAACCCTTTTTGGGTTGTTCAGTCTCCTTACTGCCTCACGAACTAGATAGAGGGGGAAGGAGGGAGGGGCGAACTACTAATTGCAGCGCTATCCTCATTGCTCTTACACTGCTTGTTTTTAATCCCCTGCCTGCTGTTAGCAGGACCCCCCGGGGCTGTAGGCACTGGCGCATCACACATAGACGTGTCTCCTTCCCCACCTTTTTTCAGAACAGTTCCTCTAAAAGCGATGCAGGTAGGTGCAAAAGCACTCGAACGTTCCCGGGGAAGGCTGAGGTGCTGTCAGCGTTGAGCGGGTAGGCAGCAGCTGGAGGGGATGCGCTGAACAGCGTGCAAGGGCAAAGCTGCTGCAGGACAGCCCGGCCACTACCCCATTAACCACGCTTCGGTCTAGCTGGTGTGTGCGTGGGTGTAAAAACACTGAAGTGCCAGGGCCGGGACGCAGAGAGGAAGGCGCTCTCTACGCGTGGTTTTGGTTTGACTATCAGGTACGCGGTGGCAGGGAGCTGCTGCTCCAGGGAGCCATCTGGCCTGAGGCAGCTAACGCAGCTGCTGTGCGAGCAGTTTCGGTCCCCGGCTGTCCAGCTTGCTGACCGGCTCCAGAAACAGCTCGGGGCCCCTCAAGATGCTCGTGGCTCAGTGTTGGAGGCCCTCGTGACAGACTGGGCCTGTAGCTTTTACTTCAGCTTCTCTGAATTCATTCCTGTTGGAAACAGCAGAACGCCTGCCGAAGCACTACCCTGTCTGCTGCTCCTTCACTCATAAAAGCCTAAAGCCATTCTTATTTTTTAATGACCTCGTTTTGCATCCTGGTTAACTGGAAAAAAGTAAAATTATTGCAAAAGTATACCTGTGAAAGGTGCTCAGGGCCATGGTTTAGTGGCAGACTTGGCAGTGACAGGTTAACAGTTGGACTTGATGATCTTAAAGGTCTTTTCCAACCTAACCGATTCTATGATTCTATCTGATTATGCCCTTATCCACATTATACTTTCTTATTGGCGTGCATGCTGGACCTTTTCACTTCAGCACTGAAACAGCAGAACAAAGTGCACTCGTGAACTGCGTAAAGCCTCCGCAGAGAAGCACCTAGTCAACACCTAGTTTGACCTTTTGCTTTCCAGGCACTAGGAAGTCCCATGTGAAAGATTCTCTTAATTCTCCCAAACCGGTACTTCAGATGAATGACTTGCAAACCCATGCATGTTTGGGTTTGCATGTTATGCATGGCCAAGCATGCATAACAAATGGTAACCTGGTGTTAGAAGCTGTGTAACTCCTCTCTCCCTTTTAAAAGGCAACCATTCTCTGCTTTAAACATCAAGCCTACATAAAAACCATGTCCCAGAGAAAAGGGTTAGGAGAAGAGACAGCAAGTAACCTTCCGGGGCAGGAGACAGCAGAAGCGCAGTCAAAGCCAGCAAAAGTTTGGATGACCAGGCAACATGACAAAGATCAAATGGTTTTATATGAATACCAGTGATGGGAAAAAACCAAACCAACCAACCACCCACCCCCAACCAATTACATGGATTAAACACCAGTAACATATCTTGGACTTGGCAGAACTGAGGTAGTTATTTGGACTCTTAACAAGAGGACATAAATTCAGTGGAAATGATAGTGAACTACATCAGTACAGAGTATCTATTACACGGCTGTAGTTAGAATAAGGTTAAAAATGGAGAGACTTGAATTCATTTCCTCAGCATGAGCGAATATCACAAGATGTAACAGGGTATTTAAATATTTAGATGCTGCAAGTGATTACTTTCTTGAAGTGGAGCTTTAGGAGCAGTATTCTTGGCACAGTCTTGAATTACATGCAAGGCCTGCTTTAAGACTCAACTGTCCCAGCCCATAAGGTAGGCACACCCCAGACCCTTGTTTGAGCAAGAAATCCAAAATAATATTCAATCTCAAACCCAGAAGACAACAAACAGTTTAAAAGGAAATGAAAATAAAGTCTTTGCAGGCCACACAATATTCTTAAATTACTTAAAAGTTCAGGCTAGATGGGTGCCAGTCAGCAAGATCAATAAAAGCTAGCGTAGTTAGGTGAGACTGAGCTAGGCTGTTAGAAGAAAATACGTCCTTCTTTCAAGACGACATGTCTGAACAAGAGGAAAAAAGGTGGATAATGGGAAATTTGTAAAAAAAAAAAAAAAAAAATCGGAAAGGAGCAAAACAAGTACCTGTGAGGAATGGCTTACTGAAGGCCTAAAAGCAGGTATCTTTTTCAAGTACATCACACCCGCTTGCCAGTCGGCCAGGGAGACGGAGCCCTGGCAGCGATGGACCGAAGGGCTCAGGATGCAGCTGGTGAAAGAGCTTCTCGCATCAGAGGTGCTCTTCACAGGGAAAAAGTACGGCCCCACATGTGTGTGCAGGTGTGTTAACGGGAGACTTAGCACCCAACAAAAACAATTTAAAAGAAGGACAAAATTCTTCAGCTATTAACTGTGATATATAGCCAAATTTCTCTCTAGCAAAAGCTTGCAAATCTGACCAGTTTCTACAAGGAATTTAGGAAGACTGAGGAGATCCACGGCACTACTAACAGCATAGTTGACTTCTGTATCAGTACGCACTGTAAGAAAGGAGAGAGATAATAGAGATGCTTATACAGGGGCAGAGGCAGCGCCTTTTGTGGGGACAAGTCTCAGAGGTGAGGGAATACTTTGAAGGAGCAAACGAGTACAGCAAGGGCAGCGACTGAGACCAGGCAACGTACCTGGATTTCCAAAACACTTAGCTCTAGAAAAGGCTGAGGGGTAGGACTTACCTTGCTCAGCTTTATAAAATGGGAATCTTCAAAAAAGTTAATACTATCTTCAAAGAGTCACAGAGCACATCATAGTATATTGTTGTAAAAAAATTCTATGTGCTACCTAGAAAAAAGTATGCATAAAGGAAAACCGAACTCCCAACTAGTTCTCATAAATTTAGGCAAGTTGCCAAACGTTAGGGAACATGCCAAAAACAGAACACTTAACACTAGGAAACTGGGAGAGAACGGTACCTTAACAACAAGTGACCTCGCATTCGTACGACAGAATAGGGAGCACCCGATGAACTAGACAACCTGGTTTTTAACAGAAGCCCCCACATTTTTCACACCGCACCCAGCTGAACTACGGTAGATCACCTTTTGGAGACAGCAAGCACCAGCAGAATGCAGAGCAGGCAGCCCCAGGTTCGGCCAGAGCTCCTGCTCTCCGGGGTCTGACGTGCCCTCCGCCTCACGACGCCCGCCGCCGACGTGCCCGCCCTCCGCCTCACGACGCCCGCGAACTGCTGGGCTGCTGGGCGAGCGTAGCGGGTACAGCACTTCACTTACCGTACTCGGCCTGCGCGGCTGGTACCGGCTAGCGGCGGTAACGCGCAAGGCACCGACGTGACCCCGTGATCGCCCCCTTCTTCGGGCATTTCGCTTGAACAATACGCTTGAACTCAAATTTCACAACTTTTTAATTTTCATTCTTGCGTTTTCAAACAAATACAATGAGCTCAGTAGATCCAGTTAGAAGACATGATGTTAAAGAAAAACTCAGAGTCCAATATATTAAGCATACTTATTTACTTAATCTATACAGGATCGAGTAGATAAAATTTCAGATTCACATTAGTGAAAAATCTCTACAAAATGTTTTTGAAAAGCAAAACAAAGACTGCCTGTTCATTTATCATTTTTCCTCATGAAAGCAGACATGGGTTGTAAAAATAAAGCAGTGTGTTTAGCACAAACTAGATTTCTGCATCACTTTTTTCACAGTTATTTCCATCTACAGTCCAAAGAGGTAGATTTTCTGCAACACCTGAGAATTGAACTGTAACGTAACCAGGTGTAATGAAAGGAAGGACAAAACATTAGAGATACAGCCCTAACTTACTTGTGTATGGATACACATATTTGGGTCTTGCATCACATAGAATTTAGCTTTTTGCAGCTTAATCATGGTGAAACTGTCAATCAGGCCCCAGAGTTTTGACAATTAGATGTACTTATTTCAGGCTACATCAGTTTACAGCCCAGATTAAACAGTTTATGGTAGTGGGAAAGGCATTAATACAAGTTTACTTAAAAACCCTACTGGAGCCCATTTGGCTGCAGACTGGCAGTGCAAGAGCCTGCTGTATGGCAGATCAGTTAGAGTGCTGAGCTTATCCCTTATATAAATTTGTTTTTTTTTTTTTTTTTTTTTTTAAACAACACTCTTTAAGCAATGCATGAGACTGTATTGACTGGTTTCAGGAAGCAAAGTATAGCTCACCTTGGCCAGATAAGTTGATACGATATGGGTGTGTTAAGGGTAGGAAAGAGAAAAAGAGATCCCCATTTTAAAAGCCTTTCACTTGGGGCATTCTGCTTCATTTACATATTAAGTCAGTAACAAATATATTTGTATTGCTGTTCTATACACGTCATGTCTCTAAAAGCCCTTTAAAATATTCTTGCAGCAGGGTCCAAAAATTCATTCTTGCCTCTATATAGAACAAGCACTATAGAAAGAATTGTTAAAGATACAAATGTCCAAATAATAAATTGTAAAAATAGAAAACTGCATGTCCTACCTTGCCAAGGGTATGATGCATCAGATACAAAGTTTTTCACTTTTCCTCAGGAAAATTACTTCATGCTTAGTGTTAGCTGAAAACCAGTTCTCGCAACAACTATTTTTTAAACAGTTTGATTCTATAAAGCAAGTCCTTTGAAAAGCAAGTCTGAAATACTTCTTTCCAGTATTTTTTATGCCATATGGTTAGCATGATTAACATTTCAAAGCTCTGAGTCTAACTTGATTGACTGCTCATTGCTACCTTCTTTTCATTCCTGCATCGTGCTTGGACCACAAACACAAAAGCCACACAGATCTAGGAGAAAGATGGCCAGCTTCCCGTTTGCTCCACCACTGAAGAGATGTCAGTTTTGCACAGTTCCTCTCAGTGGTATGAGCTAACACACATTGATCAGGCCTTACATAACCTTACTCTCTTTCAGAGACAGCTACATTATTTCAATGTACATTACTACAGGAAAGGGATCAGGAGCTCAGTGCAGCCTGAACATTCAAGTAATTTAGCCACTAAACTGTCGAGGGCAATGAGGGTGGGAAGCTCATTGAGAGATGTGCTTGATTCAGAAATCCCCTCCCAAGTAAGTGCAAAGAACTTTAAGTACCAAAAAGGCTACACATGTTCATATTTCTTAAAACAACAGCAACCAAAACTAGAAAGTAAATACATGGGAACTAAAGTTAAGGGTAGCTTGTAGTTATTTCACACATTGTCTTGCCAAAAAATAAACGTTGGTCCTAGTTCCTCTCAGGAAAAGAAGTCAAAATGCGGATATCAAATTTTCTAGGAAAAGACTATATGGTTTAAGGTTAACAAGGGAACTTTGCTTGTGGTATGTTAGTATAAGAATTTGAAGTACCATCTTTACCAGATAACCTAACTGGGAAGGCACTCTGCCAACTGGTACAGCTTCAAGGTTGAGCGTGCAAGAAATTCCACATTGTACTTCAGGAAAAGTATTTGAATCTACATGTTCAATTATAACCAGTATGCGCTTAACTAACACTTAAATACATTGCATACATGGCTGTTAGAGAAAGCCTATATGCCACAGACTTGCATCTTCCACACCTACGGCAGTAAATGTCTATTTTCCAGCCCTTCAGATAATCCAGAGATTTGTCTAGACAGTAATGGATTTCTCTAGTCAGGATAACCATGTGGTGGACACACTGCAGCTAAGAGGGAAGAACGTGACCAACACCTGTGCAACAGGCTACACAACTGCAAAATTCCACTCGGTAACGCTGCTGTACATTTTCTCACACATTTATATCTAACATGTTCACAGGTAGGGCAAATAGTCCAAACTAACCTTCACAACACAACCCTGAGAAGTCTGCAAGAAGTTGTACACCCTGTTTCACCAGCTGCAAATTAATGTATTTCAAAGCTTTTTTTTTTCATACCACAAAGTACATAAAACCCTTTAAACATATCTTTTACTATATTCTGGACCTTTACTTTTTCATTTGTATATATGAAAACATACTAGAGGGGAAAACTGACATTTTTTACTGGCCATTAGACATCCTTATGTAGATAAGTGAACTGGAAAAATTGGTAATCTTTAGTATACCGAGTGGCAAATCAATGAACAAAACCAGAATGCTGTTCTTTAAACCAAAAAAGTGACATGCTGTCACTGTTTTCCCCGGAATGATGTTATATCTGTACACAGTCTTCCATGACAGTGATTTGTGTTGTGGGGAGGAAACGCACATGCATCCTTTTATGGAAAAATATTTTCTTTTAAAAAATGAGGCAGATGTGCAACACAGTTGTGGAAAATTTATAGTTTAAGCTATTTAAAGCTGCTATGCAGCTTCCTGTACCACATAAGTCCAGTAGTTCTAAGAAAATACAGATATGGTAGAAAAAGTAAGAAAATTTTCACCACAAAACCAAATAGTTACCACCAACAGAGAAAGTTATACACAAAATATATCTCTCAATACAGTGTTTACACTTCATTTTAGTCTACAGATTCAGTGCCAGGAACAGGACTTGTTGAGACAGTCTTTTCGGAACTATTTGCCGCACGTGATTCGACATCAGGTTGGATTCCTGGTTCCGTGTCAGTGGGAGTTCCCAGCTCCTCGTGGGAATTGAGCGTGCAGGACTGCAACACCTGCACAGCTAGATCCACATCTGCTTCTCTGAGAGAAACCTGCTCCTTAAGGACTTCCACCTTCTCGTTCAGCTCATTCCTTTCTGTCTGAAGGGCCCTGCATAGCTTCTCCAAACGCTCCAGTTTTATTTGAAAGCCCTTGTATTCTTTATCTCTTACTGTTTTCTGAAGGACGAAAGAAAATAAAAGCTCTGTGACTCAGCTGATTTTTTTTTTCCCCCTCTTAAATTAATGAAAAGAATCACCACTATTTAATCCTGAATATTAAGTCTTAATTAATCTAGTAGGTCAAGTTCCAGCTGCACTAGAGCAAGTTTGCTCAGCATACTTGACCACTACGCTTTAGATGGTTTGTCTAAGCTGGAGTGGCAACAGACACGTTTAGAAACAAGCAACGAGAACTATACAACTACAATTGTAAGCAAGGGCTGAGCATCAGTGAGGATCCTGATATGAAGTCCCCTAAAGCAGTCAATTACAACCCAAATAATGGCAACTATAGGGAGCAGAAGGGCATACAAGTGGGAAATCTGCAATCTGGCAGCAGAATCCAGGTCAGGAAGTACCATACTCATGGCTCTCCCAACTAGCTTCTTAAAAGAACAGAAAGAGATAGGCAGTGCTATAGCAGAACCTGTATGACCTAGCATGGTTTAGCAAGATCATACCTAATATACTTGAACTAGACATTAGGCAGCGTAGGCAGAACTGTATGCCTACGGCCTGCGTGAAAAGTGTTTTAGCTCCTCTCTTGCTGCACTACAATTAAGTAATGGCACCTTATGACCTCAAAAGCAGCAGCAATGCAGGAAAGTAACTGATCCCTTACACATGGGCTATGTCCTTCACGTCAGTCTTTTATACTTAAAATAGATTTCTATTGCAGCACTGATTGAACTTTGCTCAGCATATTAAAATACAGTCAATTCATTCAGCTTGTATGATTTCATACACATTATCCCACCAATTAAAGAGTAAGCAAGGAAAGATGAGGCTGAATTTTTTGTGTCATGACTTTAGATTTATATAGCAGCTTTTTATTTTCCATGTCTGAGGAGAACAGTACCATTTACACAAGAGAAAACATAAGGCAGACATTCAAGAAGAAGCTACTGTGTATTATTTCCAATTCTCTAAAACTGAAAAACTGTATCAAGTTTTCTAGGACACAGACTCTAGTTTAGCCAACCTGCTGCTTAAAAGATTATTACCTCTTCAGCCATTTGCAGAAGAGCCTTGTTGTTGTTTTCCCATTTTGTACGCCACACTATGGTTTCCTTTTCCAGTTTCTTAATCTTCTTCGTCATCTACAAAAGATAAATAAAAGACTTAATTTTGTGGCTTGCATTGCAATGTAAGTAGGTTTACATGAGTAATTCGACTTCTTAGTGTTACTTTCCAAGTCCAGTTTGAACAAGTTATTTTACAGAAAAATCTTTCTGCACAAAATCAACCCCACAAATACAGATTCTGCATTCAAAGAAAACAAGATTGATTCTTAAAAGAAACAGACTAGCAACCTTCAAGTACAACTAATAAGAAGTTCCAGGAAAATAAGTTTTAAAACATAAGCACAGCCAAAAAGATCGAGAAGTATTGTATACCTTTGATAAAAAAAAAAATTGAAATTGGGATTTAGGCATTAGGCAAGTTGTAAAAAAAGAACATAAAAAAACCATTTTTTCCATAATATGACAAATTCTTATGCTCTAACTTATGATTCAAATTAAATGTCAAAATACTCCATATATTTTCAGAAGGCAAACACTTAAAAAAACCAAAATGCATCCCACTAAGAGCATGCATTTTTATATTACTTTTTATGAAACTCCAATCCTGTAAGTACCTTCTCCATTTCTTGCCTGAAGGTTGTAAAGAGTTCATTACTTTTTGCCATGGTGGTCTGGAATTCTTCAAACTTATCCATGTAAAGAGAAAGCTGTTGGGAAAGAGGCAGGAACATTAATCTGAACAGCTGTATACAAATACAAAAAATATTAAGGTACAAGGGAAAATTAAACTCAAAATAGTAGAAGATTAACTTTTTATTTTTTATGATACTATCCTGTGATTTCCATTTGAGGAGCATGCAGAACTTGTCTGAAAACATGCTATTCAAATTATATATGAAAGGTGAGTTCTATGTTTATAGAACAGTAATGTATTCTAAAGAAAAAAGGATATTAGGTTTAATAAAATGTTGGAAGACATCACAGTTCATCACTATCTCATTTTTCCTTCCCCACTGAAAAAAAAAAAAAGTCTGTGGACTTTAATATGCAGGAAATTCAGCATATGGTTAGTGAAATTAAACTTAGTAAAGACCTACCTTTCCACCTTAACCAGCCAAAGCTAACAACCAAGGCTGGGACAAAGTAAACATGATTGATTCCAGAAATCAAAATACACATTCACAACATATGAAATCTGCCCAATGAGTAAAGATCATGGAGAGTGAATATTGACAAGGAATTCATTTAATAGTGAAAAACATTACATTTTAACAAGTGAAGAGCATTAACATTCAATGACAGAAAATCTTCTTGCCCTGTACCACAAGGTCAAAGAAAGAACTGCAAAATACGTTAATTAACAGACTTTAAAAAAAAATGCCTCTTATTAAAACAACTTACACTATTAGTGTTGTGATTTGATGTTCTGAGAATACATGACCATTTTATTCTACAAAAAAAAAAATCTGTGGGCCCCAGGAAACCACAAACTATATCCATTGTTACTATTAAAAAGCATAACAAAAAGGCAGTAGGGATTTTAAATAAAGGGTAACCAACTTGAAAAAAAAAATTAATGAAAGACTAAGTGCAGCAAAAAACTATTTGGGAGAATCTAGATATGAACAAGTCCAAGTCACTGGACACCCCAAGGAGGGGTGTGTGTCTGTATGTGATTACATTTAACTACACACCTACACACACACTCCAAATGTAACTGTTGGAAAGCCTGGAAAAGAATTAGGCACAGCAAGTGTGAAAGAAGGGCATGAAACAGAGCTTGCAAAGAGACGTAATACAAAACCTCACAAAACTGAAGCAATAAGGTATACAACAAAAGGAATAGCTACTGCTTCTCAGATGCTATGATGTTAGCCAAACCTACCATTTCCCTTTGCCTTACGTGCTGAGCTCACGTGCGGCCAATGACTGCAGGTGATCCAGAACCGCAGCACAAAAACTGGAGACCATCTCTCCACTCTCAGAGAGGATTTCGCTGTAGCATTTACAGCAAGAAAACAATTTGAAGACAATTTTTTTTGCAGAGACACTCAGTTTTAGGTTACTAAACCTGAATAACTACAAGGACAAACATGACATTGCTTGCTCTCAATCCTCCACAACAGGACAGGATGGAAACAGTAAGGAACAAATTCTAAAACCTGCGTGGGCAAAAATCCCCACCCAACTCTTTATAGTCACGAGGGCCTCTCTGGTCCTGAACAGCTATAAAAAAAAGATAGAAATACCTTTGGAAGAGAGAACAACAGTTTCAGAGAAGCCAAGGAATGGTAAAGAAGTAGCCACAACGAATAGATTCTTAAGCTTTCATATAGTCTAGTCTTTGTAATAGTAATGCTATTAACTGAAAAGGATACTAGCTCCAGCAGTTCAATGTTTAGCACCTTCCAGTAACAGTACTCTCCAGATACACTAAACAGCAAGTACAAAATGTCAAGTCTTTACAATTTATACCTCACACTTTGCTACTGAAGAGTTACCCACTGGAAATTAAATTTAAGACTTAATTAAAAAAATACTAAGTACTTTTCACCAGTAATATATTGCGTCTGATGAATAACAACATGTAGGTTTTTTCATATGTTGTGTTATGTTCACTATAATCACAAATCTGTTGGTGTTTTGTTTTTTTTTTCTCCAGAACAACTGTTATTGAAGAGCATTCCATTAAAAAACATACCTGCTGCTTCAGCTGAGCTTCCTGTTGCTTCATTTGTTCACATTTGTGTCTGGACTCAGTAGCTTCTTTTAGCAGCTAAAAAAAAAAATGCAAAAAGCCACATAATGAAGTACTCCTAAGAATGGCTTAAAGAACTTTATCTATGATGAAAAATGAACAAAGGTTAACATCACCTAAGGGCCATTCAACCCTGTTTTCTCACATGGGTTTTTCATTACTATACTATACTTCCATATATACGATTTAAAGCATGTGCTGGCATGCAGAAATTATTTTTATCGACACAGTTTTCTAATTGGTAGCATGAGTCAATGTTTCTATTTCTGTAGCAAGTTTGAACTGCTAAATTTATATGAGTCGTTCATTAATGAACTGTATGTAATTTATAACTGTTTTGTAATCTATTTTCCACCTCCATTTCTCCAGTCACTAATACTACCTTTACAGACTAGTTCAATTTTGCTTCAACTTGACACCATTTTGTAGATTCATCTTTGAAGAGATTTTCATCAGCTTACAATTCCAAAATTATGTTTTCATAATATAGAACAATCCAACACTGGATCATCATTTTAAGATTATACAGGAAAAGCAAGGCTTTTGCCTAGAAGTTACAGATACATAAGCAGCATAAAAAAAGAAATCTTCACCTAGGTATTACTTTTTAATTGGAAGCTAACTTCTTGGAAGACTGCAAGTAAATTGCTGATTATAAACATACAAATAAAACATCAGGCATAGTTCTGGGGACAGGTAGTTCAGAAAAGCATATGCTTTATTCTGCATTTGTTATTTCTTATAGCATAAAAACAGAAGTTACAACTACAAGACAGCAAGAACGTACCTTTGGTGTTTCAGCCCAAGAAATTTCTCAGGCTAAGAAAAAAATCTAAATAATATCCAGCACATTTGATTGAGAAAATGCAAACGGTAACATTACTTGCCTGTGAATATGGACATTAATATTGTAGGCATCATACACACATACACAAAACTTTGTTTCTGCTGAAATCTATCCTAACTTTCAAAAGACAGTCTCCTTAGTTTGCTGTATTTGCTTTAAATAACGAAAAATCTGGTTTGGTGGGTTTTGTTATTTGTCTTAACATAGACAGAGTCCACTTACAAACTCCCTTTCTCGCTGGTGTTTTTCTTCTGCTTCTTTAATAAGCTGGGTAGTTTGCTGAAGTTTGGCATCCACAAGTTGCTGCTGCAGTTCTTTATGTTTGAATACTTTATCAATATGCTACAGGAAGAAAGAAAATCTTATTAGTCAAGTACAAACAAGGCACTGGTCAATTAAGGCAAGTGTACATGTATGGGGAGATGCATATGGTTTAGAAGTTTCATACAAAAGAAAAAACAGAAGACTTTTATATGCCTTTTTTCTCCTGTTATCTCCATACATTATAACTATACAGTTTCTGTCTTTCACAGAAGCCAGATGCATATTTTATTAAATTGGTACAATACCGTCAGTCACTTCATACCAGGCATTTCAAAAATCCTGTAACAAGTAGTCTACATCCTTTCTTCCAAAGTTGGTATATCTACCTCTAATCCTAATTGTATTTTGTTACATCTAAAAGCTCTAGTCCTCAATTAAAAAAGCTCAAAATGAGCAAGGTTTGCAACAATAGTTTATTTGGCTGATGAAATTCCACAAGTCATTGAATTTTGCAGTCTTACTTCCATCCATAAAATAGGTACGAAGCAGCTTCCTACCATTCCTCTTCCCCAAGTTACCTCATGGTTGATACAAATATTCCATGAGTGCAAAAGGTGGGGAACTAGAGTCTACAGAGAGCTTTCTAACTGATCCAGATTTAAAAAAAAAAAAACACACAAAAAAACCCCCACAAAAAACCAAACCAAAACCAGTTGAGAAATTATATTCCAAACCTCCTATGCCAACTAAGAACTAGCTAATCTTCACTGTAGAACTCCTTGAAGCTTAGTTCTCTTTGACAAGGAGAACTGGCTGTTTTCCATTACTGTAGCTTAGACTGGCTAGCTCACATACTGGTGCCAATTAAAGCTACCTCCGTTAGCCATAAAATACAGTCATTTCCATGACACCAATCCAAATATATTCTTAAAGCATCATAGCTTATTTTGATTCTATGCCAACAAGAAGAGCTACATACACAAAGGAGCTTGCCAAAACCCCCTAACCTTAATGACCCAAAACAAATACAACAGAGAATAATTCTTATACCCCTTCCCATTATAACGTGAAATTATAATTTAGAAGAACTTCAAATATTAACACATATTTATGTTGGAAATAACCTTTGGAAGCCATTTAGTCCACTCAAACCAGGGTCAACTTCCAAGTTTGCTCAGGTTGCTCACACCTTGCCCAGTTGAGTTCTGAATACCTCTAAAAACAGATTCCACAATCTCTGGACTACTTACTTCTATTCAACTGCTTTCACTGTGGAAGACTTTTTTCAATGCATCTTGAATTTAGATATGCAAAACCAGACAGGAAAGGCACATAGTGGGCCAAACAGCTACTTAATTTTTTGCAGTAGTAAAGTAAAAAGAATAATTTAAAATATATATACAATGGCTGTAAAATATTAGTTGTCTTTTTCCCTCCCCTTTAAATAGTTATCTGATCCTTACAGTCACGGAACTAATAGAATCCCATTAAAAGCATAATGTAAGCACCTCTTCTCGCAATGCATACTGCTCAATGAGTTTCCTCAGTTTTTCCCCCAGTTCGGTATTTTCCTGACGGAGCTTGGCATTATGTATACCATGCTGTTCCAGTTGAGCCTGAATTTCATTCAGCGTAATCTGGAAGTGTGCAGTTGCTTCTTTCCGTCTTTCTTCTTCTTCACGTGCTTGCTGCATGCTTTCTTCCTTTTATGAGAGAATATTAACTTGTTCAAGCCAAACCATGCATTTTTTTCATATTTTTTGAGTCAGAAACAATGCTAATAATTCACTTCTGGACAGTTTCAAGTTCTAGAGTGCTAGAGTTAATATAATTCACAATCATAATATGCCATGCTGACTACCCACATGAAACACATGGAACGAAGAATCTAGAAATTCCAAAACTTTTAGAAAACCTTGTCTTTACCACTACCAACATTACTCAGAAGCTGGCGTTATAAGATGCTACATGAATACCTTTGCAAGCATAAGAATCACCCAGATGTTAAAACTAACATTGATACTATAATAAAATTTCCTACAGTGATCACAGATAAGCATCTCCTAGCTCTTTTCCATTTCACTCCCATCCATTACATTCTGATAGAAATAAGCCTTTTTTGATACCCTGCCATTTCACACTGCTGTTATTTCACTTGTGCTATTTTCTCCAGCAGTCATCAGCACTGCTCCCAGAAACAAATATGGCACAATCACATACTGTAAGTACTATGATCTATGAACCAGTTTGAGGGGAAAAAAATTAGCAAGCTGAACTATCCCCATATTCTTTACCTTAAAATCAGGTACACTTACACCACATGCCACTCATCTTCTGCAGGTACAGGTAACAGAAAGTGGTAAGTAAAAAGCAGCAATCAATAAGTAAGATTTCCACCACCTCTGGCACTCTAATTTATGTAAATAGACTAACCTTCAAAGTCTTGTTATGACGCTGAAGCTCCCGACAGAGAGATTCCAGTTTGCTACGGGCCAAAATGGCCTTGCTATGTTCACTCTGCAAGTGGACTTTCTCCTTCACAACTTGTGCTTGCTTCTTCTGCAGTATCTTCATCTGCTTTTGAACATTCCGGCTCTCCTCTAACTAGCATTAGAGAGTATATTTATTAAATAAAGATAGGTGAAACCATCTTTATGCATCTAGATGAGCAGACTGAACTTTTAAACACTTCAGATGAAAGCAAGGAGGTCAAATAATTTCATTAAGACCCCCAAGTTGATCTTAAGGGGAAAATCCCATCATCCTACAGACAATTCTAAATCTGTAAGGACAGAAGACAAAAATATACAAATTCCAACTTGAAAAATATTTGCCTTTGAGGAACAGGGACCATGGTCCTGTTGACCATGGGCTATCAGCTTGCATTCAGCTACAGGGGTAGGACTAGCCCTGAGAAAAAAGGATGTGGCAGATACAATTAAAAGCCAACTGAGACCGGCTTTTCAACAAGTCACAACTTTTTCCACTCTCTTATCTGTAAGGTACACACAGATGTTTATCCAACAGGTCTTGTTTTTACTATCAAAAAGAAAAACCCACTGAACTGTGTACAGAGTTCTAGCTTGTCAGCAGGAGCTCCTCACAAAGGAAGCAGTAATTGACACAAGTTTGTAAAATGCTAAGGTATTTCAGAAAGGAACAGATACAATGAGCAGCCCTGACAAATCAAGTAAAATACTATCAAAGCTGCACAGCCCAGGCTTTGATGACTTAAGAGATCTGTAGTCTCCACTATTTGAAACAACATTTTTATTCTATTTCCTTTAGGCTGTTTAGATGGTAGATGACAGCGTTAAACTTTGTATACAGTACTGACTTCGAAATCTATTCTATGAATACTCAGTGAATGGAAGTTTCTTGCATTATCTAGTGAGTAAGTTCCTTTACACGTGATTTTTGGGCTCCCCAAGAAACCACATTATTTAGAGTCTGTTGTATTGTAAAGAAGGCAACAATGTTAAGTGTAACACTGCTCCTTATTACACAGTGCCTCAGCCTCAGGACAGCACAGGAAAAAAAGGCAGGCAACAAGGAACATCACCATGACAGAGAAGAATACAATGCTGGTTTTCTGAAAGAGCTCAAAATAATGCTGAAGCACAGAAGAGAGAATAAATAAAGTTAAGGACCTCCATGACAACAGTACATTAAATGTATATTTGATCTAGTTTAGAGAAAAGGAATATTAAGGAAATGTTTTGATACCCAAACATAAAAAGTCCTTTTCTTGGGTGACCAGAAAAAACACTTGAAGTGGCTGTGCTGTTGGCATACCTATGAAACATCAGGCCTGTAAGAATATGCCAGTGTGAGACATATCACCAAGGATGCAAACCTTCCTGCACCACAAATTGATCTCCTGATAGATTCCAAATTAGGAAAAAAAAAATTGTGGAAGATCTTTTGCCAGGAGAGAGGCATTCCTACCTTTATTGTACAGTCCTTTTCATGAGACACCACTGAAAAACCTGACAGTGAGCTTTAAAGATGATGAATCTTTAAAAAAAGAAAAAAAGCATTGTAGGTGCACTGTCATAAACAGTTCAAACCTCTGCTGGCATTAAAGCTGACACCTATGCCAGTGGCTCACCACCACTATTCACGAAGAAAAGAATGCATCTTAAAAGGAACACAACCAGATCCAATCTAAACTTTTTAAGGGGAACAGAGTACCTCTAAGACTCATTCAGCTAAAACAGAGCTATGTTACACCCGGACAGGCTCCCACCCAACTTCCCAGCAGTTCTGAGCATCACGGGGGAAAACAACTGGTTTTCTAGGATGGTGACTATCTATGGATTGTGAACGCTTACTCTACCTATAGACTATAGATCCTCTCCTGGGAGGGGAAAAAACATAACGTGAACACGTCTCTTCCGATTGCCAAGCTTCTTGAAGGAAATGAAAATTCATTTGGTCTAGCCATTCCCTAATCGGTTTGAGATCTTTCCTTCAACAAGAAAACTCAAAGTGAAGATGGTGCAGACTGTTTTCTTTCTGCAGAAGCAAGGAATTCGTAGCAGCCTAGCTCCTCATGCAGGCCATCATCATCACCACCGTGATTTGACATGGGAGCTGTTCGCTCAAACAGAAAAGGCATCACATGCACAAGCAATTGCTCCTAAGAAGTAATTTACTGCATTTTTCTCTCACAAAAATCAAAGCTCATTTTTAGGTGGGCTCCCCATCCTTGAGTTGCACTATGAAAGTATTATTGTTTCTCATTTAAATGAAGGTGACTTCTTAGAGAAGCTGCTGTATTTGAAGGAAATTCACTCATGTGAACAAGAGCATGCATGTGAGAGAGAGCAAGGAAAAAAGGCAAAAACATTACAGACCTTCAAGAAGGACTTAGAATTTCCTAAACAGTACTAAATCTAAGTCTATTCTTAAGTAATTAGTATTGCCTCTGTGAGTAAAAGACTACCTGTTAGCTCATTCTCAAAGCTCTGGAGACATTAACAATCTCAAAGGAAAAATAAACTTATCTCAGAAGAGTTATGCCATGTTGTGCAGCCATTATGTCATTTTCAGAAACATTTTAATATATAAATACACTTGACATCTACAGAAATCTTATGCTTTATTCAAGCTATTAAGTTCTCTTTAGTTTTGCATTCATTTTATATCTACAAATATGGTGGGAAAAACATATACACACAGTATTCCCAGTGTTTCCATTCTTGTCTGTCCCTGTCTCAGGATGAAAAAGCGAACAGTTCTGCCATCAATTCATTTAGAAAATAAATTATCATTTCTCCTGCTTGGGATGGGAATGCACTTTATGACCAATTACTACTAACATTTTGCCTTTGTGGTTTGTTACTGAAGAAATGTATACTTTTCTATCCATTCCTTTCAGTGATCAGAAAGCACAAAGCAAAATTAAACATGGATTTTTCCAACGTCCCCAAACCCCTCAAAATCACGAGAGAGTTAAGTGTAACTGAACTTTTTTTTCCAAATCTTGTTATCACGGTATGTTCTTTCCCTTTATCCTAAAGGGTATAAATTATAAAATGCTAACACAAAAGCATTATCAACAGACAAAACCTAAGAAAATAATTAGTCCCAAAAGAAACTCTTAGCTTTTCTGTTAATCCTAATGTTATGCTTCAGCACTAAGTTATCAAAAAGTTATCATAACCTATTTTTTCTTTGGATTTAGGCAGTCATGTAGAAGTGAAACAACTACATGCAAGTTTGGCTGAAGCAATACTCATAATAAGTGAGCGTTCTTTTTTTTCCTCCTACCAGCACTCTGAAACATTCAAAATTGTTAACCGTCCTATATTAGAAGTTCTTGCATTCCACAGTTAATATAACACATGAATAACTCCTGCTATCTTTGCAAATTACTTACCAGATCAGCATACTTCTTGCACAAAGCTGCCAGCTTCTCCTCTGGAGTAGAAAGCGTGTTCAAGGCTTGCATTAATAACAGCACTTCTTTTCCTATGAAATGGATGAAAGACAACCATATTGAGAAAAGACATACCAGAAAAGCAGCCTGTCTTTAGAAGTACAATACAGAACCACGAGAAATTAGTGTCAGTTAAGTTGTTCTCTGGTTTGATAGCTGCATAATCCAAGCAGATGACAAATAGGAAGTCATCACAGTAAGAGTAAATTTGTCTTGCCTATGTGCTGTTGCACAACTTGGAGAGCAAAAGTTACCTTTATCTTAAACCCGCAAAAATATTTTTGTTCTATAATTTATAATACCACAGATAAAAATAAAAATCTGAAAGAGTGACATTTAAAAGGTTAAGTTTTGCTAATAAAAGGATATTTGCACAAGTGTTTTTAATAAGCTTTTGGAATTTAAATATCAGCAGTGTTTTGGTAGCACTGAACACCACAATCCCAAATTGAAAATTAATCCAACAACCAGAAAGTTAAAAAAGCTGATTAGTGACTACCACATTATTATTATTATTATTATTAAAGTTCCTGTAAAAATAGCATTACCAGCAGAAGGATTCTTACATATGCATTAAGAACTGTCTTTTGCTAAGCAGAAATACACATTTTCTCAGAATATCCTGTTAAAGATGACAAGTTTTGGCTGCAAAGTCAGCTTGAGACAAAGACAGCGAAAATGTGTAGCTATTTTATGAAAATATTAAAGCCATTTAAAAAGCAAAATGCTGAAGAGAACATACCCAAAGTTTTCTCTTTGTGTTTTTCACTCTCTGGATCTTGTTGGCCATCAGGTGGATCAGTACGGGCTTCTTCTCTCCCAGGAGTCTCCTCACGAGACTCTTGAGAGCAGCATGTGGACCCTGGGTGCCTTCTGTTCTTTGTGATACACTCAGCTTCTTCTGATGTGCCTGTGTTTTCCAGGCCATAACAGTTGGACTGTGCATGCTGCAATGCTGTATCAGACGATTCATTGCACTTGTTGTTCAGCAGCTGATCCTGGTTATTCATTCCCATCTCCCGAGATCCAGCTTCTTCCATTGCACCACGAACCAACTTCAAAAGGGAAAGAAAGAAGTGGAAGTAAACAGTCAAGCAACTGTATTTAAAATGAAAACTTCCACCTTTCTTTTGCATGGACAAATAAGAGAAATTCCACTGTTCAAGTTGATACTTGCTGTTGTTAAGACAGGTATATAAATAACTGTACATAGAATGAGCCTAAAGAGTGATAAAGAAAATAGCACACAACAGCCCAAAATATTAATTATTATGAAACAACTTTGATACCTTGTCATTGCAAAAATGTTTACACACTAGAAATTAAGTTCACATGGAAGTCTGTTCTTAAAGCTCCAAAACTAATTGGCTATCATCTCAGCTGTTAAAGCACACAATCTTCAATTAAAACATTCCTTCCTCACAGTTCTTAAAAATCTATCTCACAAATCAATACTAAGTATACTAAATCTAAAACTCGGCAAGAGTTTAGCTAGGTTTATGTACTGTTATTTGAAAAATAAGGTACAGAAATTGAGACAGGAGGACACCATTATTAAAACCAACTTTATGACATATTACTTTCAGAAAACTGGAAGATAACATTTTTAAATAAGTCAAGAAACATACTGCAAGAAAGAGGGGGGGGGAAATTAACTTGCTAGGAAGTCTAAAGAAATCCACATAAATACATTGTTTCGATAACATATATAGGGTTAGAATTTAAACTGCTTCAACCAGAAAGCCAAATATTATTCTCAGCTCATGACTGGAGAAAATCTGTTGTTATAACAAGAATGATAAACAGGACCAGGAGCACATGCATTTTTTTAATGTTAAAATTCACAGCTATAAAATCATCAAAAAAGTGCATATTAACTGGCTTCAGATTTGGAGTCCTACTACCTATGATTTTTAACAATATATTATTTCTGCTCAATTAAACAGAACTTTCTCGAAAGATTTCTTAAACCCCAAAATGTTTAATCATTTAACCAAAAAGTTAAACATCACCAGTTGTTTTCACACTGCAGCAATACGTCCATATTTTGGAGCAGAACACCTGATGATAGCACTCTATAGCTTATTAACCAGCTACCAGACTCCTCTCTCAATCACCAGAACAACATTCTCAATTTCTAGAAACATTTAAGACTGATGAGAACTTCAAGGGTGTCCAGTGGGGTGTGTTTATGTGTTGTTACACTACGGAGGCTGGGACTCAGGACAATACTTGGAGGTGACTGGGTATTTTTTTTCTGCCCATTTGCAATCCTACTATACAATGTGTATACAGTTAAAAGTATGATAAGCAGAGTTGAACTCACTATACTGCCAAAGTAAAGCGATCATTCTCATTGATTTATTTTCAGTAAGTTTCCTTAAAAAGTCACAAGGAATTAATTATAAAAACCAGGGCTTGTTTATATGCAGTTATGCTGTTTAAGCACAAATTAATTTCAGATTACCTTATACTTTAATATGAAAAATGCGCTAATTCTTAAAGCCAGGAGTTTGCGCTGGGTTTTATATTCCGCACAGATGGAGCATTTTCCTCTTCAAAAGGAATTAGCCAACATCAAAGGAACACAGCCAACACTAATAATATATTGTGAGATATATTTCAACTCCCAATTTGTTCAGCATGCTTGGAAGAGTTATTTAAAAATCATTAAATGAATATGCATTAATATTGTAAAAAATATGTAACAGCTTAGTTGTTCTCTATACTTAAGGCAAGTCCCTTGCGTTAGACCTGATCTCAAGGCAGATTAACTCTTGAGAAGATGGAATTCATACAATACCTTTCACAAAAGACAGTAAGCTTTTTAACTGCAAATAATCTGTACAGACATTAAGGAGCAACTTTTGACCTATCAAGGAAGATTCACTTTGCACTGCTCTTTACAAGTGTGGAAATGATGCACCTGCTTTACGGACAAATACAAACACACTACAGTCTTATCATTCTCCAGTCATGTCAGATAACGTCCTTGATAAATGCCTGAAAAGGTAATGCAGTAATAGAATTGCTGTAACAAATAACCAACCCTAACATTTAATAGTTGACTTTTTAGAGCTGTTTAAGATGCATACTTTTTTTCCTTAGATTGTCTTAAACTGTGGGACTTCCATCGGCACATGAAAGGCTTACCTCTCCAAGTTTAGGGTCACCCAAACAAATAAGAGATGCTTCTTAAAAAAGGACAAGAGATATGAGAACAGCAGAGCTCACTTAACCTTTTTGTGGGTACCAATGGTTGAAACCACGGTACAGATGTCTAAAAACATGATTCATACAGTAGCCGAAGATACTATGTCACATTACATTGACAAGACATGAAAGATCAGAGGTATCTGAACACAACTCGATACCACAGTAGAACTGCAGTACCAACACAACAGCTAAGTTGCAGTTTTTCCATCACGCAGAATGTGAACTTCCGATTCAGATACTTATGCGCGAGAAGCCTGGCAAAAGGTAGGGAAAATCTGCTCTAAACTCAAAGTTTCTGGTTTGGCACAGTATTTCCAGACTTTCTGAAATCCATAAACAGACTCAAAATTTTCTTTTTGAAAGCAGAGCACGAAATTGCCAGGAACTCCAACAAGCACCTGAGAAGGCCTGACTGGCTGCGGTTGCACGCTGAACAGCAGCAGTGCCCAGACAGCTCTCGCGCTATCATTTCATTCCCCCTTTTCATACCCGCCTCTGCTGTGCTAGCAACAACATTCGTGCAACTTGTTCTAACACAGTTTGTAGCCAGATCAGTACCTCAACCCAGTTCACTGCACAGCAACAGGCAATCCTGCCAACCAGAAGTGCTAGCACGATGGCTGGAAAGAAGCCAAAGCACGAGAGTCACTAAAAAAAAGTCAGTCTAATCACAGCCAGAGCACAAGGAACTAAACAAAAAAATACCTTATCCTCACCACAGGTACGTAGTTAGCACAGAATACTGAGGTACTGAAACACCGTCAGCAAGGCAATGTTTATGAGAAGCACTGCTTCAAATTTAGACAAACCAGAAATTTGCACTGGTTTCATCTGAGAAAATTCTGCCATTTCTGGGGGAAAAAATAACAACTACTGGCAGGGGCATCCCTGTGACCAGCAAGTCATGAAATGCCCACCTCCGCCAGCAAACCATCACAGTCACCTAAACACCTGGCAATTCAGAGCTGGCAATTAACATGCATACTCCAAAGCATCTGGAAGTTTCATGGAGTGAACACCACCACCTCATTAATTCAGCAAAGCATTTTGTAGAAGTCAAATTAGGTGTCAGTCCAATTCTTTACTGACAATAAAAATATCTCAACTCTGAATATTCTCTATCCTTTGTCAAAAAAACCCACAAGGATTTTCAGAACTTCAGACTCAATTCTCCGGAGTCTAACAGAGAAGGTAGAAATAACCTATCAGAATACTGAATTGAAGAAAAAGGTTTGTGTACAAGTCTCTTGTACATCTCAAATATATTTGAAAATAATAGCGATAGTGAAAAAACTACAGAACTTGCCAACCTTCTTTTGGTTTTCCAGTGAACGTGGAACAAACCCAAGCTTACTGACAAGCAAGCATACTCCCTGCAAAACCAAAGCTCGCTGTGGCAGTAGACAGTTTTTGTAATAATATCCGATTTTCTTAGCTTAAATAAAATTAAAAATTGGTGACCACAGGCTAGAATGCTGTACTTAAAGAAGTGGTTCTACCAACTAGAACAATCTGATAACATACAAAAAAATAACTAAAAAAAACCTAGTTAAATTCTATCAAGTCATAGTCTGTAAGTTCTAGCAAAACTGACAGTAGCGGCACAACATACTAAAATTCTAATGCATTTAACCTACATTAGGAAGTGTTTGCTTTTCATTTTAGGCAGAGAAGTCTGCTATTGCCTGACAGGGGCCACAAACACTAATAGCTAGATGACTTCCCGATTATGACTAACAAAGAATTTTCTACATTAGTTCTCACTTTAGATATTAAAAATATAACCAGAAGTCTAAACAGCCTTCTTACACTCAATTTTATTCTTTAACTACCGATAGTTTCAGATTGGATCTGTATCAAGCTTCAAGTTGGAGTATAGCAATAATAAATGTACATTAAGAATGTTAAGTACTAAACCACATATAGTATCACTGAAATTGCCCCCCCCCCCGAGACAACGGTCAGAACAACCCCAACTGTTACCTCTATCTTTTCAAACGCGTGCTCATCAGACAAGTGAACTTCTCAGTTTAACATTCCAGCCAGAACAGAGCACTTCCAACAGCACATTGTATAATAGCGCTGATTCAGTACTGACTGAATAAAAACAAAACAAAACCGTCCCACCAAAGACCTTCTACTGAAATCACCACTACCTTTTCTAGCTGCTACCATGCTCTCTCAGCTTCCAGCTGGCTTCCAACCTCCAGTTTCTAATCAGCCTTAATGACAGGTGGCTTATAATCTGATGGACGAGAATTAGTTTGTTACACACCTAGAAAGATTTTTCAGTGAGAGACAAGAGTACATTGCACAGATAATGTGCCACTTGATAAGATCACGAAATTATTTATCAAAATTCAAAACTGTACCATCAAAAAATAAGATACTTGCCACCTACCTAGCTGTGAAAACAGCTTTTACAAGACACTGACATTTCTGAATAAGCATATCATCTTCAAGCTACTTAAGACAGAGTTACAGGCCAAACAACTTGAGGATGCCTGTAGGAAAATTACTGGTAACATCGCTCCTGCTCACCCCAAAGTTTTCATTCAGTCTTCTGCTCTGTTCTCTCAACCTGTACCTTGATCAAAAAAGGTGCACATCAGGAAAACTCTACCTTACTTTGTACCTAAAAGACGAGAGTACAAGATAGGTATCCTATTTATGAAACTGGCTATGATCACAAGAGCCTAAGCCAACTTTAGTTCAAACAGCACTGCTTCAGCAACATGCACAGCACGGAAGGACAAAACAGACGCCTAGGCAGAACTTATCCTACCATGCCAAAACGTATCATGAACGGACTTATTTTTCTGTTCTAGTACGTACAGAAGTCTGTAACATACAGTTCTACCTAAAATATACTGTGCTTATCATTGGTACTGAGTGTACTAAAGTGCCTATATTTCATATTCTTGCGCATACGCATACTGTCTTTCCATAAAACACCTGATAACACCTCTCTGTACCTCTTATTAAAAGAAACCATAATTAGTAGCTGCACCAACATCCTTTTTCTCCTACATGTTAGCAAATTACCCTAAAAAAATAGGCACTGGCATTAATCTATCAAAACATCTCCTACATTCCCCATCATAGCAGTTGACCTGTACTGTGAAAAGGCTCTTACAACCTTAGCCTTCCGAATTGCTAATACTTTTAAAAAATATTCTGGAAGCTTTAGAACAAACATATGTACATAAAACAGATTTTCACAACTGTAAGACAACCTAAATATACAAGCAAATACATAATCATTTGCTCAGCATCAGACTCCAGAAAAGACCATTTGAATAACATCATTCAGCTGACTACATTTTCAAACTCATCACACATGGAACTGGGCATAAAAGCCTTATACCTCTTTATCCTGACCAATTACATAAAAAAAAAATCCTTGTGGCAAAAAGTATGTCATATTTATCATAAATGTTTATGGCTTATAACAAATTTTCAGCTTCCTGCATCCCAGCAATTTACTTTCAGCTGCTAACACAGGAAAACTTACTTTGAAAACGTGTGTGTAATAACTTTTCCTCAGCACAGATACTCAAGACGACCTCATTTAACATACTGCATTGTGCTGAAAAATCAGCCATTCTTGGTAGTAATTTTATTCCTGACTTCTCCATAAAAACTAGCATTTGGGGACATCACAAAATTTGGGTTTGAATTTTATAGCAGTGTCGTGGTTTAACCCCAGCTGGCAACTAAGCACCACACAGCCTCTTGCTCACTCCCCCCCGCGGTGGGATAGGGGAGAGAATCAGAAAGGTAAAAGCGAGAAAACTCACAGGTTGAGATAAATACAGTTTAATAGGGAAAACAAAAGCCATGCACACAAACAAAGCAAAGCAAGGAATTCATTTACTACTTCCCATCCGCAGGCAGGTCCCAGCCATGTCCCAGCTTCTTGTGCACCCCCAGCCTACTCACTGGTGGGGTGAGAAGCAGAAGAGGCCTTGACTCTGTGTAAGCACTGCTCAGCAGTAACTAAAACATCCCTGTGTTATCAACACTGTTTCCAGTATAAATCCAAAACATAGCCCCATACTAGCCACTATGAAGAAAATTAACTCTATCCCAGCCAAAACCAGCACAAGCCAGTACACCTTCATCCACTGGTCTAGACACAATAATTCAGGTGCTTGTGACCACAAGGCTAGCTTATTAAGGTTATTTCTCCATGCAATACTTCTCTATACTATGCTCACTGACCTAAATGATCATGCAGACTAATTATACCTTTCTGAAAACCTGATGGCCTCTGAGGTGGCTTCCCCACTGAACTAAGATCTTAGTTGTGAGATCAGAAAGTAATTTCAAACAAACACTTCACCCTGTTCTGTCATTACATTCAAAATTATGTTCTATGCACTCATTTACCTACTTTCAAAATACTGGACTGAGGCACCTGCGGTACTGCTCATCATTAGTTTCAAAGCATTGCAAGGTTATAAGTCCCAACACAGCAGGAGGATGATTAAGAAATATCTACTTTGCAAATCTGTATTTTAACTTTATAAAAGTTAATACAGAGACAATGTATTAACACTTAATTCTATTAAGAATTGCACTATTAATACTGGTGGCCTTACATTCAAGATACGGTCTTTGATACTGGTTCAGACGCTTACATTCTCACATGACCCCTGCTTGTGGTCCTTACTTTTTTCTGTTACCCTTTCCATGCTTCTTGCTCTGTCTTTCAGTGACCTTATGACACAAAAGGCATTCTGGCTCTTAAAAAATAGCTTTTTTTATTTACCTCAAACATAATCTCAAAGGAAAAAGAAAAAAAAAAATGGCTGCGTTTGTATAATTTTTCTTCTCTGTGCTCTGAAAAAAAGATTAGAAAGATCTCTTCCCTAGTTTAGCTTAAAACATTAAAAAACACTTCCTGTAACTCTAGCAAAAAATTTCACTGGAGGAACCCAAAGTTTAAATGGAAACTTTCAGTACATTTACAGGCAAGGTAAAGTGCGGCACATTTCACCAGCCCTTTTTTAATGCAAGCATCCGAGACAGGTGCTAATTAAGAAAACATTTAATATAGCATGAATCACTTCCGCCAATGAGGTTTCACTTCCTCTTTACTATAAACCTAATAGTTTTCTAGTCATCCACAGCAGGTTTCTGGAAAAAGCAGGGTAGACAAGTTCTGAATTCCCAATGCAAACAGGTCACAAGGAACCAAAAAATAAAGAAGCTCCCGTATACCAAAGCAGGGGGAGGGAAATCCACAAGGAACTACTGAAGGATTTTTAATTCACAAAAAAATTCAAAGTAAAACTTGCTTAATATTCCCTGCCACATTTCACCTTTTTTAAGAATTAAGGTCCATTTGACTGTGGGTATATAAAATAATATGAAGATGCTGGTTTGTTTGGGGTTTTCTTGTTGTTGTTTCTTTTTTTCTTTTTTTTTTTTTTAAATAAACATCATCATCTGCTTTCATAGCAGACACTAAAGTGACTTACAAGCCACTTCCTAGTAAAAAACTCCAGAAAACACACAGGAGAAGAGATGGCTTTTCGTTGAGGAAAACTAGCTCCATAGCCTCCTAAATCTCTTTCCAACAGCCAAAATAAACAACCATCACCACCAAGTTACTATTTCTTTGTATTGCAGAGAAAAGTTACCACAAAAAGCCACCTGAATTTATGTAAGGACACAGGACAAGATACTAAAGCAGCCAATGAGATTAGGAAGGCAGTTGTGTCAGATAAAATGCTGCGTTGGTGATACCCCATCCAGTAGCTGAATTACAGCACATCTGAAGTCTTTGCTGCTGGGTGCCCAAGCACGCGTATTTTAGGCTTTTCCTACAGGGGCAGGCAACCAGAAGCTCCTGTAAAGTCACCGAGGGCAGCAGGACACGGCTGCTTTCCGTGTCCTTTCGGCAAAGGAAGGCAGAGAAGGCCGGGTTTACCTATTCCGGAGGGTACGGAAGCGCTCCCGCCGCCCCCGCCGCACCGCAGGCCGGCGGGCAGAGCCCCCGCTCCCGCCAGCCGCGCCTCGCACCTCGGCCACGCCGCTCGCACCGCCGAGCGCCAGGTGCCAGCAGCGGCCCCGGGGCTGCCCGACACCGCCGGGCCGCGGCCCCTCCGCCGGCGGGGGAGCCGCGGGGCCGCCCGGCGGACCCCCTCCCCGACCCCCCGGGGAGGCCGGCGGAAGCCCCCGAGGTCGCCCAGAGCCCGGCCCGCGCAGCACCACGGCGCCCACCCCCCGCGCCGGGCCCCGCCACGTGCCGCCGCCCCCAACGGCCCGCCGCGCGCGCCAGGCAGGGACCGCCCCGCCCCCGCCGCGCTCCCCGCGGGGCGGCCGGAGGAAGGAGCCAGCCCCGGCCCCGCCGGGCCAGCGCGGCTCCCGGGGGCGATGCCGAGACACACGCACACACCCCACACCCGCCCCCGACACACTCCCGCGGCTGCAGCCACGGGTCCGGCCCCGGGGGAAGCGGAGCGGAGCCCGGCCTGCCCGGCGCAGCCTGCCGAAAGCGGGGGAGGCGGCGGCGGGGGCACCGCCTGGGCCAGCCCCGAGCGCCCGGGCCAGCCCGCCGCGGAGCGCGGGGGCCGCATGGGGACGGGGGAGGCGGGGAACGAGGCGCCGCAAGCCGGCGGGGCGGGGAGGGGGAGCGCCCTCCCCCCGGGCCCGGCTGCGCGCCGCCCTCACCTCCGGGCCGCCGCCGGGGGCCGCCGCCGCCTCCTCGCCGCTCTGGCTCTGGCGCCGGCTCCGTCCCGCCGCCGCCGCGCTGCTGCCTCCTCCGCGCGCTGCCTCCGCTCCGCGCGTCGCCATGATGTGACGGCAGCATCCAAACAAGCTGCCGGGCCGAGGGACACCGGAACCTCTCCCGGCGGGCCCGCCCCTTCTCCCGACGGCAGCCAATCACCGTGCCGCCCTCTGCCCCACGTGGGGGGACTCGCGCCCTCCCCGCCCGCCGCTGCCCCGGGCGCTGCCGGGGCGGGGGAGGCACCGCGGGCTCGGTGGGGCTCGGCGGACTCCGCTTCCCGGCGCCCCCTGCGCGGCCGCCCGGCCCCAGCACGCGCTGCGCGGCTCCCCTGCCCCCGGGCCCCGGCAGGGCCCGCCGGGAGCGGCCGTGGGGCCTGCCGCGGGGGGTGCCGGGGGATGTAGTCCCGCCGGCCCGGGCCGCGGCGCGGGAGCGGCGCCGGGCGGGCAGCGCGACTCGCGGCCGGCCGCCGAAGGAAGCTTTTCCCCCTCCCTGCCCCGAGCTTTATTCCGCCTTCCTTGTAGCTAATTACTGCGCTCGTCATCGCTTTGAAGAGGCGGACGGGACGGGACGGCGGCCGAGCGTGGGGCGGGCCCCGCGGGCCGGCCTTGGCGGCGGCGGGCGGCGGAGCTGCTGCTGCCCCGAAGGGAAAGCGGGGCGGGCGCCCGCCCCGCCGGGAGGCCGCCTTGCGCAAGGAGGCGTTGCCAGGAGTTGCTGTGGGCGTGTGGCCGAGGCCGGGGGCGCGGTAGAGGCGGCCTGGGGCCGGCGCGGCCGGAGAAACCGCTTTGAGGCGGGAGCGCTGCGGCCCTCGCCGCGGCCGAGCCCGGCGCCCCGCGGCGTGGCTGCCCTGGCGGGAAGGCTGCCGCGGGCGTCGGGAGCGCTCCGGCAAGGCGGGGCTGGGCACCGGTGCTGGGGGCGGGGGCGGCGCTGCCGGGGCGCCCCTGCGGGCCGGGGACCCCGCCGCCGGATCGGCCCGCAGCCGCCGGCCTTGGGCCGCTGCTGGGCGGCGGAAGCGTGACCTGCAACGGGCGCAGGCGAGCGCCGTGGGCACGCGGGTGTCTCCGCTTTCCGGGGGAATAAACTGAACCTCTCCATGGTTCAGGGGAACCTTTATGTTCTCTTATGTAGTTACTGAATAAAAGTATCGCTCTAAACCTGCCGAAACGCTTCAGAGAATAGGTAGAGTGGATCTTACGCGTTGAGTAAAGTAGCTTCTGTGAGGCAGTACCTGCTTAAATTATTTTGCCCTTATATCCTAACTCTATACTTACCAGAACTATTCAATTGCTAATTTGAAGATGAAAAATAATTTTACGGTTTTGGGTATCATCCTGATCTTTAGATGGAGATTTTCTCCCCCAAAATTACACTTGTTCTTTTACGAACGTGCATAATACTGATACAATTCCTGTAAAAAGAAAAAAGGGCCCCTCCTCTCCCCCAGTAGAAATTTGATGCTTCAAGATTTTTCCCACGCATCCCTTCTGGCTGAGAGTAGCAAGAGATGCGTGCAAGTAATGCTCCGGTTGATCCCAGGAAGGCTTGTACAATCCTCATAGAGGGCTTTTAAGATGATTACTTCTAATTTCTCCCAAGCAGTATTTGGAAGTATATATATCTAGTAAAACATAAATTACTCTTGTGCCCTCCTTCCCCTCCCCCAGAGAGGCACTTTTTGGAATAGAAGGAAGATGAGTTACAAATACGAGCTACTTTGAGAGAGCGGAATAAAGAAGCATGGAGTCCTTGCTGGCTGTAAGCCTCTACTATAATAAACTTCATTATAAGGCCTATTTTGGTGAATTTGGGTGCAGACAGGTTAGCACACATCATGCAGCAGAAGCAGGCATACAGCCGTTCCGTCAAGGGGGAGAAAGTTTTCTTCAAAACTGCCAGATGTTAGAGAATTCATTTCCAGCAGTAATCCTTTTCACACTTGAATTGGCAGGGTTTTTTTTTTCTGCTGATACAGTGACACAGATCAATTATAATAATTTTGTGAAGAAAGATACTGCTTCCTAGTAAGTCAGTTTTTACAGAAGTTTTGTTTTTTCGAGGACAGCTGCTGCAGGCGTAGTGAGAGAAGTAGCATCGGCTTCCAAACTCAGTTACGGATCTCCGGTGCACTGCTTGCTTGCTGTGCTGTTGTCCTCTGAAGAACACAAATGTGAACTTGAACAAAATAACTACTTTTAGTATTTTTGATTACATTTATGGTGCTCTCCCTATGTCTCTTTGTTGGTTTTTGTGAACTGTTCTCCTTCAAAAATGCACTTACCAGCAAAGTGCATATCAACAGTACTGGAAATTCGTATTCCACTCCTGCAAGTAAATACACGTACTGACAGGAGGATGAGAACACGTGCGCAGTTGTGCCCTGTTGTGACTCTGCGGGAGATTGCTTGTGTGAGGGAGGAACAGTCATGGACTATACACTAGGAGCAGCCAAGTAGATATTCCACCCAAATGGCCATTTCCAAGAAGCTGCTTAATTATTGGGCATCAGAAGTACTGGTCTCATGTTTTGACAGGCAAGAAGCTGAAATTTTAAGAAAATTAGTTCTTTTTTTATTATTATTATTATTATTGTTATTATTTATGATGTAACTCCGCATCCGTTGGTAAAAATCTCTAGTTATCAACTTTTTACAAATTTTCAGGGTAATCTGTTTTTACAAACTACATCCAAGTTATGTGGTTATTACCATACTTGAGCGTAGTCTAACTTCATGAAATCTGTATACGTAAGCCATCAGTTTGATACCTCTCTTGAATACTTCGCTGCCTTCGTTGGCGTGGGATGGGGACTCCAGGCAACTTGGTGAAAAATATGTTCCTTCAATATTTTTTTGTTAACCGATCAGTAAGAATACTAGGGTGATAACTAGAACAAGATGTTTAAAACTCTCAACAATGACAATTGAGAAACTATGAAATAAAGATAGTATTTCTTTTCTTACAGCATTGTTACAACATGCAAGGCAGTCAGGAAACCATTGAAATGCAGCACCAAATTTAATTTTGTCCTTTTCATCATGATTACTACCATGATTGCTTTCAGTGAAATTTTCAAGAAGCCATGGACTACCAGAATTTTTCTTGGAACACTTCCCCCCAGTACTGAGTAGGAACTGTAATTCTTCCAATGTTACTTTTCCCAGAAAGACCAATCAAAAGTGAAAACGAAGGCAGGAGAAAAATGGAAAAATACAAACAAACCAAAAGAAACAACCCAAATCACCACTCTTCTGCTTTACAGGATCCTAAAATTAAATGACGGCTACTAGGGAAATTGCCTGGGGCCCAATGCGGACAATAGTGCAAACACATACTGGCTTAACATACAGCTATAAATAAAAAACAAACAAGATGTCGGAGTGCATGTGGAATGGGATGAGGAGTAATACAGAAAATGAAAGCAGCGTGTGTCAGCTGGGTGGTGCCTTCTCCTACGTGCTGGTTGCACGTCACACCTCCCTCCCAGAAAATGAACTCTGAACGTAAATGATCTCTAAGGAAAGCTGTCCTCCAAATTATTGGGGGCATAGGAAAAACTGCTGTATGACAAGAGTGAAAAGTCTGAAATTGCTCGCTTGGCTCAGGAAAGCAACAAGAGAGACATGATGAAAAGAAGGCAAAGTCAGGATCTTCTGTTTCCCTGTGTCACACAGAGTTAAGTTAAATTACAAAGTGGCACATTTAAAGCCAATAAAAAGATTTTCCCCCCTCACGCATTAAGAAATTAATTACCCCACAATACCAATGAAATAATGAAATAGATTAAAAAAGGAACTGGACGTTTGTATCGATAAGAATGATAGCCCGTTACAGGTTCGTGCAAGCATACTTTGGAAGAGAATTTGGGTGTCGGCCAGCAGAGTCTGAAGGCGAGCCTTGGCTCTCCGCGATGGGCAGGCGGTCGGTCGGGGGATCCGATGAACGCGGTGCTGCTTACCCTAACGCTGCTCGTGTCCTTGTTGACACCAGCCAGGACTGGGGGCAGGACACCCAAGCCAGAGGCTGTGCTGGCAGTCGTGAGTTAAATCTGCTGGTGGTTGTCCTCCGGCACCCGGACCAAGGGGATGCAGACCGTTCCCTATCGTACCCCTCGGCGCCTGACCTCCAAAGCCGGGTTGCTCGCCAGCTCCACTGGGAATAACTCAGTGCCCAGGAGCGGATGGAGAGATTGCTAGTTGTTGGCTCAGGACAAACAGTTTTAGGGGTCTTTCTAACTGTTTATAGGTGTCCAGTTTTCAACACATGCTCAGCCACGTCAGTTGATTAGTATATCCATAGCCACAGAAATACGAAGTCTGTCCGATACAACAGTTCCTCCTCCTGAAAGATCCCATGTGCTGGTATTTTTGCCTGCTTAGGCGATGGTTTCAGCTCTTGCATTCATATGCCTGCTAATTCTTTGACACCTCATCCCAGTGAGAGAGATTGTTGTTTCCACATCCACACTAAATGTCTGCAGAGGCTCCTCTCCACCCCAGTAATGCTCTTACAGCAGCACTTTTCATCCACCCAACACACGATGGGCTTGAAAGTCTTGTTACACATGATACAGGATGCAAGGCGGTGATGATGCAGCAAAAGCAGAACTGTTTGATGTTTAAATTGCAGGCACCAAAGTCACGAAAGGGCCTATGGCCAGCATTCCTGAAATAAGTGGGACAAGAAGCTGGGTGTAATCAATCTATTCGCTGGCCATTATTTGCCTATGAGTAAATTTGGCTCCTTCCTCCTCGGGAAGGATAGGAAACACAGAGAAACAGTAGCTTTATCTGGCTCTGAAACCTTCACGTTTGAGTATGGAAGCCATAGCCAAGAGAACGAATAAATCAAAGCAACTGCAGAATTAAGGTTTTGTGCATGCATACAATTAACCCCCCCAACATGGTTTTCTTCAGAACATCATACATCAAAGCAGGCATCAAATCTTTATTCTTTTTATTTTATATATAACCCTTAATTCACTGCATTTTATTTCTGTCTTTCCCTCCTTTGTCAGGACCACTTCCATTGAGAAAAAATAAACTTTCTGCCCAGGTAGTTTTGGATTAAGTGTACCTCCCAAGTGTATCTGGAGAGGTTTGTCATAGCTTCATGAATCCCTGAATTAGCAAAGGAAAACGTTCTCAATCTGTGCCATAATGAAAACCAGGCTTTTGTGAAATGAAGCAAGTGATTCATACTTCAAGATCATTTCTGCAGAGCGCTGTCTCATTAAAAATGATAGAGTGACAAACTAATGACAGTTATTTTGGTCGCTCCTCCTCTCACAATGGTATCTGGTTAAAAGTAACAGCTGAAAAGGAAAAGTACATTGTGATTTTTTAAATATATTTAGACACACTAATAGATGTGGGTTTGCATTTATATATATGCATGGTCTTCATATGCATATATATAGAGCCAATACTGGGCTACACTGAGAAGAAAATGAAGCCATGCACATCTTCTGATGTTTTGTAAGAATTGTTATTTTCTGAAATAATTAACTTCAATATAATACAAAGAAAATATAGCAAGAAATTAATTCACTCGTCATTTCACTTAAAAAAATGGAATGCTGATCTAAAAAGAACCCTAATGTTTAAAACAAAGGAAAAAAACATTGGAAATGCGTAGTTTGGGACAAAAATCTACTACTATGGATAACATCGTTTAAGGCTAGGCTGCTATGCAGTTGTTGTTACAGAGGTACCAGCCAGCACTTTCTGCGACATACAGTATCAGCCCATCCAATACACCTTTCTTCTAAACTTCTGCTGAATCGAAACCCAGACCATTATCAGCGTGGCTCTTGACGCTGTACTTGTACAGCTAGGCTCTAGATACAGCACACGGACCGAGGGCCCCACGTGGCTGCTGTTGCTTGGCAGCGCACCGGTGGGTCACCAGCCGCACTTCGTTCCCTTTTCTCTAACAGCTGTTTGCAAAGTAAAAGTCAATAATATGCGAGTGGGCAAGAGTTCAAGGGTGCGTCTCACGGTCAGGTGATCTGCTCCTGTACGTAGGGTTACGCTTTTAATGCACGAGGTTAACATTGCGCTTCAGTACTACGTACCTAACCCCGCCAATCACACACCAAGATAAGCAAACAGCATGGAGGAAAAAAATACTTTTATGACCCAACTGAAGTGACAAACTAAAGAAATTCAAAGTTTACTGAAACGATTCCGGACATTGAAAGCTTTGGTTAACTTTGTTTAGAGAACAGCTGTAAATGATCGAATAAAAATGTAGGGGAATATTTTACTACACATTTTTTATTCCAGGATTTTATGATCTTTCCTCTTCCTCCTCCTCCACACAAATTACTGGATCAAAAAATTCCATACACATATTAACTAATAGCAACTGGACTAGTAAACTAATAGTTGAAGAGGATGCTTCAGTGCACAGAATAACTGGAGATGTCGCTATCTCAGAAGAAAGCTGTATCACTGTTCTAAGCTAACCTAAATGATTCCTGGGTAACCTTTTCCCTGTTTCTCAAAGGTTAATTCCAACATCTGCATGTTTAGCTGCTTCTAAGAAAACTTGTTAACAATCTTTTTGTTTGTTTGTTTGCTTTTCCTCAGTGTTTCAAACAACTGCATTTTCTGTTACATTGTCTCCACAGGTTGGTATTATTTAGATCCATTCTTGGTGTCTTTTGGTTTTGTCTTTGATTTTGTACTGTTGGTGTTCTGCTGGATTTTAGCATCTGCACCAGCCCAGTGCTTGGAATGACGTTGTTAAGAAAATGCCAGCATACTTGCTTATAAAGTATATTATTAAGATACATTTGGGCTACAAAGGCCTACAAAATTCACTGTGAACATGAAGAGGTCTACTTCTGTTCATCTTGTGTGACAAGTGGAAGACAGACACCTTCCCTCCTACCACGCACAATAAAAACTGCTAGACACTTGTAGTACTAGCCTAAATGAAAGGCACGGGACAGTCCTGAAAACTGCAGGATTACACAAAATTTATTTCCGCTTTCCAGATTAAAGCCAGATATGCAGATTTGAAAATATTAATATGATTTTTGATAAGAGACTTTAAATATCAGAGCTCAAGTCAGATGAAGCCTTGCTACATTATTGCCTTTTTAAATGCAAATTTAAACAGCCTTTTTTTTTTTTTTTTTTTTAGCCATACTTGCTTTTCATGAGACTTGGAAAACTAAGGTTTGATATGTAGGAGCCATCTTCTATGAAAGATGGAGTTTAATACCTATAACTATTATATAGGCTATGTTTACATGAAAAGAAAGATGAGGCTTGATGTACAAACCCCATGCAAATAAACCCATCGTATATCTGAAAACACTAGGAATGATGAGGCTGGTTTTTAAGAAAGTGGACATTTGGAGCAGTGATTTTGAGCTCCGAGCCATCCAGGGAAGATTTGCCACTATCGGAATAGAACTACCCGTCTTTTTAGCAGGCGTCACGTCAAACTGTACAGTAGACAGATCCTCATGTCTCCAGCTTAAATCTGTGAGCGGTTGTATTTGTCAAGAGTAAACACTAAGCTTTGAATACCCTGATTTTTATGGAGTGTAACAGATTTAACTTTTGTAGCCTTTAATTAATCCCAGATATAAAAAGCTCCTAAAGTACCTCTTTTATTTACCACGACCTATCTGGCATCTGTTAACTAAAAGTGAAAAACACTATAAAAATACAAGTCGTGCTTAAGATTGATTGTAGTTGAGAAAGTGTATGGTAATAAAGAAACTACTTTGAAAAGTCAAATGTATGCAGGTTTAAAACAATTCATTTTCCATGATGAGAAATACAGGAGGGCTTTCTGTCCAAGTTGCTAATAGAGACAATTTTAAATAGTCCTTTCTTACAGTTAACAGCAGTTAAAACTACTCAGCTCTCTTCAGTTCCCACGGATGAATATTGACTGAATAATTACAGCTATAATCTTTTCAGTCTCTTTACAAAAGTTTTCTGCAGAATTATGTCATTAAGACAAAGCCTACTGTATGTAACATGCCTATAATTCAATTGTGCTTAATGGCTCCTACCTACTTCATCTTACCCTTTTCCTTCCTATTTGGGATTTCATGAATGTTTTGTCAGAGAAGTTTATGAAATATATGACAAATAGAACATAAAATTTTCATTTATATACATGAAGATACTGACTTAATGGTAAAACTATAGGAAACATGCAGATGCCTGAGAAGAATCAAAAAATCTTTTAAAGAAAACTAATTTTTATTTAAATTCCATGTCTTAAGCACTGTGACAAAGTATATTTTTGAAATCTGTGTAAGTCTGAAATCTGTTTGCCCCTCACTCTGCCCTCTGTCCAAATAAATGAGCCAATTTTATACATATCTACAGTATTTAATAAAGATGTCCAAACCATTAAGTTTTCACATAAATGTTTCAGCATTTAAAGAGAAACATTTAATTTGCTCTCACTCAGACAGCAAAATTAAATGGAAACATAACAGTCTCCTGAAGAAAGAATGCATTAAATCATTTCTCTCTGTGGGGAAAGGCAGTATCTCAATATGATGATTTAACAAAAACATCAGCTTAATTCAAGCAGTTAATAACTCTGTTCTTATTTAAATGCTTAAATTTTTGCCAGTTAATCATATCTGATGAATAATTAATCAGTACTTCTTTTGGAGTCTGAAATAGTATTTTTTTATAACAAATTATTGGAAGTTACTCGATAGGGTTTTCTATAAATTCTTTGGCTACATACATTAAGGAAGTTAAATACACATGAAAGCTACTAGCTACAAGTACCTTAAAAATAGTACACATTTACAGATTATACAGGGATCAGAGTGCAAACGTGACGGGAGAGTTATTTCCAAGGACTAAGTTACTTACAACACCCATTTTTACATCCCAAACAGAAAGCTGTAGACAAACTGAGATTCTTAGATTTAGAAATCTCTTTGCAGAGCTTCTTGACCACCTAAAAATGCCTCAAACTAAACTGTTGCTTCATGTAATAGGTATCGCATTTAATTATGACATATAACCTGCAGTGTCTGTCTCCTCTTTTTTTTTTTTTTTTTTTCTGTTGAAGAATGTAGAAGTTCAGAAACTGCTCATATAAAGAACAGAAATAATGGTTGTATTCCCATATGGAATTATAACGATTTTAGATTCTCTTATGTCTTTTGAAGATCTTTCGTAAGCAAAATATGAAAGCAGAAATCCATGTCAGTCCTCAAAAAAGCTTAGGGTTATAGTGATTTTGTGAAAATGCTTAATTTTCTTCTTGCAGCATTTCTTCTATTTCTTTATCCCAGTTTTCATCACGCTTTTCTGATTCCGTCACCACCTCATACTCCTGAAGCTCTTGTTGTAATTCCTTTTCCCAATCAGCAGTTTCTTCTACAAGAGATAAATGATGTGTAAGAATTAAACTGATAATACAGAATGTTGCTTATTTATATAAAACTAGATTAATTTGCACTGTATCTCTCTTATAGCCCCTGAACTTTATGGATAATTCTCCTTAAAAACTAAAGAAACTTCACAATCAGAAATTTAATCTCCTTATTGACCACACATAGGAATTAATTAATATACAAGTCTATATTCCTACGTGCATTCTATAATAAAGAACTAAAAAGCAAATACGCAGCTTAGTCATAACAAGCGTCCCTTTGCAAGCTTATTGCCTACAGTCTTTCAGTCTTACTATCAACTGACTCTCCCTTCATACTTTTAAAGCTCTGGGGAAAAATGAATGAAGTTCATAAGTTTGTTGAGTATACTGTTATGAAAAAGAAAAGATCAAATACTGTGGGTAATTTAAAAAAAGAAACAGGTATTCTCCTCACTGATATTTGTAGCTAGGCAAGCTCATTTAATCAGGGTTAAAGGTAATCATATTTCATACTTCAGGGCAAAAAATGAGTCAGAAGGCATTCCTGTGTTGTTAATCTCTGTTTTAATTAGCTCTACCTATCATATGCAAGGGTATGGGGGAGGAGATGGGTGTTTGATGTGTTACATGTTGGGTACCTTCAGCCTAGATATGAAGGTACGTAATTCCATAGTCCAAGTCAGTAAGGACAGCTAAGATTTTTCTAAACAAATTACACATTAATGACGTATTGAAACACTTCCATCAAAAAAGCTAGATGCAAGGAACTCATATTATTTCAAGAATTCCTCAAGCTTGGCTATGTATTGGAAAAGATAACAATTTCAGAAAACAAGGATTCAGCAACATCCAAAACACATTGTAAGATGAATCCTGAAAATTGTATTATGATAAGCATCTACATACGCAAGTGTCTTCATAGTAAATAGTTCATTGTGTATGGCCAGAGTCACATCATCACCGATTGCTTTTATGCTTTTTACACTGATATTTGTTCTTCTGAACTAAGTATAAGCCCCACTTTATTTCTTCTCATCATTCTCAAAGCTATTTGTTAAACTTTAACTGTTCCAAACGCTTTTACAGCAGAGGCATCTGCAAACTCACAGTCTGGTGCAAATACTGCATTTTTAGCTGGTGTCACAAGAAGAAAACATAGCCTGACTTCCAAATACTGTACTTTACCTACAAGGATGTCAATTAAAGAAATAAAAATTCACACACATAAGGACCTATGAAAGAGAAGGCAGGGAAAGGAGGAATTAGACAGAAAAAAATACTCCACTGTCACTTCCATAAAAGAGCCACCTAAAAATTGATAGGTTCTTTGGATTTAAACTTTTTATAGTTAACATTCTGTATAAGACGTGGTTCAACTGTGGTAAGAATTATCATTAATTTCTGCAACATTTCATTGCAGGTCATTTCATACACTTCGAAAAACAGTCACGAATCTACTTTCCCAAATTGAATTACTTTTTTTTTATTTAAATCAACCTATCTTAGAATTACTGTATTTAAGACACAGAAGGTAATAATAGCTTTACCTTCTACTACTGAAGTCTCTTCTCTCTTTTTGTCTAGCACCAGTTGTGCCATTTCTTTTCTTAGGTCTTCCTGATTCAGATTACAGGCATCAAAAGCATCACTCACAAATTCTGATACACCTGGACTTGTGGAAATCTCTTCCTCGTCCTGCAGTAAGATAGTTTTGTATAAGCTTATCCAAAAAGGGGAAAAAATGTCACCAATACATACTTGCACTCATGTGACTGACTGCCTTTTAGATAGAATCAGCGAAAAAACAAACCAAATGCATTACCCTGACAACTATTTTTCTTTATGGGCTATTTTTCTTTAAGAGTTATTTTTGTACAGACAAAAATGTTAGATAGTTATACTGAAAATGATCTGCTTTTCATCCTAGGCTCCTTTTTGTGTTCTCTTAACAACTTTAATTCTGCTTTTGTCATCTTCAGAAACAATAATAAACTCGTAAGTAGTTTAGAACATTACCTAAGACTAATATTAAATTTTGACCGCAATTCAGTAACAGTTTTCTACACACAAATAAGATTAAGAGACAACTGTTCTTTGGAAATCTTTCTAGCTTAATTTAGTCCACTGCATATTATTGGCAAGTGAATGCACAGCTCTGCTTCTGCCAAGTGTTCTCTGGCACTGATTTTACAATCCAGAAATGAACAAGGGTCGTTACATGTTTAAGTTAAAGGTTTTTGCAGTATCAAGCAAAACTCTTCTTGCCATTGCAATAAAATAATGTTGCTATTGCAATGCATCATTTAGATTTCCAGTACTTAAGCCTGACAACTGCTGAAGAGTTGGACAAAACATGGCACATGAATATATTTTTATGAAGGTATCTCGTGTCTAAATACAACGCAAACCTTCTACTCCAAACATTTTGGAAATGTCGCTCTTCAGAGTAAAAACATGATTTATTATAATGTGCAGGATACTAATGAAAGTATTCTTCAGATAAACTACTGTTTTTCTACTGAAAATGAGTTTAAAATGTATGCACTAAAAATTAATATCACAGCAGAACAGCAGCGGGTTAGGACTGTCAGATACTATATTATTATGGTTTCATAGCACAACTTACTCAAAAGGATGCATAATTACCTATTAAGTAACAGTTTCACATACTAAATACCAGATAAAATATAACAGCATTTTTACCTCTTGAGATTTTATTTGAGGCTTTATTGTAACAGGTGGTGTTTTTGGCCGTACTGTTTCTATCAAGAGGGAAAAAAAAGGGTAGATTACATTTAAATATAAAAAGATCTCATTTAATCTGCATAGCTATTAAGTGTACACGGAAATATCATATTTTAAGTTTTAAGGAATCCTGGTCGTTAAAGGCTGAATTCAGCCATAGGTGTAGCATTTGCAACAACAAAACGGAAGACAAGCAATTTTCTATTCTTAATTAAGGCAGGCAAATTTAGCAAACCATTTCCTCATTATGACTCCAAAGTTAAATCACAGAAACCCCTCTGCCCCTCAAAATGATCCAAAGAACTACATAAATAGGAACAGCTGGGAATCTGAAAGAATGTCTTCTATAAAACACTTACAGATTGCACCCATGTCACATGATCTTTAAAGTTACAAAGGTGTAGACTTGGTCATGAAATCCAGTTACTGCCCGTCATATAAGTTCCCACACTCCCATGGTTGGGTACTACTACTGATATGGGCACTAGTTAGCTCTTAGGTATATGGGACTACATCTGTACACACACCCCTAAATGCACATGAAAAGAGTGCTCTGCAGCCTTACCTTCTTTCACGCAGGCAAAGGAAGTCACTGAAAAACATAAACCCTAGAAGCCGTTCCCAATTTCCTAAGAAAACTCACTGTGCATTCTGTATTTAGTAGCATGGTGCTAGGAAGACAACGATTGTTTACAAGCAAGGACAGATCTTTTCTCCTGGCAGGTAAAGGAACACCCCAGCTTTCCTCCTCGTGCAACTAGGAGAGGAGGAAGAGTCACAGTAAAGAGCCAGGTGGCTGCAAGAACAATTAACATACTGGGCAGGTTGTGGTAGTGATGGAGTGCTTGCTTAGCAGTTCTATTTGTTTAAACATGCAAAGCAGCTCTGAGCTTGCAGCTCTGCTTACGGCAGCGTGCCCAGGTGGACCCTTTCTGCTGACTCAGCAATTTCTGAAGGGGGGGAATTTTTTCAGGTTTAATTTTTAAAATTAAGATCAGCTCTAATTAAAATAATTCCCTAATTCGTAGCTGTCACTGCTTATACAGCTCATCTACTCAATGCCCACTGGTCTGTCCCATCCTCTCTTTTCCTTCCCCTTCCCAGTCTTCAGAGGCTCTGTTACCGCACCCAACACCGCAGCGAACGATGCTCCAGCACTCCCTGCTCGGGGAAGCTGTACAACATGGCACTAACTCTTCGCTGTTCAGCACCGAGTGCCCAAAGCACCGTGCAAGAAAGGTGCCTCAAGCTCCACCTGCTGCTCTCATGCAGAAGCGGCGCAGCAGCTCTGCGCTGGGCCATGCACCAGTCTGATGTGACCAACATACCACCAGCGCTGTTCTGCATCTACGGGCCTGGCATCACCTCTCCCACTGCTGATGTGCTCTCTGCCCCTGAGGTAACTTCATTCCCAAGTAAATAGTTACTAACACCTGGAGAAGGACTAGAACTTGGCATTTTGTTATAGATCTTACAGTCTCTACGCTAATACGAGCAATGTCTTCCACCTTGTCCCTTCTTTTTTCCTTTCACATCAACCACGCTAATTTAACTTTGTGAAAACAGCAGGTAAGGAGGAGACAAGAGAGAGATAAAAATGGAAGGCAATTAATTCTATTTTATAGACATCAGTCAGCTTTAAGAAGAAACTCTGAACATTATGAAGAGTTACCAACAAGCAATTACTCCCAGTTTTAGCCTCCAATTAGGAAATACAACCTTCAAAAAGGTTATTTAAATCAAAAATAACACAGATGATTCAGAGCTTCACAAATCTATGCAATTTTCGAATCAAACAAAACTTGTATTTACTACAGTCTGGTAAATGTATCTTTGCCATTACAGAATATACAGTCATTCGGACAGTAAATTTATCTGCATATCCTATACTGGTCTTCTGAATTGTACGAGATCTGCAACAGATCAGAAGGCAGTGCCTTTTTTTTTTTTTTGGCGTGTTTTTTTTTTGTTTGGTTGGTTTTTTGTTGTTTGTTTTTTTTTTTTTTTAAATTAAGACATGTTTTGTTTTCAGTCACAATGGTAATTTTACTAGAATAACTCTTTGGGTATTATCCAGCAACTTTCTCTTTGACTGGCAATTTCCAAGGGTTTGGATGACTCAAAGATAACAGTTTTGTTGATCAGTAGGATCAGTTGCCATTTCTCCTGTAGAGTTGAGACACTTCAATTAAAACACACATAATTTGGCAAATGTGAGTACTGTACTGTTAAAAAAGAAAAGGAGGTTATGCTGCCCTAGGAACTTAAGAGTTTAAGACTACCCATTGAACTACATATTTAGCTTGCATAAAGGAAACCTTCAGCGCTGTAATTAATGACAGAGTAACTTCTATTTGTCTAGCCAGTCAGCCTCAACAGTGTCAGCTTTCTTTTTTTCTGAAATTGGTTTACTGAAGCAATGATATGCAGAAACAGAAATCAAATCAAGATCAGTGGAAAGGGGAAGCATACTGTCAGTAAACAGAATTCACAGAGAATATGGTTATAAACAACAGTGAAGAAAATACCTTTTCGCAGAATTTATGTTTCTAATCTTTCCAAACACAACTTTTTCCTCTATACAAAGGACTAAATGCAGTAGCAAATGAAAGGATCTAATACTCAAAGATCTATTGTGAGGCACTACAGAAACCAGAGAAGACAGTCACTGCCCTTAATAGTCTACAGTATAATCCTATCAGTTGGTGTAATAAAAAAACCTAGAGGAACAGAAATCCAAAAAAGATTTTAAAAAAAATCACAACAATAAAGAAATCCAAGAAAGAAAGAAAATTAGATAAATCATTTAGATGCCAGTTCGGTGCAAAGGTTTATGAAATCATGACAATCCCAGTGATTTCCTGAGTTGATGGTGCCTGCACAGGGTAACAGTAAACACAATTTGCTCATAGAAAATGACAAAAATGGGAGCTGAATATGGTGGGAGTGTAGAAGTTATATGACATGAACAGGTAAGTAGGAAACAAGCCTAAATACAGTCTGCACTGAAAGTTCAAGACAAAAGCTTTCTGTTATGATGAAAGAGTTAGTGTAGGACATTTAAGAGTAGTTCTTTTACACAAAGAAAAAAAAAATTAAGTCTTGGCTTTCACAAAAATTATCAGTTGTTTCTCCATATAATCACATTTCCTCTATTGCTTTTCTGTTTCTACAGAGAGAAAAGAACATGCTTACAAAACTATGAAAATAGTAGGAAGATTCACTATCATGTAATTCTCAACTTCATTTTTTAACCTGCACATATTTTAAATTAAAGGTATGGGAAAAAAACCAACACAAGTTCTGTACTCCTTTGCTTAAAGCAGTCTTCTGAACTATACTGAGCAAAAGAATTACATCATTATAGTAAAGACAGAAATCACGTTGGGCTATTTCATTATAGTAAACACATAAATCATGTTGGGCTATTCCTATGCTCTCTCTGTCAATCTTCCCAGGGAGGGAACCCTGGTCTCCACAGCCCACTGGTGTGTGTGGGCAATGGTTACTCTCCTCAAAGGCTAGCATACTCTGGAGGACACATAATCTGTGGTCACTTTGCATAGATTCGGCCTAGGTCTCTTCTGTGCTCCATGTAATATGCTCAAGTGAGGCCGTCATTTTTTTTAAGCTTACAAAGCCTGAAATAGCATGAGTAGTGTTGCTATGATTGACAGCATGCTGTTCAACATGGGGACATGCTGCAATGTTTGACTGTACATAGCTCATTGGGACAGCAGACAACTGTCCTGGATAAAAGAAGTCAGAATTGGTGCCTCTTGGTCTGAAGCAGATTCTGTCCTGTCAGCATTGCTTGGATTTTAACTCAGAGAAAACTACTTTGTTCATTCTAGATGAACACATGCACACTCTGAACAGAACCTATGAGAAACAGAACGACACAAACTGACAGCAAAGGCACACGCACAAAAAAAAGCTTGAGGAAACTACTACACTCCTTTCTGAAAATGTATTTTCTATGCAACATGCAAGCCTGGCTCTGTAATTCCCATTGTAACCTCCCCTTCACCCCCAGGTTCAGCTGCCTGTGTCCAAGGAGCCAAGGCTCAGCTGAGTAACCTTAGCTCAGGCTGTGCAGAAAATTACCAAGTTTTGCAAAAGAGCTGTGAGAAAGTCTGTAAAAAGATAAGAAAGGTGAAATTAGAAACTGAGGTAGGGTTAGAAAGATGGGAGCATTAGCAGTGCAAGGACTCGAGAGGAAGAATACCAATATGGAAAGATATTGTATTCGCAAAGGGGGAAAAAGAAGTCCACTTGGCAGTGATCAGTTGGTTGTCAGTCAGGCCAGCAGTGTCAACAGGACATCAGCATTAATGGATTTCATGGATGATGACAATTTATTGATATTGGGGATATAAGAATCTGTTCCAAGGTGCAGCGAAGGCTTTCTCCTTCTGCGTAATGCCTACCCAGCCTGCCAAGATTCTTCAGATGTCTTACCAGGGGTGGTGAGCTTAACTAGCTCAAGCTAAGATTTAATGAGCTACTAGTTATCTTTTGTGTCTTAGCCAGTAACTGCTTTATACTCTTTAAGCTGTATATATTCCTGCTTGCAGAATTTGTTTGCATGCAAAGATGCCCAATGATTCATAAGACGGTCAGTAAGAATAATCTGTATAAACTGATCAGTGTATCTGAAGACGCCTACGTTGAAGTGGCTTTTTCATCTCAAGGGTGAATCCCAGGTAGCCTCCTGGTCCCCATCTTCCTCCATTTCTATAATACACTGTCTGCCTTCCCACATCCTGCATGCATCTCTGCCTCCACTACTGGAGTAATTCTGCCCCCATATCACTAACTTTGTTTGGCCTGAGGCCTAAGCAAAAGCCAAGAGCAAACCATATGCCAGCTGGCTGCGTTGGCTAGTACCTCGTCTTATCAGGTGAACCAAAGGTGACAAGACAAAAAAGCACACCAGAGACCACTAGTGGTCTTGAGCTGTTATAAGCCAAGTACAAAATTTCATCTCTTGAGGTTTCCGCTCTTCTGACAAAGTTGGCTGAAACTGGAAAATGGCTTAAAAGCACTAGGAACCCCCGCTTCCCCATCTAGACAAACAGACCAAGTATCATGAGAGAAGCTCTGATTTCATAGGAAATCCAGGATAAAAATTCAATGTCACATGAATGTATACAGTCAGTATGCATGACACTAACTTGATGATCTGTGCTAAATCAAATAATTTCCATACCTTTCAGTTGACTATCCTCTTCTCTGCCCTTGTTCTCTTCTTTTCCTACTGCTTGCTGTTGAGCTGCAAGTGCGGTGAGTTGTGCAGACTGTTTAATTAGGGACACCCTGTAGAAATAATTTCTCCAGAACACCTCCTCCTTTATGCTAGAGAGAACAAACAGATTTTGATTACTACATTTGGAAATACTGTTCTTTTTACCATCTAGCAATGAAATAAAATTTACTACGCAGATGGAAGGAGTAGACATAGCTGCCTTCTAAGTAAAAACTTAGAAATTTGTGATATTAACACAGTTTAAAAAAAATTCTTCATTGTAGAAGTTCGTGATCTCTTACAAGACAGTTACAATAGACTTGAACATATAATAATAACAACAACAACAATAACAATAATTTAGAAAAAGCTTAACAGCATGCAGCGATACATAATTTGGAACAATATTATGCTGTTCCATCTCTCTTGCCAAATTATGTAAACAAACCCAACAAGCCAAATAAGCCTGTTCGGTTCACTTACTCTCTAAACCCAACATTCTATTAATGTCAAACTATATTCATTCATGTATTCCCTAGACCTCAGGTGGAAGTGGAACATCTTTGATCTATAGGCAGAAGCCATTCCTAGTGTGCTGGTTTTGGCTGGGATAGAGTTAATTTTCTTCCTGGTAGCTAGTACAGGGCTATGTTTTCGATTTGTGCTGAAAACACAGTTGATAATACAGAGATGTTTTAGTTACTGCTGAGCAGTGCTTACACAGAGTCAAGGCCTATTCTGCTTCCCACCCCACCAGCGAGCAGGCTGGGGGTGCACAAGAAGCTGGGAAGGGACACAGCTGGGACAGCTGACCCCAACTGACCAAAGGGCATATGATGTCATGCTCAGCATGTAAAGCTGAGGGAAGAAGAAGGAAGGGGGGGACGTTTGGAGTGATGACATTTTGACTTCCCAAGTAACCGTTACGCGTGATGGAGCCCAGCTTTCCTGGAGATGGCTAAACACCTGTCTGCTGATGGGAGGTAGTGAATGAATTCCTTGCTTTGCTTTGCTTGCGTGTGCAGCTTTTGCTTTCCCTACTAAACTGTCTTTATCTCAACGCAAAAGTTTTCTCACTTTTACTCTTATGATTCTCTCCCCCATCCCACCGGAGGGGAGTGAGCGAGTGGCTGTGTGGTGCTTAGTTGCTGGCTGGGGTTAAACCATGACACCTAGTTTGCAGCAGAACTATTTCACTGTCTTCACACCTTTCAGCATGTCTGAAGGACCTTCAGTAACTAGAAACTGCCATCTTGGAAAAGACCAGCTGTGATAAGTGGGTCTATCCCACTTCTTAGGTAACATTTCCCTCCGATAATCCTCCAGTAAGCAAGAAAAGACCCAACTGTAACCCAGAGGGAAGAGAAGCCAGAAATGGCAAGGCCTGTGGGGAGGAATGTGTGTAAGTCAAAAAAGAAAGAAGAGAGTGAAGTTATCTTCCTGCCCATTCACGCAAACAGTGACTACTGAGACTAAGAACAGAAAAAAACCCAACCTATTAAGCAATGGGGTAGGATAGGCAAGGATAGCATGACCAGAGGCTGAAGACAGAGCATCAGAGACAGATCTGATGAAGACCTAGAATACGGGCAGAGCTTTAGGACTGACAGCAACAAAGAACAGCGGGGAAGGGGGTAAATAAAATAAGGAGCTGGGAAGGCTTATAAAAGGAGGAGATTTAAGATAGAAAAGCGCACAAAGAAAGATGTTTTCTTTCCTGTTTCCATCCTCAGACAAGAGACTAATGTTGGGAACTCCTACTTAACAAGAATGTTGACCTATGAAACAAGCTTAAGGAGCAGAGTCTGGGACTGGGCAAGGAAGAACAGTACTGGAACAAAGCTGGGATCAAGAAGCCATACTGGAACAGGCCATAACTGCTGGAACAAAGACCTTACGGATCTTTTAGTTAGGTCCACTAGAAAGAAGGCAGTCACAACACAGAGCTTTTCCCATTGCCTATTCAAAACCAGTTTTTCTTGCTTGCATTGCTGCTGTTTTGTGATGCATTCTTTTAACATTTCTCTATGGGGCCTCTGACTATCTCTAATAACCTTTTTGGGGTGTCAGTCACACCAATAGGTCTGAACGTTTTTGTTGCTGCATTTACCTCTGGGAAAAAGATTTTCAATTAATTTAGCACACTGGACATGGAAAAATTTAAGGTCTCTCCCATACTTAAGTCAACAGGTCCTTATTAGCTCTGAATGTCTAACAGACCTACTTCTGTTCGTTCCTCTAATTGCTAAGCTGCAATGCACATGCAATATTCCATGCATTCGAAATTAGCAGATATAAAACACATACAGAGGAAGTAAATAAATCAAAAATTGAAGGAAGTGAAAAGAAAAAGGAGTAATTTATGAATATTTACAGACACATTAAAAGTACAACCATACATAGTTACAGCAGAAATTACTTACTGTTTGGGAACGAGATCAAACCTCATCCTATTGAGAAGTTCATCTTCTTGTAACATCACCATTGCAACAGGGTACATTTGATCAAAGTCAAAATTAAACTGCACACCTGCTGGAGGATCCCGCAGAAAATTTCGTTTATCCTTTGAAGAACATATTTATGGTCATTAACTGATATCAGAAAAAGGATACCATATTTCACACACAAGACCAGCAAAGCAATCCCACTTCCCCCATAATCCTATCGTACCAAAAAGCTGCAAAGCCTTTATAAAAATAAAAAATTATATTGGGAATCTACTTTGGCTCAAGTTAATACTGAAAGAACTATTTACTCTTGCACATGGTCAGTGCAGTGACAGACACATTAAAAGAAGTATATTGAAAATACATAATTTAATAATGCCAGCCAAACTTACTTTGAAAAAAAAGGAAGTTTTAACCTCTCCAACAGAAAAATTTCAAATCTTACAGGAAATGAAATACTTACTGCTGATAAGGCCAGTATTTGCTGTTGAATTGTCTCTTCTTCATTGCTGTCTACCCAGGGAGGCACTGCTGCTTCTATTATTGAAAGGAGGAAAATAATTGCATGTGTATTACTTTTAAAAAAACAAAAAAACCCACCTTACATAAAGTAACATATAATGTCACAAAAATAAGCAGACTTACATCAGTAAGCCAATTCATTGTTCCTTCTTCCTAAACTAAGCTCATGGCATAAGAAAGAAACTCTAGGAATGGATCTTTGCTTATCAGAGGTAAAAAAAAAAAATTAAAGTTGCTGATTTCTGCTACTGTAGAATTAAAACTGTGGGGATTTCTTTGCAGTCTGTACAGTCAGAACTTGGTGCCTCTTTGCTTAGTTACTGAAGTAGTGCTGTATAACTGGTTAAACTGCCTGCAAATAGGAATGTCTAGATACCCTTTAAACATGTAAACTTTGTCTAAATTAAGTTTTCCAAGTCATTTACTATTGTATTAATTTTCTACCACCCAGAAGACACCAATTCTTTAACGATGGAGAAAAATAAGTTATAAATTTGTTATAAATTACAACATGTAATACACTGGATAAGCACACTTGAGTTCAGCTGTTTTATATATTTACACAGATACTTCCAAAATAGTTCTGTAGGCTGTATATAAAGGAAAATAAACTATTGTAGATGTATAGAAATCTATTAATCTCTTCACTGTCAATGCAAATTCAGCCTACAGAGACATTATGATGCATCTGTAACAGTGAACAAATAATTCTTGTGCACATAAAGCTAACAATGCTGATTTGCCTATGCACCTGAGATCAGCAAGATCTTTCACCCACACGAATTCACATCTGATGCTAATGCTTCTTTCAGTTAGGCCATCTGTTACTCTTTCTTTTGTCAACCTAGCTACCTATTTTCATGAAACTTGCAGAAATATAGTAACAGATGCCAAAGTTTACTAACAGAGACAAAAAGATAGAAATACAGACAACACAATCACATAAGCAATCTTGCAAGAAGAAACCAGACTAACATACTAACTACAGACAGCATGAAAAATTTTATCATGATCCATTTAAAACCAGTCATTTGCAAAATTAATAATAGAGCCACTAATTATTCAAACTCTCAGAAATTATTGCATTCAGGTAACACATTGAAAGAGATAAAAGCCAATGATGAAACGCAACGTAGAAAAAAAAAAGTGCTTATTTTAAAGTCTCAAATAGATGCACTGATGTCAATAGTACATGGGTGGGTAACTCAAAGGATTTAGATCACACATAATTGTAAAGCAAATGACTTATGGGAAAGCAGAAGAGCAATTATGCCTTTAATGTAAGCAGAGCAACTCCTACAGCGAAACTAATTAAATACTACAGTGCAAACCCTAACCCACGTTTTTCATTTCATTATGAAAATGTGACATAATTGCTAAAGCTCAAAAGAAAGGTAATCAGCATGTTTGTTTTCAATTAATACACAGGCTTAAGATTCAAAACAATAAAAGATCAGCTTTGTTAGCACAGTGATCTTTGAGTTAATTTCATAAAGCTGAATTTGGATAAAAAGGCAAATCTAAACCAACTAGATAATGTAACACTAACCTTAACCTTAAGAAAGTCATCTTCCTATTCCACAATATATGTTAAGTTCCACCATAATGTGTTTCATTAAACAGAGTTTTCATAGATTAGGTTTAGATATACCTCAATTGTCCAGCTTCCAGCAAGTTTTAGCTTATGTAATGTTATGCATGATCAAAAAAAGCATACAATACCTGATTTTTTTGTTTGCTGCTCTTGGACAAATTTTTTCTGTTCCTTCTGAAAATCTCCAATAATTGTCTAAAATAAAAATTAGGGAACCAAAATAGAAAAAAATGTCATTCCTCTTGTTTCACGTTCACTCTGAAAGTACTTTCAAATACACTGCAGTATCATATTCTTATATCCCTGGTGGCTCTTTTTGTAAGTTAATTAAAGGTGTTTCCTGTAAATCATACATTCCCCTTTACTGAAACATTTGATTTTGCCTTTAAAAGTTTAAACTATTGTGTATGTTTGCAAAATTATATTTATAGTTTTATCAAATTCAGGGGACAAAAAAAAAAGGAAAATCCTAGCTGATAATTTGCACATCTATGCATATACACTTACCGCCTTACCATGTCAAATACAGACAGCATAGACTAACTGTTTAGACCTATTTAAACATGTTTTTAAAGCATTAAACACTTAAAGATACCCTTGGCCTTACAGCAAGTTTCAAGAGTTGCCTAAGAAATATATCCATTGCAATAAATTGGATTTGTAAAATTGTTAAGTATGATTTTCAGAATGTCTGCTTAGCTGACATAAAATCATTTCTCCACTTATGTTCTTGACAAACTTTCATCAAAAAAATATGTTCAGAAATATCCTATATTGAATTTAGAATTAAAAAATGAAGAATGGTCTCAGAAGTCGTTATGCCATAATCTAGAAGTAACAATGCAAATGTTGTTCTGTAGTTGAAAGCAGACGCAAAAAACCATGAAGCTAGAAATTAATATTTAAACCACTTGCAAAATACAAATTTTAAGCAGTGAGGTCTATGGCTTAACATGTTGGTGTAAGACAAAAGCTTTACAATTATATAGCTATAATCTGTTTCTCCCCTATGTAAACTTATTAGTCAAAACAGGGAATTCATATTACTCTAAGGCATTCACAGAAAAAAGAAAATAGTAGTTTAGGCATAAAACACGCTGGAAGTACTTAGCTACAGTTTCTTATAAGCATTATTATTTGTGTATTAAATTACCAAATAACCTTCTTACTGGATTTTTCCTTTTTGATGTGGATCAAAATTACGTTAGACTCTAATACACTGTAGTAGGAAATAGAACTCTGCTATGATATATAGACAGCTGTCACTAAAAAGTCAGTGAAATCTGGAGACAAAATTTGACCATAACAGAAATTTAAAAGTGTCATTTGATGACTAATTTGGAAGACAACGTGAAAACTAATTATATCAAGAAATTTAATTTCACTGTATTAAAAAAAAAAACAAACAAACAAACAAAAAACCCACACTTTAGTTCCCCTGAGGGGGTGTTTGAGAGACAGGAGCAGGAGGAGGGGTCTGGCTGCATCTCCCATGTCTGGGACACACAGTCCTACTACAGCTGGGTTGGTTTTGGGCAGTTCGCTTTCCCTTTCCCTTCCAGGCTACCCTTGCTAAAAACACAAAACATTATGTAGCTCTTATTGCTGCCTTTTTTTTTTTTTCTTTCTGCCAAGTTCTTGACTTAAAGCACTGGAAGAACACTTGCTGGCAGAAGTTAAGCAACTGGAGCTGGCAGCCAGGAACAGAGAAGGCAAGAGATAAGTGGCGTGGTAGAGGTGGCAGGGAAGAACAGGACAATAGTAAGCCGTTTCATTAACTCACTAGGTCTTATGAAACCATACCTGTATAGCTCTAGGGTCTTAGGATACAATATCCACAAAGCTGAATCTTGCTTCAGAAATGCATTTAAGACACAGGCTATGGCATTCCTCTTTCCACCTAAATAAACTGGGGGAAAAAAACCCAACCCACACATCTCCCAGATCTCTCCAACTGCCTGTCTCTACTAACTTTTCCAACCTTTCCTCCTATGTCAGCATTTTTCATATTTTCTTCTGGTCTTTCTCCAGTGTATCTACATCCTGAAGGAATGGAACACAGGTGCAGTACTGAGTAAAGCAAAGTGACCATTTTTTTTGGCATGTCTATTCTGAATAAATATTTCAGTTACATCATTTATCATGACAGGAGATACCTGCTCTTGACACATGTAATTCCTAAAGCCAGCTTAAAGAAACGTTATCACATGCTAGATTTGCTATACATTACAACAACAGTAAGCAAGCAGATCTTTCAGATCAAGTATCTAGAAATAAAATACCTTATCAATGATACTGTCAATTTTTCCTTCTTCTACAGACTTCTTTATCGTATGTGCTGTTTCGGCAACGGATTCAGATATCTTTTTTGTAGCAGCAGTGGCAAAATTGAAGAGGTAACCTTTCACAGAAGAGAAGAGAAGGAGCTGAAAAAAGATCTCTGTACATCCAGTTCTCTTACTAGATTTTCCTTTCTCTTTAGACGTTTGGATAGCTACCTGAAGTCTTCTTTCAAATTCATTTAACCCAGCTTCTGACCTACAAAGAACTAAAATCCTATTTATCCTTCTCTAGTTCATATTCTTTAAATCATGATCAAACTGTATGTTTGATCACAACTTTCTGTAAAACAAACTTTGATACATGAACCTTGTTTACTAAATAAAACATTCCTAATGGTCCTTGAAATATTGCTTACCAATGACTTTTCTGAAGCAATGTCTCTTTCCTAATTTAAGTATTTCAGAGACATTAAGCAATAAAGTAACTTTACCAGCAGTATTAAAACAGAATTACACTTTTTTAAGAAAATGTATGTGCACAATAAAGTCTCACGAAGGCAGCAAATGCATGAAAAATTTTAGGCAAGTAACACTTGAGATTCCTTCAAAAGTCTTAAGACAGAAGCTTGCTCTTGATGTTTGCCCTTTTCTATTTTGCATTGCCTTCCTCTTTTTAGCTCCGTGAGAAACACTGTGGCCCTGTTTGCTTATTTTTCTGAATACGTTCAAAAATATTTTCAAAGACTAACTAGCACTTTTTGTATTAGCAGTGCTGAAGTGAAGAAAGGTGGCAGGGAAAGAACTACGTAGCATGAATGGTTGCCTTGTATTGTTCATTTTTAATAAGGAGAACAAACTTGCAAGCAGCAAGACGTATATCACGACCCTTCAGAAACATTAAATATCAGTTTATTGACAAAGGATCTTAAAACAACATTGGCTTTGTTTATGTCTCAGATAATGACATGATGTCACAAGCACTGTTTACATTTGAACAGGTGTATTATGACTGTAATATCACAGTTGCAGTATATACAATGATACAATGTCAGTAAGTGCCATAGTAAATATAATAATATAATAATTTCAGAGGGATCTAGATAGATTGGGCAATCATCAATGGCATGAAATTTAACAAGGACAAATGCTGGATTCTGCACCTAGGATGCAGTAACGCTGGGCACAAGTACAAACTGGGAGAGGAGTGGCTGGAGGGCAGCCCTGCAGAAAGGGATCTGGGGGCACTGGTCAGCAGCAGGCTCACTGCGAGTCAGCAGCATGCCCTGGCAGCCAAGAGGGCAAACCGCATCCTGGGATGCATCAAACAGCATCACCAGCCGGTCAAAAGCGGTGATTATCCCGCTGTATTCGGTGTTGGTGTGGCCTCACCTCAAGTACTGTGTGCAGTTCTGGGCCCCACAATTTAAGAAGGACGTGAAGGTCCTTGAATGCGTCCAGAGGAGGGCAACAAAGCTGGTGAAAGGGCTGGAAGGCATGTCCTATGAGGAGCGGCTAAGGACTTTGGGCTTGTCTAGTTTGGAAAAAAAGAGGCTGAGGTGCGACCTCATGGCTCTCTACAGCCTCCTGAGGAGGGGAAGTGGAGAGGGAGGTGCTGAGCTCTTCTCCCTGGTATCCAGTGACAGGATGCATAGGAATGGTTCAAAGTTGCGCCGGGGAGGTTCAGACTGGACATGAGGAAGCATTGCTTTACCGAGAGGGAGGTCAAACCCGAGAACAGGCTTTCTAGAGAGGTGGTCAATGCCCCAAGCCTGTCAGTGTTTAAGAGACATTTGGGCAAGGCCCTTAGAATCATACAATCGTTAAGGTTGGAAAAGACCTTTAAGATCATCAAGTCCAACTGTTAACCTATCACTGCCAAGTCCACCACTAAACCATGTCCTCGAGCACCACATCTACCCATCTTTTAAATACCTCCAGGGATGGAGACTCAACCACTTCCCTGGGCAGCCTGTTCCAATGCCTGACCACCCTTTTGGTGAAGAACTGAACACAGTACTCGAGGTGCGGCCTCACCAGTGCCGAGTACAGGGGCACTATCACCTCCCTGGTCCTGCTGGCCACACTAGTCCTGATACAAGCCAAGCTGCCATTGGCCCTCTTGGCCACCTGAGCACACTGCTGGCTCATATTCAGCCGGCTGTCAGCCAACACCCCCAGGTCCTTTTCTGCCAGGCAGCTCTCCAGCCACTCTTCCCCAAGCCTGTAGCATTGCCTGGGGTTGTTGTGACCCAAGTGCAGGACCCGGCACTTGGTCTTGTTGAACCTCATACAGTTGGCCTCGGCCCAACGATCCAGCCTGTCCAGGTCCCTCTGTAGGGCCTTCCTACCCTCCAGCAGATCAACACTCCCACCCAACTTGGTGTGGTCTGAAAACTTACTGAGGGTGCACTCAGGCCCCTCACCCAGATCATCAGTGAAGATATTGAACAGGACCAGCCCCAACACTGAGCCCTGGGGAACACCACTCGTGACTGGCCGCCAACTGGATTTGACTCCATTCACCACCACTCTCTGGGCTCGGCCGTCCAGCCAGTTTTTAACCCAGTGCAGAGTGCGCTTATCCAAGCTGTGATCAGCCAGCTTCTCCAGGAGAATGCTGTGGGAGAGAGTGTCAAAGGCCTTACTAAAGCCCCAGTAGACAACATCCACAGCCTTCCCCTCCTCCACTAAGCGGGTCACCTTGTCATAGAAGGAGACCAGGTTAGTGAAGCAGGACCTCCCTTTCATAAACCCATGCTGGTTGAGCCTGATCCCCTGGTTGTCCCACATGTGCCACGTGATGGCACTCAGGATGATCTGCTCCATGACCTTTCCCGTCACCGAGGTCAGGCTGATAGGCCTGTAGTTCCCTGGATCCTCCTTCCGACCCTTCTTGTAATAACATGCTTTTAACTTTCAGTCAGCCCTGAAGTGGTCAGGCAGTTGGACTAGCTGATCGTTGTAGGTCCCTTCCAACTGAACTGTTCTATTCTATTCTAATTATAGGGTTAGTAGTAATAGTGGATCTAAACTGCATAGTACCTACCAAAGATATATTTGAGGCACTAATAAGAATGCAAAGCACATGGGATGATAAGAATATTTCAGTTATTCCAGAAAATCAACTTTGACTTTTACACAGGGGATTTTAAAAAGAAAAAACAACCCAGCACTTCCATTTCAAACAAACATAAACCCACCTTCCTTCTCAAGATGTCACAAAAAATTCCAGTTTCCTTACAGGTTAGAAATATAACAAATAACCTTACCATGCAAAAAAAATTAAGTTGTTTTAACACACAGTTGTTAGCCACTGGTAGAACGAGTTACTTTGGAATATTCACGTCACCTTTTGGAAAGCTGACTGTTTTGTGGCGTATAAAATATTTTCTCTTTAACAATATCAGCAAATCAATACTGCCAAGCGCAGAGGTCTAGCCAGCTCTCAAGCAAGCCAGTATTTTATATATAACTTGCATTTTTAAGTCACAGAATGGTGGCAACCAAACTTCCTTGAAGTACTTGCTAGCATCTTTCATACCTGTTATCAGGCTTTACAACACACCACAGGCTTCACAAGTGTATATTTTTTTTTATACCATGTGAAGCATGTGGTGTGTTGTAAAGCCTGATAAGCCTATCTTCTACACTTTAGATAGGGAAATATATACTGTCCCCCTTATCACAGTAGAGGAAGCAGCAGCCTACTGGATTGTTTCCTCCCTACCAGCTTTTACCAGTCATTTCATATACACCTGGAAACTTTCTCATATACAATTGTTTTAGATGCAAAAGGTGCCAAAACATTCGCTGTCCAGCGACGTTGTGTTATTGTTGGGCAAAGTGGTTTTGTCCAGTCCCGGAACCAGTCTGAAGAACAAGATGCTTTTTATTTCCATTAAGGGCCAATATTCTTCTGAACCGAGGTACTTGTAAAACCTCAGTAAGAGGTGGTACTTAGCCTTAGAAAAATAGAATCAGTGGTTGAAAAGCAACACCTCCACTTTCAAATGACCAAGAAGGTTTCCCTCCCTCTTACAAATCTATGTCTGTATTAAGAATGTGTATCTAGCAATATTTCTATTATTAGTTCACATTGACAAATTCTCCTAACCTTTGTAATGATGTGATAATGAGCAAAAAACAATGTATGTAAGGCTTCAGTTTTACCAGTAGAATTCTTTATGTGCTAGGGGAGTCTTTCTACACAGCTACCCTGGTTGTTAGTTATGCAGATGTTTCTAGAGTAATCATGTGTTGCAACAGTGACATCCAAATCCTTACAAAAAAGCCTTTCCACTACAATCTTCTCTGGTGTCACAGACAATGAATCCATGAATCACTAAACCAAATTATGACTTCCAGAGCAAATTATATTTCTAACAGTCAATACTTATTCTTCCCCTGAAAATTCAAAGTCTTTTCTTCCTTCCTGAACAACCAGAGTGACTGCCAGATTAGGATCAATTTACAACAACCAGACAAGTATTTGACCAAGCTACACAGATAATCTGCTGCAGCTTGGGTAGCCTAAGGCAAAGCACAGTAAAGAACTATCTCAGACTAGCCTTTGAGATGATACTGATCCAGCATTTCAGAGCACCAGTATGAAGACACATTAGCAACGAGCATGGAGCTGTACTTTGGATTAATTTATCTAAGAATCTACTGTAGTAAGGCAGAATTCTTACCTATAGCAAATTACAGCCTTGCCTCATTACATGAGTTCAACAAAATAATCAAACCCCATTACTTTCCTAAGAAAAATCACAGAAACCCCACACCAATTTATGAAGTACGTTATTCTATATGTATACATCATTTCTCCCACAGTGACAACAGAACAGATACTTAAAGAAATGCTGTTCATTTAGTAACAATTCTGAAAAAGACAATAACTGAAAGAAACATTTGCAGCCATTCACTTAGTTCATATTTTAATATCTAAGTTTTTTAAAATGTTGGTTTTTTTTTTTTTAATCTCCAGTGAGGCAACATCCTTTAACAGTGCACAGAATCGTTAGCAACTTAATCAAATACTCCTTATTGTCACTAACTGCTATTTAAAAAGAATCTCAGAAATGCAGAAAAATGAAGATCAAATTAGAGGACTAGGTCACTTCCAAACTTCCAGCTTTAGCAATTGCATAGGATTGCTTCAGAACTGTGGAAGAGACTGCACAAGCTCCATGAAAAATTATGCGGTAGTGATGCATGCCATAGACTGCAGTTAACAAATATCATTTAAAAGACATGCAAAACAAAGATATGAGAAAATGTAAATTAAAAAAGGGTAGGGAAAAATGACTTTTCACACTTCTTCACTGACATCATTTTCCATACTAGCTAAACTGACCTGAATTACCATTTACATCTGGAAAGATATGCTTCAGAACTGTTTTGGTTTTTTAAGAGAGTATTCTGGTCACATCAAACCTGTGTTCCCCATTTTGCATCACTATGGAAGCTACATTGGAGTTGCAGCTATTTAGATGAAAAGTAATTTTTCTTTTACAGTTGCTGAACTGAGAATAAACATGCTTAACTCCTCTTAAAGCCTACCTATAACTGTTTAGTTCAACTAAAGCTTTGGTTTATGTGCCAATGGTAAGTACTGGTCACTTCTCCAACCCCTAAACGTGCATTAAACCGATCTGCCTTTGCTTCTCCAGTCGCTAGCCTGCCATCAGCAGCAAAATTCCCTTAGTGGGATAAGACTACTGTTTTATTATTTTAAAACAGACCCATACCAACACTCCCCACGTACAGATGCCTGGGCACGACACACCCCTCCAACAAGCGAAGCTATTCTTTTCCTCAAGCCTCCCGCTTGCACGAAGGCCCCCGCAGCGATCTGTGCGGGAGGGGCAGGCGCCCCACACCTCTCCGCTGCGGCCCAGGGCGCGGCGGGGGCACCTGGCCCGCGGGGAGCCGCAGGGGCAGCGCGGGGGGCGCCTTCTGCTCAGGTGCGGGCGTGCCCCGGGGCCGGCTGTGCCGGGTCGCCTCCGCCCCGCTCCCCCCGTCAGCACCGGCCTGCGAGGGCTGGACACTCACTGCCGAGTCCCTTGGCCTGGCTGAGGAGCGCCTCCGAGTCCACCTGCGGCTCTGCCTGCTCCGAGCTCTGCACGGCCGGCTCCGCGCCCGCTGCCGCCTCCTCCTCCTCCGCCGAGCTGCTCCTCTCCTCGGCCGACAGCAGCTTCTCCTCGCCCGCCCGCTCCAGCCCCAACCAGCTGCCCAGGCCGCGCAACATGGCGCAGGAGCGGCGGCGGCGGCCGCACTCGGCCGTTAACAGACGCTCCTAAGGCCCAGGGGCGAGCCGCTCGGTATGCGGAAGCCCGGGCCGCCCGCTCCTTCCGCGTACGCCACTTCCGCCCGTGGCGGGGAAGGGCGGCGCTCGAGCCTGCCTCCCGCGCCGCCGCAGGTGGCGGCTCCCCGCGGCCGCCGGGGCTCTGCGCTGCCTTCTCCCTCCCCGCGGGGCAGCGGCGGGCGGCCGCCCCGGCCTTTCGCCTGCGGTGCGGGGCGCTGCCGCGGGGCCTCGCCTTCCTCGGGGAGGTGGTGCCGCCGCCGCCGCCGCCTCCTCCCCCGGGGGTTCGTTTCGGCTTGGCCACCCCCGGCGGTGACCCCGCGGCCGTTACCGGGCGGCGGGCGCACCTCAGCTTGGCGCTCGGGCCGTTGGCTGGAGCGCCCGCCGTTAAAGACAAAAGGGCCGCGCGGGCGGTAAGTCACAGGCCGCGCTCCTGCTCCGCTCCGCCGTCCTGCCGCCCGCCCGGCCGGGCCTGCCTGGAGCGGCCGCACGCCGACGGCCCTTCCCGCCCCGCACCTGGACCGCGGCCCGAGCCGCCCGCCGCCGCCCTGAGGTGACGGCCGCCCGGCTGCTGGCGAGGGGCAGGGGGAGCCCCCCTCCGGGGCTGGGCTGCAGCTCACTTGTTGCTGTAGTGCGGCGCGTTTGGGGCGGAGCGCTCCGAAATCCCCGCTGAAGACAGCAAGTGTCTGTTGATTAGACCGAACGGAGAAATTCGTGTTCCTCTCTGCTTGTGCTGATTTCCAGTTCCCAGCAAAATGTTTGCTTCCAGGATGCTCTTTTTGCTTTCCCTCCCCTAGCTCTCTCCTTCTCCTTTTACAAGTGACTTCCCAGACCACCTGGAGTTCTTTGCTTCTGTTGCAAGTAAACACCGTGTTTCCTTAAGCTGCTGGGAAATCACTGTTCTTGCTAAAATCACAGCGGACTTTTCGTTTTGGTTCCTGTAAGCAAGGTGATCGGCTTTAAGAGTTTTGAAGTGGCACATACTCAAGATTTACACCTGTTGAATTAATTTCTCCCCCCATCCCCCCTTCTTTTTCTGGAAGTAGGTTTGAAAATGGCTTAGATGATTATGAAATGTTAATGTTGACAACCACATTAGCTGATGAAAGAAGAGTCTAAAACAGAGGAGGTAGGCTCCAAATCCTAAAATCTATGCTATTAAAAAAAGGTTACTTATTAAAATTAAATAGCAGGGAAAAGTTAATTCCTGATGGTTGTAGTCTTTTTGTCTATGTTGACAAGGAAATAATAGTTTGTAAATTCCTGTTATCAATCATAAGAGCATTGATAACAAGCATTGTTACATTCTTGAACTCTGCCTCCTGAAGATCCAGGCCTTATTTATGTTACTTCAGTATAGTAAGAGGAAGAGCTGCAATGTTTGTCCACTAGCGGCTGGTTACTGCCAGTGTTTGAAGAACCCTACAGCTTTGATTTATCCTGAGCACTGTTAGATCATGTGCTGTTGTTGCATGTTACTTTGAACAAATTAGGTACTTAAGTAAGGAAATATTTTCTTGACCCTAGAATTTTTGCTCTGTGGTGAGCCATGCTGTCATTGTTCAAAAATTATTCCAGTGATTACCCTCCACTGCTGCCTGAATGTAATGTGAATGCAATTATGGGTGAGATACACACAACATCATCCTGTTTCAGATGGGGTGGAGAAATGGTGGCAAAATCTATGCTTGTGTCAAAGCCAGGTGAAAGCTGGTGGGAGTGTCTCCTCATCATCTATTTTAATAGTTCTGGATCCCCTATCATTCGTACCTCTACACAGTGCAAGCTGTCATAAATATATTAGCATCTATTAGATTATTCCCCCTCAATCCTATGGTTTGCCTAGTATGATACTTGAATCTCTTTAGTTCATAGTGGGTCCTTTTTTTTTTTTCCATTTTAATTATCCAGGCTTCTTATAAACAATGAAATTTTCAAGAGAGGAAGTTTCTGTATCTGGATAGCCATTGTTGCTTATGCTAGTAGTATTTTAGAGCACTGTGAAATATGATGTATCTGATCAAGGCTTCAGCACCATAATATGCATTAACCATCATGTTTATGTCTTCAGGATACAGTGTTTGTGAGTACTCATAGTTGCAGTTCCTTCTTGTGAAGAATCATTTACTTCACGTTCTAGACAGGGAAGCAGAGGCTCTGACAAGTTGGGCATGTTGAAGGCCACCTGCCATAGCTCTCAGAGCTACGCTATCCAGGGTTGCTGTTCTGAATTCAGGATGCTAACCTGGGTCATAACATCAGATGTTTCTCTAAATCTGAAACTTTAAACAGATACAATGTTGTTTTCTAGAACCGCATCATATCTTACTCTGCATCATAGTCCAGAGATGCTAGGTGATTCTTTTTCTGATTGTTTCTCACACAGTAATTACCTGGAGAGGGAGAATGGGTAGGCATGTGAAGAAAGGACTCTAGGCTCTTGAGCAGTAATGTACTGTAGTATAAATATGGACATTTTGGTTCAGTTTTTCTTTTGTGGTTTCATGTTCTATTGATCTGTAGGATATTGTAAGACTTTTGGTGAAATACTTGATACACTGTGAGTTGGAGAAGCGAAAGCTGCTGAAAAATTGGGTGGATGCTATAACATTCTGATTTTAATAGATATTTGAAGCTACGGTTACTATTTTTGAAGGTAAAGCTACTGAGCAGAGAATGTGAGTGTTCTGGCTAATGTAGCAATGAACAATCTGTGAGCTAACTTCTCAAAACACATGTGAAATGATTAACTTCTTTAATTTAGAAAGAAACCAGGGTGAGATTCATCTTGCCTGACTTGTGGTTCTAAAAGTTAGCTGGCTTTTCCTGTACCAGTAGAGGAACAGGCCAGGTGAACTGTGCTTCTCTTTGGCGTCTCGACAGGGCAGTGTATCAAAATGGTATCTGTTTTTCCACTGGCTGCGGAGTGAACTTAGGTGCTCAGCTTACGTACTGGTGTATAGGCTGGGAGAGATGAATCCTACTCCCAGGTTCCGAAATGGTGATTTTGTTTTTTGTTTCTGAAGGTCATTTCAGCTTAGATTCTTTGCATGCTGAGACTGTGTTCTTTCCTGGCATGAATTTGCATTCATCAGATGTACATCTTTGTCATTTTAGATTTCCAGCTTGAGATCAGTGTGCTGGTGCTGATTTTCCGATGAAGTACATCCTGGTAACTGGTGGTGTCATCTCAGGCATTGGCAAAGGGATCATTGCAAGCAGCATTGGCACCATACTGAAATCATGTGGTCTACGTGTCACTGCAATCAAAATTGATCCTTACATAAACATAGATGCTGGAACCTTTTCACCATATGAACATGGTATGAAGGGCAGTGTTGTTCCCTTTTGCATAAATATTTGTATTCACAGTAATGTGGTGGGTTTTTTGGTTTGTTGGTTTTTTTTTTTTGAAAAACAATAGCATGGTAATTATTAGTCACTGTATGATCTATTTGGCAATGCAAATTTGTTCCTTACTATGTGTTCTCAAGGGCATTGTGTGCTCTAAGTAAAGAGAGGAGAAGCCTGTTTGGTGAAGATACTTTTATGAGTAGATGCTTCCTTCCTATAAAGTACCACTTTGTTGGGAAAATCCTAGCTCTAGGCCTTGTTCAGTCAATGCTATCTTGAGTTCAACTTGATTAAAAAAGAAAAAATGGAATAGCACTATAAAACTTTTTTGAAACTTAACTCCTCGATGATTGCTTGTGAATGCTGTTATCTGGATGTCAGTTGTCAGAGCCTCTAGCGTGTCTTCATGAGAGTTAGATTAAGTTCTGATTTTAGACAATGAGGATCTAGCCAAAACCATCAGTGAAGCTTAGAGAGCCAACTAGTGATGTCATTTTAAAGTAGATGCTTAGTTTGGTCGGTTAGTTCTCTAAGCTACGTTGGTTGTATTCACTACATTGCTGATGAGCTACAAGACAGTCTGAGATGCATTTATAATTTTCAGTGTTCTTCAGCCATCTGTCTTGCTACTTGTACATTTACTGAAAACAACAGTTTTCAACTTTCCAAAGTACCTTCAGCCAGTAGACATTCCTAATTCTTTTTATCTGTCAGATTTTGTCTGCTCACTTTTAGTTCAGACCGAAAGTTTTGAAACTGGAGATGAACATGTTTATCTCCTGAACTTAAAAAAGCCCACTTTGCTTTTTAAGTAGAGGAAGAGCGCAACACATCAGACCTCTCTCAAAAAGCCAAATTTAACTAATCCAGTAGTCCTGCACTTTCAGAATCGCATCTGGTGCTACTTAGGCAGTTGACTGTGGAAGTTATGTCTTTATCTTTGGTAATAAGACTCCTGCGATGACTTGATATTCTGAGGATGTATTCCTTCCCTGGATCAGGTACAGGGGAGAGGGGATACTATGGCTTGTAATTCCCACACAATTTTTTTTTTTTCCCCCTCTGTTCACTTAAGAGTTTCTTGCTGCTTGTGAAGAAACACTGGCTTGCTGGGTAGTAAGTAGAAATTCACACAAGCCAGAATGGCAAACCTCTTCTGTTAACGTTTTGGCAGAAATATGATTGAGTCAAAGGATTTTAATTTGGTGATTTCCAGTTAACTGAAGAGGTTTTTTTAATAATGTATTTTTTTTATTCTTCCAAGGCCTGCTTATGAGAAATGCTGGTTCCACTCTGTGTCTGTTGGCTTAAATGACAATTTAGTACAGAGGAGGTACACAGTGCCTAACAGGATCAGGCATGAATCTTCCACTCTGTTGTACACATTGAGATGTTTTTGTTAAACTGTTCATTGAAGTAGAGTGTTGTATCTTGGTGGGATGTATATTTCTGTAGTCTACACTATACCTTCAGGGGGATTGCTTCTTTTTTTTTCTTGTGCATTCGTCCCCCAGCTTGTTTAGCTGTTGATTCATTGGGTCATGGCAGAATATTTTATGGTTTTTCTGAAGAGCTTTCCAGCCTCACCTCAAGATCTAGCAACTTTAGTTGCTTCAGAAATTGACTAGATTCAGAATTTAGAGACTCTTTAGAAGTCTAAGAAAAGTCTGAACCTGAATGATATTTTTCTTAGATTTTTCAGGGTCAGAAATAACCCTCGCTGTGGACATAGTGAACTAAATATACAAGATGAAACAACTGAATAAGAAACAGTGATCATGTTTGAAGAAGCATTTATGTTCATCATAACTTTATTCCTGATCCAAGCCTTAATCATTAAGATCCAAACAACACGAATTTATAGTGAAATACTTCAAACATGCGTAATAATTCGTGCTTATAAAAGCACAGTTTTTGGCTGCCACATGTAAATTAGTGTTTTATTTGTTGCTGATTTATGATTCCTAGAGATTGGATTCTTCCCGTTAAGGATTGTAGCATGCTGTTGAAATGTTGGTTAAATATTTTTAGGTCACTTAAATATTTTGGCAATATAACTTAAATTTATTTGCAAAACTGTATGTGACTGAGGGATAGGCATTTGCTGTAAAAGTAATGACTCGGGTATTAAGTCACACAGAATGACAATGCAGATGAGTCACAGCATGTACTTTATTGATAAATCATTGTGATATGTCATTTTAAAAAAACATTTCTTCAATTTTAAGGTGAGTTTGTGGTATTCCTGCTGTCTGTTTAATAATTTCTGATTATTTTATTGCTTTTCTGTCTGTTTTCACTTTCTTTTTTCAGGTGAAGTTTTTGTATTGAATGATGGTGGAGAAGTTGACTTAGATTTGGGAAATTATGAGAGATTTTTGGACATCAATCTCTATAAAGATAACAACATCACCACTGGAAAGATATATCAGCATGTCATTAATAAAGAAAGACATGGTGATTACCTGGGAAAAACCGTTCAAGGTGATATTTTTAATTCTGTGGGATACTAGTCCATTTCACAAAAGAGTGATCAACTAGAACAAGCTTCTCCTTGCTGCATCATCTTATTCCTTTCTCCTTCCCAAGAGATATGGGCATAACCCTGTGATGTTGGGCTTCTGGGTTCGAGGAAAGGAGGAATAGAAAAAGGAGCTAGTAGTTTCCTTTTGACTTTCTGCTTATTTTCCCCCTTTTGCATGCAAAAACTGGTATGTGGGCCTAAAGTAAGATATGCTTGCCTTCTTTGACTTTGTCTTGTAGTTGTTCCGCACATCACTGATGCAGTTCAGGAATGGGTAATGAATCAGGCAAAAGTTCCAGTGGATGATGACAGAAAAGAGCCACAAATTTGTGTAATCGAGGCAAGTATGGAACCTTTTAGGATATATATCCGCAATGAACACAAAGAACTAGTGTGCTTTCTCTGTGCTGCTTACTGCAAAAAAGTCAGACTGAAGGTTTATGGAGAGCACAATTGCAAAGACATGTTTTATATTCTTTGATTTGTTCTAAGAATGATAGGCATGGTCTTATCCCTACAGCTTCTGTTTACTTGACTAAATCCCTTCTAGAATACTGCTGAAACTGAGCTGATTAGGAGTTTATTAATTTATAAAATTAAAGCAGCCAGTTACTGTAATGTGAAGTATCTATTCCAAGATATAGAGATTTCACTGAAGCTTTATACTGTTATTAGTATTGAGAAAACTTGTGTAATACTTGAAATCTCCTATGGTCCGTAGGAGAGCCTATAACATTCTAGTTTTCCATATGGCTTCAAATGTCCGTCTTGTTGCTCGTGGTCATGTTTAAAGGAATATATTTAAATGCTGTAGTTTGCCACTTTCTGGTCTTATTTTTAAGATCTTTGGAGGCAACTTTGTTAATCACTTAACCTGCTGATGTTCTGCACAATGGGAATAATGAGATTTACCCGTCCTTAGTAGGGCATTGAGACAACTGGAGGAAAGGCAGTAATTGCTAGTATTACTATTACAGTGGAAATTACAGAAAAAAGATTATACCTGAGAATTTGACAGAAGAATATGTCATAGATTTAATGCCACAATCAGGAGTGTGATAAACTTTGTGACCCAGGTCACAGAATTGCTCAGTATTTCTTTTGCAGAAGAATCTGTCTTGATTAAAATATACTTATTGGTATAGCTGTAGATCTTTTTTATGATGTGCACAGAGAGAGTCAAACATTTCATTTAAAACAAATGTAAAAACAGTAAATACAGAAGTTGCAGAAGATCATTAATAAGTGATGGGCTCGTCAGTTCTTTAACTTAAAACTTAATTTTCTGTTTCCTCCATGTATGGGGTTTTTTTGTTATAGCTCCGGCCTGATAAAAATATTTTTTTTCAGGACTTTAGGGATAATTGTAATGTTTTTCCATGGCAAAATCCTGAAGGAGTTAGACTGAATATGTGCATCACATGCAAATGTAGTTGTTAGAAGTTTTTCTGGTACTGGGTGAACGCAAATATGCAATTCTGTCAAAAGCCGCTTGGTGGCCCAGAAAGATCATTCTGAAATACAGCTACTTCATAAGACTTCTGTGCTGAACACTGCTTTATTCAGTGCTTAGTCCACTACAGCTCTTTACGTCTTTGAAAGACATCTGATTTCTGTCTTTATAAATAAGTTTTATCATGGACTTACTCTTAGGTTTTGGTTTGGTAATAAATATTTAAAGTCTTCTATAATGTGAAATTTCATGTTGATAAACATCTGTATCTTCTTGGTCACAACTGTTCATTAATCTGACAGACAGGAAAATAAAGTTTTTCTGTACAAAAACCTTCACGTCAGCTTAACTATTGATAACTTTTTCACCACTTTGAAGGCAGTGTGAAAGCATGTATTATTCAGTAGCACCACACATCTTCCCATGGGAAGCTTATGTGTTTGGTGTAAAGTGAATATAACAAAACTGGAAAATTGTTTTATGTTTTCCACAGGAAACAAGATGTGCAGAATAGATGAGGGTTCTTTGCAGAGTATGCCTGTAAATTTCAATTGTCAGGTTTTTTTAAGATAAAAATTTCAGAAAACTTGTTGAGTATGTAAGAGGTAGACTTTTTTTTTTTTCTTTTTTTTTGCTTTCTGCCACTCTGACATATCCAAGCTTTCTTTTTCAGCTGGGTGGGACCATTGGAGATATTGAAGGAATGCCATTTGTTGAAGCATTTAGACAGTTTCAGTTCAAAGCAAAAAGAGAGAACTTCTGTAATATCCATGTTAGCCTAGTACCACAGGTAAGTTATTAAAATTAATAAAATAGAATAGATTTTACTCTGTATTGGGCTTTATATTTGTTTACTTCTCCCATTAACCCTTTCATGCTGGAGGGTTTTAGAGACAGAGATATGAAACCCAGCCACACTGGGGTAAATAAAGGCCTTGATAATTACTTTGTTGATGTGACAATCTGTTTTAATGTTCTAAGTTACCAAAAAAACCCCTTATCAACACTAATTTATCTAGAAGGCTAAATATGGTTGTTCTTCGCACTGGAAGGTGCTGGTACGTTATGAACCCAGTAAGAAAGGCACTCAAACTCTCAAAGGTATCATTTAAAATTCTATTTTTCAGAGATAACACTATAAGGAGAGAATGCTTTAAATGACCTTAGGTCTCTCTAGGTGGTGGGAACCCCAGGTGGTGTAGCATTGAATGGCCCCAACACGCAGCATGCTGGGCTGACCACATTCATAGAAGAGATTCTCCCCTTTCGGTCCTTTGAGCTAATAGATAATTTTCTTACAAGAAAACAACTGTATCATTTTTACTGTCAAACAGAAAGGATGTTCTCAGGAGAACTTCTTGCCACATCCCTGCATAAAGGCAAGGCCACGCGGGTGATGTAATTGTGGGTGCCGAGTGGGAGCTGCTTGCAGTCTCCTCTGTTAATGGCGAGCTGGCTGTTTGTCCTGCTGCCAAGGGACTTGTGGAGCACAGGTCTGGGCTTCCTTAGGTGAACTCTGGTGTGGATCATGAACTCCTTGATGTACAATGGTCTTCCAGTCAAGACTACTACAACTTTTTGTACAGGGCTAAAAGTACTTTTCCATTTGAACTCTAAATTTTACTTCACAAATAGGTTTTCTTACTAGTTTAAGAGGTAAGTATTCACTGGGGAGATTTTGGTAAGCAAAAGTTGGTAATGATGATATGATCGCACCTTGTATAGATCAAAAGAGAATTATTAACCACTGCAGCTATGGATTAGTGGATTGATCAGCAATTGGTAGGATTGATTCTGTGTATTTGAGAACAGAATTATTTACTACATCTGATTATTTCCAAGGACAGTCACTGAAGGCTTTGTGCTATGTTGGACATTCTCCATTTATTAGCAAAATATAATTTTTGGAATATTCTTCTTCTTCTACCTGAGTCAATTCTATTGAAACTTTTGCTCTGAAAGAAAAAAACAAAATAAACCTGACCTGAATTAGGGCCATGTGGTTTCTTCATGGAATTTCTTATATAAGTAATAGTGGTGCCATTTCTGTTTCTGGCATATTGTGATTCTGTTTGGATATGTTTACTTCCTGCAAATATTATTACTTGCAATGACTTTCCTCTTTTAACATGTAACTGCTCTGTTAGTAGATGTCAGTTGCTATTTGAGCTTTCAAAATATGTCTTTCCAGCCTAACGCCACTGGTGAACAGAAGACAAAACCAACACAGAACAGTGTTCGAGCACTGAGGGGTCTAGGCTTGTCTCCAGATTTGGTGAGTCAATAAATACAGAATTTTATTTATAGGTCATCCAGAAGTGTCCTTGCATAACCTGTGTTCAAAGAATAAGCCTTAGTCTCCCATGAGAGACAAGAATTTTAGAAGAAATGCAACATATATGCTGCACTGCTTCACTAAAGCCACAGGAAATCAAGTTACTCAAATTCACTCTTAAGTTAACTATCTCCTTGCAATATCTTGGGACTGTAGCTATGTTCTTCTAAAGGAATCTTTGCAGAAAAATCATTCTGCACTGCTAAAAATAATCTAACGTCTCAGTTCACTTTGTGGGAAGACCTAGAATGCTTCTGGCTTCTAACATTCTCTCTCAGATTTCTTTTTATGCATGATTAAGAAGAAGCAATCCTGCCTTTGAAGTACAGCCTTTAAAAATATTTCTGTTTGGAAATATAAAACGTGTGGGTGAATCTTCAAAGTAAGGTTCCTCAGTTTCTATCATAGAATAGTTTGGGTTGGAAGGGACTTTAAAGGCCATCTAGTCCAACCCCCTGCAATGAGCAGGGACATCTTCAAGTAGATCAGGTTGCTCAGAGCCTTGTCCAGCCTGGCCTTGAATGTTTCCAGGGATGGGGCATCCACCACCTCTCTGGGCAACCTGTTCCAGTGTTTCACCACCCTCATTGTAAAAAATGTCTCCCTTACATCTAGTCCAAATCTACCCTCTTTTAGTTTAAAACCATTACCCTTTGTCCTATTGCAACAGGCCCTGCTAAAAAGTTTGTCCCCATCTTTCTTATAAGCCCCCTTTTTAAGTACTGATAGGCCGCAATAAGGTCTCCCTGGAGCCTTCTTTTCTCCAGGCTGAACAACCCCAGCTCTTTCAGCCTTTCCTCATAGGAGAGGTGTTCCAGCCCTCTGATCATTTTTGTGGCCCTCCTCTGGACCCTCTCCAACAGGTCCATGTCTTTCCTGTGCTGAGGGCTCCAGAGCTGGATACAGTGCTTCAGGTGGGGTCTCACCAGAGCGGAGTAGAGGGGCAGAATCCCCTCCCTTGACGTGCTGGCCACGCTTCTTTTGATGCAGCCCAGGATATGGTTGGTTTTCTGGGCTGCAAGCTCACATTGCTGGCTTATGTCCAGTTTTTCATCCACCAGTACCACCCGGTCCTTCTCTGCGGGGCTGCTCTCAATCCCTTCTTGCACCGCATAGTATAGTGAACCTAAAGCCAGCCTCATGCCAGTTGGCAAATGATGACAAATGCTCAACTCCTTCCATTCTTCCCCAATAAATTTTTAAAAGCCTGTTAAGTATGTGTGTGTATAATAAAAGGAAAACAGACTAATTTAGTCACTTTCTCACATCTTGAGTTCTTGCCTGGGGCAGTTCTGGGACTGCCAGAAGCACAGTACTTTTTCTTTTTTCTTTTTCTTTTTTTTTTCCCCCAACTGCTGCTGTTGACAACTAAAGCATAGAGAGATTACACTCTGAGCAAAGCTTCTTGGCGCTGTTGTAGAGTTGCTTGGGCACTGCTTCAAGAAAATCTTTAAATGGTTGCTCTCTTGGGCAGGGGCCCAAGACCAAGACAGCACATGGGGAAGCTCCTAGAACAGCAGTCAGGAGGGCTTCCTTCATAAGCTGTGCTGCCAGGCTGCCTGATCTAAACTTGGCTAGACCTGTTCTGAATACCTACTGCTTTGCTGTTTGGTCCCAGGCTTCCCCAAGGTGGCATGCTGGGCCAGTCTCAGCTGTCTGTGTACAGGAGCCTTTATGTTCTCCATGGGGTGTTCTAAGCGCTTAATGAATACGCTATATCTGCAGATTTAATGGACTCTGTTACAGCATTTTGAAAACTGAATATATGCTTGTCAGAGCTGCCCTGTTCAATTGAATTGTTCCTCATCTTCTTTGTATTAGATTTCTTTGAGGTGCGTCTCTGCCACTGTTACTGTAGTTTCCTATTTTCATGCTGATTCTGATGGTTTTGGTTTCTGTGGCTCCATTAACTTGAAATTTCTCTCAGCAAGATGGATGATAGATTTCAAAGTGGATCTAATCATGTGCTCGTATTATCAAGGTTTACGAATTATGTCTTCAAACGGTACCCAATTTTTAAGTATAAGTTGTGCTTAATTGAATAGAATGTACAAATTGTTTCATAATCCTTTTTTTGATTATTAGAATGTGCACTAATTTTCCCTTGTACTTGGCATTGTTTTTTCTGTTTCTAGAATTTCTTGCAAGGGTAGGGGAAGTTAATTAGACTTCATCAATATCAGTGTAGCTAAGCTGCATTCTAGCAAGGTGATCAAAGATCAGCTACAAGTTTCTGAACAAAAAAGGGCTTAATGCATTAAGTAGTTGCATTTGCTAGAAAGACGGGGAAAGTAATGACTTAATCTTTTAACAGGATCATGCTACTTTCTGTTATACTTTCAGTATTCAAAATAACTTAAGGAAGTAGACTAAGTAATCAACAGGCACGTTGAGAGAGCAGTTCTGCATTTCAAGTTAGTTGCCTGAAGTTACAAAATGCAAAAAAAACCCCTTTCAACAAACACCAAAACACATGCTTATTTTTTTTTGTTGGTAAAAATTGTCAATATTTTCTAAAATTCTCAAGTTTTACATGCATCAGCAAAGTGATAGCAGAATAATTGCACCAGGAAAAAACCCACAAAATTATGAAACCGTTTTCTCATCTTCAGTCTCCTCCTTTTTATCATGATGGGCAAATTAAGAGTTACGAAAAGATGCTGAAGTACTGAAATAGTAGAAAACATGCATATAAGCTAAGTATTATTTTTCTAAATTTAGGTGATGAAATCACAAGATTTCTTTTGATTCATCATATTATTCATACTTGCAGAGCTGTTTGTTAGTCTTTAGGTAAAGAGTGTTACAAGAGTAGCTACAATAAAGGAGAACATGAGGAAGCAGTATTACAGAGAATGCAAAAGAAAGATTAATAAAAGTGGGTCAGTATGGGCAGGTGACTTATTTACTTCTGCCTTGCTAGCCAGTAATTGTGAGCTATAATATATTGTAGAACTCCATAGAATCATAGAATAGTTTTGAGTTGGAAGCGACCTTAAAGGCCATTTAGTTCCAACCCCCCTGCCATGGGTCGAGACACCTTTCACTAGACCAGGTTGCTCAAAGCCCTATCCAACCTGGCCTTAAACACTTCCAGGGAGGGCGCATCCACACCTTCTCTGGGCAACCTGTTCCAGTGCCTCACCACCCACATAGTAAAGAATTTCTTCCTTATATCTAATCTAAATCTACCCTCTTTCCATTTAAAGCCATTACCCCTTGTCCTATCACTACATTCCCTTGTAAAAAGTCCCTCTCCAGCTTTCTTGTAGGCCCCCTTCAGGTACTGGAAGGCTGCTATAAGGTCACCCCAGAGCCTTCTCTTCTCCAGGCTGAACAACCTCAACTCTCTCAGCCTGTCCTCACAGGAGAGGTGCTCCAGCTCACTGATCATCTTCGTGACCCTCCTCTGGTCTCGCTCCAACAGGTCTATGTCCTTCTTATGTTGGGGGCCCTAGAGCTGAACACAGTACTCCAGGTGGGGCCTGACGAGAGCAGAGTAGAGGGGCAGAATCACTTCCCTCGACCTGCTGGTCACGCTTCTTTTGATGTAGCTCAGGATACATTGGCTTTCTGGGCTGCAAGTGCACATTGCTGGGTCACGTTGAGTTTCTCATCAACCAACACCCCCAAGTCCTTCTCCTCAGAGCTGCTCTCTATCCATTCTCCACCCAGCCTGTATTTGTGCTTGGGATTGCCCTGACCCACATGCACAACATTGCACTTGGCCTTGTTGAACTTCATGAGGTTCGCACGGGCCCACCTCTCCAGCCTGTCAAGGTCCCTCTAGATGGCATCCCTACCCTCCAGTGTGTCGACCGCACACACAGCTTGGTGTCATCGGCAAACTTGCTGAGGGTGCACTCAATCCCACTGTCCATGTTGCCAACAAAGATGTTAAACAGTGCTGGTCCCAATACTGACCCCTGAGGAATACCACTTGTCACTGATCTCCACTTGGACATCGAGCTGTTGACCGCAACTCTTTGAGTGCGACCATCCAGCCAATTCTTTATCCACCAAGTGGTCCATCCATCGAATCCATGTCTCTCCAATTTAGTGACAAGGATGTCATGCGGGACAGTGTCAAATGCTTTGCGCAAGTCCGGGTAGATGATATCAGTTGCTCTTCCCTTATCTGCCAAGGCTGTAACCCCATTGTAGAAGGCCACCAAATTTGTCAGCCACGATTTGCCCTTAGTGAAGCCGTGTTGGCTGTCACCAATTGTGTCCTTATTTTCCATGTGCCTTAGTATAGTTTCCAGGAGAATCTGCTCCACGATCTTGCCGGGCACAGAGGGGAGGCTGCCTGGCCTGTAGTTCCCAGGGTCTTCCTTTTTTAAAAATGGGGGTTATGTTTCCCCTTTTCCAGACAGTGGGAACTTCACCAGACTGCCACAACTTCTCAAATATGATGGATAGTGGTTTAGCAACTTCATCTGCCAGTTCTCTCAGGACCCACGGATGCATCTCATCAGGTCCCATGGACTTGTGCACCTTCACATGCCTTAGATGGTCTTGAACCTGTTCTTCTCCTCCAGTGGGTGGTTCTTCGTTCTCCCAGTCCCTGCCTTTACATTCTGTGACTTGGGCAGTGTGGCTTGAGCACTTGCCAGTGAAGACTGAGGCAAAAAAGTCATTGAGTACCTCAGCCTTCTCCATATGCCGGGTAACCAGGTCTCCCATTTCCTTCTGGAGAGGACCCACATTTTCCCTAGTCTTCCTTTTATCACTGACATAATTATAGAAGCTTTTGTTGTTGCCCTTGATATCTCTCGCCAGATTTAATTCTATCGGGGCTTTAGCTTTCCTAACCTGATCCCTGGCTGCTTGGACAATTTCTCTGTATTTCTCCCAGGCTCCCTGTCCTTGCTTCTACCCTTTGTAGGCTTCTTTTTTGAGTTTGAGTTTGTTCAGGAGCTCCTTGTTAATCCATGCAGGTCTCCTGGCATTTTTACCTGACTTCCTCTTTGTTGGGATGCATCGCTCCTGAGCTTGGAGGAGGTGATCCTTGAATATTAACCAGCTTTCTTGGGCCCCTCTTCCCTCCAGGGTTTTATCCCATGGTACTTTACCAAGGAGATCCCTGAAGAGGCCAAAGTCTGCTCTCCTGAAGTCCAGGGCAAGCTTGCTATGTGCCTTCCTTGGTGCCCTAAGGATCTTGAACTCCAGCGTTTCATGGTCACTGCAGCCAAGGCTGCCCTTAAGCTTCACATTCCCCACCAGTCCCTCCTTGTTGATGAGAACAAGGTTCAGCATAGCACCTCTCCTCGTTGGCTGCTCTGTCACTTGGAGAAGGAAGTTATCACTGATGCATTTCAGGAACCTCCTGGATTGCTTATGCCCTGCTGTGTTATCCCTCCAACAGATGTTGGGGTGGTTGAAGTCCCCCATGAGGACCAGGGCTTGTGAACGTGAGGCTGCTCCTATCTGTCTGTAGAGGACCTCATCTACTTGGTCTTCCTGGTCGGGTGGTCTGTAGCAGACCCCCACTATAATGTCACCTGTCCCTGCCCTCCCTTTAATCCTGACCCGTAAGTTCTCAGTCAACTCCAAAAGAAGGAAAAAAAGGCACAATTGTTTGTGCTGTGCTTCCAAAGGAGATTAATTTCTCCATGAACAGTATTGAGGATCTTCTACTTGTTAGCCTACTAAATACTTAAGATTTTTCCTTCTGTTATGACAGATTGTCTGCAGAAGTGCAAAACCTATAGAGATGGCAGTGAAGGAAAAGATTTCCATGTTTTGCCATGTGGAGCCTGAGCAGGTCAGTACTTTAATATTTTATTCATCATTACTCAAACATGTAGGAAAGTGTAAAAATATTTCTGTGCGTTTCTGTTTTGAACTTCAGACTGTTTCATTAATATGTAATTGTTTTCACAATTTTTATCTTGCTGTCATGTACACTATAACACTTTAAAAATATTGGGAGTTTGTTAAATTTTATGTCAAATAGTCATTAACAATTTAAATGCATGTTATGTAAAAATTTAATAAAAGGAATAGATTTTGAGTGCATGGCTAGTTGCTATACATAGTTGTGGAAACTGTGCAGTTTCAAGCTATGGTTGGTTATTGTCCATAAATCATCTCGGGTGGTTATAATAATGGATGAACAAAGTGTGGTTAAAGCTAGGTGTTTTGCTTATGTCAATAGATCATCACCGCCACATGAGCACTCTTACTGTGATAATATGCAACAGGCTATTCATGCCCTTTAACGTGCTTATGACATCTAATGTGTGGTTATATATCCTTTTATAATTCATGTGTGATTTTGGCCTTAATAGTTTCTGTGATTAATTGCTATTCAAATATTAATTTCGATAAATCAAAGGCTCTTTAATGTTTTTGCAAGTGAGAGCATTTTACTCTTCAATATAACGGATGATATTAAAGGGATAATAGATGCCAACAGTTATGCTGTATTTCAAATATAGAATCATAGAATCGTTAAGGTTGGAAAAGACCCTTAAGATCATCAAGTCCAACTGTTAACCTATCACTGCCAAGTCCAGCACTAAACCATGTCCTCAAGCACCACATCTACCATCTTTTAAATACCTCCAGGGATGGAGACTCAACCACTTCCCTGGGCAGCCTGTTCCAATGCCTGACTACCCTTTTGGTGAAGAAGTTTTTTCTAATATCCAACCTAAACTTCCCCAGGTGCAGCTTGAGGCTGTTTCCTCTCATCCTATCACTTGTTACTAGGGAGAAGAGACTGACCCCCACCTGGCTACAACCTCCTTTCAGGTAGTTGTAGAGAGCAATAAGGTCTCCCCTCAGCCTCCTCTTCTCCAGGCTAAACAACCCCAGCTCCCTCAGCCGCTCCTTGTAGGACTTGTTTTCTAGACTCTTCACCAGCTTCGTTGCCCTTCTCTGGACACACTTCAGCACCTCGATGTCTGTCTTGTAGTGAGGGGCCCAAAACTGAACACAGTGCTCGAGGTGCGGCCTCACCAGTGCCGAGTACAGGGGCACTATCACCTCCCTGGTCCTGCTGGCCACACTATTCCTGGTACAAGCCAGGATGCCATTGGCCCTCTTGGCCACCTGAGCACACTGCTGGTTCATGTTCAGGCAGCTGTCAGCCAACACCCCCAGGTCCTTTTCTGCCAGGCAGCTCTCCAGCCACTCTTCCCCAAGCCTGTAGCGTTGCCTGGGTTGTTGTGACCCAAGTCCAGGACCCGACACTTGGCCTTGTTGAATCTCATACAATTGACCCTGGCCCAATGATTCAGGCTGTCCAGGTCCCTGTGTAGGGCCTTCCTACCCCCCAGCAGATCAACACTCCCACCCAACTTGGTGTGGTCTGAAAACTTACTGAGGGTGCACCCAGTCCCCTCACCCAGATCATCAATGAAGATATCGAACAGGACCAGCCCCAACACTGAGCCCTGGGGAACACCACTCGTGACCGACTGCCAACTGGATTTGACTCCATTCACCACCACTCTCTGGGCTCGGCCGTCCAGCCAGTTTTTAACCCAGTGCAGAGTGCGCTTATCCAAGCCGTGAGCAGCCAGCTTCTCCAGGAGAATGCCGTGGGAGAGAGTGTCAAAGGCCTTACTAAAGCCCAAGTAGACAACATCCACAGCCTTCCCCTCCTCCACTAAGCGGGTCACCTTGTCATAGAAGGAGACCAGGTTAGTGAAGCAGGACCTCCCTTTCATAAACCCATGCTGGCTGAGCCTGATCCCCTGGTTGTCCCACATGTGCCACGTGATGGCACTCAGGATGATCTGCTCCATGACCTTTCCCGTCACCGAGGTCAGGCTGACAGGCCTGTAGTTCCCCGGATCCTCCTTCCAACCCTTCTTGTAGAGGGGTGTCACATTTGCTAACTTCCAGTCATCTGGGACCTCCCCGCTTGACCAGGACTGCTGGTAAATGATGGAGAGTGGCTTGGCCAGCTCCTCTGCCAGCTCCCTCAGTATCCTTGGGTGGATCCCATCTGGCCCCATGGACTTGTGAGCATTCAGGTGGAGGAGCAGGTTGGTGACTGCCACCTCTTCGACAACTGGTGCTTCATTCTGCATCCTATCTCCATCTCCCAGCTCAGGGGCCTGAAAACCCTGAGGATGACCAGTCTGACTATTAAAGACTGAGGGAAAGAAGGCATTAAGTACCTCAGCCTTCTCCTCATCCTTCGTGGCAATGTTTCCCTCCACATCCAACAAAGGAGGGAGGTTCTCCCTGGCCCTCCTTTTGCCACTGAAAGTGACGTAGGCATGGGACAGCAAGCATGCGTACATACTTATGCGATGAACAGAAGTAATTCAGGAATAACTAAGGGAGTATCCTTTACTTCTCATGTGTATCAGGGAAGAGAACACTTGTGCTCAGGATTCTGAACTCTGTGGTCTCATAAAAGCCAAGTGGAATGAATTTAACTGCCAGCAGCTTGGATGTGGTTTATAAATGTGTTTTTAACTAATCAGTCCTTGAATGGACTATGCTTATTAATTACATAACCTAATTCACTAACAAAATTCTTTTAGGAGACGTTATTGCAACCTAATAGGATCTGTTTTGTTAGGTTCCATTTGTGTTCTTTCTTTCCCAGTTAATATTCTTCAAGTTTGTGAGAGAGGGAGAAAGAAGTGTTAGCAAGCATGACTGCTTGTGGGGCCAGATGTTTGTACTAAACCTGATGCGTTGATAGGCTTGACAAGCTATTTTTGTATGATGGCGCGATGAAGAAGTGAAACACGTTTTTACCTTTTGGGTAGCTTTTTCCTAATAGATTTAGTGAAACCTTAAATATTTGCTGTGCTGCCCTGCTCATGCAAAAGAAACGTATTTAAAAATTAGAATGTATGTAGAATACAAAACGCATGTAGTATACAAAAAACAGAATGTGTGTTTCCTATGAAAAATTTTTAGGGAAGTCTTTTATGTTATGCTTTTTCTTGTTAGGTAATATTTATCCATGATGTTTCTTCCACTTATCGCGTACCAATCCTGTTGGAGGAGCAAGGCATCATTAAGTATTTTAAACAGAGGTTAAATTTACCTATTGATGACCAGCCAAGTGATCTTCTAATGAAATGGAAGAAAATGGCTGACAGGTATTCTAACTTCTGTTGCTTTTTCTAGAAGTGTTTTAATTCAGGTTAGGTTTTTAGCTGCTGTGAAGTCACCAAACTGGACTGGGGTCAGTAGTATGCTGCTGATCAATACCTGTGAATGGTCTGGGTTTAAAAACATTGTCAGTTTTGAGATTTTAGAAGATGTTTTGTGAAGTTAAAGAAAAAGCAAACACTGTTAAAATGTTTTCTTTGTGAAAATTGATGTAATAACTAAAAAATTTGTTTCTGTCAGATATGAAAGGTTGCTGAAGGTGTGTTCCATAGCTCTCGTTGGCAAGTACACAAAACTAAGTGATTGCTATGCATCTGTTTTCAAGGCTCTGGAACACTCTGCACTGGCAATTAATCACAAACTGGATTTAATGGTGAGGATATTTCTGGATTTTGCTTTCAGGAATACTTTGAATATACTCTACTAGTTCCCATCATGTGAGGCAGTTTTAATTCATGTGGAAATTAGCAAATGAATCATGCATATAAACACAGACTGGCCAAGCATCTTATTTTTTTAAGGAAGTGTTTACAGATTTAATTATTTTATTTGGAACTAAACTTATCTGAAAGGAACGTTGCACTTACCCAAAACTGGATCTGATGAAAAAACAGGCTTTGCCTGCAAAGTTATAATTACTGTCAAAGGTAGGTTTCCCTTGTTCTCACATGAGACTACTTATCACGTTAATGAGATTAGCTTAAAGACAGGACAAAATAGGTAAACTGGAAAGCAGTTTAGTTTCTTTTTAAACTCCAGTGCCAGAAGCTGTTGCTCCGTATTTCAGTTAATATTCTGAGAGCCATCCGTTTTATCTTCAGCAGGATTCTAATGATATCAGAATTGGGCCATAAACTTAATTTCTCCAAGACAGTAGTTCCTTGAATAAAGGACTATTTAGGGATCTAATTTGTCTCATTTTAATGAGAATAAAAAGTTGAACTACACATGGAAAAACTGTTATTGGCTTTCTCACTGATGGAACTGTCAGTTTCCATTGCTGAGTTTTGTTGCTAGGAATGGCAAGTTTGGGGCAGAGAAGCAGTGTGGAAGTGTGCATTATTATCACTTAATGGGTGCAGAGGACATTTTAGCAACTTGCAGCAGCAGAACAGTAATAAATGGTCGCAAAGTATCAGCAACAACATGGTGCTTTAGAGTGATTCATTAAATGATATAAGATAAATTGATCAAAGTGGGCAGTTGCAGGCTGTACTGCACTCAGTAAGTTTTGGTCTCTGCCTGTCTCTGATGGAGGCAAGTTTGCATGTTTATGCACTTTGGTAACTGCTGAAAATTGCTAAACACCGTGACCTTTGTTGATCATTTCCTTTTTCATGATATAAAAATAGAAGGTATTAGAGTGAAAATTTCAGCGTGTCAAAAGCTATGCATGGGTTGCTTAGATAATGCTTGTGCAAGACTGTTTCCACTCAGCTCTAGAAAGTTTCTCAGTGGAACTAACCACTTTTTGACGAGGAAGGTCGTTAATATCCAGGATGGCTTAACAGGTCGCTAAAGGCAGCAGGCCAAAGACATAGCCACCGTTCTGTTGTCCCAGTCCATCTACCCCAGAAAGAAGCAATGGGAGCACCTAGAACAACCAGGGGGGAATATGTACTTCTTTAGTGAAGCACAGAGTAATGAATACATGGGAGTCTCCCAGTATCTTTTGGGAGAAGATGGTAAGTTCCCTAAACCATGAACACTGATTACTAAAGAAGGAATTTCTCATGTCAGAAACCTGCTAAGATACTTCTGTTTGTTTGAGAACACAGGTCACCAGGAGTGTATCTCTTCAGGTGTTTTCTTTTCGGTGACTTGGTGGAGAAGGTGACTAGACCTGTACCAAGATAACCAATTATGTTTTGTACCCTCCCATCACTGCTTGGTTCTGATGGACTGTTAATCAGATGGTGAAGTAGTTGCAGCAGCTTGTGATGATGTAGAATGTACTTTTCACTGTGCCTTGAGCTGTTGTGGGCTCTGAAATCACCCTGTTGTTTCCTCACAATATCGTTCTGCCGCTTGTCGGGCACATCGGTCAGCTGCAAACCCTTCATCTTTTGCTTCTCATTACTGATGTCATCCCAGAACCAAGTAGTGGAGGCATGCAGAGATGCACAAACAAAAGCAAATCCAAATTATTTTTTCTGTAGGACTTCTTTACTGAGAGAAGTGGGTTGCTTTGTTCTCTGGTGAGGGGGAAGAGGCCCTTCCTATCAAGAGAAAAGGAAAAAACCCAGAAACTGCTTATCTTAGTGTAATTCTACTCTTGTCCTCTGTAAGGTATGCCAAATGTTGAGTAGTATAGAGACAGAGAACTTGTTGCTACCTGTCATGTAAAACAGCTAGGGAACCACTCAAGAAGACAAAATAACTTCATGTTTAATAAGAGGAGATATTTTTCTACATACTAAGGAACTTAGCATAGTGTTCACTGCTGAAACTTATCTCTGAAATTATAAGGACTAAGCAGAATTCAAGTAAACTTTATGTGTTTATGTGGCTAAGAAGCCAATTGGTGTAGGTATCATGGAAAATGTAAAAAAAACCAAAACAAACAAAAAGCAACCAGCAGAAACTCAGCTTAGGGAAGAAATAGCTTATGTTTTAAGGCTTAAGCTATCTCCTTTCCCTTGAAGTGAAAGGGGAGGAGGTATCATGGAGGAAAAAAAAATACATTTGTAGGAAATAGATAAGCTTTCCTCCACAATAAGTTTTCTTCCATGATATACATACACATATAGTTGGGAAGCACTCAAACCAGTTGGACATAACACAAGTCCATTGGACCAGACAAAATGCATCCCAGAGTTCTGAGGGAGCTGGCTGGTGCCATTGTGAGGCCACTCTCCCACCAGCTTTGAAGGGTCATGGTAATTGGGGGAAGTTCTTGAAGACTAGAAAAGGGCAAATGTTGCACCAATCTTCAAAAAAGGCAAAAAGGAGGATCTGGGGAAATGGCAGGTGGTCGGCCCCACCTCATTCCCTGGGAAGATTATGCAGCAAATACTCCAAAAAGTTGCTTATGTGTGCATGAAAAACAAGAAAGTGGGAACAGCCAGAGTTAATCCCAGGAGATTTTCAGAACTTGACTGGAAATGACCCTGAGCAACCTGCTCTAATTTGACTTGCTTTAAGCAGGCAGTTGGGCTAGAGACCTCCCAAGGCCCTTTCCAACCTACATGATTCTGTCACTCTAAATAGTGTTTTATACTGGCAGCTGCATAGTGGGAAATTTTTATGAAACATAAAATAACTTCGCTTTTAGCAAAAAGGTGAAAGGCGCCAAGTCCGCAAATGCGCAGTTAGCTTTGTGTGCAGCTAGTCTTAAGTTCGGTGGAGCTTTTGCATTAACAAGCATGTGAATCGATGATTGCTGGAGCTCCAGTGCAGTGCTGAAATGTTGACAGACAAGGGCTCCTACTGTACTTACCTGCATGTGCTTATCTCCTTTTTAGTGTTTTAGTCCAAAGGCTCCCTGTATAATGCTGTGTTCTAAAAGAACTGCTTAATATTCTGTGTGGCATCCAGCTCATAACCTAGCATCCACATATCTGAATGATCAAACGTTGATGCTGCTTGAAGTGATAAATGTGCTGGCTCAATATATTTGGCAAGGAAACCACAATTAACTTCAACTGTAATTAGTTTCTTTTTCCAACCTCCCAGCATGATAAAGTGTCCTTTTAGTTTATCCTATAGTATCCTACTAGTATAGAATAACAACATTCATAAGTAGTTACTTTTTGGTTGTATTTTTGATGCCTTCTGGAGTGTGGAAAAAGTAGAAACTGCTAGAAGGCAATCCTATCTGGAAAACTTCTTGTTGGTTTCATTTCTCCACACACAAATGAGTTCTGTCATTTCAGATGATCATGTTTTTATGGGGGATGGACTCTACAGCAGGATGCTATTAATTATGTTATTCTGAGAAAAAGACTGACAAAACCAAGAATCAAACTCTGATCTCTTGTGTCCCCAGTGCAGTACATAGCTGCTTCACTCATTTGCTCTATTGGTACCTCAGGACCCGTGCTTATTACTGGCAGTAGAGATTCTAATGCAGTATTTCTAGTATGACATAGATAATGATTCTGCCTCCCTCTCTACAGTTGATGCTTTCATGTCAGTCCCCAGGAATGCCTTTCTCACAGGCTAGACAATGCAGGTTTATCCAGTCTGTGATAAGATGAGATAAACTCGCACCCAGAAGCTAGGAAAGTGAACACCCTGGCCACATCTCATTTGGATATCAGGATAAGGTCAGCACCACCCCTTGACTGGTGCCCTGATTTCCATAGGAAGAAAACCTGGGTACACAGCTATGGAGCATTCTACCAAGACTGCTTACCTGGAGGACTGGAGGCAGGCAGAGCTTTGGAGCTACGTGCAAAGAAAGGGGCATGGATTACTGCAACTAGAGCAAATACTGGGTCTTCAGTGAAGTTGTTATGAGTTTATTGGGAAATTCACTTGAAACTCTAATAGGTTTGTCTTAATGCTATTAAAAAGTTGATTATATAGTGTATGCTGCTCTTTCTGTGGAAGAAATGACTGTTTTATTTCATATTTTTCTTTATTAGTACATAGATTCAACAGAACTTGAACGTTCTACAGAAGCAGAGAACTCAGTGAAATATCACCAGGCATGGCACAAACTGTGCAAAGCAGAGTAAGTGGCATCGGGTATTCTGTATCCCAAATGCAGACCGTGATATTTATTTCATGTGATGAAAAATGCTTCAGTAAATAATTTCTCAGTGCATCCAGACTTCTGTTACGTACATAAAGGGAGAGATGTGCATGGTTGGTGACAATCTTCAGACATAGCAAATTATAGTATCAACCTATATCCTCAAACTCTCCTTTAATCTCTTTAGACAAGTTGCAGTTGTTTGGTTGGGTTTTTTTTTTTTTTGATAGCTAGACTTTCTTTACACTGCAGGTCAGTTGTCAAAGATTTTTCTTTGTCAACATGCATCATGGTGGAAGGTAGTTAGATAAAAGCTTAGTAAATGATGGTGACACTCTGCAAACGTCTCTGTTAAGAATCATTGCCGGGATTTCAATTTGTATTTGTAAAAGGATGTTGTTTGTTGTCAAAATACATTCATTTCTTCAGTATTACTTAGTAGACAAAAAGTTTTGGTGTTAAGATCCTAGAGAAGTGAATATGTAACTAGTTTATTTAAGCAATATGTATTTAAACAGTAGGAATTCTTCTGTGAAGCATGAGGTTGGTCAGATGAGAATTGGGATGAGTAGATGAGACAAATCTCCAAATTTAGAGTTAAATTCTGTGTATTCTGAATGGTCATGCAAAACATGCCTTTTGTGCATTGTGCTTGCTTTGTTATAACCTCAAAAGTCTTTCTTCAGTTTATATGGACTTCCTTTGCTGGTTTGATTCTACATGTTGGTTGCTTTATATATGGCTGTCATTACAGTGGCATTCTGGTCCCAGGAGGGTTTGGAATTAGGGGAACGGAAGGCAAACTCCAAGCTATCTCCTGGGCAAGAACAAAGAAAAAACCTTTTCTTGGTAAGATCATTAGAGCCAGAAGTTACTGTGTTTTGGAGGTGTATAGCAAGCTAATAGATAGCAAGCTAATTTAAAAAAAACAACCAAACAAACCAACCAACACACACTAGGGAAGGATCCTGTCTTAGAGAAGTATGTGTGCTGTTGTGAATATTTGCCTTGTAAATAATGCCCAGGATCATAGTCATGTACTACACATACTGTATAAGGAAGGAAGAAAAAGACTATCCCTTATGTGGAGAGTCTTTGCTTCTGATTATAATTAAATCAGCATTGTTATAGATATTAATCAGTGTGCAGAAAACATAGGTGTCTTTGGACACATTTGCTATATGAAATTATTGTTGTTGATTTATTGGTATATTTTATTATGGTAAAGTCTAAAGATGCCATCTGGCTATAAGCTAAGTGCTCTTTGTGTAAGTGCCTCTGAAGCTTTGGTTCCTAGTCCACATTTCTTACAATTTTAAAAGTGACTACTTTGACTAGTTGCCAAAGCAAAAATTGAATCTGGATATACACAGGCTTTCAGCTTCTGTTTGTCTTTATTTTTGTTATTGGTAAAGTATATGGGAGGAAAAAAGAATATTTTTGAAAGGGCTTAAAATGCCTAATTCTGTCACATGTATTTACAGTGTGCCAAGTTTGAAGAGTGAGTTTTACATTGAGCAGTCATTTTTGTTTTAGCTTTTTGGTAAGTCTGTGTATATATGCTGGGTACCAAGATTTCTAAGCAGCCAAGTTTCAGATAGAACAGCAAGTGCTTTGTCAGTCTTGCTCTTCATCGTGTTAAATTCTAGGATTTTTATTTTCTCATCTAGGAGTTTGCCTGGGAATGCAATTAGCAGTTGTGGAATTTGCAAGAAACTGTTTGAATTGGAAAGGTGAGCTCAGTATGCTAGTGTGAATATGATTTGCTTAGAAGAAATTTTATTCTATATGTGAAATGTGTATCTGTTATTAGAACTCTATTATATAGATCCTATGATCATTAGGTACTTAGCTCTTGCAATATGATCATTTTCAGCTAAGCACCCTGTGCTACCTTTCTGTACAAGGGAGTAGGAACTCTTATTATGCAGACTGCTTGAAACCTGCTTCTTGATCTAAGGAGTGTAGGAGGAAGTGTGCTTACAGTTCACCTCTGTAGTCTCTTTCTGGAGTGTGCAGGTGGTGAGGAGTAAAAAGTGAGAAGTGGTTTTCTCACTTGCTTTCATTAGAGTAGCCAAACCATAGCTATTGCAGTAGTAGTATGAAGAGATTTAGCTCACCAATGATTTTTCTACCACTAGGAGCTGAGAGGAAAAGGTTTTGGGAAGTAGGAAAGGGAATGTGTGTGACTGAGGTAGTATGCTTCCTGTGATTGCTTCCAAAGTGGTGCAGTGTGTGTTTCAACATACAAGATTGTAGCTTAAATGCAGACAAGCCCTAAAATGCCACAGAACTCTTATGACGAGTTTGTAGTGCATGTGGAACAATGGAAATGTACTGTGTTTGTTTTGAACTTCTGTTTCAGATGCAAATTCTACAGAATTTGACCCAGACACAAAAAACCCTGTTGTAAGTACTGATTTTTTTTTTTCCTGCATATGTTCTGTGAACATACATCTTTTGTTAAAAAGGGCATTACTTTTGTGTAAGTTAGGGTCTGTCTATATTTTTACACAGTAGGACATGAAGAGGTGTCTGCTGTCCCTATTCAGTATTGTTTAAAAAGGTATTTTCTTTTAATAGTCCCTTGCCTTCACCTGCTTGCTTCTGTGGTTTGCTTTAGCTTTATTTTTGTAATTTTTCTAATAGTTTCCTTGGCTGTAGACTGATTCTGGGAGTAGACAACAATGACTAGGTTGGCTTTACTAGAGAACAAAATATAAAGGGAAGCTGGAAAGTGTAGCACAAAGCTATTATCAAAATATAAATGTATATAAAAGGATAAGGGTTATATGGAAAGCTGTCGAAAAAGTCTTATCTTTCCTTTATATAAATAGTATAAGTAACCACTACACCCCTCCTCCCCCATGCATCTCAGTCCTCCTTTTGAGAAAAATTTCAATGCTGTAGATAGGACAGGGCTCTCTGTATCATATGCCAATGGTAGAATTTTAGAGTGGAGTTCTTCCAGGTATCTCCTAGTTCGGGAGAGTATGGTATCACATTGTCGTAATAGTAAAACTTAAAAATGATCAGTAAGAGAGAGATTTTAAGAAAATGAAAAAGAACAGAAAACTATGTGTGAGAAATAAAGCAGCATCTTGGTGTAAGATGCAAACATCTGCTCTATTGATAAATTAAGTGGGTTGTTCATAGTGACCTACTGTTTCTGTATCGATATCCTTCAGAAGAGCCTTGTTGGGATTTGTAAGTAAAATATATTTTTTTCACATCTGCTTAGTCTGAAACATGTAAATAGGAGGTTTTTAAAGCAGTTGACCTGTTCGTCAAGGTTGTTTATATGCATAGGAGAGATAATCTAGTCTGAACTTTTGACGGTACATTAGAGACCTTCAGAGTTTCAGTGTGAGACTTGCTGCTAAAACTTGGTGGCATTTGGAAATGTCCTCAGGTGAACAAAGGTAAACTTTGCATTTGGTGTCAAATTTGTGGGTTTGCCATTGTAAGAGGTCTCTTCCTTCACCCTTCTTGAATGTATGAAGACATAGTCTTTCTCTGGAGGGGTCAATCTCATAATAGCAATATGTTGTAAAATGTGGAAGATGTTGAAAACATACTGTAAATTTTTTGGGAAGCAAGAGGGATAGTACAGAAGACTGATTCTGGGGCATCTTTGTTTCTAGGGCTTTTTACTGCCAGTTTTATTTAACTGCTCGTGACTGCATTTCAGCTAGTCGTCTCAGGTACCTTTTCAGGATGCAGTCAGATCATCAGAAGGGGGTGAGTCACCCTTTGGAACTGCTGGTTTCTCTCCATTATTCTAAGGGTTGTTCACAGTAACTGGCTCCGATGCAGAGCTCTACACTTAGCTGAAGTCAGGAACATGGATGCTTGTCTGCTGCAGCCCTACCGGCGGTTTCTTCTATTACAGAAATTGTAGTGTGTATTACTACAATATATCTAGGACAAAATTTTATTCCACAAGTAATTAACGGAGTGATTTGCAGTTTGCATTCAAGGGCAAGTAAGGTATATATGTTAAAGAGAAAATTATGTGGACATAAAATTAAGAAAGTAATAGAGTGAATGTATGTGTCGTAGAAGATTCATACGGTGTTTACAATTGAAGCAGTATGCTTGCAGTATGTATAATGGATATTCTTTTGTTCTGAGCTACATTAAGGTTCTGAAATCGGTTGCTACCAGTCATATTTCAGCATCTTAATCTGATCTTTGACATCTCAGTTCTGGGCAAGAAACAGATGTAAATCATTCCAGGGGGGAAATTTGCACTATCAATAATTATAACTGCTAAATAATCTGTCTTAGCAGAGTCCCTCTTGTGCTAAAAACTGTTTTAGGTATTCTATATAATAACAAATCAATAAAAACGGTTGGAAGAGAAGCAGATGAGTGAAGCTTGTGAACTACTAAACTGATGTAGATGTTTCATTATCCAAGAAAGTTAATTGGAAACACTGTATCAGCACTGATTATATTTTGTGATGCCACTGTGTGGTTCAACTGAGTGCTAACTTAGGACCAAAGCAATGTACTTTTCTTTTAGTTCCTGTTCCTTTGGAAACTGGAGAGATAGAAGAAAGGCACTGGTGAGGCAGTAGTTTGGTTTCCTTTTATTTTTAAGAAAAAGGAAAAAAGACAAAATTTCAAATATATAGTTTGGCAGAGGAACTCGGGGCAGCCATAAAATGTGCAGCTATTTATATCCCTTCTTAATTTGCTAAGCCTTGGAATACTCAGAACTGTAATCACCAAAGCTGATAGTTTCTTCTAAGGTACATAGAAAATATCTTGGTCTAGTTAGTTTTCCTTTTGTCTGCATCTATGGAAATTTGAACCTTTTTTATTAGAAATAAAAACTGATATTGACTAGTAATCATGTAACTCAGAATTAGGCTTCCAGAGGAAACAGGTGGCTGAAATAATGAGAAATTATATTACTGTCAGCTGTCTCTCAATTAAAATAGCACAAGTTATTGTACTATAGAACAGCATTGTCTGCATTAGTAAAAAGTTTTGAGCATCGTAAAAGGTTTTTATGTGATAAGGCAACTGTGACTTGTTCTGTTTCGAACAATAGTGAATGCACAACTGAACGTGCAAATGTAGAGAGTTGCCTGCAATGCTGAATATCTGTTCCATTTTAGCTGTTCATCTCTTTCTACTGACTATCATTACAAAAATGTTGCTCAACCTGGATTCTGCAAAAGCACCCATGAGTAACTTTATATAGGAGGGAAACCCTGTATAACCCTGTATTGCTTATTTTGGGGAGTATTGATATCAATTCTATTGGTGTGTAAATGACTGCAAGTATTGTAGAGTTAAGATTTCAAATACCTTTGAAAAAATAGTAGTCTCTACATGCAAAAAATGGAAGTTAATGACTTAATAATGTAAAGCAGGCAAAATTGTGTTTTTAAAATACTGTAGGGGAAAAAAAAATCCTAAAGCTGAATATCTATGTGATGAAAACTTAAAGGAAATGAGACCTAGAATTTGAAAATATTAATAAGCTGTGATTTATAAGCTGTGTTTGAGAGATTTGATGTTGCTATTAGATGTTTTCATTTAGGCTTAAATTACAAATGTGTACTCTGAAGAAAAAAAAAAAAAAGACCTCTGATAGGGCAGTTATTTGTATTCAACAGACCATACCATTTACACTATCAAAATACCACCTTAAGGTTTTGGCTTCAGTTCCCCTTTAACACAGGTTTGATTTAAGTGGGGAAAATGAGGGAGGGTACATGAGTACTGATCACAGTCCCTCAAGTTCTTGATCTCATCTTGGTTGATTGTTTACAGATCGTGTTCCCATTATATATTCTTAAGCTTTCTGCTTTACTTTCTAGCCTTTTGGATAATAATGATAGGTAAATCGTTATTGTTCTTTGCAGGAAGATAGCTGTTCAGAAAAGTAATGCATTTGCTTGAGAGTAGTGCTTATTATGAGTTTTCTGTTGCAAATGAAAATTTTAAAATTAACTCCTTTAAAGGGAAAGTGTATAGTCTGTGAACTGGATGCTAATGAACTGGATTCACTGGATGGCAAACGAGTTATTTGTTTTGCTCCATATCGCTCGTCTTCCTCTATCATTAAACTTAGATTTATTTTTTTGGATGAGCCTTTTATTTATGTTCTTTGCCAATTTTATTGCAACTGCATCGAATACTGTTCTAGAAAAAAGAAAAAAAGACTTGAGAAATAATTGTAACACACTTTTTTGATTTTCTATGAACTAAAGAAATTGTGCAGAAATAGATTTTGCCAGTAGGTGACACTCTTATAACATGATTGTTTCTTGATGCCCACTTTTCCTACTCAGGATGTCAGTAACCTGAGTGAATTCAAAAACTTCTAAGGTTGCCTAAGAGATGAAAAGAAATGTATGTCCCAGTCATGCAAAAGCAACTCTTAAAATTCTGTGATTTTACTTATGTGTGTAAAGTAGCTAACATAGCTTAGTAAGGAAATGTATGTGGGGTATATTTAGTTCTGAAATCAAAGCATATTGTTAATTTACAATATTTTTTTTTTTCATAAACCAGAAAAAAGTAATAAATATTATGATTTTCTTTTCTTTTCTTCCAAGAAACATAACACATTTTAACAACTGAAGGGTTTGTGTAAAAGAATGGCCCAGGACCCTGTTAGAACATTTATATCATGTTTAAATATCATAATTTTTGAGGCTTCTATTCATGTAGCATTGGTGTGGAGTAGTTTATTCCTCATTTCATGGAGGGGAAATTCAGGGATAGGAACCACTGTAGTATGGGATCTTGAATGCACTCGATAGGCTTTGCAATTAAGTTGAGTCTTTAAGTCCTTAAGTAACTCTGAGATCTGATTGATTTATCAGGATAATAGCTGATGTTGGTGTTAAAATTCAGTCCAAAATTCCAAGTTATCTAGTAGGATTAGTGCCTAATCCGCTGAATTACTTGTCTTCAAAATTTCCATTTTTCTCATTTCTTTTTCACTAATTTCCTCTTAAAGTAAATAATAATGCCCATGAATTACATGTGTGAAAATACATGTGTCACAGGGAATCATGCAATGAAAAGGTTAAAACTGCACCAAATAAATGTAATGAATGTTTTAATTGCAACAGCAATTGCTCCATTCCTATATATACGTATGTATTCCCATTTACAAGAGTCATAACAAAAAAGTGCATACTTATGTAAATGTAGTTTCAAATGAACATGTAATGTTACAGTCATCATACTTACCACTGTTACATTGTTGTTGAAAATAAGTACTTTGTTATAAAAATTTGAACTGTTTACTGTATGGAAGTGTCATGTGAACGATGAAACTTAACCGGGGGGAGCATTGGATACTATGGGAACACTCCTCAAATGAAATGATACATCTTTCCTTTTGCGTGTTTTAGAAACTATTTGGTTTGAATTGCTCTAGAGGTCAAAATAATGGCTCAGGTAAAGCAGGGTTTGTTAAACAACACTTTCTCAAATGTAGCGTGAAATAGAAACAGGTAGTTCTGAACTAACTATAAGTCAGCTTAGCTGGGAAGTATAGCTAGCTAATGTGCAGAAAACACAATACAAGACATGCTTTGTTATATGTCAAATCTTTATTCTGTACGTTTTAAAATTGTAAGAAATCCGTGGGTTTAGGTGAACGTATAATGTACATGAACGCCAGGCTCTTCTCCTTCAAAGCAGTGATATTCATTCTTGCAGACGCCTTACTGTTCTGTACCAGTTATCTTTTTTATAAGCATCACAAACTCATCAAAGCTGACACTTCCATCATTATTTTTGTCCAACGATTTAATTATGTTATCAAGTGAGAATGAATCCTGTTTTTATGGGAAAAGAATTAAAAAAAAAAAAAAAAAGAATGAAATAAATAGATTGCCATGACTATTTTCCTATGAGGAATATTACCAAGCAATGATGCAGTCAATAACAGTCAGTGTTACTTGAAGGTGTTACTGGTAGTGTTGTACTTACCAGTTTTACTGGTAAAACTAGAAATACAGTGCCTGCTATTGCCTGCCAAAAATGTTAACAAAGATATGAAAACCATTTGAGAAGTATCAAGTATTACTCAGGCAGGTTACTTCAGTCTTGTCAGTAAATTTGGAATTTAGGAAACGGAGCAGGTGGAATAGCTGCAGCATGTACATAGTCACCAATAAAATTTAACATGCATACCACCTACTGCTTTATTAGATACTAATTTGGGCCCTGCATACACTATTTGAAAACGTGTTGCTACTTGCATTAGGCTTTGGACCAGGACCCGAGAGTTTCTTTCCCTCCCCTTTTCCCCTCTTTACTAGGAATACTGTATTCACTGTTGAAAAAGTCTTGCTAATGTATTAAATCTAGTTTAGGTTATTAGCTCCCTTTATTTGTCGAGTCTGGTAGGAGTGCATGTAATATCCTGATGCAGTGAGTATTCTGATTACCTCCCTGATCAGGCTAGTTAAATAATATAAAAACAGTTTTGATTTATAATTTAAATTTTTAAAATGTTTTCTCTCTTCATACTTTATGTCTATGCATGTTTTGTAATATCCTGTCCTGCTTTTATGTTGATTTATTATGGTGCCATATATTTCTGCAAACAGCGTAGATGGTTGAAAATGTCTGATATCCAGACAGAAAACATCAGTATTGCTTTTCCTGAACACTTCCATTTCCACGTATCTGGGAAAATGGGTATGGTGCTAAATTGTCTATAGCCAATATAAAAAGCATTTCTGAATTTGCCATCACATTTCCTATTAATTTTTGGCAATTAATTTCTGACATGTTTTTTAAGGCAAAAAACCTTTGTGTTTTATTATTTTTTTTTTAATTAGCCACTTCATGTTAATGAAATCACTGAAATGAATTACTGTAGTTCTCAAAATCCTGGATTTTTCTATTGATGTGCAACTTCTTTCGGACCTTTAGCAAAAATTGCTTTTGTCAGCAATCCAAAACACAGTGTTTAAGGATTTGTCTAACAAAAGAACTAAATTGGGTCCTAATCCAGTTCAGGAAAGGTCTGGCAGTGAATAAATACGAAATCAGAACCTAGTTTTTTTTTCCAGCTACAGAAAATGGGTATTTCTCTCTCTAGCTTGGTGGCATCCCTTTTCTTTACTTGGCATCTTTCTGGAACAGCAAACCTTCTTTTATTTTGTGATGGTGGGAACTTGACCCAGATAGAAATTGGCTCATGTCTCTTACTTTTAAATTTATCCTACTGATTTACTTGGTTTATAGATTTTTTTTTTTTCCTATGTATTTTCTAGATTCAAGACTTATTATTTAGACTGACACAAAAAATATTTTGTAAGACTTACATGCAGTATTTTAGGTGAAATTTGGCTTACATAAAAAAATGCAAACAAAACAGCTTCTTAGATTTTTGCATTTTATTTCATAGGTCCTTGTTATAAACTCCCTACTCAGATATCTGGAGCTACTGTTCATTAATGTGAATGAAGTTTTATAAGCTGACTCTTATTTAAGGATTATTTATAGAGTCAGTGAAACCATTTGGGCACAATAATCTGCCTTGCAGCATCATTGCCTGTATTTCCTTTTTCCTAGGAAGCACAGTGAATATAATAAGAGTGAAACTTACCTTCAGGTACTGTGCAAATTGATTCTGAAGTAGATTTTTCAGCCCACCAATGGATAGTGCATTGGTGCTGCCCTCCATTAAAGCATACTGGGTAAAATACTTCAGAAGGTTATCATTGAGTAAATGTTCCATGTTTCTCAGATGTTGTCTTGAAGAATAACTGCAAACAAAGCAGACAATAACAATCCTGTGCATCAGAGTTTTGAAATACATCTGACACCCTGTTCATTGGTTTACTAACCATGTGAAATGATTAATACTTAACCTAGATGAAGAGAGACTGTTGGTTTGTTTTTTTGTTTCTTTGTTGTTTTTTTTTTTCCTGTAGAACTGTATCAGCTCTCCCAAGAAAAAAAATAATCTAAGTTTGGTTCAAAGATTTGAAACACCCGACGTATTTAGGTTATACTTACCTCACTCAAAATCAAAGCTTTCAAATGTATCCAGCAGAAGTGAGTGTCTCAGTTTGGGGCAACCTTTATAGTTGCTTGCATGCTCCACCCTAATTATGAAACTAGCATTTGTCGTTGAGTCAGTGCACTAGTTCTATTGTGTTTTCAATAGTCAGAGGGATAGGATACTTCAGCACTAGAAATGAGTAATATTTTTTTTTTTTATCTCTGAATTGTGTCGGCATCAGCATCCACCATTGCACCTGATGCAGGTTTACTTGGCTATCTTGGAGAGGTTTTCCCTCTTAAATTTGTGTATTTTACACTTCAAGATGTACCACACCCAAAGAGCCTGAAAAAGGCTCCTGTGGGGATATGTGTAGCATTTGTTATTATAATGGACTTTTGGAAAATGGTAAATATAAATCTGTTTTAAAAAGATCCAGAACAATAAATAAAATGTGAAGAAGCTGCTTGCCCTTTGTGTGAGTTGATAATCACCAATGCGAAAGCCAGTTCTCCAAATTTTGTTCTATTTCTTAGCACAGGAGAGTGATGAATTTCCTCTGGGATAAAATTTTGGTTGCTGCTATTAAGAATCAAAACACCATGACGTGAATGGAAAAAGACGTTGAAGGTGAACCTAAGGTTCTGAAAAACGGTTCCTTCTTGGGAACACCTTCATAACTGAGTATCGTGTTCTGCAGGTTCTGAAATCATGTTCCGTTGATGGTCTGTGGGGCATTTTTGAGTGATATTCAGCCCGTGGTTGATGCTTCATGATCCAACACTGCTGGTTTTGCAACTGCTGAGTTGCTGGCTCTGGCTGTCGTTTCTACATGTGGTTTCTAATCTGCGTGATGTCTGCTGTTGTCATTTTTCGGTGCTTAGCTCCAGGCTCACTTACTAGATCTTTCACCCTGTGCCTCACTTGCTGAGAATCAGTCATCATTGCATCGCTTATAACTCTGAGCCAAGAGCTTTGTGGGTCTGTAGGAGATGGGTGGGTTGGAAGGGGTGGTTTTGGAACTGCAGGTGTATGGGTCTAGGGTTCCATGGTAGGCAAGTAGGAGAAGACTAGGCAAGCTTTGCGAGATGAATCATGTAGATATACGCCTTGCGTTAGCAGCCTCCTTGCATGTGCTTATACTCACTTCCCAAAGTGTCAGAGAGAAGAGTATCAGAAGAGTCCTGCAGAGATCATATAATTCATTCTTCCCTTTTCCCTAGAGGGGGATCACCGGTATTTATGTTGGATGTCTGCTTAACATATTTTTAAGTGCCTTAAATAATGGGGACTCCACAACCTCCTTATCTGGTCCATTCCTTGTGATTCCTTACCTGGTCCATTCCTTGTGATTCCTTACCTGGTCCATTCCTTGTGATTCCTTATCTTACTATTAGATGGTATTACTAACATCCACATGCCTCGTTGCAGTTAAGCCCTTTGCTTCTCCTGTCTCCACAGACAGGGAGAACAGACCTATCGTCTTGCTTCTTAAAATGGCCTTTAATATATCAGAGAAATCCCCTGTCTTCCTTTTTTATTTCAGAAGTCCTTGCTAGTGTAGTCTTTCTTTGGGAGTCCTGCTTCTTGGATCTGCTCATCTTTTCTTGACTTTCTCCAGTTGGTTCCCACCCTCTTGAGATGCTGTGTCCAAAGCTGTACCACTTGTTCACCACTCTAGGCGCTCATGGTGTTGCAGATTTAAATAGGGCCTGAAGCACTTAGTTGATGAGGAGAACCTGTATGTCATTTTACAGGGAGGTAGCAGGCTACAGGTCTTTAATAGTGGAAGACTTTGTCAAGTTTCTTGACACTTTATTTCAAGCTTGTTGTGGGGAGGACAAATACACTGATTTCAAATTCAGCACAAAAGCTTGGCATTAGCTTGAGGATCAGAGAACTGGGGTCAGGCATCCCCCAATCTTTGTCCAATCCAACTGAGGGATGAAGCTGGAAATGCACTTTCTCCTATGTTTGCTTTTTGGCTCAACAGGAAGTCAGGAGCTGCTGCTGTCATCATGAGCAGAACCTCTGCTGCTGCTATGGTGGATGGTGGTAGCAGTGCAAGCAAGCCTGGGAGTCCTGGTCTAGAATGCATTGTATGGGTTAGGGCAAGTCCCATACACCAAACTGGGGCATGAACTCTATAGTCATGCATGACAATAAGATAATCATAAGTCCTTTTTTCTTCCTCTTCTTTCCACAAACAAAATGAAAACCAAACATCTCTCTCTTTCTCCTTCCATCCTGTTTTCCACTTTTGGTAGGTGGTGAAATTTTAGTAGTAGTGCATGACCAGGTGATCTGCTAAGGCTTCTGCTCCCCATCTGCTAATTCTCCTTGCCTACAGCTCCTGCCTGTGGTAGCCTCACCACGCTTACTGCTTTATCCCTTTTGGAAGCAGTGTCAGGAAGCTGGTGTGCCTGATGTGTGTTGTTGACATTACAGTATTTGAAAAACTTTTTTTTAAGTATTCAAATGACTTGTCTTTACTTGTACCAAAGGCATCTCCCTGTCTTGAAAATGTAGTAGTAAGATGCCTAGTAGTATGGAAGAAGAATTGCATTTCGAGGGATCACAGCTTAAGGAATTCAGCATGTTAGCCTTGTTAATTTGCTAAGGGTTCATTAAAGAACACTACCTAATTGCAAAATAGCATAACCAGTTTTAATGAAACATCCCATGGAAGTGAGAGACTAATGCCTGGAAATTTAGGTGACCGGCTCAAGAGTTGCGTAAGAGTTGTATGCCAAATCTGGGGATGAATCCAGTCTCCTCAGATCAGCTTTATTCACAAGGTACTGTAATCTGTAAGAGGCTATCTGAATGAGAGAGCGGCAGACTTGGGATTTGTAGTTTGATCTCCCAACTCTTTGTCCACTTCTCTCTCATTTAGACTGCAGTGCCCACCTCCAATAATTTGTGTGGCATCTGTGAACTCTGTATCAGAATCAGCAACAGAACTCAGTTTGACAAGCCCCAGTACAGTGTCTTTGCCAGAAGACCCCTTGTAAGACATAAGTGCTATTCTGAAATAGGTACAGTTTATCCAGCACAACCCAGCAATGGCAGAATGATATCCAGGGGTAAGGAATTCTAGTCGCTGACCAAGAATTTGAACAGAAGTAGGGGAAGATAATAGTGGCAACAGTAATATATAAGATGATGTGTGACTAGCAGTTAGCAGCATTTATCTATGCTGAAGAACAGCACTTGGTATCAAGCTTTGATGTCTGTGCAAGCTGACTCCCAGTGTAGAAGCAGCAGTCCAGATTTGGTTACAGTGTTTTGCTGCTCTTTCTTGGATCTATGAATATATATCGTTCCTGCAGTTTATGACATAATTCAATTGGGTTTGCCCTGGGCTAGAGAAATCATGTTAGTAAGCACCGTATCCTTTTGGAATTGACATTTTTATTGTAGCTTAGATACAAAGCCATTAGCAAAAAAAGAACTAAGTTGATGATGTGTTATAAGTCTGTTTAGGGATGCACATCACACACATGTCCCTGTGATGATTGTGTGTCATTTTATTTCAGGGATGGTGTCTACAGATTCAATATTCACTCAAAATTGGCTGTTGCTGAGTATTGCCCTAGTAAACTGGATTGCTGGCATATTTGGAGCCAGCAATTCCAATCACTTTGGAAAGTAAGAGAATACAAGCTGCAGGGATGACTGAAGTTTGGGCACCACTGCTAGCGGTAGGAGTGGTGAAGCTTATGGCATCGTGGTCACATGGTCTTCATGCACAATTAATGATGGATTAAGTGGGTGGATGGATTAACTCAGGTGCTATGTCTTTTGCCCTTGTCACATCTTTCCTGCCACCATTGATGGCTGAATGGTATGTGAATCTGCGCTCCTTGTTTACCTTAACGTGCTGGAGTATAAATTGGGTTGGCCTACAAGTGGATTTCGATGTCATTCACTGACACTGTTGGAAGGGACAGGGCACCTTCCACAGGGGTGGGGCTGTCACCTGAGGGCAGCAACTATCTCGGTCATCCTGTTTAATCCTCTGCTGATGAGTTAATGCTCTAACCTTCCAGTACTTTTCCACCTTCTTCGGTGTATTTTATTGTAGCAGCACCACTGTCACTTGTATGTGAGCCCAACTACTTTAAAGCTAGTTGAGGAATCTCTGTGAGGCTTATGTTACAGCCTGATTGCAATATAAAAATGTCTACCATCGAGGTGAAGTTGGCTATAATTGAGAACATATGTTTGTGGATGTTGTGCATTTGGAAAGACAGAGCAGGAGGTGGTTTTGTGCTTAGTATTCACTTATTTCTACTTGGATATTGCTTGTGCATCATCTCTAGCTTCCAGACATCAGTCACTAAATCAGAGCCCTTTGTTAACTTTGGTTACTTTCTGGAGTAGAAGTGGAGAAAGATGATGGGACAATTTAAGTAAATGGGGCTGGATTAGGGACTCTGTGGAAGATACAATTCCTTATCTGATTTGCAAAGAAATCTTGCACACGTGGTTTCTTATTGAGTAAAGAAGCAGAGCAGTATTTGTATAGAACTAATGCTAGTATAAATAATGTGCATGTATCTATGCCTGTTGTAAAATACCGATCCCCATGCTGCATCTGAAGTTAAATATGGGATACATACAATAATAGATGAGTAGGAATACATTTTTTGAGATAGTTGTACTGTAGATAATTTGCAAATAATAAAAGGAAAGCCGTGGAGATGCAGATTGCTGCTGCTACCATGATACGTGTTCATTTTGACTATAAGGGCTTTGGTGAGTTCTGCAGAGAATCGGTCCTGCAACTGCAGTCATCTTCAGACATTCTTGCGCTGTCTGCAAAAAGGAAAAGGCTTTAAAGTTGGGATACTGATAGCCAGTCTACTACATGGGACCTTTTTCAAGGTGTGTGTTGGCAGATGTGGGAACTAACTCTCTAGTGCAAATAGGAGAGTGTGGTAGAACTTTTCAATGTTGCCAGTGCCATGGGTTCTTACTGTCAGGCTAGGAGGAGACAAAGGACAGACTGAGAGAGAAGGAACATCCAGTTAACAAATTTTCCAAAAAAAAGATAAAATAATTATGGGCGAGAAGTTCAGCAAACTGCACTACAGCCATGGCAGAGAACCTGGCATTGCTTTGAGGTGTGGAACTGTTAGATGGAAGTTGAGATGGGTTGTAAAATCCTTTATGTGTCACAGGTGATGCATTCCTTATGTTAAAATTGCCATTATTTGTAAAACCTCCAGTGGTGACGTGTAAAAGGGTTGTCTCATCTCACAGATTAAACTTGAACTATATGGGTTATCCTGACAAGAGTTTCTTCCAGGCCCTCCTTTGTTATACTATGACATATACCTAATGAGATGTTGAAGGTGTCTCCCTAAACAGGACTGGGTGCGGCTGCTACAGGGATGAATGATTTAATATGATGCGTTGCTTGTAGTCAGCTTTAAATTGGTGATGTGTTATTCATTGTAGCTATATGTGTCAGCTTGTGCTGTCATATATACACATCTGGCAGACAAACTATTGTATCACTGAAACGCCCTGTGATGTAGATATTCTGTTACACAAGACAGTTTTGAGGGAGAATGTATTTCAAGAAGAGGTTTTATCCTTCCACTTTCTGAACCTTGGCTCATGCAGCCATGCAATAAGGTCGTTGCTGCCACAGCTGAAATTTACAGTTAGTGTATTTGCTACAACCCTAAAACTTTTTGTTCCTTCCTAAACTCAAATTTGTGTTTTGGAAGTCTTAAGAGTACTCGAAAATGCATAAATCTCCATTCCAGCAAGGCACATATGGATTTACGGAGGAGTGACGTTTTGCTGAATTTCAGGTACAGCAAAGTAAGTTTAAGGTAATGCTATACAAGGGACAGCAGCGAGTTCGTTATTTCCCTGGTGAGATTAAGTCTTCTCTCAGCTGTCCTCTGACCTTGGAGATGCCTGGACTCTCTAGGTGTCTCAGCTGTATCTAAGAACCTTTCTTCATCCTGAAAACAAAATCGATGAGGAGAGAGAGAATCGAGTTCTGTAGTTTGTTTTCAAAGTGTTGTTGCTCTTAACAATGCAAACCTGATGGACTGTTCAGAAGAGGTCTAGAGGTGCACCTGATAAAGCACATAATGTAGGAATTACTTGGCACTGAGATGCCTAAATCCCAAAGTGTGAAAATACTAGTAGGAAACATCTTTGCCCAGCTTTCTTCTTGCATAGAAATACCTATCATCTGTTTTCATGCAAGTCCAGGACTACTGTCTATCAGTGTAGTAATCCAGCACAATCCTACTAGTGAGTCAGAAATGACACATCTGGTTGTCTCGATCCTGGAAGGACCTAATATATTACGTATTCTTACAATGTATTTAATATGATTTGATAGAAAGGGGCCTGATATAATGTGAGTTAGTGATGCTTTCTTTTAAAGCAAGCCTACAGCCTCAGATGGTATGGTGATGTGATAGGATACTCTTGATTTTCTTTGTGTGCATGTGGGGAAGATGGGGTTCTGGCTTCTCTGTCTAAAATAATTTTGCCTTTTACATTAAACAGCAGGAGCTGGGAGAATGAGTATTTTGAATTTTTGGCCACGTGGGCCAGTGTGCGCTCTTGTGTGGATGTCTTTGTACACTGGGTAGGGACAGTGGTCCCTCAGCACAGTTACAATGCTCAAGCCCCTAGAAATCGGGCACTGAGGTCTTTTATCAGAATTGTGCTGCAGTGACCCTTTAGGTCACTGTGACTCTGCTGCAGCTGTGCTGGCCTTGCTGCTGAAGTAGAAGGGAATTATTGATACAGTGCCACAATACTGAGTAAAGGTGCTTGTGCTAGGAAATGACCACCTGCTTTCCTCCAGGAATAGGTAAATTTGGGGAAAACAGCAGCAACCATGAGAGGTGCTCTTAGGGAGAAAGAAATGGAAGTCATTTTTGCGAGGCTTCTTTGGTAGCAACCTCTGAATCGCTCTGTTCAATTTCTTTACCTTCAGCACTCTGTAAGAACAACTAGATCAGCTTCGCTGGTCTGGTCAGACTCAGCAGCACAAAATGCGGAGGCAGAGAAATAAATAGCATAGTGATAAGAACCTTGGAGCTCTCTCTCTGATTCAGAGAAAGAGGTGCTTGTAAGCGCTGGTTGAGCTCCAATAGTTGCTAATTTTCCATCAGAAGTCTGCAAGTGTGCTATGCCATGTAAAATCAGATTATTAGTGGTATTCTGGGATATGTTTCATTATGAATGTGAAACATAACAAAAATGATGTTACGAAGTAACAGCTTTACCTTTGGCATACCAATCCCTCATCTGTTAGCACTTTGATGTGTTGATTTGTAGATATAATAGATATTTGCTAAATTCTTTCCAAAGGAAGACTGTCAAAATGTTCTTTAATTAAATTACCATGAATAACTTTGTTTCAGTTCTCTCTGATATGAGAATTTGGGACAATGGAAGCAAAAGGCTGCCAGAGAAGCCTCCCCCCTCCCCGCCTGCTCTTTCGACAAAGCCAGGAGTTACCCTGGGACATGAGGGAAAACCAAAGATTAAATCAGAGGGAACTAATCAAGCTTATGAGAAGAGTAGCCATTGTCTAACTAATAGTATAGAGCAATCAGTTGTCTAAATATTTTATATGTGATTATGGCCTATTGAAAGAAAGAAACCTATTGCTACTTAACAAAAACTGTAGTCAAGAAAGGATAGTGCTTGTGTATCTAGATTAATTTTAGATGTTCTAATAACCTACTGTGATTACTAAATCAAAGCCAAATTGTAATAAATTCAGTAAGTGACAGCAGTAGTAGTTTAGAAGTTCTCAGTTTACACAAATGCATCAAATGAGCAGTTTATAAACAACTGTAAACCAGAACTTCAAAGAAGTAGATTTGCATTTTGTTATAAACTGAAATTAACAAATTACCCATGTCAGTCATAACTCATTTCTCAGTTGTGCTAGTGAGGAACCTGACTATCAATTAGGTTGAATTTGAGATTCAACCTTCGAGCCAGTTTCATTTATTTTAGGTTAGTGACTAGTCTTGCCTTCAACGCGGAAAGGCTTTGCTTTTTGCTTTTCTTTCTTTCCTGTAATACACAGAAGTTCACAGCTAAGCTGTAATAAATTACAACTTTAACAAGTTTCTTAGGATTCAGAACCAAGAGTGGAGAGGATTTTGTAAGAAAGTTTAAAGTGTCTTTAGCTTGTAAGGGTGTGCACCAGGTGCCATGTGGAGCTTGGCCTCAATTTGGAACAGGCCTGTGTAACCCCAAGATACCTGTGCATGCTATGTGGCCTTTGTATGTCAGAACTACCAAAGCATCAAAAAAGGAGAAACATTGGTTTTCCTCTGAGACATTACTAAAGTTGATTTTTCCCATCACCTCTGCACACTCACCTTCTATTGTCCATTGCATCCTAGGATTAAAAAGCACTGATATCTAGATGTGAAGAATCTGGAGTTACACATTTGAAAATAATGAAAATATATGTATAAAACCACTTGTTGATTATCGCATTGCACCTAAAAGACAATATAGATTTAATTAGCTGTGGCTTCTATTGGGATTATCGTTTGGCCTGGCTAATTACAGAGAGCCTGCTTAGGGATCAGAGATGTAACTTGCCGTGAAACTGTTAACATTGGTCTTCACTGATGAGAAGGAAGCCCAACAGTTGCCTAAGAGCCTGGCAGAAATACCAAAGCCTCAATATTACTCAATCTGTAAACTGAAAAATACGTTTTGACGAATCACAGCAGACATGCTGTGTCTGCAGACAACACAGATTGGCAACCATTGCTTTCTTGCACAGCTTGACTTTGTGCAAAACTTTTTTGTCTTGTGGCAGAAAAATATTCTAAGCTTTCTTAATCCATTTTAAGTAGAGAGAGTTCTTGCAAGGTTTGTGTTGTCTTGCTGTTTCTCTCACTGTGAATGTGGAACTGTAAGTGATGGTATACAGAAATTATATGAATTCTGTAACACCAAATAAATTACAGGTCTTGAAATTCAGTATCATTAGTGACATTACGTGGTGAATATATTTATATTAGCACCTTCTCACCCAACTTAACTGCTTTTTACCTTTGTTTTCTGAGCTGGAACTCAAGTGACAAGACACATTTAATTGTCTCTGTCTTCTTGGGGGCATTAGAGCGCCGGTACTTAAGCAAGCAACTGAAAAAGTTTCTAAAAATTCTTTCGCCAATGAATTTATTTAATTTCTTCTTCATTCCACCATGTCCTTGCAAACTCAGCAAAACCTGAAGTTTGAGTGACAAGTAGCACTGGGAGGACCTTTATTTGAGATAACGAATTAAAAGGAAAGAACCCTGCTTTCCTCTTAGAACCCAGATTGAACTGATGAAATATATTTGTGAACTAAGCACACCTGCGGTTATATCGCAGGTAGGCAATGCATTTGGTGTTCTCCAGTGCATTTTATGGTATCACCTTTACTGAAGAAAAGCACACTGGGTCAGCCCACAGCTCCATGTAGACCAAAGGCTCATTTGGCCCATCACCAGTCTCCATTGTCATCTATGAGTAATTATCTGTGGGGAAAAAAAGTAGAGCAAGTGTACGGTGATGCTTCCCCAGTATATTTTCTCATTTCCTACAACTTATAGCTCAGATGTTTTTGAGCCAGAGAAGACTGGAAGACCTAAACTGCACAGTATAAACTGCGGCCAGCACAGACATAAGAAGTGTTACAATGATCTCCTCTGTTGTGGTCTTTCTTCCTGTTGTAATTGCTAATAATGTTGAATAGCTTTTGACTGTTACTGAGTGTTGAACTGACATCTTCATAGAACTATCTATTGTAGTCTCGAGGTCCTGTTCCTGAGGGGCTGTGATCAGCTCAAAGCCAGTAACCGTGATGTGAAATTAAGCTTGTTTTATCCCCTGTGCATGGGTTTATACTTGATTTTGCTGAATTTCACCTGGCATTTTAATCTTTGATCACTAAGTTTCAGAAGGTCCTTTCGTGATTCTTTGCGGTAAGCCCTCATTTTTATTACCCTCAGTAAATTAGGTGTCGTCAGCAGGCTGTCGCCTACTGTTCATTCTTTTTTCTTTTTATCAAATAATTTGAATGTACTATTACTAGAGCCTTGTTCAACTCTACTAGTGACTTTCCTACACTGTGAAAAAGTGCATTTTCTTCTTGTACTTTATCTTTTAACTGTATTTTGTGTGTGTTAATCCCATTGCTGCTTAGTTTTTTTTGTCTTTGATGACGTGCCTTACATGCCTTTCTAACATCTGTTAGAAATCAAAGTGGGCTTTGATTATCAGCCAAATCTTCCTTATCCACATATTTTTCCTCTGAAGAACTTTAGTAGCTTGGTGACAGACAGACAACCTCCCTTTACAAAATCTTTGTTGGCAGTGTCCCAGCCTGTTACAGCTGCCCAGGTGCTCCCTACTTCTACATTTTTGTTAAAGCTTCTGCTAGGTTGCCTGGCACAGACATCAGGTGTTTCAGACTATAGATCTTTGTATCTCCTTTGAAGCATTTGCCACTTCAGAGTCTTTGGGTGACAAGGCTGGTGAGAGGTTATTCACCACAGTTACTAGATCAGCTATTTCACCCTTCAGTTGCTTCAAAATTGAGTGAGTACCATCCGTTTCCACTGATTTCTTACTGTCTATTTTGTCTATTTGTTTTGTAACCACTTCTTTTAACACTTCAGTTTGAGATGGGTGCATCAGAGTGTCCCATGAAGAAGGTTTTTTAGCTTGGGAATGTCTTTCAAGCTCCTTGACAGTGCACACAAGCAAAATGTTCATTTTTTTTTATGCCATGATCATAGCTTTTTTGAGTATGAGTTTTATTTTATTTTTTTAATCCTGATAATTGATTAGTTTTGCAATGCCAGATTTTTCTCCTTAAATGAAAATGAATGAAAAATAATTTGCTCTTAGTTATTGATGCCTTTTGCAAGTTGCTTCTCAACTATTTTGTGGGGGGTAATGATTTGGTATTTATACATTTAACTTAAAAGTATTCGTGTTTCTTTATCTTCATTTGGACATAGGCTTAGTTTTTGTGAAGAATGCCTTCTTGCTCTAAGTAACCTCCCAGTTTTTTCCTTCTTAAGGTTTTCTTCATAAGAAGGATTTTTCTAAGTGGAATTGCATGTTACATTTTCAGAAAGTCTTTGACCTTTCCAGTACTTGCGTAAGGAATTATGTGTAACTAATTGTAAATCAAATAGGGTAATTTATGCTATGTACAGAACAATTTTCTGGATGAATTGGACATTGGTGAGTATCTGTCAGTGTCTGATTTAACAAGCAGAGAATATGGAGGACTGTGTGCCCAAGTCTGTCTTGGTAACACTGCAGTATATTTGAATAGTGTATCACTTCAGTATGAACTATGGATGCTCCAGGGGTGGTATATATAGCGTTGACAAAGTATGGACATGGAAAGGCCATTCACAAAACCGTTCTGTGCAAGCAGGTTGTACGTGTTCAGGCAGAACAGCATTGCTTGCTTTACGGCTTAGATGAGGATTTCAAGCTGCCACATGTTTTGATGTGATTCGCTGGCTGGAATGTATTGGCCTCTGGATGTGCTCTGCTCCTTACAGAGAGGAGCACTCAGGTGGCTCCCTTAAATTATCTGTCTGAAAGTTATGCAGCCAAAGTTATGTGAGGTGATTCCCACACACAGGGACTAACTTGGAAGCACTGTGGTAAACTAGTTCCTCACAGTTACCCTGTTTGGCAAGTTAAAAATGCAATACTGATCAATGAAATAAAGTAAGTGTGGAAGGGGATTGTCCAGATCCCTTAATACTGTGATTATATCGCTGAATATAACGCCTCCAAAACACCTCCTCCACCCCCGGCCCCAAAAAACCACCCATGCAACCAAGCTTGCAGAAATTGTGTATTTAAAAAAAAAATTAAATTAGGAAAATTTAGGAAATTTAGGAAATTGGGAAACGTGCAATAGATTACCTGTATATGTTCATATGTTGAAAACTACATGTAATCACCTCCAATATTATGAATGCCATTTCCATGGAAGTTTCTCCTACCTGGGTAACTGACCAAGTTACATTAAGATACCGGCCTTGTTAGAAGCTCACCTGGGAACGTGTGAGTTTCTGTATCGTTAGCTGCCTTGTAGGAAGTGTAGGAGCAATATCAGGTGTCACGGAAGTCCTGGTTCTGCTAGGTTAAATAAATCGCTTAATCTGACTTATTTTTCTCATACCAAATGGAGGTAATGAAACACACTTGCCTTTGTAAAGTGGCTTGCTACCTGCAAAGAAAAGGTCTGTGCAGCAGCTGAGGGCTTCCATCGTTTTTGTAACAGCCTTGTAGACATCCAGGAAGGAGCACTGGAATTGAACACGTGCCTAAGAGTGCATGGGCAAGAAGAAACTGAGGAATTTGAATCAGTTGCATAGTTGTATTGGAGGGTGTATTTAATGAGATGTGACTGGTCTGTTCATTATGTTCTGAATGATGTAATTTTAATTAAAAATAAAGAAAAACTATTAGCCAAAGTTTTATTTTTAATAAATACTCTGACCCCCCCTATCAAATTATATGTTGGAAGCAAGGTAGAAGAATAATACAAAGATTCCCCCAAAAGGAAGACTTTTTTATTAAGTGAGGTTTTAAGTTTTCTTAATTCTGTATTTATTTGCCCCCCATCCTTGACTTGTATGTGATGATAAGATATTCCATACTGTGAAGTTAGGCACTGAACAACAGAACTGCATTTGCAATGGATTCAACAGTGATTCACTGTATACCTGTGCTTTTTAAGTAAAAATTGTTTCTCATGCTCTCTGACTCTTCATTCTGCCGTTGGAGATGTAAACTATTAGAGGTGCAGGTGAAGGATAAAAATGGTTTTTGTATGGGCACCATTAAGTAACTGATTACTTTGCCTTCGCGAGGTTGTAGCTGCTCTGTGTTGCTTTGTATGAGAGCTAGCTGCTGTGCTAGCTGCACGTTGTGTGATACTGTGCTGGTTGGTGACACAGCCTGGAACTTTTGCTATGTGGCAATATCTTCTGCTGGTTGCTTGGTAAACATTTGTAGCATTTGAATGGATCGCTGCATTATCTGTTAAATTGATCTGTACCTGGCCACCCACACTTTTCACAGAGGATGTCTGAATTATGCTGGGTGTGTTCATCTGATGTCATAATAATTAAATGCCTACTTGATTTGTGGTAGTATAAAGGTGACATTATTCTATAGATGTTATTTCTTAGAAACAATATTGGTGAAATATTTCCTGTAGGCTTTCACCATCTTGTTGCTAAATAAGAAATGATCTGAAGATCCATTTCTCTTCCTCTCTGGCCTTTTTGCTAATGGTTCTCCACATGCATGCACACATCCTCTTGCTTACTTCCTCGTATGTATCTCTTCCTATCTGATTATGTTTTAAAAATGTGTTCCATATTAATCTCTAAAAATGAATATGTAGATTTGCAATTCTGGTTTTATGATCCATTAGCAAATAAGAACTGCACAGGTATGTCAGTACTGTCATTAACTCTGACCTCGTAGTTGAATCCAAGTATCCTAGTGTTGCTCACTGGTGCCTTCTTGGGGGAGGCAGTGATCAACATCTGAGCTCTGCCGATGTAGGTGGCATGGATGCAACTGGTCAAGCCACTTGTCTTTTTAAACGCAGTCTGAACTTGACCCTGATACCTGTATAAACACAATTAAGGAAAGCAAATTCCAAAGAATTCTTGTCATTTGATGTTGAAGGGGATAGAGTTAATGTGCTAGGGGGAGGATCACAAGGAGTGCAGAATTAAATTAAGATCTGGACAGTGATGCTTATCAGGTTTTTGGAGGAGGCAGAACAGACAAAGCGAGACAGGAAGGATCCTGCTCAGAAGGAAGACATCATGGTTTCTGCTTGAAATAAAAAATATTTGGATTGTAGGTCATAAATCTTCTGCCAGAATTAAGATTTTTCTAGGCAAGATGATCTTTGCCAGCTGAAACTTTTCTGAGTGGAAGCAGAAAACTATTAAATGTAATGTAGAGCATGTGACTCAAAGCATCCCTGAAATGGCTGGCAGAGGTAATTAAGGTAACTAATCTCTGCTATGATATTAATATATATTATTCCTTTTGGTTTTCTGAAGCTGATGAGATGTGTACTGTTGTTGGATAGACAATAATGTAAATGCCAAGGTATTTTTTGCAAGGTAATCTAACTGGTTAAAGTTGTATCATTGTAATTACGTCCCTATGCTGTCGTCTTTTTTTTGTTCTAATATTGTTTACAGCATTCTTAGGGAATCTTAGAACTAAGAGTCAGTGCCTTGATTACTATTACATGATACCCAGCACTTGCTTTAATACTTCCAGTTCTCCAGCTGGAATGAGAAATGTTGTGGTGTAGGTGTGGGAGGGAGGATAATGACTCATGGAAGTAATCTCCACTACTGCTATTGACTTCATGGGGGAAAGAAAATCCCATTACTCATTGCTGGAGAGCTTTCCATAGGACTAGATGTCCATTTTGTATGCCTAATGAGATTCAGATTGTTCTCTGTAATTTAGGAAAAGTTACAGGCATGAAAAGACCAGATAGGCCAAGGTACTTTTATTGTCTTGGGCATGCCATGGAAGACTAGTAGTAGTAGTAGTTAAAATTACAGTGATTGTGCCAGAGGCTTTTTGCCTAGAAATTCCCCGTTATAGCATGTCTGTTCTGCTATTAGTCCATGAGATTATCATTACTAGAATGTCTTGAATTAGTAAACTAAGTGGGAGGACCACTACGTAATGGGGTGGCCAACTTCAGTTCTCTAGGTCCTTTCATTTTGTATGCTTTTGTTATGGGGACCAGAATGTTACCAGGTGGTAGAGGTGAGGGAACTGGCATGACATTTGAACAGGAGTTAAACCAAACCAGAAGCTTCCAAAGAGCAAGAGAGAAGGAGGGCAATACAAAAATACATGTAAAATATTCCAAGATATCTATATAGTAGACATGAATCTCTATTTAAACAGTAAAAGTGATCCTGCTTGCCTTCCAAAAACAGTTACTTTAGCTTGCACAGTGTTGTTCTTGGTTGTGATCCTTTGTGAGATGCCATTTCAAAATGCAAAAATGAAAACAAAGAACAGGATGGAAGGTAGGAAGAAGCATGACTATACTGTAAATTAGTATGAGAACTACTCTAGCCTTCATTATCTACATTTCTTCATTATCTACATCTATCTTAATTTCTACAAAGTTACAGCTTAAATGTAAAAGAAGAGTTGAAAAGAAAATAGACTTGCTCATCAGAACAAATTATTTCAATTAAAAGGTATAATGGTTGGCATGAGCTGGTTGTTTTGTGTGGTTTTGCAGAGTGGACTCAGCTGAGCTGCTTGTTAAACAAGACTGGCACAAGATTTTGGCAGTGGGAGTAAAGTAACATTTACTTTCACAACTGTCTGCAGTTGTCTACAACTTTAGCGGGTTTTTTTTGCAAAGATAGACAACCTGCAAAATACCCTGTAGAAATTGAACACGTTTGCTCAGCAGTGTCTTTAAAACATTTCAAGATATTTTCTCGCTATGTTGCCTTTACTTGGGATCTTGGATCGTATTGTGGTTTTTTTGTTCTTAGAAGTTAAGGGTTAAACATTGGGGAATTTTTGCCGAGTAAATGTATTCTTTTCCCTTCTATTCAGCTCATTTTCATAAAATGCTCACCTATCAGAGATACTAATTTAGCTCAGCTAGTGGAGAATTCTCTTTTTGACGTAGAAATATCAGGTTTTAAATTCTGGTGTCCATTTCAAAAGGTGATCAATCAATCATTAAAGCTCATGGTCTGCCACTGATTTTGGGCATGATATGAAGCATGATATCCTAATTGGAAAGAGTGGTACTGGGCTCCTTCCTAGATATCTGTAGCACAGGAATCATTATGGAGCTAGAATCCTTTATTTCTGTTTCATTCATTTACTCCAAATTCTAAATAAGGCATTGTCTTGTGGCAGTATCAAGCAATCTGATAGTATATTTTTTTTTCCTTCAATTTAAAACCTCAATTTAATGATATAATAATCAAATGTACTGTAGCTAAAGCTAGTTGGTGAAATCATCTTAAACTGCATGAAGTTGTTAATGTCAGTCAAGCATGTGTTTTCAGATAATGTAAAAATGATTTATCAGTCTGAATCACAGACAGAATAAAGCCATTTCTCTTAAACTGCAAGTTAAACCACAAAAAATATAGATATGTTTATGTTTGTATTCTTACAACTGATGAGGATTTCAAGCTCTTACTTGAAAACTTCCAGTCTGTTTTTCAATTTCAAAGTACAGTATTGTACCATTACCTTTTTTTTCTATTCAAATAGCTATCCTTTCGATAGGATGTTTTTCCATCTCCAATAAATAAAAGAAATAGTCCACAGATTTATTTTATTTCCATTGCAACAACTGTTATACTTTAGCACGGGCACGCACAATTTCAATAAATCTCTGGCAAACGTGCCTCCGTACCTGTCTTGGCAGGCCTGAAAAAGGAGGAGGGCTTACAAAAAATAATTAGAAACAAATGGCTGTGGCTTGCTGTTCTGATTAGCATTTGAGAGAGATTACTCAAAAGAAATCTTTCAACTGATCCAGGACCTTTCCAGGGATTTCTTCTCAGCTCTGAAGTTAGCTGGAAAGTTTTACACCACAACAAAGCTACCTTCCAACTAGAATAAAAATTAAAATAGGGCAATCTGTAATTTTCTACTTGCTGCCCACTCACTTCCTTTCTAAAAGAAATGACTCAGTTTCTGCGTCCCTGATCATTAAGTCCCAAATCACCACTGGGCAGATCTGGAAGATGGACAGGATATCAGGATGATTGGTGACACTGTCTGTGGGAAGGATTAGTGGTTGGAATCCAAGCAGTCTTACTTATTCGCAAGTCTGGAAGTGGTCTGATTATGTTAGGGAAATGGGATAGAAAACAGTTGCTAGTTCTCCTCATCTTCCCTATGAGGATATTGATTTTTATGGCAGATGAACAGAAGTTCTTCCAGAAGTACTAGGATAGTGCAGGTCATGGTACTGAGCACTGCCTGGAAGCTGATACCAGAAATTCTCCTCAGTGAAGGTCTGGAGTAGTGAGCACTTGAAGTAAGCAATTTTCCTGCTTACTTTCCTTGAATTAAACAATTTTCCTTCTGCCTTGCTTGCTGAAGGCAGAGATAACTGATAATGAAGTGATTCTAACTAACGCTACCTTGTTAATGAATGAGAAATAAGTGGAATGGATGCTTGTGCATGCGTGATAACTCAGGGTAGAGGAAGTCCAGAACATGGTGGACAGTTTTGTGGGTAAACCATGTTCTGTGCTTTATCTCTACTAAGGACAATCTCATGTCTCCTTGGCTGCTTTGCATAGCTTAGCTAGTGGGGCTTATCTGTGGCCAAGTCTTCCATGGCGGTTGCCTGTAGGATATAATAATTCTCTGAGTCAGAGACTGTTAAGCATACTACTAAACAATCTCGGGCTGTAAGCGTTTGGTTATCCCTGTCTCATCTTTGTGGCTGGGGTGTTTGATGAAGAGAGCACCAGGTTCTGTCTCCCTCTCTAGGTTCTTCCCTCTGCTTTAGAATGGTCAGAGACACAGACTTGTTTCACGCCTTCCTACTTCTGATATATCTCATGTGGATTTAAGTGAATTTGGTAAGGGCAAAATTTCACCTACTAGCAATTTCAGTTGGAGAAGTCCCCCTCAAAGGCAGTGACAGAGCTCTGATCTTTTAATAGATGTATGTGGTAGGAAGGGAAGGATTTCTCCTAACTACAGATATGCTGGTCTTTCTGAAATTAAATTAGTATTTGGTCATTAATTGTAATATGAGCTGGACCAGTCCAAAGCCTGAGAACACTCTTCCACTTTCTTTTAGTTATTCAAGTCAGTGGCAAATCCTGCGCTTCCTGGCGTGGCATGACTGGCACTCCAGTGTATTTCTATAGCCAGCACTATCTGACCCTGTTCCTTTCGCTAACACCAACAGTCTGAAAATTTCTGCTTGATTAAGTCTTTAAGCTGACTCTGGGACATGTGGTTGGAATAACTAGAATGAGTTCTAAAATGCTGTTAAGCAGTATCTGTATGGGCTTTACATATCAACATCTCCATTAACTTTCTCAGTTCACTGCACTATGCTTATGAGTGAGTAAGCACTGTTTGAAAAAGAAGTTACACCCTTTATGACTTTTTCTGAAGAAAATGTTACAAAACATTCTGTACCAGAATTCCTGCTTATTCAGGCAGAATCCTTCTTACAGACTTTTTAGGCTTTAATTAAATAAATGCTCCAGGGCAATTACTTAAAATTACTTCTAAAATAGGAAGCAACAAATCCCTGGAAAAGAGGATTGCCCAAACTGGAAAATGGTTGACAGTAACATGCTATGGGATTTTAAGAGTTTAAGAAATTTAAGCTGATATTTGTTGGAATATTTGGATACTGTGCTGTAGTTTGGTGAAGAGAGTAGAGGACAGGATTTTTCAAGCTGATTACTCGTATCACTATGTAGCTGCATGAATCAGCTATTGATGATTTCTGCTTTGATCTTATACATGATGGTGGTCATCTTTTTGAAAACAAGCATTACTTCAGTCAGAGTAGTGGAGCACTGACTAGTCTGAAATCTGCAAGTGGCTTTACGGCAACTAGTTCCATCCTAGCGGTCTGAGTGCTTTAGATAGGTGAACAATGATGGGGTTTGCTTGGAACTAGGATATCTTTGGGGGATAAGGGAGGAAGGGATTCTGGCAGGTGTGTGATCCTTGCACCTTCTTTCAGTAATGGAAAATGTTAAAACCCTGGTTTTGAATGAACGGGGCAAGAGCGTCTTTTTGGTTTACTTGCCAAGTTGGAAGCTGTCAGTACCACTCTTAGTGTTCCATCTGTCAATTTTTTCTTTAAAACGTTTGTACTATTGTTTCTAAAATGTTAGTATAAACATCCTATTTGTAGGTGGCTGGGTCTGCTTACTGATGAACTTGTGATTGAAACAGATCAGATTGAATCTGGCCAGTACTGACTAATCCTGCAGAGAAATGATGGAAGAGTCAATAAAAGAATGGGTTCCTCTAGTTTGGGTTGAGTCCTTGTCAGTTTGCGTGGCTGGGGTTTATTCATAGCTGTGTTCAGCAAGGATTAATATTCATCAGTACCTGTCACCGTATTCCCTGCTCCTGTCAGCTTTCCCTCTGCACATGTCTTCTGTGCTGGGTGTCTTAGAGCCTCTTATCAGTGTTTGATTAATCTTTAGGGTCGGGGCTTCTCCTGATGCTTTGATCAGCGCTTACATGTATAGCAGTTTCTTTCAGGAGTGACAAATCATTTGCTCACAGGACAAGGGCAGAGTAAAAAGGCAAAAAACCTAAAAACCTGCTTCCAAAGCTGATATACCAATGAGTTGTTCAAACCAAGTAATGCTTCCTTCCCTTCCTCCCTCCCTCCTTGCCTTCCCCCCCACCAAAAAAACCCCAAACCCCCAAACAAAACCCAAACAGACCCCCTCCCACCCCCCACGGTAACCAAGGTATTTCTCTAAATGGCATTGCAGGATGCGAGGCAATACAAAGACAACTTAATGGTCCTGGGGTGATTACTGAAACGATAGGTGTTGGGTTTTCAGGGCCTTGGTTGCTCTGTGTTGATTGTCTGGGCTTGAGAGGTTTTCTCATTAGCTTTTATATGTTTCCTTATTTACAACAACGAAATGATCCAAAGATGTAGATTTCTGAAAGAAGATTGCAGTTCTTGAGTAGTTAAAGTCACTGTTCATCGGTAGCATGATTTAATACTGATCAGACTGTTTTATATCTAGAATGTGCTTTGTGTTATGTCAGAGTGATTCATTATTTATTTCATGTTGGCTGTCTGGTGTGTAATAAGTGATCTCTGTAAAATCCCTGTAGTGTTGGCAGTTTTCAGAGATTTGGGTAAGAAAGACCTAATTAATGCCTTATGTCTTCTTGCACCCTCCCTACTGATGCTTTTTCGTTGCTTGCGGTGCCTGTTGTTCTATGCTGTTCTCCGCTCTTCAAAGAACTAATGCATAGTAAGAGCTAATTTACTCTGTGGCAGGAAGCATAAGCTCTTTGAAGAATCTATTCAGTTGCATAGTTGTTCAAAATAACCACCACTTGAAGGTTCGTCTTTTATCTGATCAAATACATTCTGTAAAATATGGCAAAATTGCTTTTCTGATGCTTATTACTGTCCTTGGGCTGTAGGGCAGCAGTGGCACTTTGCTTTCGAAGCTGCTTGCACAGACTTTGTTGCAGAGAAACTCATGTAATATGTAAATGTTGAGGGTCATGCTGTGGTAGTTGCTGAAGTTGATCAGAGCCACAGAGCATATCAAAAAGCTCTGAGGTGTTACTTCACGAGTAGCTCCTTTCCTCACCTAACTACAAAAATTAATATTTGAAGCCTTGTCTATTTTCTTACTATCACAAACCTAAAAATCTTGGGCAAGATGGAGAGTTGGTTTATAATGCACATATCAATAACAAAACATGAACACACGCAGTAAGCTGCTTGATGGTGAAACTCAATACAGCTGTCATACTCGCAGAAAATCTGCCACAGATAGAAGTAAGACTGAACAGTTGTATCATGCAATGTTTCTTAAAAAGACACCTCAATTAAGACTTAGCAGACATTAGTGAAAGTTTCAAGGGTTGGATCCTCTTCCAAATATGTGCCCCTGCCCACACTAATGTAACTGCTGAGGGAAGGAAGCAGGCCTTTTAGAAGACAAAGATTAGTTGGGGAAAAATGCCCAAATCTTCCCCGCGAGACCATTTCTCCAGTGGAATTTTTGTTGGGCTTGCAGCCCCATGTTGGGTTCTGACCCAAAGGGCGGCAGAAGCCCTCGGCAGAGCAGATGAAGCTGTGCTTTCACAGCCTGCCTTCGTTCCAGGCTATCACCCTGAGCGTCGCTGGGACTCACGAGCATCCGGTGTTTGGTTTTTGCCTGCTGAAAGAAGGAAGAGCTGAGAGTGTGGCCATAACCTGCTTGAACCGCCATGCTCTGTTTAATGAACAGGAGACCATATATTTGCTAACTGGTGTTTTTGAGTCTTCCTGGAGAACACATTTAAGCACGGTAAATTAGTGAAATCTACTATGGACTGCATAGACAGGTCCACTTCATTTGGAGCCAGTGTTTTAACTGAGGAGTTTAAGAGCTGAGCAATGTCCTTCAAGAAGTTACGATGCCACTCATTGTATCGCCATGCTTCCTTCTATTTATTCAAGCATTTATTCGAGCATTACGCTCGAAATGTTTTGATAGAGAGAATATCTTAGCACAGCAAATACTGAAAGGTGAAAATAGTGAAATCTAATTTTTTTCGAGGAAGGGGGGAACCCCAAACATCTGGGTATTACCATGATTCAGTTAGCAAAGTTAGACCAAAACATCCTGCCCCAGATTTTTAGGAAGAAAAATTTAAAGCTGAGGTTAGGGGACGGTATTTAGGTGCTTGATACACTTGAGAATGAAGGAATGTCTAATCTTGACTTTAGCCTCCAAACTTTAAAAAAACCTCAAACAAACAAAACCCTCATTGTTTTTCTTGTCAATGGCAAATACTCATTAAACAGCTGTTAAAATGAAATTTTTGTAATTGGAAGAGAAGCATATACTTGAAGTACTTGATAGCTGCTTGTTACCACTTCATCTCCATTTGACAAGAGTCAGGAGCACAACTTTCAGGTTATCTGTAGTATGGGTGTAGGCAAGTAAATAACACTTCATGGAAAACTTGTGTTTGATTTCAGAGGGTCAAAGTGTTTGACATATACATACAGTCTGCTGTATACATTCTAACCACTTCTGATGTCCTGTGTTTTTTTTGTGGCCACTGCTTGAGAAAAAAAGCGAAAATAAAAGGAAGGAAATAAAGTAAAAGCAGACAACCTCATCTTTTTTCAAGTAATAAGGATTCAATGAATGATTGGGGTTGGGGAGCTTGTGGGCTTTTGTTAGCTGAATGTGCTGCATAGTCCTCGCCTTCATGATTTGGTAGGTAATTAGAGGATTTGTAATATCCCACTGGTTTGATCACAACTTCTGCTCATGACATTATAAAATGAGTGTATAGCTTATAAATAACATTTTGAAGGTATAAGGTTATACAGAGATAATTGCACAGCTGAAATGCATTGGCACAAGGCCAAAGGCTAAGCACTTTCCACCATCCCTTCTAAATTGAATAACTTCACTTTATGAAGTGTATCACCAGAAATTGTTTTCATTACTCCCAGAGGGCAAATTAAGGTTAATAAAAAATCCAATTCCAGATTACCTGTATGTGTGAATATTTGTATTTTTAGAACCTTTCTTTGTCAATTACATTCCTCACTGACTGTGTATGCAAATACAAGCACGCAGGTCAGCTCATGTGTTTCTACAATTTTGAACTGTTTTAGCTCTCTGAGACAGACTTCCTCTAAACATGAGTGTGAGACCCAGCAGGATTTTTCAAACTGAGCAGAACTGAACGCATTCCTTCCACTAAGCTGTTGCTTCTCACATCCCTTGAATCCCACCATCCTGAATTCCACTTGACCCACATAGCAGCCATTTGACCCATCCACTTCAGTCCTCAAAAGCAGTATTTGTATATCGTCTTCTTTAAATGTTATGTTAAATAGTATATTCTTCATATAAGGCAACCCAGTATTTTGTGGATTCTTAAGCAATCTGAGAAACACTTTAGTAAAGGTGAATTAGGGGGGAAGGTTTTTCTGTTTTCTCCCTGTGATAAATTAGTTACAGAAATAGCACACACATGTTGGAGTCACCTCTTTTAGTACTCTGCTTTTACAACGTTAGATTATAGTCTTGTTACAAGTGCCCTCTTCTTTTCTCTTCACTCTGCTGCTCCATGCCTTCCTCTTCTCCCTACTTCCCAAAAAAGAGGACTTCCACTGTCTTGATAAGGCAGCTGTTTCTGCCTCTTAGCGTAAGAAAGAACATTGTCTATAAAAAACAGTATAAGAAGGGGCCTAGTGTACAGAAATATTTACCCAGGATAATCTTGCAGCCTCTGTCACTGTGTGGTTCAGGGACTCGCTTTTTCAGAGATGGCGTCTTTATCACTTGGTAGATTTTTTTTTTCGTCTACGAGTTTATCAGTTTTTAAAAATCTATGTACTTTTATAGCACCAAGAATAGCTTTTGGCAGAATTATCCTGTTGCTAACATTTTGCTATCTTTTTTAAAAGAAAGAGTTTTTTCCACCTCAAAAATTAAATTAAGGAATTAATAAATTGCTTTTGCTGATCTTAACATTAAATGAAAAAGTTTCATACCAGTTAGTTAATATCCTCAGTCTACTACAGTCCCAATACTGAGAACAAAGCATTAGGAAAACCAAAGAGAAGTCACAAGTGGCAGTGCTTGGAGGGAAAATAAATCACATTACCATTTATAAATCTATGCAGCCTGTTAGACAATTGTTGCATATTTTTTTCTTTGTTGGATGGAACAGTGTTTAAACAATTTTTCTCTACAGGTTATTGACATGCCAGAACACAATCCTGGCGATATGGGTGGAACAATGAGACTGGGGAAGAGGAGGACTGTTTTCAAAACACAAAATTCTGTTTTAAGTAAGTTACATTTCTGCTCTTATGACTTGGCTTTTGGGTAGGAACTCTATAACATGGCAAAGCAAAAATGACAAAGCACATTTTATTAAAGGACTACAACCTCCAGCAAGCAGTTAGGTGGCAGCTTCCCTGAACTTATTCACTCTGATCCTGTTCCCTTATACATTTACCGAGGATCAGAATGTAAAGAAAGAAATAAGAGACATCTGGAAGTCCCAGTGAAAAGGTCAGTTAGGGTCCAACGCTTTAAATAAACAATGAGGAGGCTGTTGAGATTACCATAAAATGCATTTCAGTTGTTTAATTCATTATTTTCTTGGGAAGATCAGAGCGTTTTCTTCCTATTTTCTTTATGAGTTGATAGGACATGTGAAGCAGAGCTTCTTGTTCTACCCCTGAAGCTTTTTGGTAGAACTAACCCAAACTCCCATGCATTATGCTCTTGCCAGACCTAAACATTGCTTGTCATTCCCTAGAGTTGCTCAGCCTTAAATGTCATCTGGCCTCGCTGCCTTAGTCCTCACATTGTTTTGACTGTGTCTGGTAGTTTGTATCCTAATTGTAGCCAGGCCCTGCTTAACTCCAGTCTCTGATCCAGCGCTGCCCTAGGCCTAGCCCAGCCCTGGAAACGATCTTGTTTTGGGAAAGCAAATTATTTGTTGTAGGAAAGGAAAATGATTTGCTGTAACAGGATGCTTCAAAAGGCAAAATAAAAGCAACCAGAATATAGAACAAATGATTCAATTTGATCTATATGTATTTTAAAATTGAAGTAATACTTGTCTCCTATTAATCAGCCTATTATACACTAGTAATATAAGTGATGCTGAAAATGTGTAAAAAATGGTTTCTTGTCCATCAATAAATATGGGCATATTTCTTATATTGCCCTGCCCCTGACATTGATCTGAGCTATTACTGTATTTAGCTATGTTGAACTTAGGGAATGTGTCCTTCTGAGCTTTTAAACATGACATCTACTTCAGCAGGAGATCAAAGTGTAATACATATGCACATTTAATGAAAAATCTGCCTTTCTAGAGAATGCCCACACTAGTGATCTGACTGACCTGGGTGATACTTTGCTTAGGTGTGATACAGATACACATATCACAATGTACAAATTGTTCCGTGCCCTAAACACTTTTTGGAAAAGTTAATAAAAATTAACATGTGTTGTGACTCTTGGCCAGTATTATGAGTTGTTTAGATGACCATATTTATCAAAGACTCATAGTAAGCTCTGGTAGTTTACTCAGGAAATCTGATTCCTGTTTCTAATGCTTTACAACTTGAATGGACATAATGGTTTTGAAAAGGTGGTTCCTTAAAATGAACACATGTACCACTTTTTGTAAAATTGCAGTACTATCACTCTACAATTTTTGGAGATCTTCTTGGCAGTCTGGTTCTTGTACCAACCCCTAAGCAAGATAGTCCTCCTAATGACACTAGGATAAATTGAGAGCAAAGTTTGAGCCGTGACTGTGAGAGATACGATTAAATTCTGGTTTACTGCATACCTCTGACTTACTCCTTGTTGCTCTGGAATGTAGACTGTTCCAGATTAGGCTCAGAGGACTGCAAGAGTCATTTGGGTAACGAGATCAGGAAAACAGAAAAACGATATTCTCTGTCATTCGAGGTATTATGCCAGCTGCCATGCATAATCTATTAAAATGGAACAGATGCTACTAAAAGGCTTCCTTCACTGCACCTTTTACATGCAATTGTTGTAAAACCCTGAAGGGATTTTATGTTGCTTGTTCACTCAAACATTTTTCATTTTACTTTGAGCATTACAATTTAAATTAGTTTAAGTGTGCGCTTCAGACTCTAGTCTGCCTAAGCTATTTCTGGTCAAGGAATGTTGAATATGAATCCTGAATAAACTCAGGTAACAGCAAATTAAAAGAAACTAGTCATCACTCAGAAAAACAGGAAGCTGGAGTGAGATGAATAGTGTCCTGTTACGTTTTATATGTGAAATTTTTTTGAGGTTTAAATTACAAGAAATAGTTGTAACAACTATTAAAGCAACACATTAGCATTGATTTCTTTTTTGTTGTATATTCAGGGAAACTTTATGGTGATGAAATGTTTGTAGAGGAGCGACATAGGCACCGATACGAGGTAAGCACTGCTCGTGTACTCTGTGCTCAAAAGTTAAAACTTAAGCAAATTGTGTTTCTGTTGGTAGGCACGATTCTCCTTAAAGCCAATGGGAGATTTCTTTCATAAACATAATCCAAAATTTAGTAATGGTTAGACAGTATAATTTAGATCAAAAGGAACCTCTGTAAGTCTTCTGGTCCAACTCCCTGTTTGGAGCTGAGCCAACTTCAAAATTAGATCAGGCTGCTCAGGATTTTGTCCCATCTAGTTTTGAATCTCTCTGAAGAGAGAGATTCCACAACATCTTTTGACAATCTGTTCCACTGCTTAACCACTTCATTGTGAACCCTTTTTTGTCTTATATCTAATAGGAGATTTCCTTGGGCAGTTTGTCTTTTATCTCTCAGTCTTGTGCTGTGCATCTCTGAGCAGAGTCTGCATTAGTCTTTGTTATACTGTCCTGTTAGATATTTGAAGTCAGCAATGAGATCCACTCTTTGCCTTCTCTTCTCCAGGCTGAACAAATCCAGCACATCCAGTCTCTCCTGTGTTGCATGTGGTCCAGCCCCCTAACCATCCTGGTTGGACCTCCTATGGTCTTGCAACATTTTGTCAATCTCTTTCTTGTACTGAGGGGCCTGAAACTAGACACAGTATCGCAGAGGTGTTCTTGCAAGTGTTCAATAGAGGGGAATAATGTAGTGTGCTGTTTCTGTGGTAGAGAAGGTGCAGTGTCTTAGCAAAATGGTCTTGCAGAGGGATGTCATAGATTACCTGACTTGACTCCCTGTGAAGAATTTGAAAGGTAAAGGTTTATAATCCTTAAACGCATTGCTCCTTGGCCATTTGGCTTATTTAAAGGCTTAGATTATGTTCAGGTAGTGCACATTCTTTTGTAGTCTAAATGTAGGCAGACTTAAGGCATCTACAACTAGGAGGCTAATTTAGATCACTTGCTCCTACTATCCAACTCTGTAGGCCCCTTGTATAGGTCCACTCCTCTGTTTGAGAACATCTGAGCCAAGGTGTCTGTGTACATTCAAAATACTGTCATTCAAGGAGACGGGCAAGAGCTGGACTCCTAGAGTTATCTCTGAGATAGTTCAGAAGGGACCTGACTCCATCCGTATCTCCAGAGGGGCCTGAGCTATGAGATGCGTGCATGCTACAAACTGATTCAGACAATGTTAAGTTTCCTTAAAAAGCTGGGAGGAGATGTGATGATGGTAAAGGTGCTCAGAGTTTTAATATTACCTGAATGGTTAGAACATCACCAAGGAAATGAAACAGCTCACTGCAGAGCTCCTCAGTTTAAAGGAGGAGCTGAACCACAGCTTGTGTCATAACCACTGAAATGTAGTGTTCAAAGAGGAGGTCAGTCTTTACGCCTACTGTAGTGGGCCGTTTAAAAACCGAGGAATGCAAGCTGCTCAGAATCAGGAGGACAGCAAGCAGAAGGGACCCTGGCTTTAATCTTTTGCATGTTACGTAGTAGGTTTTAAAATTACTGATTCATCTCCTATTAAATAAGCATGCCCATTTTTGCAAATTTATACCAGAGAGTTGTTAAAACAAGAAAGCAAAAGTTTCCAACTCTTCTCAATTCTTTTCATTCTTGTATGCATACTAAGAACATTACAATTAACTACTCCTGTTTGTTAAATCCAAAAAGGAATAGAACTACAATTATTATTACTTTCAATATTTCAGGTGAACCCAGAATTGACTCACTGCTTTGAAGAGAAAGGTTTGAAATTTGTTGGCCATGATACAGAAGGGAACAGAATGGAAATGATTGAACTGGAAAGTGAGTGTCTTACTTGTCTGTAGTACTTTCTGCATCTATTAAAACCATGTAAACTATGGATTGTTAAATGGCATATAGGCAGAATATTTAGCTGTTGTAATGGCCAAGATCATGTTGGGGGATACTGCTGACTCCACTTGTATATTACAATGGGTGAAGATTCAGGGGATGTTAGGAGAAGTCTTACACTCCTCAAGGATTGTGCGTGTGTTTGATTATCAGGGAGAGATGTGCTCCTTTTCCAAAAGGTCATAATTCTAGCTTAGTGGGATTTGGCTATGTAGAATCATAGAGTGATTTGGGAGGTCATCTAGTCCAACCCTCTGCTCCAACACAGGACTACCTTCAAATATAGATCAGGTTGTTGAAAGCTGTGTCAGTCAAGTTTTGAGTATCTCCAAGTATGCTATTGATTGGACTTCAAACCACTCACCACTACTCTTTGAACCCAGCAGTCCAGCATTTTTTTTAACACACTTTATAGTCTATTCATAGTCCATAGGTCCCAACTTGGATGCTAGGAAACCATATCAAAAGCCTTGCTAAAGTCAGGATAAAGGAAGGCTCCTGCTCTTCCTGCTTCCAAAGACTGATTGTTTCCAAGCTTGTTGTGCCCAATTGTCTTCCTGTGCTTCATGTGTCTGGAAATGCCTTGGAGGAGGATTTGTTTCATAATCTTGCCATAAACTGAGGTTAGGCTGACTGTCCTGTAGTTCCTTGGATCCTTCTTTTTGTCCTTCTTGAAGAAGGGCATGGTGACTACCTTTTTCCAGTCATCAGGGACCTCTCATGATCACCTTGGCCTTTTAGAGATAAAAACCAGCTTCACAATGACATTGGCCTGCTCCCTGAGCACCATCAAATATTCTTAGTCAGGTCGCAATAACTAGTATAGGTCCAGTTTGCTTGAGTATATGAAATATGTATGCATGCAATATAGCCAAAGTATAAAACATCACTGGAACGTATTATTTAGAGGGGCTGTGAAATCTCCATCCTTGCAGATAGAGACCTTCAAAACTTGACTAGACAAAGCTATCAGCAACCTGATTTAACTTTGAACTTGACCCTGCTTTGAGCAGGAGGTGGGACTAGAGAGCTCCCAAGGTGCCTTCCAATCAGTTTGTGTCTCCTTCAGTTACCCTCAGTTTAGAATCACAAAAAAAAAGTATAAAAATCAAATAGAAAGCAAGCTCTTTTCTTTCACAGAAGTGATTCAGATAGATGAGGGTTTGATACTGTGGAAATCTGGTAGGTTTGGACTACTTTACCAAGTAAGACTTGATGCCTTTTCTAAAAGGTTCTGAAATAAAAAGGAGCTACACTACATATATTTGTGGAACACTACACAGAATAGCTCTTAGAAACAATCCCTTTGATTTTGCTTGATTCTTTGATTAACTCCTTGCTGTTAAATTGCTGCTGGCTAGATGTGTATCAGGCACCTGAAGATGCAGGCTACCTTACAAGATTTTTTTTTTTTTTTTCTTTTCTTACGTGGCCCCTAATTGCCATTGGTTAAGATAAACTCCATGCACAGAAACATAAAATTATCATAAGAATACATTATCATCCTATGGAGTGATATTTGTGACATGATGCTGCTGAGAATTCATTTTATATACTCCATGGTATGTTGAAGAACAGTGCTGTAATTTTGAACCAGGATTTGAATATAGACACTTACTTATAATGTCAAGCAACTGCACCGTAGAGAGTAATCTGAGAGCAAAGGATACATGTGAATTCATAAACTACTAATTGTCATGGTGTTCTTTGCTTAGTTTGTTCCTGATAGATTACCTCTGTTACACATGCTGGTGTTGGGAGGCTATTTTATCTGCCCTGCATGAAACAACTTCTATAAAGAGCATCGTGAAATAAATCAGGCAGAATTTTTAAATTGTATGTTGCTGTGAAAAGCATAAAAGCAGCAGTAAAGCCTGGCATTATTTCACAATGGGCTGCAAGGAGACTCTGATTACTAAAGAGAAACAATCATAGGGAGGAGGGTGGGTTGGAGCGGAAGCACAGAAATAACAGTACACCAGATAGCTTAGGCAAAGCTTTTAAGCAAAATGTCCCCACAGGAAATATTTGATGCTTTGTCATTGTCTTGTTTTACAGCTCTAAAGAACTAAATTGCATGGTAGATAGAAAGAAGATATGGGATAAATTTAGGATCCAGGTTCTCTTTAAGACATAGCAGCAGAGAGAAGAGCAGTATACTAGATCATATAGTTTATCTTTACATTCATAGAAGAAAAACCCAGCTTTCTTGTTATCACTTATTCTGTACTGCAGAGAAATTCCTTGAATGCTTGGGATTATTTTGGAGATTGTCAAACTGGAAGAGTTCAGTGGTTGATTTTGTCCAGTGTCCTGGCACTAGAAGTGGTTAATGTTAGCTCCTTTGAAACAATATTCAAAGAAGGAACAAGTGCACGGCATGAAGGAGTACGAAAACATTTTTCCTTCCTTATCCTTTTGAAGAAGACAGAAGGGAAGCAGAAGCAGTAATAAAGAGGTGCTTTGATGGGGAAACAGAGCGCTGAAGATTTAAGGGAAGATGAAGCAGCATGGCTTGTTTAGCTTAGCAGGCGGAGTTGAATGATGGTGATATTGCCATCCTTAATCACGCAGGCCAAACAGCAGGAAAGAAGAGCATGATAAGAAACGTATATAGGTTGGCTGTAACAAAGATGGCCTATGAATTAAGAAAAGGTTTCTAAGCAAAAGGAAAGAGTATCAGAAGAGCTTTCTAGTGGGAGCAAAAAAAACCTAGGGAGTGTTACGGCAGAGCCTTGGCCCTTTGTGCATGAGACCACATGATGTAGCTGCATCCAATAACAGGAGACTGGACTTAATGTCCCAGGAGATCCCTTCCAGGCCTAATCATTTGAAGCTTGTTTTCCCCAGTTTTCTCTGTATGTTGTTTTCATATCCATCTCTTAGTGTGTAAATAGTTGCTGTATGGTAATGCTTGGTCTTTTAGGAACTGTTTTATTTTTCCCTCAGATATCTATAGGTGCATGTTCTGAATATACATTTATAAATATATATTGGAAACCAAAATACTATGAAAATAACATGATAAATGTAGACTTTGTGGTTATTCCCCTCCCCCAGCCCTTACATGTCAGTACAGGTGTATTAACCAGCTTTTAATTACATCATTGTGCACGTTAAGGTTGAATCACAGGATGATTTTTTCCTTAATTTGCCTTGCTAACCTTCTGCCTCTGTTGTCAGTTGCTTTTCATGGAAAAAGTTAAGGTTCCTGCTGCCTCGCCCTTAAATTCACGCATGCTGATCTGGCTTCTGGACTCCTGTGTGAAATCTTCAATAAACTTTTCTGTAACAGTTGTTCTGCTATCTTCTTCCAACATCTTATAATTTTCTTTGACATCTATCTTGTAGATCACCCATATTTTGTGGGAGTTCAGTTCCACCCAGAGTTTTCCTCGAGACCTATGAAACCTTCACCTCCGTACCTTGGACTGTTGCTAGCAGCAACTGGGACACTCAATGCATACCTGCAACGTGGATGTAAATTGTCTCCAAGGTAATCTTTCTTACTTGCCTGCGGTTTGACAGTCACGTTTTTGGAGGGACTATCCTGTCCTTCAATTCAGAAGTACAGAAGAGGAAAAGGAGTTCTTCATGTATTGATTTACTTGTTTCTGTGCATGCCTGACATAAACGCTGATGTAAAAGTGTCTGTAAGCAGTAAGCACAGTTCCTGACTTTCTCCTTTTCAGAGGCTATTAGGGCTAAAGCCAAATCCATACATTATAACCAGAAAGAAGTAAAAAACCTTTAGTAAATTCACGTGAAGTTAGTGGCCTCCTGTGTTAACTTTCATTAATGGTAACTTCACAAGGAAAGAGATTTGGTAAAGGATCAAGCAATGAAGTGAAATTCTTACCTAGTTGTATTTGAATGATGATAGTAACAAAAAAGAAAATACTGATTTTATTTTGCAGTAGCTAAATAATTAATACCATCTAGCAAAGACAGGCCTAAAACAAAACAGTTGGGATATCTTTACACTTACGGAAGGGTTTGGATCTAGATCAAAACTGGATGGTTCAGCCAAACGAAAATCCATTATCCCAGTTTCCTTGGACACAGAGTTTTTGGTTTATTGAATGTAGCAATAGACTTTAGCCAGTGTTAACTCATTCTTGTTTATTTCAATGATATTAATAACAGTTACAAATTCATTACAACAATAAAGAGGTCAGAGGTAAGCCTGGGGTACAATAACAAAAATGAAAAAAAGTTATTAAAAAAAGTCACAGAATGACTGAATAATAACACAGAACAGATCCAACTCTGGCTTACTGGCTTTTCCTCTAAACAGGGCACCAAACTTACTAGTTTAGTGGGAGTTTTTTTTGGGGGGGGCATTGCTTTCTATTAAAATTAGGTCCTTTTCTTAAGGGAGAAATAGATATTTTATTCAGGTTTCAGTAGTAATGGAAAATAGCCAAGCCAGACCAGATCAATCTATTTTGGTACCCTGCTCCTTATGGGTATCAGTTTTCTTTCATAAATACACTTCATCTTTGCTCACCTTGGCCAATTGTGCAATGATGTACATACAGAGAGAATTTATTTTGGATCTGCAAACTACAGCTGGATTGAAATACTCCTATTACCTTAGCCTGTCATTGTTATTAGCAGTCGTAACATTATCCACCTTCTAAAATCTGTGCCAGTGCGTTACACAGGTCAAATTTTTGTGGTGCTTGGCAGGAGGGAGTCTTCAAGCACAGTGATCTTCAGTCTTTTCCTCTTGTGGGCACTCTCTGCCTCACAATTCATCTTACTTCCCAGGTCCCAATATCCTTTCTTTTACTGCTTCCTCCCATAAGTATACCTATTCGCCTCTCTGAGGCAAAGAAAAATTACTTTCTTTGAATGAGTGATCTGCATGTGTCCTGATAATTTAAATTTCAATCCCTTAGCATTATAGCAAATATGTTTTCTAACCTCGACTTTAAGTTTCAGCAATTACTGAATGTGCCACACTTACACTTATTTGAATTAATCAATAAAAAGTATACCCAACTCTTTTTCTTCATGTTCATACAATAAACTCCACTTAAACATTTAGCAAAGACACAAATTCATACCCCAAAACTTTATATATAAAAATACAAATTTTACCATTTACTTAGTTACACAGCAATCAAGCAAACCCCTCTGTCTTGAGAAAGAGCATTGGAATAGAAAAATGTTTTGAGGCTAAAAGAGGAGCATTTTGCAGGGAAGTATGTTCAGGAGGGAATTTCAGTGCTAATTACAGCACACCCACTCATATTAACATATCCACCTGCTGAGTGGAAAGGATTTCCAATTTAAACCTTTAAACCCCAGAGTGCTAGTGATTTCATTGAGCAGTAAAGCTAAGGCATGTTGTAACAAGACTGAAACAAATCTGAGGAGAGGATTTTCTGCACACCTCATCCAGCACTGCCTACATGAATTGTAGTCACGCTGTTGACTAGAGCAAAGATGTAACCTGAAAGAGAATTTGTGGAGGCCAGCAACTTGAGCAGATTACCTAAACTAGTCTATTAAAAGCACTAAAAAGAGAGTTAATGATGAAGTCCTGAGACAATAGGAAATACATATTTCAGCATGAGGTTCTTAACAGCAAATCATTACCCCAGAACATTTAACAGCCCCATAATTATGATGCAATTTTAGAACATCTGACACCTGGACAGAAGCTCTAGCTTCTAAGCAAAGCAAACAGTAAATTTAAAGATGAATCACACCTCCAAGGAGAGTGCCCTAAATAAATAAAAGTGAATAAACCTTCTCTTAAATTTTTGTGAGGCCTAGTCTGGTAGGCAGCCTGAGAATGCTTACACATAGGCAGGAGCATACCTAGTTGGAGACTGGAATGCATCTTCTGGGGTAAACTTAGTTCCCAGGAGCTTTGGTGTGTACACAGACAGTCAAGAACCGAGCAAAGGATTGGAGTAACGCAGTCATGAGTTATTACTTAGTTACCTGAAGTGGTAGTTGGGCATCTAAGTTGCCTCTGTGGTTTCAGCCTCTAGTGCGTTATGGCATTAGTGCCTAACCATCAGACAGTCATGCACTTCATTTCCTTGTGAATGCTTTTAAATCATGACCTTTTCCAAATCTTTCCATGGAAATACTGAAGTCACCATTTCATACGGAGCTGAGGAAGGTGAGAGGCTACCAGTTTACATGTTTCATTTTAAAGGACAGAGAAAACTAGAACCACGGGAGACTCTCAGAAAGTGTACAATACCCACAAATATACTGCTTTTTAAGAGGGACCAAAAGGTTTTGATAGAAAACATGTGGAAGAAGAGGGGAACTTCACATGTAATGTTGTTGGCTTTTACTGAGTCTTGCAGAGTTTCATCTGGAAAAAGTAATAAAAACTGGCTTATCTTTGGGAACAGTGTTATATGGATTACAAAACTACTGATGTACAATAAAGCCACGTTGCTGTTTTTTTTTCCCCGTAGCAAGTTTAGCATCAGCAGGCTTTGTTTCTTCTTTCCCCTCAACCAACATCTTTATTAATGGCCTGCAAGAGTAGGCCACAGTGCATTAATATTTGCAAATAATGCCATTTAAATAAGAGCTGAAAGCACTATTCAGAACAAAGAAATAACATAAAAATATATTGGGAATTTAGATACTTGTGCTGAAACTAATGAAATTATGTGTTTCTTTGGAGGAAGAGAGCAACAAGCTAAAGATAAATAATTTAAACACAAATGTCCAGTAGATGGAAGGAAATGCAGGAAGTGAGAGACATTGCTAGGTGAGAAAGTGTGGGCAACTAGGACTACTGCCAAAAGACATTTTTGCAAGTCATTAGTGAATATGCTAATGTGAGGCACCAATCCAGTGCCATCTAGTCACAGACTACTCTGTTAAGTTCTGGGCAGGTGATTAGTAACAGATGAGTTACGAGTTGAATTCAGAGACAAGGAACAAAAGTGGCCAGAGGACAGAAGGAGTGGTGCATAAAGAAAAAAAAAAAAAACTCAGAAGACTTGCCCATGTGGTGCTTACTGCACTAACATGGTCCAGCTATCGCTCAGATCAGCTGGGTAGGGAGGTTTGGGCAAGCACCTATAAACAGAACAGGAAACAGCCTGTGTGACATGTTCTGGTGTATGACGGACAAAGAAGGTGTGAGCAGGGCTATCTCTGATGTCCCCTGTACATTGTCCCCAACCAAGAACACATCTAGTACAGCATCATTTTTCTGCCATTGGCCAAATCCAGACATTTTGGAGGAAAGTGAAGGAAATCTTGTGGTTTGAAGTCCGTGAAGAGAGCAGCAAGAGAGGGGCTGCTCCACAAAAGAAGACAATCCAGGAGCTGGGGTGGCAACTGTACTGGTAGGGGTAGTGTCCTCACCAGCAGGAGTCAGTACCACAGTCACCAAAGAAGGCAAGTGGACTGGCTCCAGTGACAGTCACCATGTCCTACAGACAGTGCAGTGCAGAAGTGCAAAGTGATGAGTTAGGTCTGAGGTCAATCCAGGTGACTACAACAAGTCAACAAGTGACTACAGAACTACAGAGATGGGTACGGGCATGCCTGCGACATAGCTCAGGCAAGGATTGGGAGCCAGGGCTCCTGGGCCCATTGGTGGAGGCCCCAGGTGAGGATGGTCAGGGCACCTAAGTCCTGTTGGTAGCCTCTGAGCTCTTACAGAAAACTATAGAAAAAGTTTAAAAGGAAATCCCTTCTCAACCATAGTGGTACTTAGTGATGAACTTGGTAATGGTTAGTTATGGCAGTTACTTTATCATTTTAATGTTAGATGTTTACAGTGAAGACACTTCTGAGGTAGTCACCCCAAGTCTTTTTCTGTAGTTACTAAGTGAATATGCACTTTAAAGGAGCCAAATAGCTCATTGTAATGGTTAAGTGGGTCAGAAGCATTATACCCTACAAGTGCCTGTTTCTCTCCATTGATTGTAAGAAGCTGGTGGTAACTATCGCAGATGAAGATGTCTAAAGCTGAATGAATTGAATCCTGTGCATGAGACTCAGCTGGGAGGTTTTTATAACGCCCAGATATGTGCTGGCATCTTGGTTGTGATTTTTGTAATGCTGCGTCCTAATAAAACCGTTATCCTAGACCTAGTTATGTGAGTGCAGATGTCTGGCAGGTTGGAACTGGAGAGTCTTAGGTATGTGCTGAGGGATTCTTTAATGAAATGATATTTCATGGAAGCATAGGATCATATAATGATGGTGATCATAATAAATGATATATGATCATTTTTATGATCATATAATGATCATCATATAATGATCATAAAAATAGGCACCGAGAAATATGGGTGACTGCAATTATAACCATTGCACAATCAAATATGCATTTCTTTTAGGTAATGTTTTAATGACTATAATAATTTTAATTATTCAGCTTTTTTGTGGGGAGAATAAGTAATAATAATTGATAGACTTCTTTTTGCTAGGTTCTCGAAAACTATAACAATTTTTGGTTTTAAACAGCCACAGCCTGTACTAAATGTAATTACATTTATCTTTAATTTGCATTGAGGAAGAAATGCCGTTAGCTTGGCTCCTGCCTTTGCACGGAATAGCATTACTGTAACAATTGTTTGAATTGCTTACATTTCTGGAAAAGGACTCTTTTGTCAATTATACGTTTAAAAAGGATGAAAAAAGCCCCTCTGAAACTGTCAAACACTTCATTTCTAAACAAAGTTCATCTGGATTTTCCAAATGAAACAAACAACGTTCAGGGAGTACCCGTTTTACAGTTGCCTGTGTTTCTTAATAAAAATATTGAAAGCAGGCAGTTTGGTGCTTTTGAGCAGCTGTTTGAGAAATACAGGTTTAAAACTGATCTTGAGTCTTAATTCTAGTGATTTTGCAGCTACGATTGGTTGCTGAGGTGATGCAATCCAGCTTCATGCCATGTGGCCCCAGCTAGTGGCTGCCTTCCGTACCATACCGATGGGCAATCTTCTCATCTTGCCTGCTTCCGTGCTTTAGACTGATGCATGGCAGAGGTATGGTGATACTTCTGTCAGTAGAACAGAGAGATCTGAAACGGGCATGAATTTGGTAATAATGGAATACATGCAGGGGGAAGCTCTTTTTATTGCTTACAACTTGAGAAGACGGGGATCTGAGGATGAGTGAACTTTAAAACAAAACAAAATCCCATAATGTAATTTCTCAACAGAGGACATTTTCCTTGTGCCAGTCAGGTAATATGTTGCAGTTCACTGCAAAATGAAATGCCAGCTAGGTACTGGTTGATATTTCACCTTGCAGTGAGTGTATTTCCATTAACTACAAGTAGATTAGGTGTAAGGGTCAAAGTGACTAAAATTCTTCATCTTAAAGTCTGAAGTGACTGACTAGATGCAGTGACACTGCATACTCAGAGTTTTGTTGTTTTTCTCTTGGCCACATCTTTATACTCCAGATGCCATGAAAAAAAAAAGAATAGAACCACTGTAATGGCCTTAGATCTGCTCACTAGCTCCTTTTTGTTGGAGTCCACTGTTGTGGGAATGGTTACAAACAAGATGAAGTGGCTGTCAGGTTCCTGCCCAAGATAATTGCTAAGTAATTTGTACACAAACTGAGAGAAAACTTGCTGAAGGAAATGTCAGCATATTTTTTCAGTTGAGGGCTCAATGTGAAAAAGAATTTCATAAAGGAAAAGCCGGACTTATTTGATTTTCCACCACTGCCCCTTTCATAGCTAGCACATTTAAGTAAAATTATGTAATATTAGGAACTGTGAGCACAAAATATCCATCTGGGTTTTGTGTTTAATATCTGTGTAGAAGCTCAGTGTAATTTGGAAGGAAGTACACATTTATTCCTAAGAGAGGTGATGACTCATTTGTGGTTAATACCACCTGGAGTTTTTCTTCAGATTACTTACCAGTTGAACACAGTTCATATCACGGTAAATTTTACAGACTGGACATCAGCACTGGTTTGAAGCTATAGCACCCGGATGCAGATATACCAAGATTCATGAGTCCCTGTTTGTTTTCAAGACACTGACAGCTTAGCTCTTGAAGAAGTTCAGGCTTCCTTGGAACCCAAGTTCTTCTTGTTAACATGATGCCACAGCTTCTGGGGGTGCTTAGAGATATCATTCAAGCAACTGAAACTGAGAGACTGACAGTTACCTGACTCTGAAGCCCAAGGGCTGACCCTTACCTGGGCATTTCCCCTACCTTTCTTGCCACTGTGGCCTGCCTGTTAGGAACAAACCTAACTTACACCCAGCAGGACAGCCCTAAAGTAGGAGAGGCCATGAGGTGCTACTGCAAAACAGTCAAGAATGTGGTGACAAGAGCCCTACTCTGGCATGTGGAATCAAACCTTGTACTGAATTGGGCAGTGTGGGAATAGGAACAAAATTGTCATTGGCAGAGTAAGTGTTTTAACCTCTGGGCTAGTGGCTAGCCAAGTGACCCTCAGCTTCTGGAAACTGGAAGCAGGCCTGAGAACCTGGGGTGGTAAGTCAATGAAATGAGAGAAGCAGCCAGTGTTGTGTGACTGCTTCTATGGGCGAATGCCTCTAAAACGTATGTCACTGAGTGGGGAGGACTGACGATGAGAGTGCTGGGTGGGGATCAGCACCTAACTGTCTTCAAGAGATGAAGCTGGGCAGCTCTCCACTCACCTCACTGGTCCCTGAGCATTTTTGCTTAAGCATCTGTCTCCCGTACTGTGTTGTATATGGAGTTCTGGCATATGTTTTTGGGCTGTGACTGCCACTGGGCAGCAGAGCCCATTAAAAAAGAAAAAAAGTTCTCTGAAGACTTTGGGCTATCATGAGATTACGCAGCTCTCTGCAATCACAGTTTTACCCTCTGTTCTGGGGATAATTTTTGCTATTTTGCTGTGATGTGAAAATGCAAAACTGTTTTAATAATACTGAATTTTTATTCCATGTTTCCATGGGTACTTTCAGAAAGAAGTAAGTACAATGTCGGTGATGTTGTGTTTGTCTGTGTGCATCTGGCATGCTTGATCATACTGTTAACAACACTTTCCTCACTTGAACTGTGTAATTGTTTGCCAGCTGGTGCAATGATCAAATTGAGCATTTTTCGCTAGCCTGATATGACACACTCTTTATAAGAACCACATCCACAACATGCCTGTCATGCAAAGAAAGGGCAGAATGCTGTAGACAAAGTCTTAAAGTTAGGACAGGCGGAATATCTACTCTGTCTTGTACAGAATTTGGCACAGGGATTTGCTGTAACTGTGGGAGACTTTCCTAACAGTCAGAAGTAGAAATTAAATGAGATGACTGTTGGTGCTACTTCTCTTGACCCACTGTATTAAAATGGCTCTGTTTTTACCTAATCTTTGGGGGGTTTTGTTGTAATTTTTTTTTTTTTAAAGGAGAGAGGGTGAAATTCAGGCTACAGAGCAGTGCTCCGTAACAAGCACCAGTATAACTGAGTGCAGTTTGTTCACTGTTCCACATTGCAGTCTAGATCAAAGATCTCCAGCTGCGGGGTTACATAGTTCCCCTCGAAGCATTACACAGCAGCCAGTCACTGTCGATCAACTGATAAGGCTGTGTCTAGGGGGGCCATGGGCTGATTATGTGCTTGATGTCTCAGTGGGAGACCGTGCCAGAGGTAGGGAGCGTGACGTGACTGAGGTCCTGTTGGCTGGAGGATGAAGGTGTATGTGATAAGAGTGAGATGTGACAAGACAGGCGTGCAGTGGCTGGAGTAGAGTTGGCACCTAAGGCTGACACTGGTGTACCCACACAAATGAGGTCTGAGATCCCCACCTGTACTATGTTAACCATAGCTTGCTCTCTGAAGTATCACAGAACTGGCCAGAACTATTGCTGCTCGAATGTACTTGTCCGTTCCCTGGACTCCCTTTGCTGGCTCCTGATCTTGGGAAACTGAAGTATCTGGAAAACAGACTGTCGAAGTGAAGCATAGTCGGGGGAGGTTGAGGCTGGAGGTTCTTCTGAAGAGGTGCAGTTTGTGGACTTAGAGTTAAGATAAACCTGGAGACCAAATAGACATCACAGCTGACTGAAAATGTGGTTTGTGGGCGCTTCTTTCTCTCAGTCACTGTGGTGATTCCTGTCCTTCGCTGTTTACTTGTTCTGGCCACTTATAAAATGATCACTTGCATGGCAGTTTGTTCTGTGAAAACCAATCTACTTCTCTCAGGAAACAGCAGAAGGGGATAAAACCTCAGGTAAAACTGTCAGGATATTGCTTGGTGCAATGAAAATGATTTATGTTCTGACTGGGAGAGCAAGAATTGTAATTTAAGTATAAATTGAAGCATTCTGAGTAAATAAAGTTAAAGTTGTCTTAACTTTTTCTTTGGTCAAAACAATCATTTTCTTTACCATAAAGGAGAAATTCCTTTTAGTCTTGCTCTGAATACCTGTTATTCTCCATGTAGTTAATCATGGTCACAGGCACACAAACTGTGTGAATTCTACAGCAAACTGTAGAATTAACGTACAGGAGCCAAGCAAAAAGAAATTGAACGTAGTGTTTATCAGGTAGAATATTTTTTCTCATCAGGTCTTGGACTCCAAACTTAAGCCCATTCCTGTAGAGGAAGGTGTTCTAAAATACCAAAATTGAGCATGAGCTTAAAGTAGTTTTCTGGAAATGGGTTGCATTTGAGGAAAGTGTTGGTCATATGCATCATCTGCGTTGGAGGGTTTGAAATAAAATATTTGGTTTAGATCCTTCTGACTATGTATTGCTTTTAACAGTGACAGCTACAGTGACCTCAGTGATGACAGCTCTCCAGAAAAAGAGTTTCCCAATTCAGAAACAAGCTGAAATGATTATATGAGATCACAGAAATGGATTATGCTATTGAGGTAAACTGAATCATTTTGATACTGCTTTATGGCATTTATTTCTTGTAGACTTAAAACAGGAGACAAAGTTAACTTGATTCTCCCTTTTGTTTCAAATCCCATCTGAGAGCTTATGTTTTCTTCCTTGTCTGCAGCACTTAATTGTTTTACTCTTCTGCTACTTAACACTGCAATTGTGATATTAAAGTCTGCTAGTTGTTTTGGGTACAGCTTATATGTAGGATGCTGTACAAAATCAAGCTGTGTTAGTGTTTGAAGATACAATGAAAATACATTTAAAAATTGTGTTTTCTTGTTACTTCAGTTTTGGGTTTGGATCACTTTGAGTACGCTATGTTGACATGGCTTTTTATGTTGCATTAATATTCACCTGTAATTGCATTTTATGCATTGATACAATGAAGACATCCCAAGATAAATACTTGGATTTAATCTGCAGTGATAGAGATACAAGTTTTATAAAATCATAGCTTTGTTTGCCATAGGCTGTGCCAAAGTGATTTCGAATTGGTTGTTTTTTCGCCTGTAAACATGGTAGCCATAGATTTCCTTTCAATTTGGAGGTTTTATTTCCTGTGACACACCTGATCTCTGCAGGATCTGTGTTTGAATCTTAGTCTTACTTATTTTATTACTTATTTTCCCTACACAGATTCATCAGTGTTGTGGTACTCTGATACATGTGTGCATTCATTCTTCTCAGTATTTCTGAGCACTTCTGTAAGCAGGACACAACTTTCCCCTCTGATTTTATTGCTCTCACATGGTGTAGTCACTAAGCAGCTGTGCCAAACAGACAATTAAGGCTGCATATGAATGATGCATTTCTGCCTGATGGTCTCTTGATTAAAATACTGGCATGAGATGCTAGAAATTGGAATTTAGTCCTTAGCCACAGCATGGGTTTCTTCTGTGATTTTTAATTTATTTTTTTTCCTCTCATGTACCACTTGTTAAAGATAATAATACATACCCAAATCATGAGAGTGGAGAACTGAATGTTAAATGATTTCATGACCTGGTGCATGCAGATATGGTACTGATGCATGTCCTAGAGTGACCAAAAAATAAGTAGACAAAATACTCCTTTTCACTCTTGCCTGGATCCTTCCCACCTCCAGACATCACTATGGCTCTGTTTCTCGAGACCAAAACATAGTACAGGACAGCCCCTTTAGCTTTGACCTTGCTTTCTTCAGTGGAATTTATGAATGGTAATTCTCTGTTTACCATTGCAGATGTGACTTTTTCAGTGCCTGGATGAATGTACTTTTGTGATGCTTTTAAGTAGTTATCAGTAGGCAAGCTGATTTTGTTTGAACATGTCACTAGTGGATACCAATTGTATTCAACAGAATTACTCTAGAAAGGATTAAATAACTAATTCCAGATATAAAAGAAAGATAGAAGCATTGGCTCATTTATTTTTATCTCAGGGTTAATTCCACCCATTAATCAGAGCTGGATACACATGTAAACTATATTTAGCTTTGTGGTTTGCTTTATGCTGTTGGACCTAGATGAAATGCATCTACTTGTAGTATTTACCATAGGACTACTTTGAAGTCAGTCAGTGGATTTGAGAGAAACTGACATAAGCATGAAATAAACTGAGTTACAGAAGAAATATTTTTAGTCATTATTTTTTTCCATTTATCCTTCTTCCCCCTCCCTCTTTTTATGTTACAGAAAGTTGGGAGCAGGACAATATTGAATAGAAGAAAGTAGAAGAGTAAGCTGCTTATGGTCCTCATAGTGTCTCCTCCTATGCTGTTTTCAATAATTCTCTTTACAGATGGTAGTTTTACTGTCCTGTAGCAAAAACTGTTCTGTATAAATGCTGTTTCTCTTTAAAAATGACAAAATGGTTGTGCACCTTAGTTGTTAATCATTATTGATCTTGTCCTATGTTTCAGAATGATCTCAGGTGAATATGTATTAATTCACTAGTTCACAATTGTTCCTGATTTGAAGGAAGATTTGATTGTTTTCAGTTCGCCTTAGAACAGGAAGATAAAATCCATTAGTTCTTGTGAATGAGAGGGAATGCACTACAAAATTTAAGGGAAAGTTGTCTGATCCATGAGCAGTAGGGAACTCTTTCAGGTTTGTTTCCCTATTAGGCTTGTTGTATATATATATTTTTTTACTTTTTTGCTGTTCAATATGTACAGATGAGAAATTGTTGCTGTATTTCAGCTCTTTGTGATTATAGTAACTCATGTTGGATACACATCTTTTCACTTTGCTTTTATAAGTGATTTCACTTTACAAAAGTTCATTTGCTCTGTTTCTCCTGAATGTCTGATAATACTGAACATAATTCTGAGTACGAAATTACAGAACTGATATTAGAAGGCGGTTTTGTATTTGTATTTTGTAAGAGAGAAAGTAAATACACTCATATGTTAAAATGTAATTTGAACACTTGTATGAAAGTTGTAGAAGAACCAGTCATAAACCGGAGCATTATCTGGGCTCCAGCCGTGCAACACTCAGTTAATTTCAATAAATTAGTATAAAGGTAAATTAAGGTTCACCCTTGTTTTCCCTCATCCAGTGACCACTCCATGGTCATGGCACTCATTCCCCAATAGAACAGAATGATGTATTTTAATTCAGAAATCACAAGTTATTCCACTGCATGACAATTGCAGGCAGCCCTGCAAAGCTAGGACTGCAGCCTGAATTGCGGAGACAGAAGGGGAAGGCGAGAGGTGCTGTACCATGTTTAAGGCTGGATCTCATTAGCAATGCAGCATCATCAGACCTGTCACAGAAGCTGGATCTGAGCTATGTAACTGATGGGCTCCAAATGCCTGCGGCACCCTTTCCTATAGAGAAAAATTCTGAATTCTGAGCTTTGTGTTTCATTTTGGTTTTGGGCAAAGTGACTTTTTTGATTCATCAAAAGATAAATATCTGTAAAAAAATAAAAAGCACCGTGTCCCTTATTACAGCTTTTAAAACAGTAAGTTTGAGAGCTTTGCATTGCTTTAGAAAATCTCAGGTTACACAGCCAATTTCTCTCTTCACTGAAAGAAGCTTTAATGGTAATGAAATATAAAATGTATTCCTATGGCAGTGTTTTCCTACAGCGGTTTGCAAATGCGTGCCTTAGAAATAGCAGGTATTGACAGAATTGGTGTCACTGTATGTCTTCCCCAATGAGAGACACGGGCCACTGGTTTGTGAAAGGTGAAGCATTTCCTAAGATTGCCTGTAATATGCAAATGTATTTTCAAATATATTAAATTGTGTTATTCAGAAGTGTTTACCTACTGTGTTAAAGAATCATGGTGCCAACTGTGAACTGTGGTGTCAAGGAGGGAGTTTTTCATTTAGTCGTGTCCCAGTTGTATTGTCTGTGAGAAGCTGTGATTTATCCAAAAACTGAGGGGACAAAAAGATGTACAACCTGGAGTGAAGCTGGAAACAGCACCTTGATCTGCTAGTGCCCTTACCAATCCTCTTTGTGCTAACTGTGCTACGCAAAGCAGTATCCTGGAGACAAACATCACTGCCACAAGGGATCCATCTCCTGTTTGAGCTGACAGAAGCAGCAGCATGCCATTTCCAAAATGGAAGAAGGCAAACGAGCCTTTTCCAGCCAAATCCTGGGCTGCATTAGGAGTGTTACCAGCAGGTCAAGGGAGGTGATCCTTCCCCTCTATTCAGTCCTGGTGACGCCACACCTGGAGTGCTGTGTCCAGTTCTGGGCTGCCCAGTACAAGAGAGACATGGGCATACTGGAGGGAGTCCAGTGAAGGGCCACTAAGGTGATTAAAGGACTGGAGCATCCCTCCTGTGAAGAAAGGCTGAGAGTATACTTGTTTTGGCTGGGATAGAGTTAATTTTCTTCATAGTGGCTAGTATGGGGCTATGTTTTGGATTTGTGCTGAAAACAGTGTTGATAACACAGGGATGTTTTCATTATTGCTGAGCAGTGCTTACACAGAGTCAAGGCCTTTTCTGCTTCTCACCCCACCCCACCAGCGAGTAGGCTGGGGGTGCACAAGTAGCTGGGAGGGGACACAACTGGGACAGCTGACCCCAATTGACCAAAGGCATATCCCATGCCTTATAACATTAGGAAACACTTTTTCCACTGAGGGTGACCATGCACTAGCACAGGTTGCCCAGGGAAGTTGTGGAGTCTCTACCCTTGGAGATATTCAAAAACTGCCTGTATAATGGTCCTTGGCAACTGGCTGTAGGTGGCCCTGCTGGAGCAGCAAGGGTAGACCAGATGACCTACAGAGGTCCCTTCCAACCTCAACCATTCTGTGAAATGAAGCATGATTGTCACAAGCAACCTGTAGCTAGGCTTCTCTCACTGAAGAGAGAGGAGGATGTGAAAAAGCCAAACCTTACACACACAGTCTGAAGTCTGAAGAAATAATTCTGAAGCATGGATAGAGGGCAAAGTTTGAGGGTTGACTCTTATCCTTCTGAAGCAAAATGTTTGTGAAGAGTGCTTTTGTGTTATTTCAGACCTGTCATCCTGTTCGAGTAAGGCCCTTCAGTGGAAATGTATTCATTTCCATTTTTATGTTCACACCTAATACAGCAATCTAGCAGAGAGCAGTATTTTGTTAGTGCTGTGGCAGGAGAAGAAAGACAGCCTGGTAATACAGAAACACACACTAAATTTTAACAAAGCAAGATTGCTTATATGTTTTTCATTTGCATGTGAATAATGGAATTTGGATTCTTGTAAGGGATAACAATGAAATAAAGCAGGTTTTTTTGGTGTTTTCATTCCAAAATGGGGTATGTAATGAACGAGACGTAGAAAGAAAGATATTTACTCTGAGAGGATTGATCTGCATTTGTACATTGCGTGATTATGTCTTGATAGACTTGGATCCATTCTTCCTCCTTGGGAAGCGTGAACTGTTGAGCAGGTAACCTAATGTACTAAACTGTATAGGTCAGTGCCACTGGTTAAAACTCCTCTTTAGCATATACTTGGAGCATAGCAAGATCTGAAATCTGTATTTTCCGTCCTATGTTGGCTCAGTTGACTGTTGCTTAGGCTCAAGGGCTGTATTTGTAATAGTAAATTAGGGAAGGGACAGCAGTCTCTTTTGAGCCCAACTGTAGTGGCTGAGATTGCTTCCATATGGTTAAACTTTCGTGGACATACTGGAGTGAGTCCAGTGAAGGACCATGGAGATGGAGCATCCATCATATGATGAGACGCTGAGAGAGCTGGGGTTGTTTAGTCTGGAGAAGAGATGGCTCAAGGGAGATCTTATCAATGTTTATAAATACCTGATGCGAGGGGAATAAAGAAGACAGAGCCAGACTCTTCTCAGTGGTGCCCAGTGACAGAAGAAGAGGCGACAGGCAGGAACTGAAACAGGAAATTCTGCTTAAAGGTAAGAGAGAACTTTTTTATGGTGCAGGTGGTTGAACACTGGAACAGGTTGCCCAGAGAGGTGATGGAGTCTCCATCATTGGAGATGCTCAAAACCCAACTGGACACAGCCCTGAGCAACTTCCTGTAGCTAACCCTGCTCTGAGCCAGGGCTTGGACTGGACAATCTCCAGAGATCCCTGCTGACCTCAACTATTCTGTGATTGTACGAAACTCACCTCTAAAGAAGGGGGCCACATTCAGGCTGCCTGCTGGGAAAGGTCCCTAGCGCATGCTAGCTCTCAGAAAGGTGCCTAGGGGAGAGCGCTAGATACCCTGGGACAAAGCTGTGCTGTATTTTGCCAGAGCGGATGATCGTGTACCTGTTCCTTGGCATGTTCTGTGAGCCTCTATGGTTTACAGCCTCGAGACAGCTAAGCCGCTCTGTCTGGGAAAACCTGACTGGAGGTCCGGTGGGCGTGGGTGTTGGGGGCTGAAGATCTGTTGCATGTTGGGAAGATCTGGTGTGTGTGTTGGAGGATGACACGTAAAATCTGTTCCTGCCTCATGCAGAAAGTGGTCCTGTGCTGATACGCCAGCTGCGCTCAGGTTTTCCCTCACAGGACGTTTAGTAGCTTGGTTGAGTTGGACCAGAGGCTGTGTTTGTTTGTAAACAAGGGGAGCAGCATCCAAGTTTGGATGTGGGGTAGGTATTGCACTTAACTGATGCTGTGGACGGAGCTGTATCTTACTGAATTATCTCTAGTCAAGTATCGCATCTCAGCAGCATAGGTTCCTGTTTCACTGTAAGCTTTATACGTGAAGTCCTTCAGCATCTGCTCAACGTACTTTAACATGTACTACCTTGAAGCTGAGGTTTCTTTTTAGTTTATTTAGCAGCTTGGAGAGATAACCTTCATGCGCTAATGCAATGCCTGCAGAGGTTGAATCTAATGGAGAGGCATATATCTAAGTTTTCCTGAGACGCCGAGGAGGATTTGCTTGGCCAACCAGACTATTCCTCATTAGGGAGTACTTGTGGAAGGGTGGGCCAGATCCTGCAGTAGCTTGCTGTTTTTCTGAAGCCACTGAAGTGATGCCACATTCATATCACACAAAGTGTGACTTTGTTGATTACAGGGTGGTACCAAAGAGTGCTCACTGTCACCTGGGATTCATGGGACTCAGGCATCGTTCTCCTAAATTCCTCTGCAGGTGTCTAAGCCCTAACTTGCCAGGAAGACACTGGAGGTTTTGAGCAACAGCTTGAAAGTAAAGGCTGAGTTCTCTGCAAGAACCTGTGTAAGCAGGAATTGCAGCCCTAAGCTAAACAGTTTTCAGGAAAGAAAAGGCAGATTGGCAATGATGGTGAGGGCAGGGACTTGCTGCCCACAAGGGTGTGGAGGAGGTTAAGGGAGGATCAAGCATAAGAGCAGCAAGTGGCTTACTGACCTGAGCTAACCTCCTCATGGGAGCTATGTTACAGTTACCATAGCAATGCAAATGAAAGGTTCTCCTCAAGCTCTGTGTGTGTCTTGATGACAATAGGGAGTGTAATTACAGCATATAGGACTTCTGAGTCAGCTTGGCTACAGCTGGCAGTGAAGCCAGATCAGCATGGAAGTGAACAGGGGCTATGGAAGCCTGCGTGGGACTGGCTGAAGCTCATTTCCCCCAACTTCACTGTCTGCCTATGTGAGTGAATTGGTAGCTGTTAGCTCTGTGATAACTTCCAGACAAACTCTTTCACCAGTTCACCCTGTCCCCCACTGTTGACATGGTCAGTGCTTCGTTCAAGGATTTCACTCATGTTCCCAATTAGCAGCCTTTATATTTTTGATGGCAATGAACTTAGATATTTCTCCCTGTATCAGGTTCTCAGTACTGTCTAGATTTTTCAGATATTCAACTGTATCTGAATTGTTAGCTGCCATGTGCTGACAGGGTGAAATCAATTAAGGACTCATCTGAAATAAGGATATGAAAAGAATCTACTTATTTTCTACTATGTAGGAAGTTCATACTTGTGTAATTCCCCTAAAATGACTCAGAATATTTACATAGGCATCTATCAGATATACAAAGAAAATGTCTATGTTGCCTCAGTTGGAAGTTCATTCTGAATAGCAATTCCAGAAATGTTGATTTTCCAGTCTCTGGTTGATTCCCTTGCTTTTTATCTGTAAGCTTTTTTTTTAAAAAACTATATATTTTTTTTAATGTGAATTAACTTTTCATAGAGCACAGAGGTGGACCAGTTCTGTTCTTTATTTGTGTACACGTGAGTCATCTTCAGTACTGTCTGGTTCCTTGCTCCTTAAAATTCCTCGTGGATTGCAGGATCTAACATCTTGGTCTGACCTAGCTGACCTGCTGCTAGAACAATGTCTGTTAAACTCTCTTTCATCTTGTAAAAACTGTGTACTTTAATCTTTACACTTTGATGGTTTGTTTGTATATGAAATATTTTCTCTGCTTGTAACATCCTAGTTCAGTTGAGGAAATTGGTTGCCTTATTGGACTCCTGGTAACATGCTCTCACAGATTTGGATCAGAGCCTAGAAAACCAGCCTTGCCTGAAGTGTAGACAACATTCTGTGTTCCAGGAGTGCACCTGGAAAGGTAAGTCTATCTTCTCTACCTCTATGGGCTCTCTGTTAATAATTTAAGAAACTTAACAGTTGGAAGCTGCTAGTGAAGTTAACAGTAGCATAGTTTGGATAACCTAAGAACTGACTCAAGTCTTGGATTAAAGCATAATCCAAAACTCCATATAAGGAATAGTTAGGACAGTCTGCATAACATAACCTCACGCAATAACAGCTTCAATAAACTCCTGATTTCACAGAGTCAATCTGAGAAATAAAAATATGACCTCAGGTGTCTTTTAGTTTGAATATCACTTTTGCTACTTTTGGAACATGCTCCTCACTGTCTAAGTCTGAACTAGCAATTTGAATAGTGCAGTTCTGAAGCAAACCCTCTCCCTTTACTACATGTGATTGGTTTCGCACAACAGTAGCTGTGCACCAGACCTCAGTTTCTTTTGGAAGAAATAAAACTGAAGATCTGTTCCAAATACTGGCATGATTCAATTTTGAACCCACCTGGGGAAGCACGCTGCCGTGGGTGCCTCCAACGTGCATCTAATGAGTGTGTGCCAATAGACGTCTCTCAAACCATTGAGTGTTCCCATGACACCCAAAAATGGTTCCTCTCCTATGTGGGTGTTGTGTTCACCTTCATATTGGCCATTTTTTCACTGAGAGCTTCCTCAAACTTCCACACAGACATCCTCCTCTGAGTTGCTGGGGCTGTATTCCCATGCGAGACCAGAAACCAGGCAGCACAGTGCTCGAGCCACCCTGGATGGCCTGATCTGGGTCCTCTTTGAGCTTGGTAAGTGTCCTACTTGAGTGGTGGGACATTATGCAAAATGCAGCACCACAGTCCTTGTTTTAAAATAGGTGAACCACACTCATCTAAGCACCTGGACGGTATCAGTTTAGCTATATGTCAATGCCTATATGTGAGCTACTCACCGCACGCTCCTGTTATAATCAGCAGAAAAAAACAGGTGCTTTTCAGTCATCCTTAGCAGATTGGATGAATCACCTGTGGGTATTGCTTCTTTCTTGTCATGAACCTTAAAGAAGATCCTGGCCCAAATGGCTCAGATATCTGTGTTTCGTCAGATGATCCTGTTCCTGATGGGAGGTAGGTGCTGCAGTGGGGATTAGTCACTGCCATCAGCTCATCATTTCTAATCAGCTAGATTTAACTAGCTCCCTTGGTTTTGGGGGCTCAGATAAGCAGACTCACCCCAGGGTAGCCTAAACTTTCCCAGAGTACAACAGTCATCCTTCCCGTGGGCCTCAAGCCATCTCCGTGTTAGGCAAGGCCTCGAATTTAGGAACTCTATCTTGTCTGAGCCCAGCCAGGACCCCGTACCAGTGTCTCCCCAGCGTGGGTGCTCAGGTGAGCATTCTCTGAGTGCCCTTGCTCCACGCAAGACGCAGCAGCAGCATCTGCTGTCGTGTGTTATCATGTAGCGTGCCTCCCTCCTTTGCCGAATAATAATCCATTTCCCAGAGCACTCCCCTGGGATGTAGGAGGCCAGTTTCCTCCTGAGTTTCAGAGGCAGCCAGGGCCCCTCTCCTTTGGGGGCTGCCCACTCAACAAGGTTAAAACCAGTTCTCAGTGCCAATGTTCATTGCTGTCATCACAACGTTAGGGCAATCTGCAAAAAAACACACCAGTCCTGTGTTGGAGAAACAGCAAGTATATGATTCTGTAGCTGAGGCAACAGGAGGTTCCTTGGGAGGGAGGGAGGCAGGGAGAGCACCTGAGCCCAGGTCTTTAGACTGTGTATGTATTTTAAGTAGTTATTGAACAGAAGACAGAAACAGTTGTTGGCAAAGGAGCCAGAGCACAGGACTCCTGTTTGCTAAACCAGTGCCATAATAAATAGGTTAAAGAACCGCTCTTGCTTTCTCTTTTTGGCTGAATAAGTCTTGAACCCTATTCTCTGTGGTGGCACAGATTCAGCAGCAAGAAGTGACAGCACCTCTTTTTTCTCTCTAATGGCTGGAACTTGCTGCATCACTGCTTTGTCCATCCAGTTATTATCCCTGCTGGTTCATAAGAGCCCGTGCCAGCTTCTGCCTCTGCTAGTGCCAGCCTCAGGCTGGGGAATGCTTATTATCTTTTCCTCTGCTGGATGTGCCACTCATTCCTCTGTCCTACACAGGATTTTAATTTAGTTTATTCCAAAGGGATAGAAGGAAGCTTGTAAACATAAAAGAAAACTGTTCTCAGCATAGTTCCAATGCAAGGACTACCTGGAAGAGCTTGAACTAGTGTTAACATACCTGCCTAATAATATGCCTTTGTTGAGTCTCAAGCTTTGAGAAATTGAATAGGCATCCAAAATTTTGAACAGTCAAAACATTAACTTCTAAGGCTTGTGGCTGGCTAATGTACTTTCCTTGTGTTTAGTCTTGGGAGCATAATGTGACATCTTTTACAAAGTTTGGTCAGTGCTAGTTTATAGTTGAGTATAAAGCAGGTTCCCAATTTAGAGTTATTTCTGTGTACATTATCTTACTGCTAACATCATTATTATTGCCAGACTTGTGTATACAGACTTACAAGGATACCACTCTTGGGAGCATCTTCTTTCAGTTTTACACAAGCTTCAGGAAAGAAAGGTTTTGACCAACAAACATATCTCTCCAACTAATTGAAGATAGAAAGCTCTCCTGGCTACGTGAAGTTAGATAGCAGCACAGTATTGTGAGCAGGAGAGAAGCAGACCTCCTGAGAGGCACGAATGAGGAGATTCGCTACTTGCGTAACTAAGTGAATTAGGGATGAGGTTATACATGTAATGATCTGCTTTTTACTCAGGGTAATGCAGCCCTGAGTTTACTGGGGAACAAAGACATGATTGCTTGTTAAATTGAGAAGACGGGTAGATGTGGTGCTTAGGGCCATGGTTTAGTGGCGGACTGGGCGGTGCTAGGTTAATGGTTGGACTTGATGATCTGAAAGGTCTTTTCGAACGTAAACAATTCTATGATTCTAAGTGTGTGGAAGAACCCCTGGGGTTGTTTTAGTTGAGAGCAGTCGCACCAAGTTTATGCTTATGTGCTTTTATGTTTAATGTTGCAGTGATGCAAATGTAAAAGTTTAAACAAGAGCCTATACATAGCTTAAAATATGACTGTGTAAAGTAAAAATCTAGGTACAAAATAAAATGTGCCAGTGGCAGTTCTCTGAAACTGCTTTTTCTAAGATGATACCTTCAACATCTGTTGGTCATCTTGTTGTGTGAGGCAGAGGAATATGTGGGTGTGAAAGGGGTAAAAGACTGTTACCCACTCTGCTTGCTTGCTTGCTTTGTTCTTTAACAGTAAGGAGCCTTAACTGACAAGGGTGCTAATTTATGTCATTTTCCTTTCTAGTGTAGAGACTTGTAAAAATTCTGGTAATATTTACTGCAGTGTTCAGCAGCACGAACCTGATAAAAGAACAGGTGTCTGCTGCTGTCTGCACTAATACCCTGTGCTTTGCTGGCTCTTTGACACGTTGGTTAACACTTTGATTGTGAAGTTAAAGAGGAGAAACAAACTTGAAGGCAGATGTAACAATCTTCATGAAATGAAAAGATTTATCTAGAAGAGTTTTGACAAGCTTTTGGGTCATCTGAGGGAGAGCTTGTGTACCTGAAGTTTAGTTTGTTTTTTCCCAACAATATAACTTGATCTAATAAAACTACTACTTCTCCCCAGAAATCATGCCTCACTTTGCCCTCAGTTCATCATTGCTGTGACAACAACCCTGTAACAATTTAGCAGCATTTTTCTGCTGTATTTCTCTCTCTCTACTCTAGGGTGGTCTGTGATGCTCCGTTACCTTGTTTTTATTCTTTGAAGAAGTAAACAGATTTTTAAGTAAGTTTTTAGGTATTTCAGTATAAAAAACGTAAATAGATCTATCATCAGTTTCTCATTCGTGTTTCTGTGACGCTCCCTTAATAAGCTAAATATTTGCACTTGTTACCCCTCTGGCAGTTGAAAATTACTGTTTTTCAGCCAGAAAATGATTTGACTTATAATCGTCACAAAATAAACACTGAAGATAAATCCTTAATTCATGGATTCCTAAGGGTCTGCCAGTAAATGCTGCCCATAATTATTTTCAATAGTATGGACGTTTTGGGTTGGGGACAAGGTGAAGTGATTCTTTATACTGAAAGGCAAAGACATTTTTCATGTCTGAAACTGAGAAATTTTGCCTGGTAATAAAACCAGACTTTTTTTGATGTTGCTCAGGTTGGATTTGAAGAACTGCATCAGTGATGCAAAGTCCAACACTATGGGTGCTTTTCTTCATCCTGAGACTTGCTGTGGTTGTCTCTCTTGCTTCACAACAGAAGACGGAAGGACACCCTACATAGTCTCCCAGGCTACCTTTTTTGATCATTAAAAATATCCCAGTATTAGAGAAAGCATTCTTTTACTTTATGTTCTTCCCCATAGAGTTTTCAATTATTTGACTTAGAGGGTCTCTACTTCCCAAAAGATTGCATTGTAACATAGCATATTATGCCATCTTTTTCTTATTTTATCTCAAGTCATGCACTTCAGGTATCTCAACTCTCACCATCACTGTATAAGTAAGATTCCTGAGGAGGATTTTAAAGGAACAAGCCTTTGTGTTTGGACAAATAAACATTGCTTCTGGCAAAATATTCTTGCTGAATTTTCTCACACATCATTGCAGATTTTTGACCAGCTGTCTGAGGGCTTACTTATTTATATGTTGTTTCTAATTTCTCTTACCCAGGGGCTTTTAGCCATAATTCCCTCTTAAATGAGTTGGAAGTCCTCTTCGATGAATCAACAACTGGATGTCTAGTATGCTTTGTTTCATGTTTCTCAGATGGACCCCATCTCTTCTTAGTTTTATTACTTTGTAAAACTGCAATCTACAGTGGAGAAAATGATACCTTTTTGTCCATACTACCTGTGGAACCAGTAATTCGTTCCCAATATTGCTGTATGTCCTGTTCCTTATTGCCGTGACTCTGCAGTTTCTGTGAGATCTTATTTAAAGGTAGCATTAGTATCTCTGACCTGTATTGTAGTTTGTCGGACAAATATATGATCATATCTGGTTTACGATCTGGAGAAGATGCTTTCTTGCTAGAGCCCAGAAGTGAGGATTGAGAGATGGGATGTTATTCCTCACAGCACGACCTTAGGTGACTGAATTTGTTAGTGCATGCCTCAGTTTACCCAGAGGAATGTCCTTTTGAAAGCGTTGGATGTGGATGAAAAGTACTATGTAAGTATTTGGTGTGATGAAAATCCATTTAAGAATGATTATGGTTTCATACATAATGACCTAAGCTGAGATATATTTTAGATAACAGCTTCAGAGTCGGATATAGCTCTTCTGGATTCGAATGAGAATTTATAACTTCAAATACCAAATGAAGTTCATTCATCTGGCTATGTAACTTACCCTAATGTGCCCAAAGGCAACGTTTGGCCCTCTCCTTTCAGCTAAGCTGGAAATGGTAGGGAAAATTTATGTTACAGTGGCATTAAGAACTTAATTGCTTTAAAGCTAAATTACCACAAAGAATCATCTACTGCTGGCCTACAAGGAAAGATTTGTGCATTACGGTGAATGTGAAAATAAGTGTCCAGCTTTGGAGAATGACCTTTATTCCATCTGTTTAATAATACAGAATTGAAGCACTGCTACAGGATAACCATTTTACTTGCCTGAATGAATAGCTACTCAATAATAAGTTTGTTTATTAAGAATTCAATTCCAGAACATAATGCAGAATTTCCCTTCATAAAATGAAATTTCACAATTTTCTTCCTAGTTTTAATTTCTTCTACTAAATTAAAAAGAAGTCTTATTACAGGTAAGCTTTTTAAAAATTATTTGTGCTAGCCATATTCTTTGTATGGAAATTCCTTTTTAGGGGGAACCGGGAGCTTTCTTGCTTTCACACAGTCTGACTGTCTTTACTACCAACAGTTTTTTCTTTGCCATTTATTTGTAGGAGACTCCAGTCTGAAAGTAAAATATATGCTGCTCCTCTTTTAGATGCTGTTTTCTTTAGTTGTCTAGAGATGGGCAATATCATAATGACACATTCTTCTGAATTTCCCTTTGATTTCAGCTGCTGCCTCTGAGCCATATATTCTGGCTTCATATTACTTCCCCACAGCCAAGGAGACTAGAATCTCATTCTGGCTTAATTGAAATAAAAATGCCATGGAAACTGTGAAAAAGCATTTCCTAGATGTAAAATCCTGGCCTTGTTGAATCCAAATACTGGATAAACCTACTCCACGGTTGCCTTGGTCTACTTCTGGTGTAATCATCATTAAATACAGTGTCTATACTCAAGTGTCTTCCACATGCAACCAAGGGGGATTCTGCTGTGGTAAAGCTCCATTTTAAGCTTGGAAAGCTGAGAACTGTCCATCTCAGACTGGACACATTTCGCATGTTAGGATCTGATAGCTGGCTACAGGTACTCCCTTGGACATGGCTAAGCCTTTTTAGAGGGTGACCTGAAAAACAAGTCCTTATAAGCTAGTATGGCTTATTAGCACAATACAATGTTATCTAATCAGATATTTAGATGGAAGAACAAAGCAAGAACAGAAGTTGCATATATATAATTTTTCTTGCAGTAAGTACCAGGGAAAGCAAAGGAGGAGCAGGAAGGTGTCATCTGGGAGAACACCTCACTGGGTATATTTTCTTCTGCTGCTTAAGCAGAACATGTCTAATAAACATTGCAACAACTGAGTTACTATTTTTATTTGTCCCGAGTGTTCTAGACAGCTGTGGAAGACGTGTATTTTGGAGCAAGGTGTGCCCTGTTTGAGCATCCTCGTTACCATCAGAGATGAGGGGATAAGCCCCAGAGCAGTCGCCTGTTACTCCAGGCCAGAAGAGCTCCAGCTATGACTTGGCTTGGTAGCAGTGCAGGTCAGCGCAGCCTGCACCTAGCCGATGCACTTGCCCGGCTCTCTGGTGCTTTTTGACACTAATAACTGCCTTTTACATAGTTATTTCTGGCCTGTTCCCACAAAGTTTGGAGGAACTTAGCAGTCCTGACACCCCTGTTTCTTTGTTGCACCTGATTGATTGAAAATTTCCCAAAAGTTATGAGAAGCTCACCAACAGACTGAGGAGGAGATGGGGAAAAAATGGTGCAGTCACAGAAGTCTCTTTTTCTTATGAAACAGGACTAAAATTATTATTATCATTGTATTTTTTAGCATCCCAGATCTCTTATTAGGATCACAACCTTATGGCATGTTGATGTGACAGAGCTCTTACCATAAAGAGCTTATAATCTGTTTTAACAAGATATACAACAGAGACAAGCATTTCCAAAGTATTTAATATATCACTTTAGAAACAATTATGTTTTCAGAATTGGAGTCCAGAAGCTGCCTGCTGTCGTGTATGCTCACAGTAATTTCCGTTTAGTGCAGATTTAAAAATCCAAATATTTAATTTGGTTATGTGTAATGTATTTGGGGGAATGGGACATTAAAAAAAAATCTGCAAGTGCTATGTCTACCCTATGTAAAACTACATTCCAAAGCCCAAATTACACTGTAATGTTACTTAACAATGCAATGAGCTGTAAAATAGACTTTTTATGCAGCTGAGCCCTCAAGCTTATTCTTACTTCTAAGGCACTGCTTTCTTGCTGCGGAAACAAACAAACGGATAATATACATTGCTTGCTTTAGTGTTCATTATGCTGCTATCATTTTTGACCAGGGAGGACAATGAGATAATCTAAATTATATAGATCGCTTGTTTTCTTCCCTAATAGGAAAGATAATGAATGGCTTTGTTTTGATGGCTTTATTGCCTGCAAGATAATGAAATATCCCAGCATGGATTTCATTAGACTTTCTCACTATGATACACCCATTAAAAGACCAGATCTCCTCTTTGATGTAAATGGAACCAGATATTTCAAAGAGTTTAGCACACTGTGAAAATCTGGGCACAGGTGTCACCAAAACGGTTGCTGGGTCTTTAGATCAAGGCTGGCTTTGGCCGCGAGAGACACAGAAGCACTAATGCAGCTTATCGAAGTGAAATAGTTCATGATGCCATCAGTATGAGGCTATGAGAGCTTTGGCATTTAAACTTCCCTGGTTGTCGCAGGGTTTGGGGTTAGAGAGCGTGTGCTGCTTAAATATCCAAATACTCGCACTGGTTTTGTTTGCTGGCTTTCAGGGGGTGGTGAAGAGCACAGGGCTGTCTCCTCGCCAGCAAGCCAGTCCGATGGAGAGAGTCAGCATCAAGACAGCTGCAAGGAAGGACTCCTTAAGGCGTCAGCTGGGAAGCAGTGTAACAACCTGGGATTCAAAAAGAGAAGGTTGTAATGTCCTTCAAATGGTCAAACTGCCTGTATTCTCATCCCAAGGATGAAAGGAGGAGGCTAGGACTGGAGGGAATAGAGCAATTTGAGCCCCCTGAGCTATTTTTCTGCTAAAAAGTCATGTTCTTGTTGTTATGAACAGCTGCATGTTTTATTTCTACAAGGACGACAATAAACACATGTTGGAATGAAACCAGGAAGACGCATTGTATGAAAACAAGAATGTTGTCTGTTTGATCCTTACGTGAATAGAAGTTTGGGGCTGGAAGTACGAGAGGCCAGAGGGTACGGCTATGCACTGCCTTTAAAAAATTGGCAATTTGTTGTATTTCTCTTTTTTGGCAATTGTTCATGGGGAAAAAAGCCTAACACAGTTCTGAGGTTTAATATATGCCTTTTGGATGCAAGGGAGCAGGAACCATAGAAGGCCACACAGAGATAAGTTGCAGCAACTAAAATGAAAAGAAATGAAGGCTGAGGAGAATTTGATCACCAGAAGGTATCAAGGTAATGGGCTGCACCATAGCCAGCATTTTGTCATTTCTTTCTTTTCTTCTTGTCTTCTCTGCAACAGGTAATTGCCAGCTCCTATCAGTGATTATTTTCTTGTATCAAAGTATTACAACAATGTCCCAAATAAAAAAAATGGCAGCAATTCTCTAATGAATTAGTGCAGGAGATGAAGAGTTATTAATACTTAAAACTTCTTGCTGTAGTCTCCTTAGGGAGGCCCATACACTCTCTAAAGCCAGTTGTGCCTGCCAAGGCAAGACGATCACAGGTGCGATGCCTACCTGGGCCTTTATCTCCTTTGTTTCCTTCTTCTCCATGGAACAACTTGTGGGGGGGGTTCCCGGCCAGACTTGACCACTGCACTGCTGACACTGTTAAATGCTGCAACTTGAGATGAAGAGAGGAAAGTGGTTTTCTGTTCTTCTCTCCCTCTCCTTATACTTGCCTGAAATGGGATTAGTCCTTTGCTGTGGCTGGAACCACAGTGACAGCTTTCTAAAGGTGGCTGGGGAATGGTCCTCGCACCATGGTTTTCCCACAAAACATGAGTCAGTTCAAAAGCTGCCCTGAAAAAATCAGGATATCTGATAGCTAGCATAGACCGAAACAAGATTTCAGGTTTTCAATCTATTTTGTGAAGAAAGAATTGGACTCCTAAGAGTTTAGAGTGTTCCCACAAGTGTGGATAGGGAAGTTGAAGGGAGATGACGTAATGCTTACACAGCCACCCTGCCTGTCTCCATGACGGCTATAGACAGGTAGCAGTTGCATCGATGGCTCTGTCTGATGAAGGAAAATATCAGAAATGCCAGGCTGGACTGCTGGCTGATCAGCATCGCAGCATCAGTCACAACTCTGCATGTCTGATTCGGTATTGTACAATGACACCTGCTTGTTAAGAATACTGAAGCCAAATTATTTTGAGATGAAAATCAGAGAGAGATTTGCCCATCTGTGTGCCACATTCAGATACTTTCCTTGTGTCAAAACCATGCAAATTTACATCATTTTTTTACAAAGCGTAACCTAATGCATATTTGAATTGCCTTTGTTTTTCTTCATGCATTTTCAGAATTCAGATTCGCAGGAGAGGAGATACAGGGAACAGGCCAGCCTTCTTGCATGACAGATAGCCACTATAGGAAACCCTAATATGAATAAAGAGTGGACATTACTTTGCTCATCTACAGGTGTTTATATGCCACCCTGCCAACATCTCCAACCCGAATGTCAACTGCTGAAACACAGCAGCACCTGGGTTGTCCTCACTTTTCTTTTTTTCAGCATTATGTGGGCTAAATTGTGGCAGCAAACATGCTCTGGGACATAAACTTTGCACTAAGCATTTGCACAACATAAGTTTAGGTTGGAGGCAGACGACTCCTGCTGGAATACCTGTGATGATTTCAGAGGTGATTGCTCTCCCAGCCGGAGGAAACATGAGGTCTCTTCATCCGCCTCAGGGCAAAGGAAGCCAGGGTGGGTTAAACTGCCTTCTAGTGAGTATTAAATCAACCTAGCAGCTGGCACAGGACTGATTAAGGAAAACTCTGACAGTCGGTTCTCCCGATTCAGATGGAGAAGTGTTCACTTCCAGCAGGGAAGCAATAATTTATGGATTGACAGTCATTTCTGCAGACCACATCTGACCACGGTTGGATTAGCTTCTGAAGCCCCAACCCAAGGGAGAGAGTAGAAAGTTTTTGGAGGTTGGATTTCTCAGATAAGAAATGAAAAAAACCCCAAGCCCAAACCCACAGCAAGTCAGATAATAAAGTTTTATTTCTTCCCCAGTGGCCTGAAAAAATGATTAGAACAGATGATCAAAGTCTGCTCTGACAGCTACTCCCAAGCTCACTGGGACTTAAACAGGTTAGGAGAGAATTCCCTTAGGCATCCTGGCGACAGAGTTATTGATGGCTCCATTGCGTGGCTGGATAATGCTTGGTTACCTCTTGTGTTGTGGGCCAGGAATAGTCAGCACACCTGCTAGAAGAGCAAGAGGATTAATAACAACTAATGTGTTAATTTTGCCTTACTGTCTTTTTAATATTTATTGATTAGAACTTTCATTTTATAAGAAATATTCATCTTTTTTATGTCACTCACAGCACTGTTCTCTCCTGCCTGGTGATGTGCCATATCCTCCGCTGCCTTCCAGTCCTCCTTCCTCCTCTTGTCCTGGCTTTCCTTATCACACTGGGTCGGCACCTCTTGGACTGCAGTGAAGTTTCTGTCTGGCTTCCACCTAGGGAGCTTTCTCCCCATGGAAGCCACCCTGGAGAGGATGCTGATATGTGCCGAGGCCTCTACAGACTATGGACTTGGGCCATCGCCTGGGTGCTTGTCTGAACGTGGTCCTCTTGCTCCTCTTGTGACAGTCTCTTTTTCTTCCAGTCCCAGGCCTAAGTCCCCTCAATCTGCTGTACCTGGCCAGTCTTTTCCTTTCTTGTTATTTTGATTTTCATCCGTTCCTTATTCAAAGTGAGACTGGTCCCTCCTTCAGGTTGCTTGGGTGCCACCAAAGGCACAATTAAGTACAAATTCTTTGCTTAGTCCAGAATGGCTGAGAGCAGCTGTTCAGGGGAGTTTCCCACTGCTCCTGCATGTCGAGTGCTCCTCTGGGTTGTGTCAGTGAGGGAGCTGGGTGCAGCGCACTTAGGGAGGGCTGGACCTCTGGGCATCACACCTACCAAACTCTCCAGAGCATCTGTGGAGTGTCTGAGGACTGTGAAGCTTAGCTGGCCTTGGCTTGACCCTATGGGGAGGCACAAGTCCGGTTCCTGATGCTAGCTTCCACTTTCTACTGCATTTCAAATCCCTCCTTCAAAACAAAGGGTAAGAAGGTGGAAAGAAAAGTCCTGGAAAGTAAGAAGGCCAAGCAGTATTGTACTGACTATTTTCATTCTTGGAACTGATTGGACTCTTCTTGCTAAAATTTTCCAGAAGGATCGGTCAAAATTAGATATCGCATATGGAAAATTTCAGTCCAGACAGATGAAGTTTTGCAAGGAATAATTAGCTCAAAAGTGGGTCTTCTAATAGGAAATGTCTAGCCACCTTCAAAACAAGCAACACTGCTAAATTTGCGATGACTAATCCTTGGTATTGATTTTGTTGGCTGGTTGTAGAAAGACAGTTTGTATGACTCCTGTAATTTAATTCAGTTAATTAGAATAAATGACTATGCCACTTGCCAGGACCACTGCCTACTTGCCTGTTTTCTTTTTTTATGCATAGCTTCACTTATGCTGCCCCAATCACCATCAAACCATGGAATAAAGTTCCCACAAACCGATATTGTCTTTTTATACCTGAATGCTGTCTCTTTGTGGTAGCTAAGCCAAGTGTTTAAGTAACCACGCTGAATGATTTCCAAGACTTCCAGTGGGAACTGCTTGCAAAGATATATTTATTGTCTTGCAGGCATATACTACCCCTATCCAATTAGGGTATTTTAGCCATGGTACTACTAGTGCTGAGGCTCACACAGTACTAGGCTCTCACTTTAAAAAGACAAACTAGCTGCAGTGGGTGTTTACAGTTACTTGGCGAATCAAATGCTATGGAGATAAACTTTAGAACAAATGAGATGGAGGAGTCTACGTTTTGTAACCTTGTCACACAGCATCTTAAGTCATTCACTGCCTGGACATGCCTCCATTCTGATGGTGGGTTTAAGAGCTGTCGGTCAAAGGGTGTTTTAAAGCAGCAACAGCGCGGATTTTATGCTATTCCTGATTGCCCTGTTTTTCGGTTCTGGAGGCAGCAAGCTAAATTTGTTTCTGAGTATTGTAGATAATGCTGCACTAAGGGGCTCTTAGTGTAGGGGCAGAGATGGAAGAAGGTCTTTCTCCCTCTGCCTCTCTCCAAGGACGAAATTCAATCAAGGCCTTATTTTGCTGTATCTAGAAAATGGGAAACTTCCTGTGTTGCTCACAAAGGGTGATGCTGATTAGGAGAGAATTGGTACATTGAGTGCCCGGCTGGAACAGGAACAAAGGAGAGGTGACGAGCCTGGGATGTGTCTCCACAGCGAATATTGCTATTCAAGGTCATCCAAGGAGTTCTCTTCTCCTGCCCCAGTTCTTCACCCAATCATAATCTTTTCCTTCATCTCCTCCTCCTGCACGGATTAAGACACCCTCCCCTACAAGCAACAGGAACCCTGCTCCTCTCTAAGGCAGGGCTGGGAGCCAGGAGAGCCGCCTTTAGGGGCAGGTGGGGAAAGCACAGCTTGCCTGCTGCCCTTCTTCCCTGCTGCTGAGTGTTAGGAGTTGCTTACGGAGTCAGGAATTAAGAGGCTCTGGGGCTGGGTTGCGCAAAAGGCAGCTGGGCTGTGCTGGGCTGTGTGCTGTGATGCAAGGCAGGGCGTAATGCCTCTGTTCTGAACGCTCCGCATTTTATTTATGCGTACATGCCTGAACAATGTTGGGACTGTTGGTATTACGTTGGTGTAACACCGTAACGCACTCGCGATGGCAGGCTGCCCGCTAGCAGGTTGAACCTGTTCCTGCCCCCATGCTGTGTGATGGTAGAGTACTTCAAAGCCCAAGATGTGCTGGGAAGTGCACTAAGTGTTCTCACAACAACCCAGGTAGGACATGTTCAAATAATGTTAACCCTTTGCTGGGGTGCACTTTATTAATGAAAATATAGCCTACGAGATCATTCTGGTCTCAACTTTACTTATGGGTCTAACAGGTCTTTTGGCTCTACCCATATGGGCCTCAGACAAAACACATCTTCAACTTTCCTTAATGAAGATTTTTTTTAAAAAGTTGCTTGATGTCAAAAGCAACCTGTCCTCACAGCCATCTGCATCGATCAACAGGGTAATCAGTGACTAGCCATAAAAAACAAAGCAAGGACTAGAATGAGCGGCATGATCTCAGAAGGAGAGGAATGCTTTACAGAGCACTCATGGAAACCGAGATTAGTTTCTAACACCTTGTGGTGTGGTAAGAATCTGTAGCAATCAGCATTCCGAGAGCTCCCTGGGTATTTCTGAGATGAAATCCAGCTTTACGTACTGCGGGCTTCTCCTGGGCCCTGTGGATTCCCAGGGGACCTTGGAGAGTGTGGTTGGTAGCTGCTATGGTATGGTGGGTGTAATCTGGCAAGAGAAGGACCTTCCCAGGCAGAAGAGAACTCTCCGCTGCCATGCAAAGCTAATTACTGCATATGCACCACCGTAATACTTCTTGTACAGACGATAGTCTGAAAGAAGAGCTGTAGCAGAAGTGTAGGCAAGCTTCAGCCAGGCTTTGCCCGCTTAGACTGATCCTCAGCCTGGAAGGTCAGAGCAGTCTAGAAGAACCAAAAATCAGGGAAGGCTCATGCTCATCACAGCTCCTACAGGGCTTGTGCTTCCTTTGCACCAATTTGTCAGCCCTCTTGCCTTTGGAGCTCGGGTTTAGTTTGCCCTCTCCGATGGGGCGCTGTCCCGCAGTGTCTAATCAGGTCTGGGTTGGTGACAGTGGCAGGATCCACCAACAATCCCAGATGAAACAAGGTAGTGAGTCAGGTCAGGAGTCCAGCTGGCAGCAGCAGAGACAGTGCTGTGATGTGGGTTTGAGGTTCACAGAGGAGGCAGGGCCAAGCAGGACTTAGGACACCACGGTGACCAGGATGCCCAGTTGGTAAGGGATGTCGCAGGGGAAAGGGACCTATGGTGTAGCACAGGCAGGGCTAGGGAAGCTCCTGGTTTACATGTTTCAAATCTTAACACTCGATTTTCTCTGAGGGGGTTTTACAGCATACTGTTTTGTAACAAACATTTGGTTTTAGTCAGATGCTGATAAGGTGAAATATAGAATCATAGAATCATAGAATCATAGAATCGTTAAGGTTGGAAAAGATCCTTAAGAGCATCGAGTCCAACCGTTAACCTAACACTGCCAAGTCCACCACTAAACCATGTCCTCGAGCACCACGTCTACCTGTCTTTTAAATACCTCCAGGGATGGAGACTCAACCACTTCCCTGGGCAGCCTGTTCCAATGCCTAACTACCCTTTTGGTGAAGAAGTTTTTTCTAATATCCAACCTAAACTTCCCCTGGCACAGCTTGAGGCCGTTTCTTCTCATCCTATCACTTGTTACTAGGGAGAAGAGACTGACCCCCACCTGGCTACAGCCTCCTTTCAGGTAGTTGTAGAGAGCGATAAGGTCTCCCCTCAGCCTCCTCTTCTCCGGGCTAAACAACCCCAGCTCCCTCAGCCGCTCCTCATGAGACTTGTGCTCTAGGCCCTTCACCAGCTTCGTTGCCCTTCTCTGGACATGCTTCAGCACCTCGATGTCCTTCTTGTACTGAGGGGCCCAAAACTGAACACATATGCATCAATACAGACTTAAAAAGTAGGTCTGCTTTTCTGAAACTCTTCAGCACTGCTGTGAAGTCCATTACAAAATATTAAGAGTCTACTCAAATGATGCCATTCTGGGAATAGTACTGAAACATCTTGACAATCCAATTAACTTCCTCAAACTGAGGTCACCTCATTCTTTTTTTTGACATAGAATATTTAGTTTGATAAGGAATAAGGAACAAAATGAGCTGAAAGCAATGTTGAACACAGCATCTTGTATTTCCCATCATCTATAAATGACATTCTCAAGACCTGTGCATATGCACTTATTTGTGGGCCCAGGAAACAGCCCTGGGATGGTTTGAGCATTGGTGGAGAGCATTGCGTGCGCAAATTCCTGTAACCCTGGCAACATCTTGCCTTAAAAACCTCCAGCTTCTTCGTCTGTCTTGTTTCTCTTAAATCTAGCAACCAGGTCAAATTCTCTAGTTTTCTTACTACACCAGAAATAAGGCTGAAGCTAAACGCTTCAGGTGACTATAGAGATTTTAGTAAGAATTGCAATGAGAAGGGCTTTTTCTACTAATTTTACTAAAGCAAATGTGCTATTGTAATGTGCTGCAGAATTATTTCACACACATCTTTGACTTTTTTTTTTTCCAGTGTTTATCTCTGTGCTTGCTTGTGTGAATGCATTTGGGTACATTCATATTTGAGTACTTCTTCAAGTTAAAAACATGTTAAGAATTGCAATATGAATGAGGAAGCTACCTTCTCAGGTGCAGAATGAAGAGCCATGGTAATAAGAGTGGGGCACAATTTTCCTGGATGTGGTTAGTGACAAGCTTCCTCATTAATTACCTACAAAAAATCCAACGGGACCATTAGCATCATATACATGATTTTTGCAAACAGGTCTCAGAGCCTTATATTATGCGTCAAGTCCATAGCTTCTGAATTAGTTACGGTGTATTTTGAAAGATCCTCAGGCTGTTTTTTATTTTTTCTGGCTTCGGGCATCTGCAATGCTGATGAAGACTTGCTACATTTGAGCCACTGAGAGTCTCTTTAGAATCTGTATAGAGAGACAGGCACTTGTCGGACTGATCAGCAAAAATAGAAAGGGTAGATCAACAAAAAAAAAGACAATTTGGAAATCAAGAATGTTATGACTGAAGTCAGAACTGCAGAAAAATGGCACTCATTTAGACTATGTAATGAACTTTAAAACATATAAGAAAAGTTTCTTCAGCAGTATAGATGCCGAAATAGACATATTATAAAATCAAAAGATAACCTTACAAATATTTAAGTGTTACCTTATCTTCAGCTGAACCCAGTAATTCTGAACTCGATGGTAAAATACGTTGATTCCCATAACCAAATATGAATTCAAAATGCTGAATGCAGTCAAACTAGAAAGTTCGACAATATTCATCCGAGAAGTATGAAAGAATAATTAAAGGCAAGGAACTAAGTGCGGAATGGGATAAAACACAACATAGATTTACACTCTCCCGACAGTAGATTGTGCCAGTCTAACCTAATACTTATCTCTCATGAGTCAATTAATTTTTGATACAAGGGAAGTGAAATAGCTCTGATCTGTCTGTACTTCAGTAAAACATTTCCTCACTGGAAATGATTAATCAGCCTGGAGTTTTGTGCGTCAGTTGGTATATGATAACTAAGGAAATGGCCAATAAACAGAGAGCGGGCTTGCAGTGGAGGGGAACTAATCAATAGGAGGAAAGAGAAGGCCTGAATTCCTTGGGATGTGGGACTCAGAAATGACTTAGAATTTGGCAGAAAAAGTAGGAACATGCTGATGAACTCTTGATGGTAACAGCTGGGAGGTAGGAGCTGTACAGGAACAACAGGATGACCTTAAATGTTGACATAATAGTGAACTAGTGAAATGGTAAAAGTCAAAATTACAAGGTTGCTAAGTAGCAAAAATTCCTGCTGTAAACTGGAATTCATCAGCTGGAAACAAAGGAGGAAGGAAAAAGCCCTTGTTATACTCAGCAGCTGTAGGGTGAACAGGTGGAGATGCGACTGCAGGAAGGCCAACAAGGGGCCTTTGGTTGGATCAGGCAGAGTACCCCCAGCAGAGACTGGAAAAGTCTTATTTACCTTGTGTGAACCGCTGGTAAGTTCCCACCCAAAACACTGTGCACACTTGTGATGATCATTTGTTTCTGAAGAGGAGTAAGGACTGGGGCAAAAGGGAGAGGAGGATCAGAAGAAAGGAAAACCCATTTTTCTGGCAGTTAACCAAAGGACCTTGCTGCATTTAACTGACCCAAATGCTGATACAAGAACGACTGCAAATAAACACGGACAAGAATAATTTCAAAGTGGAGATGAACCCAGTGTTCCTAACCAGTAGCTGATTTCCGATAGGAGTAAAAAAAATGTTATGTACTTGCCTCTTTATGAAAAAATATTTATGACATGGCTGATAGAGGTGACAGAAGACTAGATCTGATGATCCAAGAACATCCTTCCAGTCTTCTTTTCTTAATCAATCTCCTCCCATGGTCTTTTCCTCAGGAAAAGGAGAAGAATTTGAGTAAAAATCCATCAAGTCCTCCTGCCTTTCAAATGGGTGTGAAATGGGAATGGGAACGGGGGACATAGTTAATGTCTAAGTATTGTTCTCATCAGATATCCAGTAGGGTGCTTTATTCTGAAAAACTTTCCTATTAGAATAAACCCAAGCAGTGTGTAAAAAATACAGTTTCTCAGTAAAAAGTAGTAAGTAATGAAGAAATGTCCTTGATAAACTTATGTAATCAACCACTGTTCTTAATATATTCAATATTACTAGTGTAAAAATCTAACTTGTAAAACATGGATGGGGCTATACAGAGGTATGTTATAATGTATAGTCATGTGCAGGGATACCCAGTGCAATTACAGAATAGGAACAGGTTGTATAAGAATGCAGCAATTATTTAGATAATCTTAACTATAAGTGTTAGGTAGAGGGAGAGTCTATAAATGTCTGTTTACTTGAGTGACTCTCTTTTTAGACACCTTGTGATATTCTAGATCAAACACAGGAAATCCAGTGTAGAGCATACAGGGTTGATAGGGCCAAATGGTAAAAGGGATGGTGATGCTAACAGAAACTTTTGCCTACTACAAAAGGTATGCTGAAAAAGGAGAGGTACCTCAGGACACAGATATCAGGTTTGCACTTGACGAGATTATCCCTGAAATCCAGTTCATTTCTGAATCTGCTGCTCGTATTTTAAAAGGCCTCCTGTGAATAGCTGTATAGTTTACCAAGTGAGATATTGGCATGATGAAATGAAAGGAAAGAACATTTTATTTATTGAGATTTACAAATAGCACCAACTTCTCTTCGCTGCCTGGTGTTGCTGCAGTTTTCAGAGTCTCAACTGCATATTTTGCATCATTTTTTCCATGAGTTTGGAAACAAAACCAAAAGCTTCATTATATAACTGTACATAATAACTTAAATAACTGCCCTTTTGTATTTATTTCTTGCTCTTGTAAGTAGAAAATGTTGCTAAATCGCTGATGCAATTATTTCATTCCTTTGTATCTATCTCTGTAATAGCTTCTACTTGACTATCAGGGGGTCATATGGGAAAGGGTTCTCATTTACAAGAAACAACAAAAGTATTGATGTTACTTCCGGGAATGATGATAAAATTGTTCCATTAGGGGGGTCGTATGTGCTGTTAATTACTTTTATATTTAGAAACGGAAATGACAATCTGAAATTGGAATATCTCATTAGTGATAATGAATTTTAATTTCTGACAAGTGAAGTATTCCCAAGGAAACTACAGATGTTGTTAGAACTACAGAGAATGACTTGTGGTTTAAGACGCTTCAGTAACTGAAAGCCAGGAATTTTAAAACTGTGAAAACATGATAAGACTTCTTTAATTGCCTAGAGTGACAGTGTAAATCAGTTTTTCCTAATATCCCACATATTGAAAAGAGATTCTGGTCTGAAGTCCATACTCAGGGCAAAAGCAAAGCTTGGCTTAATCTGAAACTGCAATTATTTTTGAAACAAAGCTGAGCTGGAAACAAATCTAAGCTATTACAGTGCCTGCAACTTCTGTGCCATTATCTGTATATGAATATGAAGGAATAACGCATTACCTATTTTAGGTGACTGAAATGAAGTTGATTGGAGTGACAGGGGAGAAGCTGCCTCTCCAGACAAAGGCTGGACAATGAGAACTGTGTGTGATGGCACAATTATGTTTTCTGGGAAGGCCTTTGAAGATATCAGCTTATAACCTGAAACTTCTCTCAGGCTCTCTGTGTTTATTCCAGAGGTGGGGCAATGAGTGAACAGTTCCCAGGACAAAACCTCCCCACAGAACCGACTGCCAAATAATCTGCTCAACATCAAGGTGACGTTTGATGCCCAGGGCAATGGTGTAGCCCCATGTTCTGGAGAGCCTTTCACTGACCATGCTTCTTGCTGGCAGGACCGCTGTCCCACCCAGTCCTCTCACTTCCTCTTCCATCCTGCATTTTACCCCATTTCTCCCTCCTTTCAGGGAGTTCAGCATGTTATGTCTAAACAAAGGCTTTTGGGTATTTTTCCTCAAGAATTAAGAGGCATATGCCATAGCTTGCCAGGCCTGCAACCACCAGTGGTCTTCTGGAGAACAGGTTGTGGATGCCACCCCCAGATTTGAGCGAGAAGTTTCTCTGCAGGCCTCAGCAGTGAGGACTGTTGAATTCTTCTCCTTTCCCTCACCAAGACCATGGCACAAGTGATGTGACATCCTGTGCTTGAACCATCGCACCCAAGATTTTTTTGCTCCTGCCTAGCTTCAGAAAGTTCAACGTCCTGTGTTTCCCGAGGCCTCTATTTCAGCAGGCCTCCCCAGGATGGCTTATCCTGAGAGAGATGGAGTAAGGGGAAGCAGATCTATAGAGTTGAGGAATAAGCACTCTCTGCTCTCTCATGGAGGAAAATACATCTTTGTTGCCAGAAAGACACCTAAGAATAAATAACAGAGAGCAAGTCAAAACAGTATGAAATGCAATAACAAAACTCTTCTAGAAAATCAAGGGGGAGACGTTCCTTTTGTGTCTGCATTCAAGATACACATTTGGAGAGGAATGCTTTTAAAGGCAGCTGCTTTCGTTTGAAATAACCCAGGCCCACTGACCCTCTGGGTGTGCTGCGAAAGACATCTGGTGAAGGCAGTGCACGGAGAGAGGTCAAAATCCTATTCTCACAACAAGAGAGAGGGGAAAGGAGCTCTTGAGAATGTTTGTGGTGGAGTCCTATTTCTATTTCAAGTACTATTTTGTTGATATGTTTGTGTTGCTGTCGTGCTCAGGAGTGCTTGCACAGTGTGCTGGTTTTGGCTGCGATAGAGTTAATTTTCTTCCTGGTAGCTAGTACAGGGCTATGTTTTCGATTTGTGCTGAAAACACAGTTGATAATACAGAGATGTTTTCATTACTGCTGAGCAGTGCTTGCACAGAGTCAAGGCCTTTTCTGCTCCTCACCCACCCCACCAGCGAGCAGGCTGGGGGTGCACAAGAAGCTGGGAGGGGACACAAATGGGGCAGCTGACCCCAACTGACCAAAGGGCATATGATGTCATGCTCAGCATATAAAGCTGAGGGAAGAAGAAGGAAGGGGGGGACGTTCGGAGTGATGACATTTTGACTTCCCAAGTAACCGTTACGCGTGATGGAGCCCAGCTTTCCTGGATATGGCTGAACACCTGCCTGCCCATGGGAAGTAGTGAAGGAATTCCTTGTTTTGCTTTGCTTGCATGCACGGCTTTTGCTTTACTTATTAAACTCTCTTAATCTCAACCCATGACTTTTCTCACTTTTACTCTTCTGATTCTCTCCCCCATCCCACCGGGGGGGGAGTGAGTGAGCGGCTGTGTGCTGCTTAGTTGGGGTTAAACCATGACACACAGAGCAGGATCTCAGCATGCTGGGTGCTGGCCAAAGCCCATCCTTGCCCCCCACCGGACAACATAATTAGCTGACAAGCTTCCATGGGTAGACATGGACAGATGGGCAGGGCGGTAGACAGCAATTGCAGAAACAGCAGGTGCCGTTGCCGTGTCAAGGTTTCAGCAGGCACGCAGCAAAAGGGGACTTGCGGAGGAGGGTGAAGTAGGCAGTGAATGAAAGAGCTGAAGAAGGTTTTTGCAGAAATAATTATGTGCTGGAGTGCCTAGAGGTGCTTGAAAAATTCCAAAAACCAGCATTGCCTGGCTTCTGCAGAGAGACAGAAAATGAAACATTCAGTGGAGACAGCCCAGTTTTTATCAAGGCACAGCAGAAACCAGGGCATAAGTCAACAGCCTGACTGCCTGCCAGCGTGGCTCCTGGGACCTGGGGCTCTGAAGCCACCAAGCAGGTGCTGTGCACGAACTGCACGCTCATGGATTTCCCTGTCATCTGGCATCATAGGAAAATTCTTCCTACTTGGAATCCAATAAAAAACTTAAAGGCTGCAATCACACCCCACCTTCCCCCTAAGTCAGCCTTTTTCATTCAGACATCTGTTTTTCTAGGCAAACTGTTAGGAAATAAAGCTGTATTTTAAACAGGATTCAGTCTCTAGGTATGATCAGTGACAGAAACACACAGGGTGAATAAACCATTCCCTGTGATTGCTTCCTGAATGCTACCAGTATTTGGGAAGCTACCAGCAGTGGTATAAAAATATTTTCTCCAGCAGGAAAAGGCTATTTCAAATCAGGAAACAAACTGCAAATCCAGCAAGCTGACAGGTTTAGGGGAATGTGTGTGTGTGTGTCTGTGTGTGCGTAGTCAAAAAGCAATCAGTGCACAAGGGAAAAAGACAGTACCTTAACCTTGCAGCAATGTTCTGAGGGCTGTAAAGAACTTGGTATTTAATTATGCTTTGCCTGAGCAAATGCTTTATGCCTATATAACCAAATAAACCATTTAATTTTTTCTTAAAACGTCTAGCCACTCTACCAGCAGAGCCATTTATTATGAAATATACTGTTTGCAGATGGAGTACAAACTATTTTTGAAAATCAGATCACAGTCAATTGTGAGATCGTTGTCTGGCCATGCCGCCCTTCTCTTCCCCACCCAGCAGACCACCTTCCTTCTTCTTTCTGCCTTTATTAGCTCTCTAAAAGCTAGAGAAACTGCTTATTTGGAAAGTAGTTTATTGTTTATTTTAATGTGGTTCAGCAAGTTAGCAAGGTTGATGCCACATGCGAACAGCTCTGCACAGCACATTGGCAGCCGTGGTTGGGTTAGTCCGTGATCGGCTGGTCCACAGCAATACTCTGCGTAATGCACAATGTCCATCTCTTGTGCTGTAAGTTCAATACTTTCACCTCTTGAGCATGGACAGGAGCTACCACAGCAGCAGATGGGAAAGCCGCTGGAAAGCCATTTAATAAGAGCCTGCTTTCTCACTAAATCTTGTGCTAACACTTCTTCATCCATTCACGAGGCGTTCTTCATGCATGCAGCTTTGACATTCACCTTCTGCAAACCTACACTCTAAAAAGACCCTTTCCTTTCCAAGCAAATACAAAAATACTGTGGAAAAAAAAGAAAAAAAGATCCACTGTCCCGCTGCTTGCAGGCAACAGCATCATGCAGTCCTTTTTGGAAACGCACCAGGCTCCAGCTTAAGGATGAGTTATTTTTTTGTCCCCACAACTCTAACAAGAAAGTTGTTCTAAAACCTCATCGCTTTGATGTCTTGAAGCCTTTATCAGACCCTGATTACATGGTTACATGCCATCAAGGATGTGATGATCTATATATATCCTGTGGCCAATTCATTGTCAAGTGTATACTGTGCAAATCTTATCGTTCCCTGATTGCCCCCAGCTCAGGCTTCTTCTGTCATCTATTATTTCAGCTGTAAACTTGTTAGAGGACAGACTATCGTTGCATTTGTCGAAAGTACTATGCGTACCTCAGGAATTGAATGAATAATGTGTTGCACTAGTGAAGACTGAATACGGACTTTGAAAGGTCAAGCAAAATGAAATAAAATTATTAAGTAGCACAACTTGTGAATAAAAATGAAGCAATTTTAGCAACTAAAGCTTAGTAAAAACATGGGTGGTTATGTATTTACATAAGAAACACTGCAACAGAAGAGAGAGAAAATAAGGTGTACCAGACAGGGAGACTAACAGAGTAAATAGACACAGAAGGACTTTTGAAAAAGAGTAAACATTATATAAATGCATGTGGTGAACTTACCTTGGCTGGCTGCTGGCTGCCCACCAAGGTCCTCCATCAACAAGACAGGGGGAGAAAATATGACGAAAACTCATGGGTTGAGATAAGGACAGGGAGATCACTTACCAATTGACGTCATGGGCAAACCAGACTCCACTTGGGGAAATTAATTTAATTTATTGCCAATTAATTGTAACAGACTAGAATAGTGAGAAATAAAACAGAAATAAAGCAAAAATAAAACCACCGTCTCCCCCACCCACACTTCTTCCCAAGCTCAGCTTCACTCCTCACTCTTCTGCCTCCTGAGGAGCACAGGGGGACTGGCAATGGGGGTTGTGGCAGAGACAACATGTGATGAAATCACGCTCTTCCCTGGCTCCAGTGTGGGGTCCCTCCCATGGCATACAGGCCTTCACGAACTTCTCCAGCATGGATCCTTTCCATGGGATGCAGTCTTTCAGGAACGGACTGCTCAGGCCTTCACGAACTTCTCCAGCATGGATCCTTTCCATGGGATGCAGTCTTTCAGGAACGGACTGCTCCAGCATGGGTCACCTGTGGCCACAGAAAACCTGATCCTGTGTGGGCTCCTCTCCACAGGCTGGAGCTCCTGCCAGGAGCCTGCTCCAGTGTGGGCTCTCCACAGGCTGCAGCTTCCTTCAGGCCACATCCACCTGCTCCAGTGTGGGGTCCTCCATGGGCTGCAGGGTGGATATCTGCTCCACTGTGGACCTCCATGGGATGCAGGGAGACAACCTGTGTCACCATGGTCTTCACCATGGGCTGCAGTGTGGATATCTGCTCCAGTGCTTGGAGCACCTCCTCCCCCTCCTTCTTCACTGACCTTGGTGTCTGCAGGGCTGTTTTTCTGACATGTTCCCACTCCTCTCTCCCAGCTGCTGCACAGTGTTTTTTACCCTTTCTTAAATACGTTATCACAGAGGCACCGCCAATGTCACTGATGGGCTCAGCTTTGGCCAGCAGCGGGTCTGTCTTGGAGTCATCTGGAACTGTCTCTGTCTGACATGGAGGTGGCTTCTGGTGTCTTCTCAAAGGAGCCATCCCTGCAGTCTGCCTGCTACCAAAACCTTGCCACGTAAACCCAGTACAATGAAATAGGAGAATAATTTGAAACAGCTAGTAAAAAAGGCATTGACTGATATTTTTCCCATTCGGGGATTTAATTTAGAAAACACTATTTTTTACAGTCACTAAGAACTGCTACCTCTAGTCAACTGTCTGTATATACTCAATATTTCTAAATGTCAGACTAACTGAGTTGAAAGCGATGACCTGGCTCTACAGATTTGTTGGCTGTAATAAACAGTACACTTCTAGCACTGCAATAGAAAGCAGAACTGGCCCAGGGATTTCCCTACTGTTCTCCGACCTTCTCGCTGGACTTTTTAGAAATACCACATACTCATGCCAATTACTTCATCCACACAAATTTTGTTTTCATATTTTCAGATTGTATTTTAATAATTGTTTTTATACTTTTATTAACTATTTGCTGTATCAAGATTCTTTACCATGATCATAGTTGTTGAGAAGTGTTTGGGCAAACATATCACAGGCATGCAATTTATGAAAGAAATGAATAAGCCAGAATGAAGTAAAACAGTGACATTGTATAGCCGCACCTTGCAGATCACAAGAGACAGAAAGACATGGCATACATGAATACTAAAGCATTCATCAACACTTTCAGTTATGAGAATCAGACAGGGTAAAAGCTGGGACATAGTTGGGAGAGAGGGACACTTGTGAAATAACTGATTCTTGGGATTCTTTGGGAACTTTCCTCACCAGGAGTTACAAGGTTAGATGAGGTAAAACTATCAGAGGATTGAAAAAAAAATCAGAAACACACCAATAACTAACTGAAGTTGCAAACTTGAGAAATGGCAGTTGAATCAGCATGCTTCTGTATATGCAGCAGGACAACGATGGAGAATTAACCCAATTAGCTGTTCCTATTACTGCATCCAGTACAGAGAATAAAATTAAATGCATTAGAACCACTTTACTTAACAATCGATGTTAGTTTGTATAGGAGGCTCTACAATTACAATTCCCCTCCTTCCAAATGCAAAGCGAAGGAAACCCTTTTTAGGAAACAAAATTTCACACACTTTTGGGATTTGTAGTATATATATTAGCAGTTAGTTATCTGGCCAATATTTTGTAAATGGAATCAAAATAGCTTCGAGTCTCGTCTCAGTCTTTGAAGAAGCCTCTTCATAGTCTTTTGATAGTGGGAATAAAGATTGAAATAATTATGTTTTGAGATAACTATGTTTTGAAAAGTGCTGAGGCTGTTTGGATTCAACATCACTGGAGCAGTAGTTGCTTGCTCCATCTCCATGCCTGAGGAGAAAGGAGTCTCTGTGACCTCCTGCTCCCAGGCCACACTGTGAACACTGGCCGTATGTACAGAGATATGTTTTCATTGACTATTTCAGCACACAAGCAAACTGATATCTAATAATGCACTTGCCAATGGTGTCTTGTCCTGATGTTGATCGCTCCTCTTATCCATTCAGTTGGGGAAATTTTCCACGTGAAAATTTATGTGATGATACTTAATTTTAGAGAGTAGAAGGCTACTTCTTGAGAGCGTATCCATTGAAAATAAATACATATATTAAAGGCCTAGACCTAGAGGTTGAGAGGAATACATGTAGACTTTTAGGAAGAGGCCATCAGCTTGATGACACTATTATCAGCTAGCCCTGGGAACCAGAAAGGTGACAATAATGAAAGCGTATATCTTTATTAGCCTGCTTTCTGAAGAAACTAAGCTCATGCTTCATTGCTGCACGGATATGTCCACCATCAGCTCCCTTCTCAATAACTTTCAAACTTGCGGTTGAGTTTTGACTAGATTTGACAGACTGCTGAAGGCCTCAAAGACGTTACATTTCCACTCATTTCCTTACTGAGGGAAAGATATTCCAGCCTGAGCTCAAGTTGTACTAGTTGCCAGAAGATCCATATGGAGACTGAAGGAATGCTCTGGCTGCCTTCAAGGCCTGCAGTGATTTGTGCTTCATGGCTGACTTTCAGGTGCACAGCGCACAGGGTCAGTAACAAGCGAAGAGTCCTCTCCTCTGTCAACTGTTGGCTCCTAAGGAGATTATCTGGCATTTACTAATATTAAAAAAAAAAAAAACCAACTGGCTAATTGCAGTTTTTCTCAAAATTCATGTTATTTCTTTCTCCTCAGAGGGTTCCCTCATGTCTACTGACACGGTGAGTTCATGCTGCAACCTTCACACAATTCAGCTACTCACAAGACACAAATCCATTGGAAACTGGGCTCCACCACTTCTGGAAACTACTTCTTGCATTTTTTTGTCAAAGTAATACTTTCTCTACAGCTGTTAGCAAGCACAGCTTTAGTGTGTACTATCCATCACAGCTCTTCCTCTCTCCCACCACTGTTTTATATGATGGGCAATTTGTCCGTTCCAGCCCAGCAGAAATGTTCCTGTCTTACTCTTCTATGGCACAATTTGCTCATGAAAGGGAAAAACAAACAAACAAAAAACCCCAAATCAAAACCTGACAGCAGAATTAATTGCTATAATTTAGTGAGTTTTCAGCAAAATTAATGAGGTGCCATTACCGAGGGAATATGGGCTGTTTTCTGCATAATTTCTACTATTTATATAACCATCAGATCCAATGTATTATTTTCACACGCTCGAAGCAAGAACTAGGCTCCTTTGTATTGGTGTGCATGCATAATATATTTCAGTGTCCAGGCACACCCTGTAGGAAATGAATAGAGACCAGTTTAAAGTCACAGAGCAGCTGCCTATTGGCTTTCTCGAGAGTGAGGCGTGAAAATAAAGCAGGATGTGAACTAATAGGCTATCTTTTTTATTATAAAATCATGTTGCTATTAATTAGCAACAGCTGTGTGGCGAGTTGTGCGACACCCACTGCTGGAATGAAACAGCTCCAAGTGAATTGAATGGATAGGATCCTAAAAAGAGGCAGATACCGCATTGAGAGAAAAATCACATCCCTGTCTGCTCCTACAAGGGGAGTTAATTTCTTGCTCAGCTGTTTACAGTATCAGTGCCTGTTCTTGTGTAATGCCAGTACAGGTATTTTTACATTTATTTCTCTGTACTACATAATACATGTTGATACCCTCAGGGATGAAGTGTTTGTAGACCCAAGGGCAGAATGTTCTAATATGCTTTGAATTAAGCAGACCAAATTTTGTGGGCAGCTGTCTGTGTGCATGTGTATGTGTGTGCATACGTCAGCATATATTTTAACTCTTCCGTATAAATCTTGCTACAGATGAAAATTAAAACATCTACTTACTCCCACTGATACAATCCTCACCCACCCAAATCAAAGCCAAGTCATTGTCAGAGTTTGTTCCTATGCTGCTGACAAAATGTATTCACATTTTCCACACTGGTATTAGTGCAAACAGCTCCCAGATGTTTTATTCTGCTAATGGAAGTGAGAGAATTGTAACATCATCTTAAAAACGGGTAACCACAGGAGGCTTTCTACTGACTTTTGGCTGTTAGGGGTCAGGGCAGGGTGAGAGCAAACACTGCTTGGAGAGGACAGAGCACGTAGAGACCACTTGAAGCTTAATGAATGTGGATCTGATCCACGACACCGTGAACTCACCAGTTCCCGGTGACCTTAATAGACATTCCCTGGGCTAATATAGAGCAATTGCTTTAAATGGCACTAGTCAGGCCAAACTGAGCCAACAGAGGTAAGGTAGAGCTTTCTCTTCCCCTTAGTGCCCTCTTTGCCCTACCCAAGAAAAGTGACCAACTTTTAAGTGGTGTGGAGTGCCTTACGTGATTTTCCCTCACCCCATTTGATTCAACTTGAATCAGTTTCTCTTTGAAAGGACTGCACCTGGGCTGTGTCACACCCAGCAGTGCGCCCTTGGCCTGGAAAAAGAAAATGTGCCTTTTTCTCTGTATGACTATTGACAATAGGGCTTAAGTGTAAATAAAAACCAAACAGTTTGCAGCTGTGAGGGAGAGTCTCTGCGTTGCTCTGTAGTAGCTAAATTTCAGGCTCCATAGGAGAGAAACCGGCAGAGGAATTGAAAAGGGGGTTGCTAATGTTAGGAAAATGTTCTTAATGTGCTAGCTAAAGGTCTTTTCAGTACAACTTGAATCCCACAGTCATGGCTTTGATTTGCACAAGAGATATCTTGCAGTATAAAAAGAAATTTCACCTTATTTTCCCTTCTAGGCCACCCAGCAGTGTATCCTTTATTCTGTGGCATGCTATGTATCAGCAAGTGCAGTCAGGATTTGCCAGTGGAAAAATGCTTCCCATTACGGTCTTGGCCAGTAACGTTGGAAATGTCTCGGGTGGGTTGGTTCCCTCTTCCTGCTCACAGAAATGGGGAGGATGGAGAAATTTTGACTGGTGGTGAGGACCACCACCACTAGGCAAGCCCCTGAACTCCTCTGCCCACATGAAGCCCAGCATGCTGGCAACTCAGAGCATCCCTGCCCTGTCCTGCTGCCTTGGGGTCAGCACCGCAGGGAGCAGGAGCCACGAGATGGACCTGCAAATGCTCAGCCATTCCTTGGCTGCACTGGAGAGGCCTGAGAATGCGTACCCACTTCTACTGCTTGTTGACGGGCGTGAGAGTTAGAAGACATCAAAGCCACCTCAGACACCGTCTCTACCCCCACCCACTTCCATCACCACTGCAGCCACATCTGGTTTTCAAACTATGGGGGAGATGTGGAGAGCTTGGGGAAATAGGAGGAAGGAGTAGGAAGAGATTTTCGTCTGTTCTTTCCCATCTCTCTCCTTTTGAGAATAAAAACCTGGGAGACTTCATACCTTTTAAGAGTGCAAGAAAATGTCAGAGTCTTTAGGATTTTTTGAAAAGGAAATTTAGAAAAAAAATTAGGTGTGAGGCTGGGCAATGAATTCAATGAATGTAACAGAGCCCAACCTCTCTCTTAAAGATGGAAACCAGAGATTATTTTTTGTGATTTTGTAAACTTCACAGCTGGGACAAGGTAATTCACTGCAAGCTATTGAAAATCAGAGCCTGCAGACACTGCACCATATTAAAAGCTGCAAGTACGGAGGACTCGCAGCAGCTGCAGGCAGTGTGTAGTTGTCCAGTCAGCGGACCAACCGATATACAGTGTTGATGGGCAATAACTCATCGCATGCTTTTGTGACATTTCACTAAAAACCTCTTCAGCCAGGCTGGAGTAGCTTGGTCCAGCTATTTGACTCAAAGGTATCTACAACACTGAAGTCATCAATTATATATCAAGGTATTATCTAAATCCATTCCCTTTGGCTGCTTATAAATTAATAAATTATTTGGTATGAGGTGGCAGGATTTGACAATAATGAGTGGTATTTTGAAGATGTAGGAAATAAGTCAATCTCTGTATTTATTAGAACACATGATGTGTATTAAGATGTTTACTTTCCATTAGCCAGAGAAAATAAAAAAAAAAAAAAATTTGGTAAAGAAAATAATTTCTTCATTCCCTCCCATGGATTGTTTGATTTGAGAAACTTGCATAATATGAGTTACTATGTATAGATACATACCTGTAAAATATCCATGTCTGCTCTTTATGTAATCAGAGTTTCTGTCATTATGGATTTTTTGGATGGCCCCTAAATAGTCTTCATAGAAAATTATAATATTTGAAAAGGATTTTTGAGCCAATTTATCTCTTTAAAAGAAAGACAAACTAACTATAGAATTCTGGGGGATAAGTTTTAAAACTACAAGGAAAATGAAACTCAACAGAAATTACCATAAAGCATGCAGAATTTAACAGAGTGCAAAATAATGTTCTCTAGGTCCCTTTTAGCTTCCTTCCACTGAAAAGCCTATTTTATCATGGTGATACCTGCCATCATTGTGATGTTTCATAGCTGGAAGATATGTTAGCAAAGCCGTTGGCTCTCAGATGCTCTTGTTCCTGCACTTCTCCCCTCCTCTGGGGCACAGCCGGGCTCCCTCCCCACCCCAGAGCTGTGGGCAGTCCTTTCCCACAGACTGTGTCTGTTTCTCCCCACAGGTTTGGGATGTTTAAAGCAATACTCCCTTTCCTGGGGCCAAATGTCTATAAAACAGCCAAATGCTTTTTCTGACCCATACTCCTCAAACGGAGATTGCTGGTCATCCTTGTCGGCGCAGCATTGCGTCTCAGTGAGGCTGCCGCGAGCCCATCTTTCCTCACATCGCCAGCTCAGGAGCAGCTCCTCCACCGTCCCGAGGCCCCTGCTCTCCTTCCCCTTGCTCCTCTGACAGAGGACCTGTGCCTGCGGGGCTTGGGGAGAGTGGACCACGAACCACCGGTGTGGGGCTGCGCTCGCTTCGTGGGGATAGCTACAGCGCAATGACGCGCTTTGCCAAGTGAGAGTTGAGTGAACCGCAGAGCAAAAAGTAATTTCAATAACTTCGTGGGCAGTCAGGAATGACTGTTGCGATCAGAAAAGCAGCTGGTGGAGTAAGAAAGGCTTTTCCTTTGTTGGCCCAAAGACTGTTACTTCTTCACAGTCTCCCAGAAATTGTCCATCCCTATTTCTCTTCCAAACCATGTATCCAGCTGCTCTTGTACCCTGAAGCCTCCAAGGAGCCCTCTGTACTCTTTTGGGAATTGTGGGGAAATCAGTAATTGCCAAAGCCAAAGTTTGCTATAAAAAGGATGAATTAGGGCCAAAAAGTGGCAGAATTGAACAGAGATTGCTGTAGATTAGTTGGCTGGCAAACCCTAGGGAAAAGGGTGAGGCAAAGTGGGGACCCAATCCTTTCCCCCTCTTGAGGCATTGCAAAGCCCTGCAGGACACAGGTACAGTTTGGAAAGCCCACGTCTTTCTTCTGACCTTGTTCTTCCTCTACCTTGCACCCTCTTTAGCCACAGGTCTAGCTTCTTCAGCTAGGTCAAGCCTTCCTCCTAGATCTGTGCAGATCTGGGAGGTTATAGGTGCTCATGTTTGGAGAGCAGACACTTTTGCATCCGAAAGGAGGAATGGATAAACTATACGCATAATTTTCTTGACAAAAGGTTATTTCAGTGGTCACCTCTGGGGGGCCAGGTTTCTCATGGCAGCTTTTCAGTCATCTCTCAGCTCCGGAGACCTGAAGTTCATGACCTCCAGAAGGCTGTAGCAAGCTCGAATTCCAAGCTTTTTTTATCTTCAAGCGTTTCGGGCTCTCTGTCACTCCATTCTGCAGGACACGGGAGGTTCTTCCCCGCACCTTAGGCACTGGCAGCAGCTGCTTGGCAAAGGGGCAGCTCCTCCTTCTCTCCTGATTCAAAAGATCATTTGGGCAATAATGCTTTCCCAAACAGAGCTGAAAATACTCTTTAAGCATTGCATGTAAGAACTTGGGCCAGGCTCTACCACTTCTCAGTACTGAGCTCATTTGGGAGAATGCCTTAGTCCTGCCAGGGAAGTCTCGGCAGCGAAGCAGCCCGCAGCACGGCGAGGCACGGTAGCAGTACGGTGCCTGCGGTCCAGGTAGCACGTGCTAGTTGCAAACTGGGAAAAACTCTTCTGGTTCGGAGGAGGAACCACACTGGGAAAACCTGTACTGCTGCAGGGACAAGGGCTCAGCTGTGATGGTAACTTCACTGCCCAGTGTGGCTGGTCTCAAATGCTGATCCCATTTCACAACAGTTCTGCTCCTGGGGTGCCCAAAACAGCCGTCCTTGGGATTACCGGTATTTGCAGTCCTGCGTAACACGTACCGATTTGTTTGTCTGCAGTCCTTACAGCAGCCTCTCTAGAAGAAGTCCTGAGACTTCTGGAAGGAACTGGATGAAACGTAGCAGAGCACTTGGTTAACTTCACCTGTAAGGAAAGGGAACCCCATGTGTCACCACAGGAGCAAGCTCCCTTTGTCCAGCATCTCTTTTCCGACTTTAAAAAATTGTTCCACTGTGCAGTTATGGCAGATGAACAGGCAAACCTGCAGCAAGGCCAGCCTTTCCTCAAGTTTTGTTTCGGAGTGGTCTTTACAGAAGGTGTTTAGAAAATCCACTTGCCTTCCTTTTCATGCTGTGTGTATTCAAATCCATGAATATGCAGCAGTACTTAGAGTTAAAAAAACAGGCAAGAATGTCCCAGTAAGTAGAGCTAGCAAAGTAAGCAGAGTTTATTTTCAGCATGTATTTGTGTTTGGACTTTGGAAGGGTATATGAGACACAGTATTCTGCTGATAAAACTTGGAACACTGTGAACTAAAAATATTTATGTCTGTTAAAAGGGATTTAGAAAACTGTATGTACAGTGAACTGCTTAAGCATAGGATTCAAATACTTGGAAAAGAAAACTAAACATTTGAATCCATAGATATTCAAGCCTTGTCTGTCTTAGACATGCTGTATGAATTTAAGCCTCTAAACAGCAAAACTTCTCCTTCTCTGAACTGTACACTAAATATTAATTTTTCAGCACTGTAAGGACTTAGCATGTCTGCTGGGGGAGACCAAATTTCAATGTTGAAACCAGTGAAGCAGATTACAGACAACTTCACCTTGTTGTGAACATTTCCACTGTTACTGTGTTGCTGTATAGCCCAGAGAACATTTCTACTAAAAACATTGCTCAATCCTTATTTGCAACTCAAGCTAAAGTTATCAGTTGCTCTAAGAGCAAACTAATTTCCGGAAATTAAGGTTCTGCTTTGATGCCTCACAAAGAGTTTGTGAAGCTCTGGCAAACAGAGAGCAAGAAGCAGTGAGCAGAGCCCCGGTGATGGGTGCACTTGGGAGATGGCAGTGCTGCAAGGGAGGTCACAGCTTGTTTTTAGCCATGGTTCTGTGACCCCCGAGAGGCAGGTGAATGCCTGGGAGGTCCTTACAGGCTCTGACACTGCTGGACAGACTGAGTTCAGCTTCAAAGCTAATGTGTTTTTTTTCTTTTCTTTCTGGAATTTCTTAAATTAATGTGTATTCTTTCAATATGGTAGCTTTTAACTGACTAATTATTATTAGTGTCTGCAAACTCCATCAGGACTGAGCTCAGCTGTGCTAGGTGCTGCACAGCCTCAGGAGCACACAGACCTGTGTCAGAGACCTTGCTAGTTTGTATTTTCTTTTCAAAGTTCAAGGGGAAGGGATATCACTTATTGAGGAATAAGTGTGTATAGACCCTTGAAGGTTTTCATAGAATCATGGAATAGTTTGGGTTGGAAGGGACCTTTAAAGGCCATCTAGTCCAACCCCTCCGCAATGAGCAGGGACATCTTCAACTGGAATGGGTTGCTCAGAGCCCCATCCAGCCTGAAAGTTTCCAGGGATGTGGCATCTACCACCTCTCTGGGTAACCTGTTCCAGTGTTTCACTACCCTCATTGTAAAAAATGTCTCCCTTACATCTAGTCTAAATCTACCCTCTTTTAGTTTAAAACCATTACCCCTTGTCGTATTGCAACAGGCCCTGCTAAAAAGTTTGTCCCCATCTTTCTTATAAGCCCCCTTTTTAAGTACTGAAAGGCTGCAACAAGGTGTCCCCGCAGCCTTCTCTTCTCCAGGCTGAACAACCCCAACTCTCTCAGCCTTTCTTCATAGGAGAGGTGTTCCAGCCCTCTGATCGTTTTTGTGGCCCTCCTCTGGACCCTCTCCAGCAGGTCCATGTCCTTCTTGTACTGAGGACCCCAGAGCTGGATGCAGTGCTGCAGGTGGGGTCTCACCAGGGCAGAGTAGAGGGGCAGAATTCCCTCCCTCGCCCTGCTGGCCACGCTGCTTTTGATGCGGCCCAGGATACGGTTGGCTGTTTTCCTAGAATACTGCTTGATGGACAGACAGTCTGAATGGGTTTGATACCAGTTCACACAATGACTGTTTTTATGGCTGCTAGTAACTTGTGTAACTAGTTAGTTGTATTTCTATAACTATAAATAGCTACATAACAAGTAACAGTAGTGAGTGAGCAGCATTCCAGCATTTAAGAATCCTCAGTAGTAATCATTCTGTGTTTATTTTCTTGGTGATCTTCTAGGAGAAAGAAACTTTGCCTTTTCTTGATTTGGTTACATCATGCTCTGTATGTATATGAGTTTAATGTACATATATGTTAAAAAGAACTTAAGAAGAGAAAGTCAGAAAAATGGCTTTGCAGTCAATGGGGTGAGGTGAGAAATTGCTGGGTTTGACCCTTCACAAACTCTTATTTCCATGTAGTTTGTGGTCGTCCCAACATAGTGCAAAAATAGGGGCTTGCCTGTAAAGAGGGATAAAAGTGAACTGGATTCCCATCTAGAAATGAGAAGAAGTAAGGAGAATAGGAATCACATGTCATGCCTCAAGTATATTGTTCCAGTATATTATCTCATATCACAGTCCCTTGCTCTTGAAATACACTTGCCTTGCATTATTTTGTTTTTTGTATCTACATTTGTCTGTAACTGCAGAATAAAAGCTGTATTTCATTTTCCCCTGCTTGCCAGTCCTGCTTTAGAAGGACTTTCATAGCACCCGTTTGGTCTCTGGAGCACAAGAGGTGCTGGTCCTGGCAGATGAGTGCAGCCAGACATTACAGGAAAGCACTGCAGCCGTGAGACACAGAAACCACTTTAGCACTCCTGCACTGCCCTGAATTTGCTTTAAAGACACTTTTACGTTGAAGAGTAATTGCTTGGGTTTGTTGTAGATAACAAATGCTGGTTACTTCAACCAACGCATCTGCACTTCAAGATGTCAAGATAGTTATACGGGTTACAACCTACCAGGATTCAACTGATATTGATAAGTCTTTATACGTCTCACCCGATTTTCTAGGCACAAGAAATCTGTACCTGTTGCATATTACTTATTAAATCAATTCTAGACTCGCTGGCGTTTGCATCATTTTGCACAGTCCACTCGTGTAGTGTGGTCTTTCTGTTTGTTTCAGAGCCTCCCTTCCCATTCCATTCGCTTTGTTAATGTTCATACCAGCTGTTGCCATAGCAGATAAAAACAGAGTTATCGGGAAGGTGTCCTAATTAGAGACACACATACTCCCCAGTAAGGGTTGGCTTTTGATCTGCTGTGTTTTGATGGTCAGTAGTGGTTTTTGTTTTCACGCTGTGAACAGAAAACCTGTGCAGAGGGGAGGGCGTTGGGTACTGCCGCATGCCCAGGCTGCACGAGCATCTCTGAAGGGCTGCTGAACCAGAATGACAGTGTTTTATCCTTGGGCATGGAGGAGCAACGTGACCTCCCACAGTCCCACTGGGCGCTTGAGGCCAAAATTTCACCCAGGACATGGGGAAGCAGGGATTAAGCCTCTCTGTGCTAAAGCTTCCCATTTTCAGGGCTGGATTTCGCAGGGGGCATGTGGGTGTCTGCAGGGCACAGGCAACCCTGGCAGTGAATGTGAATGCATGCAGCCGAGTGCAAGTCTGGTTTTTCTGGCCTTGTTTCCACTGTTCTGAGCCTCTTCAGCCTCACCTGAGCAAAGTGCTTACCCAGAGCAGATTGCACCAAGACTGAGACAACAGGCTCGTAGCTCTTGCCTCCGCTCTGCTGTCTGTCCCTGTTACGGAGCACATTTAGGTGCTGTTATCTGGAGGAAAAACCTGCTGAACTGGGTGTTAGTGAAGTGCTACTATATCTTAAGGAACAGTAAATACATAATGTTTGAAGTTTTGCGATAAAACACAGGACTGGCTGAACCTGCGACGGAAATGCGTAGTGGAAATGTGAAAGTTCAGTAAAATGACCTACTTTGCTGCACTTACCTCAGTGGTTAAACATCAGGTGGAACCTGGCTAGCTGCTTTGGGCAGCAGGGACAGCACTAGTGACACAGCAAACTGGCCTCGAGGGACCTGTCTGCACCAACTGTCAGGAGGGGAAAAAGAAATGAAGCTGAAATACAGTGCAAACTCCGACGTTAATAGCTGAAAAGGGGAATACTGGAGAAATGGAACAAATTTTGAAGGTTCATTACTATTTAGAGATTTTTTTTTAAGAAAGCATATAAACAGGGGACTGTAAGCAGCAGAAGAGGCAGGGTCTCCAAAATAACACTCTGATGGGTATTTGCTTGTGAGAATTTGTCCATGGCAGCAGTATCTGCAAGCTATTCCTGACAGAGCAGATGGAGACAGAGAAATACTTCAGGTGGCTGTTATCTTTAGGTTGTTTTTTTTTTTTGGTAACTTTGTTCCCAATTCATAAATAAATTACATTACCCCTGTCTTCTGTGACAATAAATATGATTTTGCTTTTCCCTTAAGATGGGTCTAGCAATAAACAGGGTTACAAGATGATGTGACGCTGGGGGATTCCGTGCCAACTGGAACAGCAAATCTGCTTAAAGGCTGGGCTGCAGTACTCGGGGAATGCGTGCTGGCCATGGATCGCAGCAGCGTGGTGGGGGCACGTTCTTCATGCCTCAGCCAGGGGACTGGTGATGTATGGAGACTATGTCAAACTTCTGACACGCTGACTTTCCCGGGGTTCCCTCCAGGGTAAACCAAAATGCAAACGCCCCACGCTATGCTCAGGCCCTCAGTTTAGATGTAATTTTACACAGGCACATTGACTTCAAGACCTGAGGCAAACTCTTGTCCCTGTTTAACTCACCAGGAATATTACGATTGACTTCACTTTTTTTGCGCCACGCTCACCCCCACTGTGTGTATGTATATACATATGGAAGAGATGATATGAAGACGGTGAGCAGAGATGTATTAGCACAGGGGAGGCTTTTTGCACGGAAGCAGTTAGCAGCTCTGCATGTGAGCTCTCAACACATCAGCAGGGTGGCTGGTAGCTTTTCTTAGCTCTCCGAGTCATGATGGAGGGTTTCAGCCCTGCTGCTATTCTTGTATTCTGCAGACAACGTAGAAAGGCAAATCATATAAAAAAAGAGAGCTCGTTTTTTCACACGTAAGCATAAGTGGCAAGATTAAAGGGGAAAGCCTGTGTGTCTGAGTGCAGATCAGGAAAGCCCGTATTCAGTACTGGCTCAGTTGCAATAATTGTTGACTACAGTTGTACCCTACTTATTTACTGAAGTGGCTTGCTAATGGGTATATGCTTTGTATGTATAAAAACATCAGTAAATAACAGCCCACTACGGACCTCAACACTGCTAACATCACAAACCATATTTCTCTTTCCAGCAACATACTTGTATCAATGCCAGTTTCAATTAAAAGCTGTAATTTTATACATTGCAATTTCTGCATGTTAATAAGTATTTTTCACCATACAGATTATCAGAAACATTTTGGGTTATCTGCTGAGAGAAATTATATGGTTTTCCTTCAGTATGAAAGAACACATAACTGCTAAGGAACACTGAGAGAAATTATCCCTCCCTGTTCCCCTCACAATTTATGTCGAGGTATCTCAAAGGGTTGGTGAGTGGAACTTCCCATCATGTGTATAAAGTGGATTTTCTTGCCCTTGGCCTGCCTGGAGGAATTCCCTGTGACTCAGTTTTATAACGACAGGAGCAGGAAAGGGAGAACCCCTGTGGTCTGTATCTTCCCTCTAACGCCTTTGGATGGGATCCACAAATCTGTGCTACAGTCACTATTACTCAGCAACATACAGCTTTCAACTGGCTTTTTTTGGGTACACAGTGCCACCTAAACTAAAGACTTTGTTGTCCTAAGCTGTCTCTAGTAGGGGAGATAGATAACCTTCCAATTGCAAGGCCAGGTAAGGGATTTCCCTGGCTGCATGGCCAGCTGGTGCAGACTTGCTCATGTCTGTATTGCTCCCACCATTAGTGCAGATTGGTGATGTCTAAGCTGCATGGCACTTGGCCCTGGGTTTCTGCTGGGCCCGTGTGGATGCTCCTCTATTTATAGCTATCAACTATATTTGGAGCTTATGGAATGATTCATAAAACCAAAAGGTACTTAGGCCAGAGAGTGACTCAAATATGAACATATAGGTTAAGTTAATAGTGAACTCCTTTATTATTGCACAAGGACAGGAAATCATACTTCTTGCACACGCAGAGCCTCAGGAAGAGTAAATCTGCATAACATGAGGCAGTAGAAATCTGTCTGGCCTGCAAAAGCACAAAGATGTTTAATTGATACTAATTCATGTCTTGTAGGATTTTTTTTGTCCAGGCATGCAAGCAGACATATAGAGATTGATTGAGTTGCCTCAACATGGTGTCGTTTTTGCTGCTTTTGGTAGCTGAGACATCTGTGTGGGACTGGAGAATATACAGCCATGGGAGGGCCGTACCCTTGTGGAGCACCATCTGTCATCTGGGGAGATCTGCAGGACATTTCAAATGACATGAGATGCCTCTGTGTTGGTGACCGAACTGTGGCCACTGTGTTAAAAGAGATCCTTTTTTGCCAAAAAAATTAGCAGCCAGACAATAAGATTGTTTTCAGTTCTGTTTTTTGACCTTTTTGCACCCAGACCTTTATTTCGCCCAGAGTGAGGATATTCCCCGTGTTCCTCTTGGTAGTCACTGGTGAATACACTGTGAACAAAACGTCTGGTGTTTCCCAGCAGAGTTTCACTCTACCTCAGAAGAAAACAGGAAAAAAAGTGGTGGTCAGGACCCCTGCAGACCTGCCAGCACTGGGAGCATTGTCTGTATCTCCAGGTGTTCCTCACCACAGGTCAGGGATGAATCCTTAGAGCTTCCCTCGCTCACTGAGGCCCTTGTGAGATGGACACAGGTTTCCTTAAATGCACCCTCTGATCCGTGTAAAATAATATATTTCATAAAAAGAAGCACCTCCCAGCCATGGTGCCCTTCTCTCCTCTTCCTTTCACGGGAGCAGGGGTGTGGGGAGTGACAAGGAAGAGCCCCCCTTGGTGGCGCTGGTTCTGCACAGGGAGCTTCCAAGGCAGAGCACTGGGTGAAGGGGGGAGAGTGCACAGGGCCAAGCAGGTTTCCAGGGGCTCCTGGAAGTCCCCTCGCCCCCCTGCCTGGAGGCAGTATTGGCACTGGGGGATGAGCTGGGACTGCTGCTGGGAGGGGAAAGGACAGATGGCAGGGACATGGCCTCTGCATGGGCTCTGGGTCTTCAGTAGCACCTAGGATCCTGGGTGAAGGTGATTTTCCTTTGGGCAATTTCCCCACCTTTCAGCTATAACAGCTTGAGAAGGGTTGAACAATCCCCTTGACAAGTGCAGATGAACTGGAGCATGCCAAAAGCTGAAAGGCAACACTGATAAGACAGATGACTCAAAGACGTCACCTCTGAGGGGCAGGTTGAAAGAATTGCATCTGTTTAGTCTTAGGAGGAGAAGATAGAGGTGGGGAACATCATAACAGAATTCTAATATGGCAAAGATAACTGTGAAGAGCATAACAATTAATTGTTTTCCGTGTCCAGTTGTTTTCCACAGCTGGCAAGAAGTAATCAGTTTAATTGCAGAAAAGAGGATGTAAGTCTGATTTGGGGAAAAAAATCAACTCTCAAGATATATAGCGACAGAGACACGGGAGGCTTTGGAATACCTTTGGTCAGAAAATTTCGAGAAGCGACTGGGCATTGATCTGACAGGGCTGATCAGTGTGGGGCAGGGACCAGATGGCCTCTTCAATTTCTCTTTTGCAGGTGATTCCTTCTCCAGTTGCTCCATAGCAGTATTCACAAGTGGTTTCCTGAGAGAGCAGCGCGATCTATTAAAATAGCAAAGCAAAATAGGGAAAACGAATTGAAGACAATGGAACTCTGAGGTAAAAATGAACAAGCTCTTAGCTCAAAGACCGTTAATAGACCCTGTGCAATCTTGAACAGTTTTGGCTTAGTCTTCTGTAACCAAGAAAGTTAATAAACAATTTTAAATGCTGGCCTTCACATCATACTGGAGGAGAGGGAAGGGACTGCACACACAGGGCTGTGCATGTGCTGCCGCGCTCAAAGCCTTAGAGAACGCTCTAATTTTCTCTGATACAATACCAAGTTTTAATATGTCATTTTAGCTTTCGGAGAAAGGGGTTTTCTTGCTAGCTTTTCATGTGGATGCTGAATGGCTCATTACAGAACGGGCTATGCATTTCTATGCAGGGACTTTTGAATGATTTCATACCAGTTATTAAGAATGGGAGAATCTCATCAATATAGGTTGACATCTGTGTCTAAAGAAAAATGTTCATCTTATATAGGCAGGGTGCAATAATGAGACAGAGTTGCAAGAATGCTAATATAATATTCTACCTGAACATAAATTGGGATCTGGTATTTATTAGATGACATAGCCTGAAAATGGATTTCAAATGGGCAAAAAAATACAATTCTGCAAGGGAATTCTCTGTATTTGAATGTACAGCTTGTATTTCATACAATACTAGCTCACAAAGGCCAGGTTTATTGCTGCAGAGGAAAAGGAATTGCTGAATCTAATATATAATTTTAACATATATATGTTGAAATTCCTGTGGTAGGTAGTTTTGATGCTCTTGGTATGTTTGGGAGACCCGGTATAGCCTAGAACTATACCAGAATGAAGGTAATTACATTTCCTTACTGCCAGTAAAAATTAACCACCCAAGGAGAAGGGAATCAAACATTACCAACTGCTTAGTGACAGAGAAGGCTTGAAGGGATATGAAATTAATTCCTTTTCTCCATCATTATACTGTAAATGAAGGAAATGGAATGTAAATTTAATGTGCCTGAAGCTATTTCCATTGCAGTGAGTAGAATACTTTCTGGTAACTTCACTGGCATTTTTGTTCAGCCTACACAAATCCTTTGCACTTGCCAGAACAAATGCTTTCTGAAGAAAAAATAAAAGAAGGTAAAGTCACATAGGACGATTTCTGAGTGCAGTTGTCAGTCCTTTTTAAAGAAAAGAAAAACAAGAACAATTTGAAAAACGAGATGATTATATTATTTGTGAAAGTTGTAACTATGTAATGTGGTGGCTGGTGAAAATACTGTTAAAAATTTATGAAAGGTAAAGGTTTATTAGTGAACTTTGAGCTACATTATGAATACCAAGGGACTGAGGGACTCTGTAGTAACCAAAGTAGTAATTGCTTTTTCACCAAAACAATATATAGTCACCTTTTGCTTATTGACTATGACTTTTCTACCTATATTTTTTTGTTATTATTCTGTCATGACAAAAAATATACCAAACGCTACTCCTAATCTTCTCAGTCATTGTAGCTTCGGCCTCATGCTAGACCTGAATCTGCTCAGAGGAAGCTGGATCGCAGCATGACTGCAGAGATCTAACTGGTTCAAAGCTGATGTCTGCTCAGTGCCTCCATGCTGCAAGCCATGGAAAGCATCCTTCTGTGCTTTTGAAACTCTCCCTCTGGATCGGCCGCTGTGGTGAGGGAAGTGTCCTTACCCACTCTGTGTCACCTCAGCTCGGCCAGCATCCTCAGAAAGGCTGGACTCTGCCCAGAGGAGCTCCCGGTGTGCATGGGAGAGACTGCTATATGAGTGTGGCAGCTGCCCTTGACTCCTGTGGGGCCCGGGAGACTGGCAATTCTCAGGTAGGTCGTTCCTGTTGTCCAAGCTAAGGTGGCATTGCCCATGGAGGAGATCTTAACTTGGTCACCTCTGCGAAGTACCTGAAGTTAACGGGATGGATTGACCAATTGGTCCCAATATTATATTGATAGCTTTAGACTTTGACTCTTTTTTAAAAACATAAGGTACTGTAATCGAAGCCTTTCGTTTCTCTCCAGCACTTCTTCCAGGAGCACTGGCACAGGTTTAGTATTTCTGGGGGGTGACTATCAAACACCACACTACTTAAATGAGAGTTGAGACCAGGGAATGTGTTCTTAGCTACAAGATAAACAAGTCTGGAGAAACAACCAAGAAACAAACATTTCTAAAAGGTCCAAGTGAAATGTTTGAGTTAGACCAGTTCACTTTGGGGATGAGTAAGGTATCCCTTTTGACAGTCCGACTTCGCATCCTGATTTGCAATGGCTTACCTCCAAGGTTTGCATGGGACAAGGGAAATGTTTCTAACTCAACTCCTAACTTGAGCTTCTTAAAGCAACTTCTGGCATCTTTCACTGTATGAATGCAGCGTTATGGTTTGCCTTGCCACAAACAGCTCGTTACTGTCACCCTTCTCGGGCAAGTAGCATTACATGGGTACCACCTTTCTGAGCAGCTGTGACTATGACTCATGTAGGACCCCTGAGATCAACATATTATCATGGAGTGTGAACATGTTGAACAGCTTTATAAACAACATTAAATCACATTGAGGCTCACTAGTTACTTAGATATTCAAGAATGTCCATAGTACAGAATTCAAGTTTTGGTCTGTGCTAGTACGGATGTACTTATGAAGCAGGACAGTGCATGCAATGAGCTACACGTCCCCCTTTCTCACTCCATCCCTTTACCTGGTCCTTCATTATGGATATCTTGGAGACTCAAGGGGAGATTTTGCAAGGCACACTGAATGGTAGAATGAGAGGATGTCTCTCAATGTGTTTAAAATGCTCTTCAAAGCTTCTGTTTTGCAGTGGCAGTAGAGGTTGGTGGAGAGGTCTTTTTGGAAAATGGAGGCAAAAAAATTGACTTTTTAACTGAGCAGCTCTCTTCTGCTCTATTAGATGCTGCTCAGATTTGGTCCTCCCAGTGCAAAAAAACTCACAAAAACCAACCACCCTCCCAAACTGACCCCCTTCCCAAACTCCCACATCTGAGAAAACCACAGATGAAGACGCTTAAAAGGAAAGGTTTAATTTTCTTTTTTAATTTCTGAAAACTTCCTGGTCCACATAGGAAGACCATCAAAGCAGAAACCTCTCTAAGATATAATGATAAATCCATTTTTTTTTTCCAAATGCTGTTACCCCCTGGTAAAAAAGCTATTGTCTACATAATTTGTGCTTAATTTTGTTTCTCAAATATCAGATTAAATTTTCCATCGTCACTAAAGTGTGTCTGTGCTTTGATCTCATTGAATTACCTGGTGTAACAGGCAGCAGGCTGAGTCTTCAAGAAAATTTTATTTTTGCATTTACATCTAATAGAAAAAAAATTACTTTCTGCACTTAAACTTTTTCTCACTGATTTGAGAAAGAGAAAAGCTTTCAATACACACATACTCAGCAGAGATTAAAGAGCAGAGGGCCAGTTGGAAGTGTCCTGGTCATCTTAATATTACAGGCGCTTGAAAGGAAGCTAGCAGATGAAAGAAGATTCTTTTTGGAAACACAGCTCTTCCCTCCCCCAGCCTTTGCAATGCAATTAGTTCCTTTTTATTTGCATTTTCCTTCATGAGGATGGATGAGGACATATCAACTTCAGTTAAATGGATATGGCTGCAGTAGAAAGATGGCTACATGGTAAGGGTTTGCTTTTGCTTTGCCATATGACATCCCAATGAAGAGGTCCTGTAGACTAGAGTTATCTCTGGCTTATGACAATGTCATTTAGTTTGTCTCTTCCACCTTTGTATTCCCAGGGGAAGAAATCCACAGACTGAGGGCAGCATGATAAATCCCAGAGAGTGACTATCAAGGCTGGGCAGAAGATGAAAGAAAGATCACATCAGTTATCTCTTCATACTGTGATGGGTGTCACACAAGCTGACAAACTGAAATAATCTGTAGCTGGTGAGGTGAAGCTTTTCATGCTGCCAGAAAAAAAGCAGTCATTATTCAATGGATAAATACCCTTGGCTGTTAGACCAGCAAGACATCTTCCTACAGACCTCAACCTGTCTTCCAAAAGTTACTCATATAGGCTGGAAGAGAGCAGTGAAGGCATGATAAATCCATGCTCAGTGCCTTTCTAGAGATGTCGCCAGAACCATTTAGAAGTAGTTCGCAAATTTTAATTTTAATCTGTTAGGTTATGTAATAAAAGGTGGTCTGCACACCCACAAAGGATCATGGAGAGACAGTGGCAGGGGGAGCCCAATTTGCACCCTGTCCTGGCTACTCCCAGGCCCATCCCAGGGGCAATCAGCCCATCAGAGGCCCATCTCCACATGCCCAGATGAGCCCAGGGGCACAAAGGCAGGTGGGAACCTAAATTAAGGACTCAGAGGAGCAAACACCCTCTCCAGACCCCTCCCAGGGCTGCCCCAGCAGGGCCTCAGCCCCAGTATCCAGGCGTGAAACCCATCATGAGGAGTCACTGGGAGCAGCTCTCCAGATCACCTTTTGGACTAAGGAGGATTTCTGCCTAGGGGAGGGACACATTATGGGATGCAGGGGAAAAGCAGTTCAGGATTGGACAGGACTTATTATGGAATATTTAGGGGATGACACCCTGCCTCCTGACACCCTGCCCCTTGACCGATATCAGCAGCTAGGGAGGACTGCTGACATTGCCCACCTCGCCCCTTGAGCCACCTGGGCAGTGTAGGCAGGATGCTGCCCACATGGTTTATGTAAGGTATGATTCTCTCAGGTCACACTGACCTTGGTGGAGCCAAAGGATGGCACGACTCTTACCCACATTCAAAAGGTATTTGCACAATTGGCTGTTGCTGCCAGATGCCCCAGGACATTCAGTGTCCCTGGCAGTCCGCCAGAGCCATGGCATCACTTATGATCCTGTGTTCGCTATAGGTGATTGGGTGAGTTGTCATATGGGTGTGTTGCTGCTCATCTTTCTTACTGCCTCACTAAAGCTTTGTTTTATAACGTGTTTTCAGACTCCATCACTGTTCTGACCACAGGGAAGGAACCAAAGGCAGGAAAAGGCAGAGCTAAAAATGGGCAGATAAGATTAGTTTAAGAAATCAGAACAACTTAGTATCATGGAATCAGATGAGAATTACCTGTAGATATGTTTTGTGTGTGTTTTGGACTTGTGACTAAAGCAGCGTTGATAATACACCAACGTTTTGGCTGTTGCTGACCAGTGCATGCAGACTGTCAAGGCTTTCTCTTTTTCCCGCTCTGCTCCCCCAGCAAGTAGGCTGAGGGTGAGCAAGAGGTTGGAGGGGCACAGCTGGGACAGCTGACGAAAGGTATACTCCATACTGAATGTTGTTGTGCTCAGCAATAAAAGCTCAAGGAAAGGAGGAGGAAGGGGGTGCATTTGTGGTTATGGTGTTTGTCTTCCCAAGAAAACATTATGACTGCTGAGGCCCTGCTTTCCAGGAAGTGGCTGGACAACTGCCTGCTGATGAGAAGTAAAGAATAAACTACATATTTTGTTTTGCTTCTGCAGCTTTTGTTTCAGCTGTCATTATCTCAATCCATGATTCTTCTCATCTTCCTTTTATTTTCTGCCCATCCTGCAAGAGAGTGGAGTGAATGAGCAGCTGAGTGGGTGTTTGGCTGTTGGGTGGGGCCAACTCACCACAGTGTTGTTTGGGAATTTCAACGTATCTATGTACATACACGTACGTTACCTAGATAAATACACAAGTGTGTCACATGACTGTATGTTTCAAGCTGGAAATTGTATAACAATTTCCAGTTCTCAGCAGTTTGACTGGAAATGGAGTTTTTGAATGTTTGGAATAGATTAAAAGCAACAGCCTTTGGAAAATTACGCTCATCCATATGATAATGTGCAGCACGTGTGCTAAATAGAATCATAAAGCTTTAATCCCACCACTTATTCTTTGCTTAGTATTCCAACTCAGTTAAATTTTTGTAAGATTACCCAGCTTCTCTGAAGAGGTGAAACTGTTGTACAAATACTTTGCTTACTAGGGACCTGCAAGAGGGGAGGCTAACCTGCCTTTTCCTTCACGGGCCAGGGCAGGCCTCTGTAGCTCTCCTGAGGACAGAGATGGGGCCAACAGCTGGATCCTTCTTCTTGCCTTTTCTAAAGGTGGGCATCACTGGCCTCTCTCCAGTGTCTGTACAGAGAGCTGGGGTCTCTAAGGACTGGACAATAAGTGCTCTGAATTGCTTATCATTTACCTGAATAAAGCTATTGTGTTAAGTCGCAATGGATGCCATCTAACTCCATTCCTCTAGTCTATGCACCTGAGTTAGGAACCAAAGGACCTCTGAAGAGCTTTGAATGACCTGCTGGGGCCTCATTAGCCATTCAGGCTCCTAACATTTGTAATGGGAATTCCTGGCCCTACTACCATCCCACTGGTCTGCCTAAGGCATCCTTTTAAGTGGGCTGAATACAGCCTTCAGTAATTCATTTGCACCAACTCCTTTTTCAGTGCCTCTGCTGAAAACCCACATAAAGGAGAAGAAAATCATAATACAGAAGAGGTGTGTGAAATGCGGAAAAATGCTGGTCTCCACAGCTTTATTGAGTATAGTGATGCGCAGCTGACAAACAGAGCTTAACTTGGAGACCTCAGATGATGGTAGAGCTTTTTTTAGAAAAAGAAAATCTCTAATCTTGCAAACTGAAGAGCTACAATAATCTTATAGCACAATAATTTGCATCTAGAAAGTCACTTTGCAGAGACCAAGGCATTCATAGAATCATAGAATGCTTTGGGATGGAAGGGACCTTTAAAGGTCATCTAGTCCAATCCCCCTGCAATTGGCAGGGACATCTACAACTAGATCAGGCTGCTCAGAGCCCCATCCAGCCTGGCCTTGAATGTTTCCAGGGATGGGGCATCTACCACCTCTCTGGGCAACCCGTTCCAGTGTTTCACTACCCTCATTGTAAAAAATGTCTCCCTTACATCTAGTCTAAATCTACCCTCTTTTAGTTTAAAACCATTACCCCTTGTCGTATTGCAACAGGCCCTGCTAAAAAGTTTGTCCCCATCTTTCTTATAAGCCCCCTTTTTAAGTACTGAAAGGCTGCAACAAGGTGTCCCCGCAGCCTTCTCTTCTCCAGGCTGAACAACCCCAACTCTCTCAGCCTTTCTTCATAGGAGAGGTGTTCCAGCCCTCTGATCATTTATGTGGCCCTCCTCTGGACCCTCTCCAACAGGTCCATGTCCTTCTTGTACTGAGGACCCCAGAGCTGGACGCAGTGCTGCCGGTGGGGTCTCACCAGGGCAGAGTAGAGGGGCAGAATTCCCTCCCTCGCCCTGCTGGCCACGCTGCTTTTGATGCGGCCCAGGATACGGTTGGCTTTCTGGGCTGCGAGGGAACATTGCCGGCTCATGTCCAGTTTTTCATCCACCAATACCCCCAAGTCCTTCTCCGCAGGGCTGCTCTCAATCCCTTTGTCCCCCAGCCTGTATTGTTAGTGGGGATTGCCCCGACCCAAGTGCAGGACCCTGCACTTGTCCTTGTTGAACCTTATGAGGTTCACACAGGCCCATTTCTCAAGCTTGTCCAGGTCCTTCTGGATGGCATCCCATCCCTCAGGCGTGTTGACTGCACCACTCAGCTTGGTGTCATCTGAAAACTTGCTGAGGGTGCGCTCTATCCCGCTGTCTATGTCATTGATGAAGGTATTGAACAGCACTGGCCCCAGTACAGACCCCTGATGGACACCACTTGTCACTGGTCTCCATCTGGACATCAAGCCATTGACCACTACTCTCTGGATGCAACCATCCAGCCAGTTCCTTATCCACCAAACAGTCTACCCATCAAATCCTTATCGTTCCAATTTAGAGAGGAGGATATTGTGGGGGACCGTGTCAAAGGCCTTACAGAAGTCCAGATAGATGACATCCGTAGCTCTTCCCTCGTCCACTGATGTAGTTGCTCCATCATAGAAGGGTACTAGGTTGCTCAGGCAGGAATTGCCCTTGGTGAAGCTGTGCTGGCTGTCCCGAATCACCTCCCTGTCCTTCATGTGCCTTAGCATAGATTCTAGGAGGATCTGTTCCATGATCTTCCCAGGCACAGAGGTGAGGCTGACAGGTCTGTAGTTCTCAGGGTCTTCCTTTTCACTCATTTTAAAAATGGCTGCAATATTTCCTTTTTTCCAGTTCCCAGGGACTTCACCTGACTGCCATGACTTTTCAAATATCATGGAGAGTGGCTTAGCAACTACATTAGCCAATTCCCTGAGGACTCTGGGATGCATCTCATCGGGACCCATAGACTTATGTACATTCAGGTTCCTCAGGTGGTTGCGAACCTGATCTTCTCTTACAGTGGGAGGACCTCTGCCCCGCCCCGATCCCCATCAAATGGCCCATTGACTTGGGAGGTGTGAGGAGAGAGGTTGCCAGTGAAGACTGAGGCAAAAAAGTTGTTGAGTTGTTGAGTTCCAGAGACAGAATTTAGACACTCTGAAACAAGAAATGAAAGCCCAAGTCAAAATGATCCTATAAGTAGGTCCCCCTGTAACATGCCTTGCAGAGTGGTAGGTAAAAGGTGCACAGTAAGGAAAGATGAGCACATGCTACACTGGCAAAGGCCCCATGCAAAGCTGTCCTGGACAATCACTCTACCACCCTTTACAGAGTACTAGCCCAGCTATTCCCTTGGCAGGCACTGGCCTTGTAGCTCCCACCCGCTGGCAGCAGCCAAGGCTCTAGCTCAGGAAGCACAAGGGAGTCGTGCACTGTGCAAGCCTCCTGCCCCAGTCAGGTTGCACCGGCTGTGCATCACAAATGCCATAATGCTGTTTTGATAACATACAAATGATATTGCTATAAGGAATATTAATAACAAGTAGTTAACAAACCATGACATCCATATAACTATCCATCTAGCTGCTTTATAATGGATCACCATTTTTGTAGAATGAACTATTAATGCCCCTAGAATAAAGATGTATGGGTGACTGGGTTGTGCTGTTGTTAAGTGTCAGTTACGTTAGCAGGAAACCATAGCATGAAGATTGTTGAAGAAAGCCTGAGGGACAGCAAGGACCCAAAAAGTACAAGAATGAGGTGACAGAAACCTTGAAAATGCAGGCACAGGATGGCAACAGTGGGCCAAGATCTATAAATATAAGTCTGAAGTGGTCGATTACTGGTGACTAAAGGAATGCAGCCAGCCTTGGGACCTGGGTAAAACAGGTTTTAGGGATAACACAGGAGAAACAAGCATCCACCATACGTAAAACATGTCATACGCAGAGAAAACAGATATGAGGAGGAATAAAGAACAATGAAGAAAGAGTCTGTGTTAGCTAACATGTAACCATAACCCCCACTATCAACGTCAGATTCTCCCACCCAGGGAAGAAGGCGGGATGCTGAGGACATGACACGACCCTCATTCCTCTCAGGGAAGGCTGGTGCCACTGACTTTAGGAAACAGAAAGGCAGGGGAAAGGTCAGCAATACACTGTGGGAAGGCTGGTTACGAGGGAGTTCATGCAGCACAATTTTAATTGTATTATTAATGAGGCTTTTTGTGTAATAATTATATAATTTGGACAATAACTTTAAGTATCATCATAACTGGACTAATAATGACTCTTTGATTAGACTTTTGCAACTTTTATTAGACTAATAACACATTTTGGCTTTGCTTATAAGGTGCATTGCTTTAACCCACAGAAGTTTTGTGGTATTTTGTCTTGAGGCTTAGTTTCAATTTGGATGCACTACAACCATATCTTCTATGTGCTTCAGCCAATATTTGATGTCTGAAATTGGGCACTCCGTGCCTGTCTTAGGAAATGGATTAGAATCTGGTGCTCATTGGTATTCAGCAATGCTTTCATAGTAGTTTCTACGAAACAGTTGTTTTTAGCTAGCAGAAATTTTCTGTCATGGCAAATGTGTCGGATTTGACATTAACAACACATCAGTTGTGATGTTGTAAAAAAAGGGGTGCCTTTTCCTCTTGGAAGAGGGAACATGTTGCTGCTCCCTTCCCCCCTGCAGGCTGCTAGTCACATTGCAAATGAAAATACGTTCCCTGATGATTTGACTCTGTTGGGGTGAATGATTTTTCTCACCCTGTTGTACTTTTTCTGCTTCCCCATATCTGTTATCAATCAATCTGCCTTCCAGTGGAAGACCCAGGGTGAAAAATGCCCTTTTGTATTTTGTTTGAAGGCCATACAGCCCTCCTGTAAATGAAATGGGGGGGGGGGGGGAGGGGAAGACCATTTGGGCTTTGCAGACTTTCAGTCAGATGTAGAGTTTCTGCAGAGAAAAGCAAAGAAATTTAATCCAGAGGAGACTGAGTTTCTCACAAAAGATTGTAAGGCTTATGTGTATCGGGCAAATTCCTATTCTATCTGTTCAGAGGATATGAAAGACATAGACAGGAAAAAAAAAGATGAAAGAGCCTCTATAAATAGCAGTTCAAAATCTTAACAGCATAGTGCTGGGAGCTGGGTGATATTACAATAGGAAGGATGCTGCCATCTCCAGCTGTGGGAGGCAGGGTGCCGGGTGAAATCCTTGCCCGGCCTGCAGATAGCAGCAGAATGAATGGAAGCGGGAGTTGGGGGTCTGCGTCTGGGGCTCGCGCTTGGGCTCAAGACCTGCCAAGGACAACACATGATGCTCTGGCCTCTCTTTCTGGTCACTGCGCATCTTGGAAGTTACTCACACATCTTACAACTACTCCAGAGAGAGCTTGTAAAATCTGTCCCAAGAGAAATGCTGAGAGTTCGCACCATGCCCTTTTTTGTCCAGTTAAAAGTTGAAACTGTGGATTTTCCTTATGAAGAAAAATAATAATAATCTGAAGCATTTCACTGAAGTTTTTTAACTTTGGTATATTAAAAGTTATGTGTTATTATGAGAAAATAAAACAGAAAATGGCAAAATAAATTTTCTTTCGAGTCAATGTGTTTCCACTGGATGTTTTTTTCTTCTTCAGATCTCCAGGAAAATTGCTCTGTGAGAAAAATGTCAACAACTTCATTCGCGATAAAAGCAGCAGAAAGTTGAACTGTGTTCCTTAAGTCATCTGAATTCAAATTTTCCTAGTTTTCCTTAGCTTAGCATAGCTACAGAATTCTGTCAAGGTTTCATGTTCACATCATGTCATTTGTGTTTACAAGGTTGTATTTTATTTCCTTCTGCCACTCAGATGCATATGAAAGTGCCTGAAATTTGGGTCTGAATGACTATATCATAGAAGAACAACTAAAACCAGAAAAGGAGCATAGCTTTAGGTAAGAATAGGGGAAAAAATTGTCGAAAAGGTCCTTTATTCTTACTCTTCAATAGTCAAGATAAGAGTTCTCACTTTTTATCTGCAAGTGTTGATGACAATCCTTATGTTTCAGTCCTTGTGTCTGCAAGCCAACAAAGGCAGGAAAATGTCTTCATCTTGCGTCTCTAAAACTTGACCCTGGAGAAAACGTTAAAAGGGGACCTCCCTGCCTATCGAGTTGCGGTTCCTTTTCTGTCCACTCCTTGTTGGTAGATTAAAGAAAGAGAGCTGGGAAATAGTACCTCCCTGCTGTTGACTTGCTGTTGCTCATTAGGATGGCGTGAGCGTGTGGCAATTCAATCTTCATTTGAATTGTTGCTGTACAAGTGTTCTGTTATTTGATCTCTCCAGATTAAACGATTTGTCTCAGTGAGAAAATGTATTCAATTTGCTGTTACTTAGGGTAAATCTCAGGCCTTATGGAGTTTGTATGAGAGGCAAAGTGGATAATGAAAGGCGAGTTTGCCAAATAATGAAAATGTCAGCACTGTCTGAAAGCTTAGATAGCATCAGCAGTAAATTAATTGACAGCAGTCTGTTGAAAGGATGGCAAAGACTTTTATCCTGAGCAGCATAAAACAAAGATAGGTTTGGCTGCTCAACATGGCATTGAGGGACACCTCAGATCCTCATAGCCCTTCTGAACATGTGGCTGCCGGCACCATAGATGACAGGAATGCGCAGAGATGCCCTCACAAGGCTGAGCTCCTGGTGTGCAAGGCAATGGCATGGCTCTCTCACATGCAGCATCCTCCAGGCTTATCACTTAATCCCCTAGAATTGTAATGATCAGTTAAAAGATCTGACAAACAGAATGAAAGCTGTTCAGATAAGTGCAGTTTCTAAATTCCTGCACTCAGAATTTTTTAGAGCATGTTCAGAGACTGCATGGGTACTTAGTGCATTAGTGCAGACAATAGATTTAATGAGTCATCTTTCTGCTAGTTAGTGGAAAATGGAGAGTCTGGACATGTGTGAATTTGTCTTCGGTCAGAAAAAGAAAAGAGGCTATAAATCCAAGCAGTCAGAAGCAGATTGCACAATAGGGGTTGAACAGAGATACCAATTCCTTGCCTCAGAAAATGGAATTATTGCAATGATTGATCCAGTTTTGCAACAGGCTACTCACACCAGGCATGGGGAATCTGCAGCTCGAGGCTTACTGGTATTTCAACAACTTCTTAAAATCCCTGGCCTACAACTGAGAGCTCTGTGTAAGTTTAGAAGATGAGGCTGGCTCATGACTTTCTAAGGAGAGGAATAACTCCTTTTGCATTTGGTTGGACAATGAGCAGCACTCCTGGCGCGATTTTGTGCCCCACCCTCTTCTGCTTCGAACAGGGATTGCACAGCCTCCCTGTGAGCCCTGCCTTGGGAATTGCTGTTAAAGATGATCTGACCACTTTATTAATTCACATTAGAGGAAAATCAAAACCTACAACCTGCTTTAGGTATTAAAACTACTGGCTGAAAATAATTCAGAATTTAGGGCATTTCTTAATTTCAATGCAAGTGCATCTACACATCTATCTTCTGCTTTAATTCTCTATAGCTTATTTTTAAAGATATTTTTGGGTTTCAGAGAAAAAAAGTTTTTTATTATCCCTCTATAAGGTGTAGCTTGCAAAAATACTGTTCACAATCAGGCATTTGTTCTTCTAATGGAAAACTTGGACAATTTGTCTTTGATATCATATCTATAATATTTCCCATTGATTTCCCATATGTCTACAAGTATAAATTTTAGTTTCTAAAATGTATAATGATCATCACAAATACAGATGTCTTCCGCTTGTCACTCCCACTTGCCTCACCAGCAATATTTTCTTCCGCACTTTTTTCAGAAACACGGGTATTTTTCTCTAGATGTAACTGAAACATTTCTCATCCTGCAAAATCTCTTTTCATATGTGTATTAAACCAATCATATCATCAAGTTGTTCTCGTGCCTCAGAGAAAAGAAAGGATACTCTGAGTTTTAGATTGTTATACGTCTAATTTTGCAGAACTTGCTGTTTCTTGATTTCTGTAGTGCTGTTTATTCCCGCTTCTGTTCCTTCTTTGGCTTCCTCCGTGTTCCAGGACCAAACTCTACCTCTTTTTTCCCTTCGTCTTTTGTTCTCAGTCTTTTCTTTCTTTCTCTGTAACTCTCAAATTTTCTTCCTTATAGCCGAGTTATCAAATGACTAGGCTCCTCTTAACTTTCTCCTCTTACCATTGTCTAACATCCCATTGACCTTAGCACTTCCATTCAGCTTCTCAGCTCTCAAGCGTAATTCACTCTTTTGTTACCATTTCAAAATATGCCTTTCTTTTGCCAGTTCCCTTTTTTGGGGGGTTTTCTTCATCTAGCTATTTTTATTCTATGATTGTCTAAATGTCCTCCCTGAACAGACTCTTATTCATGCTTTGTCTTTTCCTTTTCTTACAGGTCCAATATGTTACTTTCACCTGTAACCTTCACACATTGACTATTATTATTTTTAATGGAATTGCTGTGTCCATTTTTACTGTCTATGTAGCTCCTGGATCTGAGGTGCTTCAGAGGTGGTTGCTACTGCTCCAGCTAAACACAATTGCCAAAGTTGTAGTTCAGATAATGGAGAGGAGACACTTTTACAAGCACCCACATGCAGGAACAACTGTGTAATGCTCTTGGGGACTGGGATTGTCTTTCCATTCTCTATTAGTAACCCCTCTAACAAAATGAGATCCTGATCTATGTCTGGCTTGTATGAACTACTACACATGGAGAAAGGGATAATAATGCCAGTTACCTCACTTCATTACTTAGGTACTAATTCCAAGCCGCTTACTGTGGGCTTTCTTTCACACCCCTATCCATCTAGTTGGTTACCTATGTCCATATGTTTTGGATGATGCATATGACAAGCCATAAAAACAACAGCAGTACAATCCCATCTGCTTTGGTGCAGTAAGAGTCTATTGCTGTGCTCTGCCAGTTGTAGTGACCTGGCTTAAGACTAAGAGTGTGTAAAAACTAAAATGCTGCTTTTCACTGTCCTAGAAGTGATCTTTTAAACACCTGCCAAGGCAACGATCTTGTAAAAAGAGTGCTTGCCTTGGCAGTGCTGTACTATAACCTCAGGCTCCACATTAACAGTTAAAGAGAAATGTGGTCTTCAGCAAGGGAAGAATTTGTGATACTTAATCTATATTATTGTAATTCATGTTAATTATGCCCATCTGTAATTTAAAAAACCCGAAATGACATTTAGGCTCATGAATGGTCCTAGAATGACATTTCTGGAAAATGAGTCCCATCAGTTACCACCGAACAGAAAGAGCAGCCAAAGCCGGTGTACGAGCAGCTCTGACACAAGCAGCAAACAGCAGCAGCAAGCGGGAGGGAAGCACGCAGCGGCCATGCCAGTCACAGCCAGACCGGCGGTACTACAGTGTCAGCAGCAAAATCAGCACTAACTCTGGGAACAGTCCCATCTCCTGCAAGTCCCTCTCTTCACCACCCCCAGCTGCACTTCCAGCCCCCACCCCATGCCCTAGGGCTAACCCAACCTGCTTGGGAGGGCCATGAAGCTCCGGGGGGACAGGGGGAGGCCAGGTCTTGGTCAGCAGCAGGGCAGGACAGGCAAGGCTTGGGGAGGGCAGAGGAAGGGGAACTCTGTAGAGCACAATGGGGATGAGGTCTTGGGGAGAATATGGAGCATTTCGCCTCTGCTCCCGCTATCTGGTGCATGACCCCACATGCTCGACCTCCTCAGACATTTACATTTCTGGCTCAGACCGCAAGCAATAGCCCCAGTGCTTCCCAAAAGCACTGCCCACCTCCTGCACACAGGGCTCACTCCATGCCCCCATCTCCTGCCCTTTCTGCTATCCCCTGAACAGCTGGGAAAAGGAGGGTCAGGAGCAGTCAGCTGCCATGGCAGAACAGTGTGTTTGCTCATGAGGTGGGCTCAGGAACCAGGGTGGGCGTGCATGTCTGGGCAGAAATGGTCCTGGGGGTCAGCAGCTGAGCTCCAGCCCTCTGTACAACCTGCCAGCCCCATGGCTTGACGGCTCATTGTAACACATGCCAAAACATGAAGAAAATGAGAAAAAAAGAAAACCAAAAAACAAACCTCACTGTCAAAAGATTCATGGATTTATCCAAAAAGAAAAATGAGTTTGAAGGGAATCAGGTAAGCTCATGGAGAAAAGGGCTATTACATGCAGTGATGAGTATGTGACCTCTAGCTCAAGAAAATGTTGGTTTCTAGAGGCTGGGAAGATCTGTAAGGGCAGAATGTTTTTTACACTCTATTCTTAAGCATTTTTTGGAAAGAGGCTGTTAGACTAAAAGACCCTTGCTCTGCATCTGGGTGTGTTTGTATTCTTAAGAGCCCGCTTACAAGTTGCCTGTAGCACTGTGGTGTATCCCAAATCCCAAGTTTATAGCTCCCTTGAGCCACAAACTCAGAGCAGAGGATGTCTAGGAACTGCCCTGCAGCTGAGCGGTGAAAACTTCACCCAAGTACAGGATTTTACAGGGCTATAAGGTACGCAGGGTAACAGCTCTTTGCAGACACTGTCTCCTGCCTGCCCTGAGGAAGATCCGCAGGGAGGTAATATGTGAGCCTCTTGAGAGATGAGTCCCAAAGATAACGGCAATGAGCAACCAGGCAGGACAGATTTGGAAACCTCCACAGCGGATGTAGCTGACATGAAGCAGTCAGCCAGGGCTGACCTCTCCCAGAGGCAAGGTGCTATTTCTGGAGTGGGGGAGATGCAATTTGGGTCACAGCACGCTGCAGCCATGAGATGAACGGCAGTGTTGCCCCGTGGGGCAACACAGCTCCATGGACAGACATGAAGGACATCCACAAGCCATCAGTGCATCGTACAGCATGGGAAGGAAAGGGCCATGCAAGTGCAGATGTGCGTCTTTTTTGCCCTTTGGAGCCTGCCTTCTCCAGACAGCTGCAGCACCATTTCAGAGATGAGTGTATAGGGGATTCCTTCGTTTTGTAAAACACTGACTGGGATAATTCCTGGGAGTACCAGAAGAAAAATCTGCAGCTGGGCTTCTTCCGACATCAGTTCTAAATTCCTTACCCAGTGAAACTGTCTCTTGACACAAGCTGTTTTCAAAACAGGTAATGGGAACAATTAGCTAATTTTCTTATCTGGCATGTTCTGTTAAAGGAGAAAGGAAATGTGAACAGAAGTACCATCCCCTGTATGATTATGTAAGGTGTAATCAGGAAATACACTCACTTCATTCTAATTTAGGGGGAAATCACTTTAATTTTGGGAGAAGGCAGCATAATAGAATCAGTTAATGATTAGCTCACTTGCCTTACAGTTGTTCAATAATATTCTGTTTTCCTGCTCTATAAACTGCATTTTAATTGCTGCCTAATGAAAGAACTTGAATTTTCCTTACCTCCTGCAATGAGGACGTGTTTTTACTCCATACATCTCAATTTCATGACCCCCTTCCACTGAACATTTTGCTATATTTTGTTTTGAACTGTACTAGAATGGTCTGGAATACATTAAAAGTGATTAGCAAGGGATGTCATTGCATCAGTCGTGACATCACATAACTTGTACTCATCAGTTATATAGGGCTCAGTTGTGTTATCAGTGCTCAGTCCTGAGTCAGAGGTGGAGAAAATCTTCCCCCAGCTCTAAGTGTGAAGGTATCATTCGATGAAGTGCCACCAGCATCCTACCTGCTGTGTTGCCTCTCGATGGTATGCCCTGGTGATTCACATCCCTACTCCCTGATGAGAGGCAGGGCAGGTGTGGCTGGGCTTGCTGTGCACAGGCTGGTACTGCTCCCCAGGTGCATCTGTGAAAGGGAATGGTGATGGGAGACGAACCATCTTGCAGCATCAGTGCTAGATCCCAGGTTCCCCTTCCTGGGTCTTGCTGTGTGGGGAGAATAGCTCAGACCCATGGCAGTCACTTTTCTCCAGAAGTGAGACTCCAGTTGTCTTTGGCCAGTCTAGAGCCATACTGATGACATATATCAAAGGATTTACAGGTCCCATGTGGCCTGGAAATCTCTGTCCCTCCCTGCAGCCGCTGTCAGGTAATATGAAAAGCAGTCACGCAGGGGGTGGGCACATAGAGTAAGTTTGCAGTCATGCTGCCCCAGTAAGCTCTCTCACCCACATCCTGCTGCTTAGGGGTTTCTTCAGTCAGAAGGTTTGGGTTTATGTTACAAAGCCCTTTCCTTCTATGAATTTGTCTAGTTGTTTTTACATTTTGCATCTGTAACTTTATGCAGCAATGAGCTCAACAGTTTAATTATATTGGGTAATTTGGCCTTGTGATTGTTTCAAATCTGCCTGCTATGTGATATTCTCATTTGAGGGCTCTCAGTTCTCCAATTATTCCATTACCACCCATTTCTTCCATTCCCATTCTAATTCCCCTCTGCTGTATGTTTTCCTACTTAAAGGATCTTGGTCTCTTTCATACAGTCTTGTTCTCTTTCCAGAGTGATGATCATCCTTGCTGCTCCTCTCTGCACCTTTTCTAGTTCTTCAGTGGCCTTTTTGAGATGTTCTGACATTCATGAGCAGTGATAAAGAAGAATACGATGCCAGCTATGTGACATGGTGTGGCTCTTCAGAAGAGCTACACAGCTACTGACCACAGAAAACTTTGGCTATGAAATGTGGCAAAGAGCAGACAATAAAGACTTGATGGCACCAACTGAAATAATAGTCAGATCTGTCCGTAAAGTTTTGTCAGATGCATTCCCATGTCACTTACTTTCTCTCCTCTATTCGTTTCTGTTTCTTACCTTGTTGCTCTTTAAAACCCATACTGTCTCCAGATGGCAGAGCTCATGAACCAATCCCTGAAACAGTGCACTGCGCGTAATCTTCAGTGGCAGCCCTGGGGTTTACAGCAAAACCATGTATCACGATTTGATCCCCTGACTGAATATTAGTTCTTTCTTGAGGACAAACAAAGCAACAGGAATTTGCTATTGAGCTCCTTGCTGAGTGCCCCTGCTGCTGCAGGCATGGGCAGGGCTTCCCAGGAGAAGAGCCGGCCAGCACCATGCTCGGCAGCCCCGTTGATGCTCTGGTCCTTCAGCAGCTCCTGAATGTGCCCTGAGTGGGACAGAAAGCAACTCCAGTGGGAAAGCAACTCCTCCTGTTCTCGCTGCCTCTCACAAGAGCTGCTCTGTTGCCAGGGCTAACCTGGCATCCTTTTTGGAAGGCTGATCAGAGAAGTCAGAAGGTGGCTAAATGTGAATGGTGGGGATGGCTGTAAGATGGGACCACCCTCCAGCGGCACCCGAGATGCAGTGGAGGATTCGGCCCGTGCCACAGACCGATGGGCCTGCAGAGCTGAGCAGAACCCACACCAGAGGTGCCTATGGGCAGGGCAAAGCAGCAGATGGCATCGCCCTGGACAGGACTTCTTGCTTGCTGTCATCCGAGTGTGGACACCTCTGGGACAGGGCTTGCCAGCTCCCTGCTGCAGGCAGGAGACAAAGCACAGGCAGAGGGGGTTTCTTTCCGTCCCTCCCAAGATGAGACAGGTTTAGGAGTAGAAGATTCTCTCAGTACTTTTTAGGCCATAACTGCAGCTTCAGCTACAAGTCTGGGAACTAACTGACTTCCCAAGAAGACTTTAAATGCCTTGAAAGTCTTAAATGCGGAAGCACTACAGGGCCATCACCATGTGTTGTCCACAGGAACCTGCTCTCATCACTGGACATCTGCTCTGCACCCGAGCCATGCCACTGGAGGTGGTGGGTGGTCCACATGCAGGGAGGAGTGGACCAAGGTGGTTTGCAGAATCCTGTCCAATACCTGAATGTTAAATTATACCAGTAACTCACTGCCATTAACAACTGAATTACCTCTCATTACTGAATTGTACATTCTGTTAATACTATTTGAGACACATGGTCATTGGCAGTTATCTTTCATCGTTACTCTAAATGATAAAGGTATCTATTATCATCCTGTTCAATGTAATGGTACTCAGCTCAGTGATGGCAATGAAGGAGATTTTAATTATGCTGCGTTTTAAGGCAATAACTGTCTTAAAATTCTGTCCCTGCCCAGCCCTTTCTGAGAGGAGGAAGAAAACAAGAGATAGAGGGCACAGGTGGAGGAAAAATAACAGACACCTAGAAAAGTGCTTGACCATGAGTACCTCCCTCTTCCATCTGCTCTCCCAGCAGAAACAAAGACAGCTCATTTCACGCAGAGTGGTGGGTGGAGGGATAAATAAGGGTGAAAATACAGCAATGTTTTATGTTGTATGCTCAGTGGAGGCAGGAGCCTCTGGTAGACACCCAGCTTCCCTGCTGCTCTGCAAGGCACTGTTCGGACACTTCTTCCAGCAGGTACAACCTCACTGTGTAGGGTGGGCAAGTAAGAGAAAGGTACTCTGGGATGGTGGGGGTGGTGAGGGCTGGCTGGGGCAATAGGGCAGATGAGATGAGCAGAGGGGAGTGACTTATGAATTAAAAAAAAAAAAACAAAACAGACAGAATCAATAAAAGATGCATCTTTGGCCTATTAATGTACAACCCCTCTCCCTCACTGGTTGTCTGGCAGCAGATCTGAGAAAAGAGATGTCCATACTCCTGTGAGCTGCGTGGCTGTCTGCACATCTGGGACCTCTCCCGCATGCTTCCCCCAGGCGCCCGGCTGCGCAGGTGTCACCACAACAGTGCACTGGGACTTACTGCTTTGTAAAAGCGACACAGCACATCCTTACCTTCTGATGTCCCACTAAACCTGTAGCATTTCTAATGCATTGTCCCATAGAAGCACTTCAAGGCACTTCTGACATTAAGCTCCTAGCCTTTGTAACCCAAATAATACTTGAAAAAAATCAAGACTTTGAAGAGTGAAACGTAAATGTAACATTTCCAAGAAAGAAGTGACTGCCCAAAAGGTCATTTCTGTGGCAACAGGGCCTTGGAAAGTCTATAGTTTGATAAAATGTGGGGAAATTTAATTTCAAACACCTGTTGCTAAATTTCTTACATGTTCACTTTCTTCAGCTGATTACTTCCATACTTATGAATGATTAATGTGTTATGTTTTGTTTCCTTTACAGAAAAGCTTCTTGGTGTTGTTCTGACCTTTGTGACCTAGAAATACAAACAGCTGATATGGTTCTCCTCACTGAAAGTTGCTCAAAATGCCTCCTTAAAGGTGTCTGCATGTTGCAAGGCCCCTTTTCTCCCTGCCCCTCCCGACCCTCTTCCTTGGGTCCATCTCTTTAAACAGCCCTTACATTGCTGTTAGCTTTCTCTCCTCTTTCTTGGCCAGTATATTGAGAAAAAAAGTTTGAATATTGAAACAAAACCTTCTGAGAAATTAAAAATGGAAGTGAAAAAATGACCTTGTCAAGAAAAAAAAAAGGCTCACATTGAAAAATAAAATGAGGTTAATAGGTGGGGATATGAAGACTTAAGAGTGGCTTTTAGAAATTTGCACATACAGGAACAATCTGTATTAGGCTTTAAGAAAAACTACATGAGTGTGATGCATATGAAATAGATTACACACATGACACTTGTGATGCAAGCAAAGACTAGTTTATGTTTGGATTTTCTTTTTTTGTGGGCTCTTTTTTTTTCCGTAGAAAGTGTGAGAGTAAAGTATGTAGATATAATAATTCATTCCTACAGTATTGATTTAACTAAGTTTGTTTTGCTCCTCCATTCTATTGGGATTATATGAGGGATCTGCCCAGTGTTTTCCTGGATTTCTCAGTCATGTGTGTGATTGCCCTGACAAATTAAATATGGTTGCCATTTATCTTGTACTTTGGCTCTAAAATAATTATTTTGACGTTTCCCTTCTTTTCATTAGCCTAGTTTGTTCCTTCAAATAACCTCAATTTTTCTGAGAAATTAGGAGCCTATTAGGTAAGTTTATATCTATCTATGTAAGAATCAAATTCTGAAGAAAGGCATGTGGCAGAAGCAACAGGAGGAAGCTCTTTCGGTGGCCCTGTGAAATGGCCTCCCTCCTTTCCTCTGAAGCTGTGTGATGGTGGCTTGCCTGACAGACAGTCCCAACAGCATGAGCTGGAAAGGGCTATCTTTGTGCTTAAATATGTCTCCCAGGCCCACAAAGGCATACAACAGATTGGATCTGTATGCAGGGTGAAACCCAAACCTTTCCCCAGATTTTCCTTGCACTATTTCTTAGGAATGAACATCCATCCACAGTTGAGAGCTTCGTTTGCAGCATTAAATACGGAGCAGGAAAACATCCTGAAAGTAACCACAGGGCTGATGGAAGAACGTGGACCTGCCTCAGAAAAAGGCTAAAAAACCCTTTCCTCTATTTCTACTGAGCGAAGGTATGAGCAAAGAGAAGTCAGCCCACTGGCAACCACACAAAGTCCTCCACCAAAAAGCACAGCGACCATCTTGAAATATTGTGGAGTGCCCTGGTGCTGATCTTAGTATATTGTGGTGATCTGCAGAAAGCCTTGTATCATCACATACTGCCAAGGGAAAATGTTTTTAAAGTGTACATCATCTAGCCACTGAGCAATTTGTGCTTTCCTGCCTAAGTCATCCCCCAAAACAAATAAATTGAGACAAATTAATTTTTCTAAGTATGAAAAATTAGCATTAATCCTGTGTAATTCTAACTCTGGAATGAATCAGTAAAAAGAATTAAATTATTCTTGCACATAATTGCATGGATTTAATGCAATTACATAGTAAAGTTGACAGTTTTCACTTCATTTATTGTTCTTTAAAATGATTGTGTGTGTTTCTCTAATTCTTTGGAGGGCATGAAAAAGAGAAATACTTGGAAATGGAGACTACTTGGCAACATGTTTTTGGAAGAGAGTTGCACAAGCTGCTGCAAGTTCAGCAAATGTATTGTGTACAGGACGGAAAGATCAATATGATGCTGGAAGGAATGAATCCTTCATTTCAGTTCTGCTGAACTTGGCTTCAAGTTTGAGCCCTTTGATCTAATTCTCTACTTTTCTGTTGTCTTCTTTGACCATGAGCCACAGACAGATGTGCCTGCATTCCTTGCAGAAGCCCAGTGGTTGTCACCCAAATCAGGAGTGAACCCACGTCCAAGTGTTGTTGCAAAGAGTTGAAATAACAGGCACTGCTGGCAAAGCTGCCCTGGCCAGCTGGTGTCATGTGGGGCACCCTTAAATCACATCTTGCATGTTAAACCAAATGATTTGTATTGGCAAATGGAAAAAGAAAAATATTTCTCTGACTGCCAAAAAGTTTGGTGTAATTTTTCCAGGTTCCTGGGTAGAGCTTCTAGGCAGTGTTCAGTGGCACGACCTTTAAATTGGATAGCAGCCCTTACTGCTGCTGATGAGTTCTTGGAGAAAGGGCAACACCTGGGACTGACTCTTTGGACTGGATTCTGCTGCCTGATGGGGGCCTGGCACCAAAAGAAGCTGATGTCAGCCCTGAAAATAACTTAGTTTAATATCCCCCCCCCGCATTTACTAACTGCTTGGCTCTACTCAAGCTGCAGTTCTGCACTCCATCTTCAGTGCCAGTAAGATCGTTTGTGAAGATGAGCTGTAATCCAAAGCACTGAAGTGACAGTGAGAATCTGCTGGAGAATTAACCCTGCGAATAACTACACAAGAAGAAGCTGGAGATCTAGCTTGCAACTTCTGTACAGTATGTTCCTCAATGTTTTCTAGACATTAAAAAAGCCCAAAACCCTAGAAAAAGAACTTGAAAACTGACATAGCCAAAATCAGTGCAGTGTCCTCCCAAGATATCTCTTACTTTGTGGATAAAATGTGAATTAAAAAGGAAATATGTAAACCTGGAAACAAATTCTACCTCTCCAAAATTAACAGAATTAAATGTATCATGTCACGGCCATGCTGCAAAAATCTGCAACCATACTGAATGCTGTTTCTGGTTCTGTTCAAATGCCAGTGCAAAACTAACATTGATCTCACTGATATCAAAGCAAGCAGGTTTAGGTGCCCAGCAAGTAGCTAGGGACAAGCTCACCCTTGAGAAAGAGCCTATAAAGCCAATTTGGTGAAAAGTAGGTGCTGCTCTGTCTTTAATGTAAGGACATACTGAAAAACCTGTGAAGGGTTTATGATTGTAATATCAGGCTTGGAGTTTTAAAGATCTCAGCCAAATTTTCTTGTTCTCTAGCCATTAAAATAATTATTTTAACATCTTCCTTTTATTATTTATCGTGCCCTTGGTGCTCCAGTGAGAATGGCTGGGAACTGGAGGGTGGGGAAAGTGGGCAGGCACAATGCTCTGTGCAATGTAACAGCATAAGGAAGGCAACTCTTGTTTCTGTGCAATCTGGTGCACAAAGGGTTGAAAAGCCGTAGTGTAACAGTACTTTGGCTTGCAATATCTTTAGGCATTCTTGATTGCCTAAGCAATCTTGACTGATGTTTCTGCCTTACGATAGTGGGGAAATGGCAAGAAGTGTTATGCTTCAATAGGAAATGTTGTCCTGTAGTCCAAAATTTGAGAGAAACCTTTAAAAAGATATTTTGCAAGTTGTACAAAGTAAGGACTAACTGTGCTTCATTGCTAACTACGTGATATATTAAATAGCTAATGCATCTTAGTGGAATGGAAAGACAGGTGTGTTTTAGATGTGCCTGTTTATTGACAGCATTTGTTTAAAGCCATGTGCATTAGTGCTAATATGTTTTATTTGGTAGTCTGTTCAGTCAACTATCACTTCAATATGTACTTCATCCAAAGGGAAAATGCACTCAAAATAGTTTGCTAGAGGACAGGATGGCTTAGAATGAATTTGATATAGGGAGCCATTTATTCATTGTCTCTACAGAATCAGAATGACTTCTTTTTTTCTGTTTTTTTTTTTTTTTTTTTTTTGTTTTGTTTTGTTTTTTGTTTTTTGTTTGTTTGTTTTTGTTTTTGTTTTGTTTTGTTTTGTTTTTTTAATATACAGGATTTTACTTTTAACATTAGATAAAGCTCAAGATATTATTGACAATCATTGGTTACCCAATGGGAAGAGGCACAATAGGCTGCATGTTATGTGAATTCAAAATAGTAGATAGGTGTGAGGATGCCCTTTAGTTTGATTTGGACTGCTATCTGCCCTCTAGAAAAAGCAATCAAACAAAATCTTTCCAATGCATAAAGAACACATTTTTAAACCTTTTCCATAAAATTATAGTAGCATTACAGACACAGCTCTAATAGGCACTGCCAATGCAAAGAGAGTATCCTGGGTACATACTTACTAAATGCAATGCAGTTTTCCTACTGGTTAAAATGGGTAAAAAAACCCACAGCAAAATAGAAATTCCCAACCTCCAAAACATCTTTAGTTAGGATTGAAAGGGAGTTGAAGAGATGAAGGAGGTTTGGCAAGTGTCTGAGGTTACGGAATAGTTCTAGATATCCTGGCATAGATTCGGCAGAGCGTATCCTCTTGTACAGTGTGTGGCTTAAGAGACTGGGGGAAAGGCAGGTGTTGGTAGTTCTTCAGATGTCTGAAGACTTGTTACAGACAGCCAATGCCTTAAATTCTGTTTAGTCCCTGGAAAGATGTATGTAGGCAGTCAGCGACCCTTTCAGAGGTCCTACCACACCGACGTCCAGTTGGTGCCAATGGATGCTCACTTTCCACACATCTCTGAAATTCATTTCGATGATTCTCAGCCTCTTTAAGCATTACATTCTTAAGAAAATGCACACCTGAATGCTCAGTTAGAGATGCTTCAAAGTGGCCTATCCAGGAGTCACTGTTTTACCAGCTGTTCCTATAATATGCCAGATCTACTTTGGTGCCGAACTGACTATAGTTTGTGTAATTAGTTTGCGTGTGTTCCTTTCTGTATCATTAAATATCCTCTCTGGTCTTCAAATAGAGTACTAAGTGGCAAGTCAAATTAAACTCATCAGCATAGAAGCTCAGTTACCAGGAGAGCACCTGCTTTCTGCAGGTGCTGATTAGCTATCTCTGTCCCACAGAGACTAATGACCTTACAGCTTGTTTCTCTTGCTTGCATCTAGGTCTGCTCCGCTGGGATAACTGCTCTTTTCCTCTACAACTGTTGAATGGATTAATATAACCATGTGAAACTCTAGCAATTGCTCCTCACCTGGACTGAGCTTCAAACTTGTTGTACTGTAAAAAACATAAACAAGATTTCTGGGCACATTAGCTGTTCATAAGTGCAGCAGTTAAGCAATAAAAGGTATTGCAGCTCCTACTACACCTGACTTTCTTTTACCTTTACACCATTATGAAAGTAACAAGTGCCAAGTCTTTTATTACATGCTATATACCTCTCGACCCAAACTCCCTGTTCTGAGCTCAATTCCACTCAGACTTTTGATTTGTTATAAACATTGAAAACTTGTTACTAACTTTGTTAAGAGTATGCCTTGAGGCTTTATTAAGAGTATGTGTTTCCTTTGATCTTGTGCATACTTACTGAATTGTAGCACTTCTCAGTTCCTGTGACAGATTTTCACCATTCACACCATTATGCTCCTTGAGGAAAGGTATCTTCTCTTCCTTCTTTCTGGTCTTACTATCTTCCACAGACACTTCACCTTGCCATCTTTCCAAAACTGTTCTCCAGGCTCTGGGCTTGTCATATGTACTGTGCACACAGTTGCTGCTTTTCCTCTTCTTGTACTATTTAGTTGTATTACGATGAGGTTTGGAGTAAAATTTTTGTTCATTGTTTCCTTCCTGTCATCCTGAACTGATGTGAGTCCTGGCATCGTCTGCACCTTCTTTAGCAGAAAATTGAGTTTTGAGTATCACGTACAAATTAAACAGATGGGTGAGACATTTGTAAACAAAGAATACAGAAAGAAGGCTTGCACTTAATGCAGAGCACTGCAAATGGCTGTATCTGAACTGTGCTGGTGCTTATAACTATCATTTTCTAAGATAAAACCTCAGTAAAAAAAGGTGAAAATTATGTAAAATTTTATCAGCAGAGTAAGGTAAAGAACTGGTCTCTCAGCTTTGGGGACTCAAGTTGCTGGTAAAGCCTCAAACCAGGACCACTTTCTGCTTGTGCTGAGGTGGCCCCTGCACCCGGCTCATTCCCATCTCGCAGGCTGTGCAGCTCCTGTGGGAGGGAGCAGGGAAAAGGCTGCTCTCAGGAAAGGGGTGGCTGAAGGGCAAGATCAGGAAAGAGCCACCCACCCTTTTTTTCTCTGCTGTATAGAGAGGTAAAATAGCAGCCTAGATGATTATGGCCCACAACTCTTTTGTGTTGCTTCTGACTCACCTGTGTATTAGCTACCAGGGAAAAAACTGCAATTTTCTTTCAGATACCGGTTATTCTTCTTTCTGTCAGTGGCAGCATACCAGAATAAACGGAACTTTTAGGCAATCAATATTTTTGTGGGTGTTTGAAATACAGGAACATAACCATGATGAGAACAGCAGCTGCTGCTGACGACGTGGTGGAGGGGTGCTTTCTGGTTCTGCCTTAGACCCTAAAAACAACAGAAAAAGAACAAAATAGGAGCATACGCTCTTGTTAGGAGTTTGATTTTTCTGCAAGTTGGTGACTATGGTATCCATTCTTTGTACAAAAGGGTGAGGAGGAGTTTTGGAGTTTGATCTGCTGGTCACTGAAGTCAGCAAGAATTTATTTACTGACTCCAACAAAGTTGACATCTGCACCATGAGGTGTCAGCTGGCCTATACTCAGTACTGCTCCTCCTAAAACATATAATATGATGGCTGTTTTGCCTAGAGGAGTATTAAAGGAGTTGTAGACATTACTTCCTATGGCTTCAGCCCCGTTTCTTCACCCACACGGCCTCATTGCCTGCACACAGCTACTTGCAGATTGGAGTTCATCTCTACAACAATCCCTAATGCTCTCAAAAGTCCCATCCTTCTAAAATGAAGATGTGCTTAATTCAGCTGAATTATAAAGTTTCCTGCAACAGACTCTGCTTGCCTAATCTGTAGCCTTTCTACCATTTACATAGCGGGGGCAACACTTACCAAGGAAAATTCGCAATGCTCTAATTCATTGACAGCAACAGAGAGAGGCCGTAAAACACCTGAAAGATCTTTGAAGTACCAAAAAGAAAATCTTTGCACAATAATCTTTAAGCTGTGTTTCTGCAGACATGCAGAGAAGGTGTATAAACACTCTGGCTATTTCAGCAGCTAGGCATACAGCACCTTAACAATATTAAGAAGTCATTTTAATATTAATTTCTTTATTAAAAGGCACAGGTGTTTGAAGAGTGAATGCTGTATGCTCTGATAGAAATAAACCTAGGTCTCACTGTGCGCCTTACCAATTGCATAAATTATGTAGCAGCAGTTATGTCAAAGGTTTGAGACACGTCAGCAGTAATGAATGCGCGGCGGAGTTTTACACTAATTAATTTGTCTTGTCAGATTATGACAAAGTACTGTCCAATGAAAGTTGCCAAGTCACAACCCCTGATAAGCAACCAGACAGCAATTAACAAGATACTTCAATGATTTTACTGTAACTCCTCATCTGCATCTTCAACATAAAAGCCTGCAGTATCAGAATACACTAGCCAAGGCAGATGAAAAATGGACTTTGAGACCAGTTAGGAATATCTTAACAATTTTTAAATTAGAAAAAAAAAATCTTAAATAAAAAAGGGTAGTATATTTTGTAAAATATCTTACTTTTCAAGCAGTGACTATCTTGGTTCAAGGAAGAAATAAAACAATAGATCTGGTAAATGGATTTGGAACTCCAAACACTGAGGACAGAAAAAAGAAATGTGTCTTTCTTTACTGTGTATTTGATCGCCTGTTTGTTTTACTTGGTGATACTAAGAAATCACAAGTGTTATTTGCCGGAGGTCTTTCATATAAATGTCAAATGTTTTCTATCTCATTATTTTCTTTCCAGAACTTGTGGTCTGGAAAGTCAATGGTATTTATCTCATGCTTTTATCTGGAAGGATATTCTTGGAGGATGAAATGTGATTATTACGAACTTCAGATTCAGAACCATGCAGCTCTGCCTTCATTTTCATTTCCTTATCCCATTCTCCACTATTCACTCTATTTTCCCACATACAGCTTTTCCTCTTTTGTGTATGATGCCTTTTTTTTTTTTTTCCTAAAGAAAATTTGCAGCTTATTTTCAAGGGGAGCACAGATTTGCCTCCTATCAGCTTCTGGCACAGACCACAAAGAATTGATCTGCAGAAGCTGCTGCTGACCTTGTATATCCAAACGACACACAGTTCAGTAGCCATAGGGAGCTCTTCATAATGCTAGCACATAAATCAATATGTTAAATTTAAAGATTGACCAGATGTCAAAACATATATTAAGATATGAGCCCCCAAGGCTGCCTTCATTGATGCAGTTCAGCATTGGCCTGATATTCCACAGTGTCTTATGGGTAATAAAAAGACAAAGAGTAAAGCAGGATATTATCACAAATGCTTCGAGCACAAACCACTCAGGCCTATGAGACTAATTATCCTGCATCATCTACATTTTATTTGATGAGAGGTAGAAGGAAGCTGAAGTTGAAAAGAAAATTATTTTTTTCCCCTTTTAATTAAAACATCCCCCCGGAGACAATTACCTGTATTGTGTCAGAGTAATGATATTATCTCAAACCACAGCCATCTCAGTCTTTACAGCCCTTTCACTGTGCTGTTACTGTTGTGATCTCCATCGTTTTCAGGATGCCACGACAGACAAACTTCTTGTCCTCCAAAGGATCAGAAACGACTGCCCAAGTACTATTCAAGGAAGCCCTTGTGAATGTGCTCAACTTTCAGTCACCTCTGGGATTAACAATGTGCTTAAAATACAGAAAATGCTCAAGGTAGGGAAGGGGGGAAAGTATGTTTTCCCTAACTGAGACCTAAAAAGATAGAGCTGGGAAAAATTACAGTTTTCATGACTAAGGGCCAGGTTATGTCCAGATCTTCCTGGAAGATGACACGTGGCTATGGTAAAGTGTCTGCAGCTCTGTGCAAGATTTTGTTCTCTGGTTGGGCCTGTGTTGAAGCTGAGCTCTGGGTTGAGTTGCTGCCTGTTGCAAAGGCCCCAAGGCTGGATCAAATCCCAGTATCTCAGGTAACTCCATACAGGCATACGACCCATGGATGTGGCTGACGTGTAAGTAGCTGTGAAGTACACCTGCAAGCTACACCACTACAGCTTGGCAGCTTTAAAATGTGTGCAGCAAGCTTGTGGCTGCGTGGCTGGTAAGATGCTAACTTGGTTGCTCTGCTTTGTGCCATGTTGCCTCTTGTGGCCTCAAAACATTTCAAAAGGGGCATGCTCAGGAGAGAACTGCTGCACTGCTCTCTGTGAAGTGCCAACGACATGGAAAAAAACATGTGAAAAAGAGCATTTGAAAGAGCGAACATTCAAATCATTATACTCTTTGAATGACATCTGAATGACTTCTCTCCTTAGGGACTGATAGCATCCGCCCAGTGAGTTTCAAAACATGAGGATATGTTCTGACAGGACTTTTGCATATTTATGTTGTATAAAGATACTTATACAATTTCTATTGACCACACTTTTCTGTTTGTTTTAGTTTCAGATTTGGAAGAAAAATATTTTATAATGGGACATTGCTGTGGTCTCCCTTCAAAGATACATATAATGTGTTCATCATACACAGCTGACATCACCAGAAAAGAGTAATTGCAACTGGTTTTCTATCCCTGAATTAACACTTTGAAACCAGTGGATGCCTTTGATTGCTGTTACCATCTGACAGACTTACATGTACACTGTGGCTATGATTTTTTTGTGACTTAAAGTAGCCAAAGGCTTCCTCTGTACCAAGTACATAGCAACAGTGCACAGATGTGGGTGTGCTAAAGGAGAATAGGATGAGAAAATAATATAGGAGGGTACAGATGCCTGTTCTCCTTTTCCTCCTACGTTAAGATGCGTCATTATTATCAGCAACACTGTGGATGCAGTCTGCTCTGAGAAGTGTTCTGGATTTTCCTCCAGTTGCCCTGGCACGGTTGGTCATTTTGTTAGCCAGACAGCAGGCTCCGTGTTTCGCAGCCACTTGGCAAATAGCTCTGAGCATCAAAGGCAGGTCTAGGCACAGAGCAGCCCTGGCAGTTTCAGATGGTTTGCACTGTTGCCCACTCTGGCTGGTGACCCAGACCCATCTGGGTCCTGCAAGCCAATGGTGGGTGAATGTAAATGCCGCAATGGCTCTGTGCAACTCTTGCGCAGCTGCCCCGGGCTGGCGTGCTGCCGCAGGGCTCTCTCAACAGCTGGGGAGGGATTTGCTTCCTCCTCTTTCTGTGCCTCTCGCACTGAGGCGATGGAGAGAAGAGAGAGCCACTAGACTCAGGAAATCCCTGCATGTATTTGAACTCGCTTTTGTTCCTAGCCACCTTACTTTTCATTCATGTCTCAAAATAGACTGGTTGATAACCCATGGGTCAATGGAAAAGACCAGTAGCAAAAAGAAGCATATGGCTTCAAAGGCTGTATATGCATCAAAATAAACTAAAAATGCATTAACAAACAGCATGGTTATTAGGAAAAATCAGGTTTTCTCTCTTAAAGCTACTGCCAGAGTCTATTTTACTCATGAGACACAGTCTGATACTCTATGGTGGCTGATACTGCTTATCTACAAGATGTCAGAGGCTGTCAGTTATTTTCCAGGCTGGGTTATGTACAGCAGTATGCCATGGCACCAAAAATAATCTGAAAACTTCAATTCATCAACAAAGCATTTCAGACATTGCTTACGCTGGCAGAGACTGCAAATGTTTTATCAAGATATTTCTTTTTCAGGCATGAGCAAGCCTATGAAATGAAAGGTAAATTGAGTTTGTTCAAAGCATTGTCCAAACCAAGGAATCTAACACACACAGCTGTTCTACATAAGAGACTTAGATCTTTGCTGCTTTCAGAAAACAGATATATACTAACGAGAGCCACATTTCATATCTTTTTTGTTAGACAAAACTTACAGACTTACATTAACAAAAAGAACCAAGTAATGACTTAGAAAATAGGAGTCATTTGCAAATAAGTTACATGGAAAGTCAAATAAAGGGGAGAAAAGGCATAACAACAGCTAATGATCAAGTATCAGAATAAAAGGGCTTTGTGTGCTGAAAGGCAAACAAATGCCTAAAGCTATCACATCCGTTGGACTTCATGGGTGTACAAACTCTGCACTTCCCTGTCAGAATCTCACAGCAAAGTGGTCTTATACCTTAAGGTGCAATGCTGTCTTGGCCACAGACTTTACAACAAGATTGTTGGAGGCTCAGTTTTTTAAAGGAAATGTTCAAGCAAAGCAAACCCACACATTGGAGAGCAGCTCTTGTACCTTCACCCGAGATCTCAGCTCAGTCAAAACCAACTCCAAACAAACACCTTCATTTTCTTTCTTCTTCTTTTTACTCATCTCTTCTTTTTCCTAACTCTCCTCTTGCCACCAACACATATTCTTTTCTTTAGCAGATCGCCATCTCCCTTTGATGTCCTCCACTGAAACTAGTGCGAGATATGTCTATGTAGCTACCAGCTCAGACTGCCATGCTGGCTCTAAGCCTTTGCTCTTGTTAACCTGACCCTGCTGTCTGACTCAGCCCAGCTTCTCTGAGGGGCTTCTGTGACTCCCACTTGGAGGGGACAGAGGGCTGTCACAGGGGGCTGAGGAGTGCTGTGAGAGGGTCTTACAACTAAGTGTTTCAGCAGAGTGCACGAACACTCTTGAGGAAGTTCCAGTGAAATTCTCAATCCATTTAACAAAGCAACTGTGGTTTCTATCACACAATTGAGGAAAGAATTACAAGCAATGTCTCTCTGTTTATCTGCTTTCAGGGCATTTTAGAGACATTAAAATTCAATATAACAAGTGCTCTGTGGACTCTTAGTCTTTGCTGACTCTTGTTTTAGCAGGTATTCCATCAGGAAACCTACATGAAATATCTCTCACTGCTTGTTTGCTTTGCATATCACTAAAGCATATTTCTTATGTATTTTCTCTTTTCCAAGATGCCAACAGAATAACTTTCTCAGTGTTTGCTCCTAGTATTCTGATAGCACTTACACTAGCCCCCCAGACAGTAATTTTTCACAAGTACATTAACTTCAGATCAATGTAAACTTATGGGCATATTTTCTCTGCAGCACATCTTTCATTATGCTTAGACAGAAGGATGCCCCTGTGGATAGGCTGTGAGATTGGATGTCAGTAGAGTTGGTCAGTCCATTCTTCTTGTCTAGTCCTTGAGTGAATGTTATTTCCAGGCTACCCGCCCTACAGCCATCTAACCAGCTGGTTTATTCCCAATTTAGCTTGTTATGTGATATTGTGACAAAACACTTGATTTCCCCATGGCACAAAACCGTTTTGAAACCTCACATCTTTAAAAAACTGAAATCTGAATGTTGAGTTTAAAGTTTTTATTTCCTTAAAAAACTTGTTGGTAATTTCTTTCCCCTGCATGTTGTGCTTCTACAGCCTGTTGGGTTAGTGGTTCTACGGAGCTGGCTTCAATTGCCTTTGCAGGCTCTTACACCTCCTCTGTTGTAGTTCTTCCGTTCTGTGTAGACTAGTCAAATACTAATGAAGAAGAAAAGGCATGGGACACATTTAGAAGCATACTGGGCAAAGAGGCAGGACAGCTGATTGCTACACCCAGAAGTGATGGTTCCCAAAACTGGAGAGCCACCAGCCATGGCTCTTGGCTATAGCTCAGTCCACCATCTCGTACCATAGATTTTATTTCTGAGGACTCTAGAAGGTTGTAGGTTCTCCATCCTTAGCAGTTTTCAAGCCTTTTTCAAACCATCTCTTCCCTAGCCTGCTTCTTCGTGCTAAACCTTCCAGTGCTTTTGCACCAGTGCTCCCAGCCATGGGGCTGGGAATCCCATTACCACGACCAGAAATGTAAGTGACACCAGCCATCTGATGTGGTGCCAATCTCTCCCTTAGTAACATGCTGCTCCAGCCCTCCCTGTCCCCTGTGCCTCAGGGACTCCCCGCATTGGGCCCATACTCTGTGGTTGTTTCAGGTTCTTCTGCCCCCATGATGGCTGAGCTTCTTGACCCTTCCAGAGCTAACAGGCTTCCCCGTGGCTCTGGGTCAGCCTGAAGCTGATGTGCAAAAGGACATATTGCTGCTGCAGCTTAATTTTACATCTTTGATTGCAGATGTTTACACCTGACTCCTCCAGCTCTGAAGAGCAGGGCTGTAGCACCCTCCAAGCAAAGCATGATCTATAAACCCACCTGCTTGCCCCCAAGCCTCACCAGCTCTTGATGGGAGTGCAGAGAGTACAGAAGGAAAAGAGCAGTTTCCATGAGCTGGGACATTTGCTTCAGAAAGGCCCAGGGCATCCTGCTGTCATGTGCACCCTACTAGGGAGATGGGAGCAAGGCCATGGCACATAAGAAGCTGCTTTGCAAAAACCCAGTGTTGTCCTTTAATTTTTCACCTGTCCAAGTTTGCAAAGAGGTATTTTAAAACAATAAGCAAAAAGCAACTGAGAAAGAAACATAAAAGTGATGAGATAATGACATTGTTTTGCATAAAACCAAATTTAAACCAATAACTACAGGCTAGGCAAGCAGCTCTGGCAGGCCTGACTAGGAGATTTTGCTGAGAAAGAGGAACGACCCGTCCTGCTTACCTGCTGCCTTAATGTGGCTCTGAGGCAGCGTTTGCTTTCATGTCGTCTTTTTTGGTGCATCTGTGAAACAATCAGCTGCTGACGCTTGTGCTTCTGCTCTGCACACCCTCACTGTCAGCCAGGCGCCTTTCGCAGTGCCCTCTTTACAAACTCAGAATAAAACCTCATTTTGCATTTGTCAGTCACATCTGGAGGTTCTCCAAGGTCTGTTAACCATTTTAGTGTGAAGCCCAAGTCACCTCTGCAGTAATATTTTACTACCTTGTGGATGGAAAACCTGATTGCATTCAGGTAACCTGCCTGGGCAACTTGAAATTTAGTGATGTACCATGACTAGTGAACCCACCCTTTACTCCAACTGCTTATTCTATGGAAATGTGCAGAAATATCCCGTCTTCTTGACTTTTGCATTGGCTGCTGAAGAGTTCATGTGATGAGAGAACTTCTCTGTGCCATAGCTTTCCATTAATGTTTTGGCTCCATCTCACCCTGAAAACCAGGATTTTTACTGAGAGCAAGAAAATTGACATCTCTTCCGTCAAAACTGGAAACCAGAATTTTCTCTCAGGGTGGGAAAACTGAGCTTTTCAGTAAAAGTAGGAATGTGTTAAAAGCACAATTAAACCTAATAAGTCTGCAAATAGCATTTGGATTTCTGCAGCTTGCCAGAGCTCTGAAGAGAAGGTTCTTTAGTGACAAAATCATCCACTGTTTATGTAGGAAATTGTTCTAATCTTCTTGTTTCTTGTTTTTTTTAAGCATTTCTTTAAAATCTGAAAAATTCTACCAAATTCCCCTTGCACGATGCATAACATAGACTACCCCAGATTTAATAAAGCCAGCACACTAAATGAGCCATATCACAGAGCCTTAGTATGACTGTTGCTGCTTATTGATATAGTTCAGTTCCAGTAAACTCCAACCTATTCCCATAGTGTAAAGTTATGAGTCAGGTCTGCTTTGATCTAAATAATGCTAATCCATACTAGCAAAATGTATGTTAACACATTGCAATAAATCTTACCTATTTGAAACCAGAACTCTTTGGGAATGTGCTGTGAAGTACCATAAAATAAGCACAAAATGCAACAGGGAGAGCTGCATCCAGCATTAGCTTCAGTTCTCGTTTGCCTTTTAGACTGTGCAAACGTTCAGCTGCTTCAGTCCTGTGGGTGGTCACTGCCAAATGTCCACATACCCCACGACTGTGCAGTGAGGCTTCAAACAGACATTGCTGAGACAGAGAAACATCTTGAAACGATCCACTTTCTAGAGTTTGCTCTTCCACTGAAAGCTGCCTCTTCTAACTGCTCCAGCCCACCCAGCCTCATTCTTTACACTGAGCTTTTCAGTTTGTACTGGCAAGGAAGACTTTCTTCATTAGCTGCTAAAGAATAATTGCACTTTTTTAGACTTGCTTGTTTCTGATGAATCACTGTGGTGATGTTCCAAAGACACAAAGGGATATATTATGTCTAGAAACATAATGTGTTTCTTAACAGTCCAGGAATACTTTGCACACTTTCCGGCTGTTTTTGCTGAAATACAGCAGCAGCATGTGATTTCTACTTCACAAATACCAGCTAGACCAGAAAAACAGCCTCAGGAAGAAATATTTCAGATGTTGTAAGGTGCAGGTTTTAGAATTATTTTGGCCTCATAGTGGCAATTTTCTCCCTGTTGTTTTAATCTCACACTTCTCATCCTGTAAACTTTGGATGCTATATTTGAAGGTGAAGTATAGATCAAATGAGGTAAGTTTAAGGGTAGAATATCCTCCTATTATCCACACATTGCTGGGGCTTGAGAGAATCTTGCATTCAGCTGATTGATGGGTGAGACCATTTGAAACCCTTGAGCCCCCTGCGCATTTGAGCCCCTTGGGTGGACCATGTGTGCAGGACCAGGTTCTCTTTCCATCTTGCTAACTCAGTTGTTGACCCATTTGACATCACATGTGAGGACGGATCCATCCTGAGGACTTCCCATGGTGAAAGCTTTCTCAAATGCAGGATGCCCTTAGCCAGCACAGCCTTCTCATTCCCTTTTGGGGCTCTACAGTGTCCTGCTGATCCAAACCCTTGTCAGCTTTGCTCTGCTGCCTTGCTGGGGACAGGGAGGAGCGCTGCTGGGAAGAACACATCACATACAATACTGCACATCGCATTGTATGAATGCTGGGGGATATTACTCAGATGATATCAACTCACCCCTCAGTTCTCACTTGCGTTATAAACAGAGTGGGATAATACTGGGTCCACAAAAGAGGCAGCAGGGTACAGGCAAAACAAATTTGCAAGGTTCTTCTGAATTGGCTTTTGTCCTCTGACTGTGGATTATGCATAGACACAGTTGCTGTGGATGGCAATGGTTTGATCACAGCTGTGTAAATCAGGATGAGAGGTTTAGGACTTTGCATTGTATAAATGAGAGAAAGCAGAGATGAGGAAACACATTGCATGGCATACTCATGAACAAACTTTTTGCCTTAGGATCTGTTTTACTGTAGAGTGTGATTGAAGAGTTTGATCACCTCTGAATGAGGGAATCCTGGCTTTATCATGCACTACAAAAAGAATCAGCCTTACAGACAAAAGAAAAAGAGGAAACAAAACACAGGAAGACTTCTGCACCTTAGGAATGTCTTACCAGAAGTGCAATGGTAGACGCTGCTGTGCATGCATGCAGGAGCCACAAAGAAATCAAAGATCACAAGGCCTGCAACCAAGTCATAGCAGGAAATAAGCACCTGTAGGGATGGCATCTTGTTTCTCTGCTCCCAGGTCCTGCAATGTTTTGGTCTTGTGGGAGTGGTACCCATGAGTTATGCTATTTATTTAGGCAGTTACTACTCAATGAGTGTCCACTCCTTTGCTAAAGAAAAAAATGGAGAATAAGGAGGCACAATATTTCTGAAGGCAGCCAAAGACTTTCCTGAACTAAAATAAAGACAATATAGTCATAATATTCACAGTCATCAGTTGGCCTTGGTGACGAGTAAGGAGCATTTGAGGACATACAAATCAGTTCAAATAATTCCAAGATTTACCACAATCTTCTTCCAGCACAAATGGTTTAGTGAGCCCCAGTCTGTGCAGGTGATGTGGGTCCTTATGAATCCTTATGGAGCCATAAATGACAATCCATGCTTCCTTCTAGCCAAGTGTGGATGCTCGTGGAACAACTGGTCTTAGCTCAGTGGAAAATGTAGATGTTTCTTAATCATCAGAAAGCATCAGTTTGGTTCAGAGTTACTGCATCCAGGGCTAAACTTTGGCTCTTAAATACCTGGAGCTCTGCCACATGCTCTTTAACTAGAGGTCCACACAGGAGAGAGCCTCTCAAAGTCTTGCATTAAAAAGTTTTTCCTTCTTTCCTTTCTAAGAAGTTTTCAAGACTCTGGGACTTTTTGATTAAACTTTCTGAAGTGCTCTGGCTCTCTTGCAGCTGGCTTCTGACAAACGGAAGCCTTGCTCCTGGTTATAAATCATACCAAGTTTAATGAGTGTGATGAGCTTTCTGCTCTCAAATTACTTACTGATTCTCCTAGACAACAGACTAATTTGTTAGTGAAACAGAAATACAGATTGGACATTCAGTTGATCAGGGGATTTTAACTCATGTGCTTTATATAAATTATGCAAAACTTGTCATTTTTATATAATTTGGACTTGGCATCAAGTTGACTACCCAGGATGGTTTTCTCAGTAGGACAACAGTTTTCTTGGGAAACTGAAGTGATTCTCTGGACATTCAAGGGATTTACTCAGGGGTTTATGGTCATGGTTTTACTTATTCATTTTCTCAGGAAGTTGGGACTACAAAGCTGACAGCCCAGAGAGCTTCTGCAGCATGGAGATTCAGAAAACCAGTACAGAAGTAGCATGTGCTCCCTCACAAATAGTAGTGATCAACAATAGAGAGAAGCTGCCACATCTGGTGAAATGGCAATGAGGAAGTCTTGCTCAAAAAGCACCATTTGGAAAGAGGTGAACGCTTGATCGGTGGCTGCCACAACCACCCATTTGCTGTGTTAACACTCTCAGTTTGCCTACAATTTGGCTATAAAGCTGTCTGCTGTCACTGCTGGTGAGGTGACCGCAAGGAAATTGCTTACGTAGGATGCAATAAAATGTTTCCGTAGCTCTTCAAATTAATTAACGAACTTCCCCCAGTAACAGTGTGGAAGCAGGCAGCTTCTGCATACGACCCTCTGGCGTGCCCAGAGCAGAGCACGCGGGGCTGTTGCGCCCTGGCTGCTGCAGGGAACCTCCGATGCTGTCCTTCTGTCTTTCCCCCTCCCTCTGCACTGAAGGCTTCTTTGGGGGTTTTAGCGTGGTAAAAGTGGTGGCTGTTGCCACTGTCTCTGGGACTGGCTTTTTTCTCTGTCAGCCACTGAAAGGAGCAGTTCATGTTCAGCGAGCAAGAGCACTCACTGCTCCTTACTTTCCCACCCCAAGCATTTCAATTACCTGTGCAGGGCACGGGACTGGTAATATTCAGATGCATGTAATCAGTAACAGCCCACAATGAGGAGGTTCCTGAAGTGAATGTCTTGGGAATAGGCCATTAGATGAAAAAACTGTTCTAAATTTTTGGCTTACTCCTCAGGACAGCAAATTCTCTGACAAATTAGGATCCATTTGTGGCTGATTCACAAAAGGACGATTAAATTCATCAGACTGTGTATTTAAAATGAATAGTTCAGCATACTCCTGGCTGAAAATGTATCACTCCACTAAATAAGTTTATACAAATGATTAATACAGGATGACTCTCATATGCAAAGTTCATCAAGTTCATGAATATTTTCAGGTTAATGGCTTTCATTTCCCTTTGAGACAGCCTACAAATTCACAAGCCTCTTTCAGCTCCTGATTTCTGTTTAAGCTTTGAATAAGATCATTGTGTCCTGAGGAATGTATTACCATTGAAGATTGAAGATGGCTCTCTCATGAGCTGCTGTATTCCAGTCACATGAATGTTCACTGTATTTTCATATCTTATCACCACAGCTAAAGAAATATAATTTCACAATTTTGCATTTTTATCTAATTCCCAATTTCATTTCTCATAGTAGCAATTCCTCTGTTTCCCAGCATGCTGCCTGCTGTGCAGGAAAGCAGCTATGTCATTGTCCTCCACCGCAGAAGTGAATATATTTACACTGTAAGTGGCTCATATTTTTAGACATCAGGATTTCTTTGGGTAATTTTAGACTTTGGGCCAGAAATGTTTTAATTAGGTTTACTTTCTATTTAAACATAGCTTGAGAAAACTGCTGGAGAGTTTCAAAGCAGGGTGTCTCTGATCACAAGAGCTACCTGGGGGTGCTGCCGTCAGCCAGTGCCTTGTCGTCAGCTCAGCATTGGCCAACACTGAGCTGGGCCCCACTCACTCTCAAAAGCAGTATTCAGCACAGTTTTAGGCAGGAACAAGTTTCAACAAGGAAAGCCTCTGTGGTTTGAAGTGAATACAGCTGGTAGCCGCAGTTCAAAGGACCGAAATTTTGTGAGTGAGTAAATGAATGAAAGAGCAAATGGCGAGGTGTAAAGCAACTCTAATGCTCATCATTCATTTAACTGGTCCAGGGAAGTTAGGTTTTATGTCAGGGTGATAAACTAAATGATTGGTACACCTGTCATCTTCTGTAAAAACATTGAAGAATATGGCCTCTCTCAGTAGATTATCTGAGATTTCATAAGGTGTGCTGTTTAATCAGCTTAATTTGACATCCATGATAGCTATAGGGAGAAAATATGTTGGAATATATTTGGAGTGGATATGGGTATAAGTAGTATTCAGGACTACCTGCAAAGCATCAAACTTTCAGTTGTGTATTTATGAAATCTTTTCATACACAGTGATGCCGATATGTTTGTGTCAGACACACGTGACCCAACCTAATCTATTATGTCCTTGGCTTCTCCCATCCAACCACCATTAAAAAACTGTGACTGTTATTCAGCAGGTGGAAAAATGGAAAAAAACTTGTGGACAAGTTAAGATTATTAGTACAAGTCATCAATAGTTACACTTCTTTATGAAAAGCAAGTTGTAGATTCTAAATCAAATTATGTCTATTGTACGTAATTTGCATGTGATTTTGTTAATGTCTATATGTTCTACATAACTATACTGTAACTTCATGGTTATGCTAAGGTCTTTAATCACACTTCTTAAATAGCCTCTGGTGCTTTATTTCTGATATAAACCCAAAGAATTTTGAATCATTGTACATATTATTTAAAGCTTATTGAGTATAACTGTTACCTGTGTGAGGCTAGTGAACACTACCCAAGCCAATTTTCATAAAATGTCTCCTTAATTAAATTTCCCATTTACTATTCCCCTTGAAATATTGTGCGCAGATGCAGGCTCTGAAAAAGAAAAGAGTGAAAGGAAAGCAATTTCTTAATAGAAGACCTCACTTTATTGCTTCATGGCAAAATGAGAGAAAGTTTAAAACCAAAGTAGGACAAAACTTAAGTGTAAGGTCAGAAATTTCTCCTCTCCTTTCTCTTGTGAGTTGGTGCCTGGGAGCCTTTCCCTCCCAGCAGACTGAGACTGCAAGAGAGGCACCTCCTTCACCTCCTCCCTTCTCAAGGCAAGAACAGAAAATGCGTGCTGGTTGCCGCGTCCTGCAGTTGGGCCATGCATACTGTACTCAGCACTGGTGAGGCCGCACCTCGAATACCATGTTAGGTTTTGGGCCACTCACTACAAGAAGGACATTGAGATGCTGGAGTGTGTCCAGAGAAGGGCAACGAAGCTGGTAAAGGGTCTAGAGAACAAGTCCTACAAGGAGCGGCTGAGGGAACTGAGTTTGGCCTGGAGAAAAGGAGGCTGAGGGGAGACCTTATTGCTCTCCACAACTACCTGAAAGGAGGTTGTAGCGAGGTGGGGGTCGGTCTCTTCTCCCAAGTAACAAGTGATAGGACGGGAGCAAATGGCCTCAAGCTGCGCCAGGGGAGGTTTAGATTGGATATTAGGAAAAATTTCTTCACTGAAAGGGTAGTCAGGCACTGGAACAGGCTGCTCCAGGAAGTGGTTGAGTCCCCATCCCTGGAGGTATTTAAAAGATGGTAGATGTGGTGCTTAAGGACATGGTTTAGTGGTGGACTTGGCAGTGTTAGGTTAACAGTTGGACTTGATGATCTTAAAGGTCTTTTCCAACTTAGATGATTCTATGATTCTATAACATAGAGCCTAATGCAGTTCCCTCCAGTGCTTTATTAAACAGTTTTCCTCCGCTGATTTTTCCCCTCCTTTTGTTATTAGAGTCCTCTCAGTTGCTTTGCGACTCCTGGGAGAGCACTCACATCCAAATCAATTTAAGTGAATTTGGAGTACAATATTTATGTGATATGCTATCAAATGCCTTGCCATAATTGAAGTATGACAGCCACCACTTTTTTGCTGCCTACTAATTTTGTTAATCTGTCCAGAAAGCAATCAAGGTGGTGTGACAAGCAGTATCATGGGCTGCTCATCATTCATAGTTTCATTAACTAGAGAAGGTCTAGTGGTTTTTTGTTGTCACATTTATTCTAATCATTTACAAGGAATGGAAGTTAAGAGTTGATCATGAGTGTCAGTTCACCTCTGTCAGAGACCCAGGCTTTATAGCATGTGGAAACATTGCTGTCATTCACTGTTTGCAACAGCAGTGATAACATTAATTGGAAGAGAAATCTTCACTGATAATTTTCTGTCACCTCCAAAGTAAACACTGAAATACATTTCTCTTTGCTTGGCCTTGGCTTTTGTGTTCTCAACATTTGATTATGGCAGCAGAACAAACACATATGTCATTAATATTTCACCAAGAAGGTCAACTCAAATAAATCAAAAAGCGATTAATACTAAGAGTTTACAATTGGGGGTGAAAGGACACCTGGATCTCTTAATAAACTGTATTTAACTTTCTTTTAATGGTAATGCATCCTGTTTGGCCCTGAAGGGAGGAGGCAGGGCAGCCGGGATAGCATTTGGATGATCAGATGCTTCCAGAGAGAAGGTTTTGGGCATAAAGAATCACCCTGAGGTGGAGAGGCTTGCAGATGGACTTGCACATGAGCCTTTAAGGACCAAACAGATGGAGAAACTTGGGGTATGAGAGTAGCAGTGGTCTTTTTTTCTTTTTTCCTTTTTTTTTTCTTTTTCTGTGAACCCCATGATAGAGTTGGTAATGCAGGAGGCTAAAGAAACAGTGTGTGAAGTCTTCTCTGAACTGCCCTGCCCACAGGGTCACAAAGGCTGGTGCATCTCCAATGACTTGGACTTCTCCCCACTGGAACGGTCTGGTGGCTGGCTGGGCTGAAGAGGACTGGCAGGGTGATTTGCTCCAGGCTGTAGAGGAATCTGCTGAGGGTATCCGCTAATGTTTTTTAAAGGAGGATGTGGGATGAATGGATGTGGGAGTTTCAGGGACAGCTTTATACTGTCTGAGATAGCTCTGACTGTAGAAGACACAGCCTCCTGAAAGCCTTCAGAGTTATCCGTCCAGGGGCTGATGAGATGCAGAACAGATGTGGCTCCTCTGCCTGCTGGCACACCTCCTCATGGCTAGAGGTGGGCAGATGTGACTCACTGCATTACTTCATGGTTTGCCTGCTTTTTAATGAACTCATGACTTTTTTCAAATAAAAAATCAGTCCTGTAGCGCTTGTGTGGACCTGGATCCCTACAGCCTGCTCAGTTTGTGCCATTTCCAATGAAACATCATACCATGTACACACTTTTCTATTCTCCCTCCCAAAGCACTCTGCCCTCTGCACTCTGCAGTCGTACTGCCTTCCTTAAAAGCATCCATTTCCCTCTGGATAAGAAGCATGTGGTGTGTGGGGTCTGTCGTCTCTGCTGCTCTGAGATCTTCTCCTCCCCAGTGCAGATGTCTTCACCTTCTTACTCCATTTTCCAGCCCAAACAGAAGGACTGGTGTATAAACTCCAACCTGATTTTGGGTTTGTTTCCACAACAGTTCTTGTTGGTGTTGGCTTCCTGCTATAAGCTCTGAAGCGTTTACCCTCTACCTTGCTGTGCCTGTGGCTCTAGTTTCACCACTGAAGTCACTGTGTCTGGCCTTTGGTATCTATCTGACTTCGATGACTAAGTGCTCCCTTTGGTTCAGACTGAAGGTTTCCCCTGGGTTAGTGTAGCTCTGCCTGTGAGGAGCTCCTCTGAGCCAGCCCCACTGCCTGTTTGCATTCATCCTGTGCACCCTCGGCACAGTCTGGTGGCTGATGGCCTTCATTAATCTTCTTTCAAATGCTGGGAATTGCTTCACCATGTGATGCTTGCTTCAGTGTGTGCATGGTACCCTGGGGACTTGAGCACCAAATATGCCCCTCTGCCATGAGTATCTTAAATAATTTCTGAACTTTTTTCATCTCTGTATCATCAGGAGAGTATTCACTGCTCAGGTATCCTTTGCATGGTCATTTCCCATTGGTATGTCATGGGTGAGTTCTGGGTTGTCCCTTCAGGGGCAGGATATTCAGCCAACATCCAGCCTCTGAACGAGGCAGTCTTGTTTTCCTCTTTGTCCTCTGATTTAAATAATTATTTCCCACATATTCTCCCTGTTACACAGAATCCAGTACTTCAGCTCTGCACTACAGTTGTGGTTGGCCTCCCGAGATGACTAACATATCCAGCGCTTCAGAGTCGCCCGTTGTCACGTACTTGACTGTCTTCCTCTTTTGCTGGCAGTCACTGCTTGTGGATGCAGAGCAAAAAACCTGTTTTGCCTTTCCTTTCTGCAGCTGCTCTCTGGTTTCCAGTCCCAGCTGTAAGGGCTGCTCCGTTTTCCCACTCAGCATGCTCCTGACGTTTGCTCAGTGATAGCATGGGGATGAGCTCTGCCAGGGACCTGCCTCTACCGGTGGCTGCCTTCCAGATGCTCAGCTCTGAATTACGCATCTCTGCATGGCACCAATTCCACTTGGTTCATGTCAAAGTCTCTTGAGTACAATTCTGTGTGTTTGGCAATGGAAGCATTACTGCTGGTGGGGGACTGTGAACCTTGTGCCCACGATCCCAGGGCTTCCAGCCTCCTCTTCATGGGAAAGGTCTGATCAGAAATCTGCCCAACATCTAAGTGACTTTCTTCTCAGGGGCCTTCAAGCTATCTAAGCCCTGCCAAATGGGCAATCTCAGATGAAAGATGTCTTGACTTATCACCAGCTTCTGTGGTGCTTCCATGACCACTAGCTGTGCCACAGCCTGAAGAGGTGCCTCTTCTTGCCTTTCCTAAACTTCTGGGTATATCACTTCACAACAGTTGCTGATCTTACGAAGTCTTCCCAAACCAGAAAACATGAATGCAGTAATATTGCCTCTAAATGTGAAGTGCTATTACCATGGAATAATCATCATAATCCAAGAATAAGAAAGGAATATGCAGAACACCTAATTAAAGTCAGTGTTGAAAGCAGTTGCTGGTTCTTCTTGCTAAACTTATTGCTTTAAAGATTTCGTAAGGGCTGAGATCAGAAGGCATTGATTCAATACAAGCAGGCAGTAGATGTGGTATATGGGGAAAAGAGTAGGAGAATACAAATAAAATTATATTCGCTCCTATTCTTCAGGGATGAGGTGAATTCCAAAATGCAGTACTTGTCTTCTGCATACCCTGGATATGAACCTTCCTTGCAACTTGGCTTTCACTGCTAGGAAAGGAATAACTCCCACCATCCACAAAGCCCAGACCATGTGCATTGATAAGGAGACAGACTAAAGAGCACATGCAAGGCAGAGTTGGAGCAAGAAGGGGCTTCCTTTCATCTCCTCTCCTTTTTGTGAGCATGCAGTCTTGTGAGTGCAAGCAGGCACACACATATACATACATCCAAGTTGGTTGGGTGAAGTTTACCCAGTTAAACAAATCACAGCCCTCCTGTCCACAACCATTCTGGATTCTCATCTCTACAGGTAATCAGGTTGCAACCCTCCTGTATTTCTTCTCATCTAGCCTGGTGTCTCTGTTGGTCCCTCTTTCCCTTCAGTGCACTTATTCCTCTTTCTAGTTCTGACTTATCCTTTGCATCCCACTCTCAATCTCAGTGGTCAATTCTATGCCTCCCCTCAGCTCATGACTTCATTTTCAACACTCCCACTACACAGGCTTCATCTTGTTTTAGAATTATTCAACCCATTCTCTGTAGGACTTGAATCATATTTTTAATCCCTTTAGTATTTTAACTCTCACTTGCTCCCCATTTTTCTGGCATTCAGCTCTTTATTAAGCTTCATGATCTTTCTAAAAACCTTCCTCTTTGCTCTGCAGAAGGAATGCCTACAGGGTCCTTCTAGCTTTTCCTTCCTATGTATGCATTTTCCTCTCTTTTTTTTCTCTTAGAGGTCAGCAACACTGGGGGAACATGAGCACAAAGCTGGCTTTAGTTCCCAAACAGGATCTCCCAATTCCAGAAAATCGCAAACCCCAATCAATCATAACTACAGCACTTGGATTAACCTTTTCTGGTGGTGAGACATTCTTAGTCTGTTCAGTTGGCGTGTGTGATCTACCACTTCAACATTTTGTTTCAAAAACTGTTCAAGTCCAAATGACATTCACCTGCATCGGACAGGATGGAAACCATAAAACTGATGTCAGTCCTTCCAGGGTATAGTGGAGTTCTGACTTTCTGGGGAAACTCTGTAAAGATTCCTGTTAAGGAGACATCATAACTGAAATGTCAAAAATAGGGAATTTAAATACTCAGGTAAATTGTGAGTAACTGGAAACACAGTTAAGAAAGAAAGCAAATCCAGAAAAGAAATAACAAAATTTCTGTATACATGTATATGCATGTATGACAAAATTGAGCACCAAATATCCCCTAATTTAAAAGAAATGAGATCTGATCATTGCAGTGCCATGGAGAGATTTTCCTGAATTTTGAATTAGAAATATTCACACAATCTGTGAAAAGTTAACTCCTGTGATTATGAATTAAGGCATTTAAGTATACAGTCTTGCTCCCACTTAAATTTTCCATTTGGATGCCCAGCACAGAATACAGCAATGGGAAATAATTGCTCTACAACCCTTTTGAGAAGAAACTCCTTCCAATGATCACATGTCATGGGAAACAAAAAAAAAAAAAAAAAAGAAAAGAAGTTGATAGTATATTTCCTGTGTTTCTGAATGTCATAGGGAAGTAAGAATCACTCTGCTGATTCACACCAAGGATCCACTCAGCCTTTTGTTCACTGTTCCTAGCAGTGCCCCAAAGCACTGGGAAGAGCAAGAAGGCGACACACACCAGACTCACCCAAGCATCCTCTGAGGCTCCAAATTTTGTTAGCTCAGGTGTTTTGCTGAGTCTGATGTGGTTCATTTACCGAGTAACTCTCAGTGGATCCCTCTTCCAAATTCTTGTCCAGGTGTCTCCTGAACCCATGTAACCTTCTTCCACATGAAACATCCTTTAACAAGTTGCTCCACAGAGTATACCGCCTATTGCCTGGCAAATCACCTCTGTGGTGTGTATCTACACAGGTGATCTGTCATTTTACTGCCCATTCACCTTGACAGACCTTCACCTTCTGCAATTCTGTTCTCATCTTTGCTACCTTGAAGAAATTCTTGTTGTTGTCTCACCTCATTGCTTACTTCCTCGTCCAGTTGCTTTATGGATATGTGGAACATCACAGGTCACAACAGAGGCTCTGCAGAAGTCCTCAGTCAATCTCTTTCTGACGTGCGAACCGACTGTTTATTTCTCTCACTTCAGTTTCAAAGAGATCTTTTGCTGAATCTCGGAGAAGGGGTGGTGGCACAGGAATCACTGCAGTTTCTTCCAGTGTGAAGAATTAATTTCTCTGCTGTGCCTTATCCTCTCTGAGAGGTTGCTAATACCCTGAGCATCAGTTGGCACTATGAATTCTTTCTTTTTATATGCTTGAGAAAGGATTTAGTCTATTTTTCACTTCCTTCTGCTAGTTGCTCCTCGGATTCTTTTTCAGCTTGCCAAATTGTATTTTCTCACTTAGTTTTCCAGACTTCCTGATGTTTTCTGTTTTCTTCATTTGAACTGACCTTGCTATTTAGGCTTACTCTTTGCCTTAACTTGTGGTGTGCATGGCTGTTTCTAGTGTAGTGCCAACCTGCGTGCTTTGTGTAGGTATTTTTAGCCTCACTGGAAGGATTTCAGGTGCCCAACAGATAGGAAAGATCTTGAATTCAAATGAAATATAGGCTGTAGCCTTCAAATATAATCTGAAAACAAACAATCCCTTCTGAAGAGATCACAAACCTTACTGAAAAGGCACCTGATTTTTCAGCCAGAGTAAAACCCAGTCAGACTTCAAACCCAATCAGAGCTTTTGACTTGACATCTCTCAACTGAACTGAAAGAAAATAAAGGACTGTAATAACCAGTAGACACGGTGGGTGGGTGAGGCTGTGGGATAATGGGTGTACATTTTTAAAGGCCATGGAGTGGCACAGGCTGGTAGCCATAGCCACACCCGTACATTTAAGGCTGTGAAACAATACATCAGTGCTCTTTTTCTTGACATTCTACCAATCTTTCAGCCACTCTCAGGTCCTAGGCTGAGCTCCAGACTAGTTTTTCATCTGACTTTTTTTTTTACCTGCTGTTATACAGTTTTCCAGTGAGCTGTCCAAAAAGATGCTCACCATTTGTAGGCTGTTACTGTGTGTCAAAGCATTTCTTCCAATTTTCTTGCTCTTATCCCTGCTTGAAATAATTTGTCACTACTGAAAAGTCATTACTGCCACTGCTCATTCACCAAGTTTTAGTTGGCTTCCTCTGAAGCCCCTGGGCTTCTCCAGTCCCCAGAAAACTCCACTCTGAAATAAAAATGAGCCACAGGAATCCGGTAACAGCAATGGCTGACAGAGCAGATCCTCTGAGATCCCTCCTTTCCACTCAGTGCTGTGTGATGAAGGTCTTTTTGCACCTTGCCTACTAGCAAGGATTCCAAAACCAAGGAAGTTAGATCTTATCTGCCTCTCACTGCCACTGATTTTGGGCCTCCTGTTTTTTTATTTCTGCTGTCCCTCCTCCCATACTGGGGCAATTGACAGAGAGGGAGGTTAATGCCAAGAGTGAACTGCTTGTGCTCAGTGCTCAGTTTAAGGGTGATATTTCCTGACTCACATATCTTAGCTGTCAAACAGATCAGCAAAACAGCTGTGCTCCCTTCCAGCAAAGTCCGCAACTCCCGGTGGTCTGCGCTGCACTGGCTGTAGTGAGGCTGTGCCTGTGCCTGCTTGCCAACACTTCCACTGCCATGGCAGAAAACATCCCACCTCTCCCAGACCTTGCACAGGCATGTTCCAGCATGCAGGACTGTGCTCTGCAGGTCTGCGTGGTCACCACACAGAGGAAACTCAGCCATCATGGGGGCCTAGGCTGGTGATACAGGGGGAAAACCTTGCAGTCTGTGGACACATTGCTTGCAAAGCAGCCACCTCATCTCTCATCTCTCAGCCCTGCTCCTCAAGGGAAATCTATAAGTAATTTTGAAAGACAGGTCTAGGAATGAAAATTAATAGTAGTAATGAGAAGAAGGTGGTTACAATGGAGGTGTTTGTCTGTTTTTGTGGTGGTTTTATATCCTCTCCATATAGGTTATAAATTATTTTACAGCTGTTTCCCCTAGGAGATATAGCTAGCTGATCATCTCTCACCCTCTCTCCCTTTGCTGCATGAATGCCAGCTACTAGCTTTTAATTGGTCCAACTTGTATACACCCGGTTAAACTCTGAATAGTTTTCTCAACTTCTATTTAGCTTTGGGCACCCAACAGCTTGTCCAGTTTTTTAGTTGATCTAATAAATTATATGTCCGCAAATGCAATGCTTGTCTGGACTGTGTCTTTAGATAACTGTGGCTACAGCAGAACACTGCAGGTCTCCTAACACCACCATGGTCATCTCCTGGCATGGCCAGCCCACGGGACTGGGTACCCAGCACTGCACCAGCCTTTCTCAGCCCAACCCTGCCCTGCGGAAAAGTGGGCGTCCATGCATGGAGTCCTTTGCAAAGGTAAGTAAGTCCTTTGCAAAGGTAAGTCCTTTGCATTCTTCAGGAGCTTCCCTTGGTTGGAAAATAGAGATAGTTCACAGTTTCTGACATCATGCAACATATTTGTGGCACCCATCTACAAGAAGGGTCGGAAGGAGGATCCAGGGAACTACAGGCCTGTCAGCCTGACCTCGGTGCCAGGAAAGGTCATGGAGCAGATCATCTTGACTGCCATTACGCGGCACGTGTGGGACAACCAGGGGATCAGGCTCAGCCAGCATGGGTTTATGAAAGGGAGGTCCTGCTTCACTAACCTGGTCTCCTTCTATGACAAGGTGACCTGCTAAGTGGAGGAGGGGAAGGCTGTGGGTGTTGTCTACTTGGACTTTAGTAAGGCCTTTGACACTGTCTCCCACAGCATTCTCCTGGAGAAGCTGGCTGCTCACGGCTTGGATAAGCGCACTCTGCACTGGGTTAAAAACTGGCTGGACGGCCGAGCCCAGAGAGTGGTGGTGAATGGAGTCAAATCCAGTTGGCGGCCGGTCACGAGTGGTGTTCCCCAGGGCTCAGTGTTGGGGCTGGTCCTGTTCAATATCTTCACTGATGATCTGGGTGAGGGGCCTGAGTGCACCCTCAGTAAGTTTGCAGACCACACCAAGTTGCGTGGAAGTGTTGATCTGCTGGGGGGTAGGAAGGCCCTACACAGGGACCTGGACAGCCTGAATCATTGGGCCAGGGTCAATTGTATGAGATTCAACAAGGCCAAGTGTCGGGTCCTGGACTTGGGTCACAACAACCCAGGCAACGCTACAGGCTTGGGGAAGAGTGGCTGGAGAGCTGCCTGGCAGAAAAGGACCTGGGGGTGTTGGCTGACAGCTGCCTGAACATGAACCAGCAGTGTGCTCAGGTGGCCAAGAGGGCCAATGGCATCCTGGCTTGTATCGGGAATAGTGTGGCCAGCAGGACCAGGGAAGTGACCGTCCCCCTGTACTCGGCACTGGTGAGGCCGCACCTCGAGTACTGTGTTCAGTTTTGGGCCCCTCATGACAAGAAGGACATCGAGGTGCTGGAGCGTGTCCAAAGAAGGGCAACGAAGTTAGCAAAGGGTCTAGAGAACAAGTCTTATGAAGAGCAGCTGAGGGAGCTGGGGTTGTTTAGCCTGGAGAAGAGGAGGCTGAGGGGAGACCTTCTTGCTCTCTACAACTGCCTGAAAGGAGGTTGTACCCAGGTGCGGGTCAGTCTCTTCTCCCTAGTAACAAGTGATAGGATGAGAGGAAACAGCCTCAAGCTGCGCCAGGGGAAGTTTAGGTTGGATATTAGGAAAAACTTCTTCACTGAAAGGGTAGTCAGGCATTGAAACAGGCTTCCCAGGGAAGTGGTTGAGTCTCCATTCCTGGAGGTATTTAAAAAATGGGTAGATGTGGTGCTCGAGGACATGGTTTAGTGGTGGACTTGGCAGTGCTAGGTTAACGTTTGGACTCAATGCTCTTAAGGGTCTTTTCCAACCTTAACGATTCTATGATTCTATGATTCTATATAACCTGCAGTTCACATTACGAAGTGACTCCCCTGTCACAAACCTGAAGACATCAGAGACGCAGTAGTTTGTTTGTTGTGGAACAATGGTTAGCTGTGGAAAGTGGGGTGAAGCAGGAGGAAAATGGGTGTGAACAGGACATAAGTCATAAAGTCATACTGGACATAAAGGTAGCTTGAATTCAAATGACAGGTTCAAAAAATGTAGTGGTAGCTTGAATTCAAATGACAGGTTCAAAAAATGTAGTAGGAGATAAGTTGATAGTAATTGGATAAAGATTTACAGTAATTCATGGCATTCTCTTTGTAATGGTTTAACCCTAGTCGGAAACTAAGCACCACAGAACTGCTCACTCACTCCCCCCCAGTGGGATGGGGGAGAGGATTGGAAGAGTAAAAGTGAGAACACTTATGGGTTGAGATAAGAATAGTTTAATAGATGAAAATAACAACAACAACAACAACAATAATAATAATAATAATAAATAAAATTGTCATGAAGAAAGAAATAAAACTCAGGAAAAACAAGTGATGCAACCGCTCACCACCCGCCGACCGATGCCTAGCGAGTCCCCAAGCAGCGATCCCTGCCCCCTGGCCAACTTCTCCCAGTTTATATACTGGGCATGACATCATACGGTATGGAATAGCCCTTTGGCCAGTTTGGGTCAGCTGTCCTGGCTATGCTCCCTCCCAGCTTCTTGTGCACCTCCTTGCTGGCAGAGCATGGGAAGCTGAAAAGTCCTTTACTTAGTATAAACACTGCTTAGCAACAACTAAAACATCAGTGTGTTATCGCATTATTCTCATGCTAAATCCAAAACACAGCACTACACCAGCTACTAGGAAGAAATTAACTCTATCATCTCAGCTGAAACCAGGACACTCTTGCAACTCTTCCTTCAGTTATGAGAGTTACGCAAAACCCAAAAAAAAACTCCCAGCCCAGAAAAAGATTCAAGTATTTTCAGCATTTTTGTTTGTAACATTAGTTTCCAAAATTACTGCAGTCAGAAGTCTCATTGAAATTCTGAGGAGCATCTGCTTTTAAAAGCCTGACTGCTAAACATATTTGGCCATCTAAGATGAACACATGGAAATAGGAATTCTCAAAACAGTTGCTAGGTCTCAAATGCATTTAAAAATGCAAGAATGAGATCTAAGGGATCACTGTGTCTTTACCCCCAATATTGTCCTTTTAGAAAATAAATCCAATTTATTAATCATGTGAAATTCCAGCATACTTTCAGGTATGTTATAAATAAATCCATAATTTTAATATTTTAATTTTGTTGTTGTTCCTACCTGAAGTGCTAGAAAGTTCATTTATTATGTTGCATGTGTCATGCAGTTAAATCTATTTCTGATTGGACTTTGAAAACTCAGGCATTTGTAGCAGACTTGATTCATTAAAAATCTGAAGAACAAATGTTAAATTCTAGGTATTAAAAAAACCCTTCTTTAGTAGTGGACTCTTGCTGTTAAAGTTTGACATCCCTCTATTTGGAAAATTGCATTTAACTAGAACTATTTTGAACATTGTTGAGGAAGACGAGAGCTGCGTCTTTTAAATCATGCTGTATTTTATAATGTTTTTATAGCTACTGTCAATTGGTTTAGAAGTCAGAAGAACTGCCTGGTAGATGAGAACATTAAGTTCCTGGTTTCTGGTTCGTTATTGAATGCAAGCAATGATCTTTCATCTTATTACTGGAATAGATAACTGAAATGTAGGACTACAGATTAGCCGCAATGTGAGGAGTGGTCCTTTTTTTTCCATAAGCACCACCAATATGCCCTTTCCATCTACCTTATCTGGATCGCAGCAAATTGCAGGCCAGCCAATTAGTCACATTAAGAGCTAACCTGGGGTGGAATGACTCAGTAGAGAAAAACTGACATTTTTGTGATCTCTATTTCAAATGCTCTGTCGGTGTGGGTTTAATGTAAAAGTCCAATTAACACGGGAATAGGTTTATTTGGCAACTACTTTGTTCTGTATTTATAGTAACGATTTTGAGTTAAAAATGTATCCATGTAGACAAACCTCTATGTAACAGATAGCATAGGCTGACTTTCCAGCTGGAACAACACTAATGTTTATTACAAAGGATGGCTTGAAGTACTCTCGGTAGAAAACAGGAGCACCGTTTCCTACTCCACTGCAAGCATGACTAGGAACAAAAATAACTTTGTTATGAAATGAGTTATTCTGTTCTCCCTCGATGGGTACTAAGAGTTTGAAATTCATCCTAGACTCAGCACAGCAGGAATAAGCTTTTTAAATATAGGCAGTGTTATTAGAAAGAACAAATTTCAGCACTGATTAAAGCAGAATCACACACAGAAACATCTTTTCATTCTGCACAAAGAAACTTCAGAGACTCAATCTGTAAAGCTATTAAAATAATTGAAACCAGCAGCTGAATTTAAGAGGAAAAAGTTATTTTCCTTTGCCTGTTTTAAAATGAGAGACTACTGTCTGATACGACTCTGAGTGAAGAGAGTTTTATACAAGCATTCATTCATAGCACCGGGGAAGCTGAAGCAAAAAGTGTTCCATTGCAAACTCAGATTCATTCTTTATCCTTTCTTTATAGGATGTGTATTTGTTCAGTGCTGCCTGTATTTCTCATCCACATACAAGTTTGTGCTGTTAGAGTGACAATATGGATTTTTTTTTTTTTAAAAGAGACTGAAATTCATGTCATAGTCCTCAAACTTAATCAAGAGTCTATAAAAAGCTGAACAAAACGTTCTTCAAATGGAAGAATGAGGAAATCCAAAAAGTGCCAAGTTTTCTAGAAGTTTTATTTAAAATGCTAAAAAGAATAATAGTCATCTCCACTTTGTTTATCAACAGACTGTTCGCAACACTGTAGCTCAAAATGATGAAGCAGCGCGTTGGGCTCTCACTCCTGCAACACAGTCTTCCAGAAATCAGGCCAGCCTCTGCAGAAGCACTTCCACCATATTGGCAATTGCAGTGGCATCTGCTGTGCAGCAGGCTCTCCTCACGGCTCTTTGGTGGCCACCTCTGTGAGGGAGCGATGCCGTTGATAGCAGCACCCTGCTTGCTGTGCCTCGGAGGTGCGGCCAGGCTTGCGTTACAAGAGGTCTAGTGAGAGGCTTGATCTACCAGATCACGTCTTGTGTTGTTTCCTCTTCTGACGCCTTTGTTTGCAGAATTTCATAAGGATTCATGCTTTTCCTAATGCTGTTTGACACCAGTGTAAAGATACACATTTGTTATTAACACAGAGATCTGGGCTGAAATTCGTCTTGCTGGTAAACCTCTTATTTGATATTTTCTTTCTTCTGGATGTTTTAATAAAGGCCAAGTGACCAGTAGCCTAGACTAAAGTCCTGCTCGATTTTGGTCAGTGGGATACCAAGCTCTTCACATCAAAAGCTGCAGGCTCAGGGCACTGTCATCACTACCTGGTTGGCTTTCCACTGGTTTTTTTAAATGTTTTGTGCCCTTGACTACTTTGTAAGAAGGTCGTTAAGAATTTCTTCCATTAGCATAAGTACGTGCAGGTCTCACTGTGGTTCCTCTTGGGGGACAATTCCTTCTCAGAAAGCTACTGCTACAAATGACAACCCGGCCCTGGTAGCCCCTCTGTGAGTTTAGGGAGCAGCTGTGTACAGACGGTGGGGGAACTCTGGGCAAAGCCTTGCTGTTCCCCGCAGAAGACTGTGCACATGGACCATGCGAGCACCCTTGCAGAGCCTTACACGTCTGACCAAAGGAACCAGACTTTCCATCCTGAGCTGAACTGTTCATTTGGTTATAAATCAGCAAGTGATTTATCTCCGAGAGCAGAATTAGCCTGTGCTGGGGTGAGCCTATCCACACCCCATTGCTTTCTGATTGCATGGCTGCTCCCCGAGCGCCAGCTGCATGTATCCCCTGGCACTTGTATTTCTCCCTCGCACAGCTACTCAGTGGGACTCTGTTGTGTTTTCCCCCCCACCCCAGATCAGTAATCTGTTCGACAACCTTTTACTTTGGGATCTTCTGCAATAGGCTTTCCTGCCATGTGATGCAGGAGAGCTTCCTAATGGTACTGGGGGTTTGTCAGTGCTCTTACCTTTACAGGAGCTCTGGTTTTGCCTGGTCCTTACACCTGCATTTGGCTGCCCCAGGATACTTAAATAAATTAGTGGAGGGACTGAAACAGGGACACTCACAATCTACTTGCAAATTATTTGTGAGCAGGGGAAGTAGTGACATCATTGAGGAAATTATCTGCAGTGAATTATTAGTCCTGCTCTAATTTGAAGTCTAAGTTGGAAAAAACATAGCAGATTTCATGAAGGCTTTTCTCCAGCATTCATCCTGATCAGCAGTTTACATACACCCCTCTTCACAGAGAAGCAAAGTAGCTGCTAAGTAACTTCATTCACAACTCAAACTTTCTCACAGGCATCCCTCCCCACTTCTCCTACTCGGGCCAGAAAGTGCCAGCAATCTTTTTAGTTATTCATGTATTTTGCTAATCTACCTATGCCTGGTAAGTCACGATGATACGTGGAAGTGGAGATGGGAGCAGCATTCACCGCAGCTGACCTTGCCTCTCCCAGGGTTGGATACATACAACCACAGAGCTGGGCTTTGAGAATAGTTCATGCTGGTAAACCTCTGACTTTGTTGTTGTTCCTGCAGGGAGGTGCACTTATACTGAACACTGTGGCTGTCAGTGGAAATAAAAACTTTGAGAACCACTCTGATCCCCTTGAATCCAAGGGCAGGTTTTTGTTATGCCTCTGCCCTGACTGTTGTATGAACCGATCCTGTTTAGGCTGCATTCCTGACAAGTGACAGTTCTCTAAAATGATTTTATTTTTCTGGCAGCCTTATTTGACAGGCTGGAGAATCTGGTACTATTTTTTTTTAAAAGCAAAAACTGGAACTGGACTTTTTTTGTCATCTTCTCTTGCAAATTTTGTTTCTTGGTTACAGCCCCAGTTCCATTTCTGACTCTTGTGTCTCGTCTGTGTGGCTGCCGCAGAAAAGATTCTCTGAGTGGTTTTTGTTTCAATATCTATTTCATGGGGAACTGAGCTTTTCTCATTCTTTTAAACTTTACAGACTGTGTAATAGTTCCTTCAAGCTAGACTGGCAGTGAGAAGACTGAAAGATTAATGCAAGCAGAATGTGTGTCTTCTACACACAGTAAAAGAGTTCCTTGGATGAGATGCTTCATCCTCATATCCAAAGCCAGGTGGGCCCAGGTAGGTAAGGTTCAGTGCTCACCAGCCCTGGGGCAGGCTCCTGGCCATTGCCTTTTCCCAGCGCCTGCCCAATGTCCTTGGCAGGCAGTATGGCTGTTTCAGCATCAGTATCCTGGTGCCTGGCTATGGGATCCCAGCCTGCAAAACCCAGACCTGCAGTGGCTCCCACCTGGGTGGTGAGCCGGCGTTTCCTTGGTGTGGCAATCAGGTCAGGTTGGTTTTCCTCTGAAGAGGGGTCAGTATACCACTGGGAGGTGTTCCCAGCTTCCATGGCTCAGAGGGAGCCTGCAAGTCCTTCCATTACATTCACTAGCCATTTGATTAGGCTGAAGAGATGGAGATAAAAATGCAGGCCTTGTTGCAGAAAACATCATCTCTGACCTTTTTGTTCCATTACATGTTCTCTTCCAGCTGGTTAGTCTGCAAGGACAAGCTGTATTGCTGGCTCAGGCAGGCAGGAATCCTCCCAGGGCATTTGCTAGGTAACTTCATACTTTTCCACTTGCATCATGTCCATGACATGTTCCTTAACTGTCTTCACACCTTCTCAGAGAAGGCTGTCCCTGCCCAGCCCCGAGGCTGCCGTGAACCAGAGCTGTTGGGCTTGTGGAAAGGAGGTCCTGCCTGGTAGAGGGGTACTGTCCCCTCCGCCTAGGAGCATATTTCCTGCATCTCTCAAATTTTAGATCTTCTTTGAAGCACCTTTGCTCTCATTTAATCCTATTTAAAAATATTTCTAAGAGCATGGCTGTCTCTGCCACTCTTACCTGAGGACCACTGCTGCCATGAAGACCTCAGCTTTTGATGTCCCTGTGATACTGAGGGATGAGAGTGACATACAACATGAATGATAGCTGCAGACAAGGGGGATGGGTCTGAAAGGAGAATTTGAGCCTTCTTTCTATTTCCTACACAGAATTCTTTAGCATTTTTCTCAAGCAACATGAAAGGCATGATCTGACCTGCCCTTTACCAGGTGCCATAAAATGTTATCTTCAGCCAGTCATCAAGAGCCGAAACTATGAAATGAATTTCCACGTTTTGATTATTTCCAACATTATTACGACAGCAGATTAAATGTCAAGGACCCTAGGTGTTTTATTAGTATCTATAATGTCTTGAAAGACATGTAGTCACTTTATAGCATGTGGCTGGGTTGTCTATAGATAACGTAAGCCTGAACTGCTCTCATGACGGAAGCCAGAGTCAAACTCAGAGAGACAGAAGTTGAGGTTGAATTTGGGGGCTAGATCTTCAACTGCTGTAAAGTGGTGAGATTTCTTGAAGGCACTAGAGTTTTCTTGATTTAGGGCAACAAGAGATCTGGCCTTGGGGAGGTGGGTCATTTTAAGTTAAAGTCTGCTACCAGTGCCTAAGGATCACACAAACAGCTGCTTCTTTCTTGAAGTTAGGTGATTTAATAAAATACAGCACATATGCTTCTGCTAGTAAAAGGAATACACAGGAACTTGTCAACTGCTGATTGTGTTTGCTGTGATTACCATCTCTTTCAACCATATTTGCAGATGACTTACAGCATTTAACTTGTTTCCCATAGCTTGTTCAGTTGCCAAGGCAGTTTTGGCAGTCTCCTATCCATCCGTGTTGACCTACAAGAGCATCTATTCTCTCACTGTGTCTCAGTCTCACTTTGGACTTGCACATCTCAGTTTGCCACCCTAAGCTTCCCTTACAGTCACTGGAAAGCAGGAGGCACAGTCAGGATCTGAACCATGTTAGAAGTCTGTTGCAGGAGGACGTGAGCACAGGGGACGTGTATTTCACAGAGTAATTAAGGCTGGTCTGAAAAAAAGACAACACAGGGTTTTCTTGGTACTTAACTAAATTACTGGTTTTGATCACAATCTTCTGGAACCAAGGAGGGACAAAAGCCATCTGATGCTCTTGTCGGCTCTTTGGTACCTGTGGTGCTCAAGAACAAATACAGCTTAGCAGACAGAGTGCCTCAGGGCTAGGCTGTCAGGACTTTCTCTTTGCAGAGCAACATTGCATCTATATTTCTAATCAGGAGAGGCAAATTTTGAGGTATCAAAACCTAGGAAATGGAATTAAATTTTTCTGGCTGTGGCTCTGCTAGGCTAGCTCTATCCTATGTAATTGCTTTGGCCAGATGCACCCACTTCATTGCTGTTGTATCCATGATAGTGCTGTCAGCCCTTGGGCATCACTCAGAAGATGGCAACGGACAGCTGATATCCTACCAAGAATGGCAGCCTGAAGTGCAGCTTGAGCCAGGACTTGCCTGCTTGCCTTGCCTAAAATGAGGTGGGACTGCTCCCAGGCTTAGTGCTGTAGGTAAGTGATTCTAGGAGCTGTTCCTCATGGAGAGCAGCCACCTGTCCCTGTTCCACCCATGCTGTGTGCAGGAAGGTGACCTGAAGGGTGAGCCAGGAAGCCCTGTGGCTCTGGACTGAGTGGGAGCAGTGGACACAAGCAGCTAAAGCTCAACAGCCTTGGGCTCAGGTGTGGGATAAACTGATTATGTGGGTAAAGCCTTAGGCATACTCTTAGCTGCTAAATGATTATTTTGGTAGCCACCCTTAGAATAGTCAATATCTCCTTCAGTGAGCTGTGTCACTGCTTTTCAGGACAGCCAAGGTTTGAGGCCAAATTGGCCATTTGTCCACTTACCAGGGACAGCTCTGCATAGCCTGGGGAAAACTACTGGCTGCAGTCTGTGCCTTAGGGAGCATGCAGGAGTACACTCCTTAAGCCCGGCTACCTCCATTCATAACTCCAGTCATTGCAGCAACATCATTGCAACTCCAGAGTGCTCCAGTATCACAAGATGCTCCAGTGTCCTTCTAAGAAGGCTTGAAACGCCACTTTTTTCAAGGGCAGAATAGATTTATATGCTGCCTGAACACTGACAATCATCAGAAAATGTTCAGGCTGGCTGCAGGGCAGCTAGGAAATGCCCGGACCTCACAGCGCGGGCATATAGCATTGATTTATTGCACCATGTAGACTGTTACAAGGATACTCACTCAAGCTAACTGCTACAGGAAAGCTCTCCCTCATGAGCAGGAGAACGATGAGACAACAAAGTTAAGAAGAGTAATGTGGAAATGGGAACAGAACAAAGGAGTATAGCAACAGCATGAAAAGCATAAAAATGTGCCTAGGACATCTGGCAGACTGATGTGACTGGATCCAGATTTGGACTCTGTCAGATGGCTGAGGAGAGCTAGCATTCAGATTTTTTGGTCTATGTGAAGAAGGACCATATTTATGAAACTGACTCAACGCATTGCAGCTCTAGGCTGAGTTAGAGATCATTTCTAGTTCTAGAGAGGAAAAGCTTGAGGAACAGGCTAAGGACAAGTTTGGGTCCCAGCTTCTATTTTACCTTTATGTTCCCTCTGGTTTCTCGCCCATCTCCACTGCACCTCTGCACCTCCCCCCTGCCCAAGTTTTTTAGGTACTTTTTTAAAAGATGTTTTTCTATGCACCAAACCATTACTCATTTGAAAAATAACATACAGCACAACCAGGTTATGCGTCCTTGGGGTACCCTCCTGTTGAAAACAAGGAGGTTAAATAGGCATTGAAAGTGTTTTCTTTGCTAGAAGTTTGTTCTTTCTTTCACCTAATCCCATGAGAATCTCCCTTACAAATCATCCCGGGGACCTCCCCGTGCTCTGGCCCAGACCCTGTCTGAGCCCTCCTCAGCTGGTACGAGTGGCCAAAGGCCTCACACATGTAACTCCAGAGTGAAGGGAACCTTATTTTGAGTGTACCAATGTAATTCTGTTGTTTGACCAGTGGGAGGCCCTTAGAGACCATCAAGTTGTCACAGTCTATAAAAATGACACTTGGGATTCATGTAGCCCTTTTTATCTGCAGACTTGCAAGTTCTTCAGAGATTTTGAGGAACATGCCTAGTCCCAATTTTACAGACTAGAGATATAGATAGAGAGGAGAGGGGACTTTCCAGTCATTGCAAAATAAGTAAACGACAATAATTTGTGAGATTTTACAGAATATAAAAGAGGGCAATGTCCCTTCCGTCACAAACAGTAACATCATGTTCATACACTTTTCCTGTTGTTTTCTTAAACATTTGGTTTGCCCTAGGAGCTGCTTAAGAAAATTAACCTTTACAGCAATTTCTTTCATTTATTCTCCTGCACATTGTTAAGTTGAAAAAAAAGAAACAAACCTGTGATTAATCTCATTCCTTTCTGGCTCCAGACAACCAAATATCCAATAGAAGTATTTTGCCTTTTCCCTTTGAACAGCTGGTTCAAACACTGAGCTATTGTTGTAACTTTCTGGATCACCTCCTCCATTTTCTATTTGTTTTATTGATATAGGTTTGAAATACAGAAACTCCTGTCTAAGGCAGTCCTCTTAGCAGCTGTGATTTAACCTGGAAATGTCTCTGCAGCCCTTTGAGCCAATTCATCTTCTAGTAAGGAATGAAAACCTGCTGGGAGTTATCATCTTTCATAAACGGGCCAAACTTTGGTCTCGGCTGCATCCAAAAAACTTTCCTGTGATGGTATCAGTCTCTCCGAGAGCTAGAAGCTAGAGTATATCATGCAAGGAAGACCTGTTAGTCTGAATGACAGTTTTTCCGCTAGACAAAACATCCATATTTCAACTCTTGCAGAAATATCTGTTTATCAAGATGACAGTAATGTCCACATTGATCTGCTTGCCAAGCTTGAAATGCTACTTTTTTATATTATTAGATAAATGGAAAATGCACAGGAACAGCATCACACACTATGAAAAAATATACCTTGAGTGGAATAACAAAAAAGCATTGTAATGTTCGAAGTCTGCCTCTGAAGGTATGTGAAATAATTAGTGTAAGGCAAGAATAATTTTTTCTTATATGTTCAGGTTATGATAAAAGCATGCAAACTAGTTGTAAATGTGCAGCAATGGACTGAAATTTTAATTTCTTGCAGTCCTTCGAGTCTCTGCTTGTGGAAACAGCCCTTAACTGCTGGACTGCAATACTTACTGTTCCTGTTGGCAGCCTCAGTTTGATTCTGATTCAGCGGCGTATTGAATCTCCAAAATCTATTGGCAGAAGCAAAAATGAGTGTTGTGTATGTATCAGCTAAAGCAACTAGGCTGGCATGACCTCTTTGGAAAACAGAGATCTCTTTTTATATGTTTTGTATATCAGCCACATTTCACTGTTCCCCAGCTTTTCTCATTCTGGGACAAGTGACACTTTAGAGCTTTTCAGGCAGGGATTCATGCAAAGGAGGTTGCTGGGGAGGGGAGGTGGGCAGGAAGGTTTTGCAGATCTTTTTGCCAGTGTCAAGACAATTCTAGCAAAATTGTGGGATTTGGCCTTCTGAATATAAAGAAAAGCATTTCAGTTCTAGCACTGTCAATCAGCTTCACACAGAGTGCCAGCTTTCAGACCGGACTGCCCCAAGGCCAGCCGAACCCCTTTTGCAGTCAAGCAGCATATTTCTAACCATCTAACTACGAATGTGGGTAGCCAGCTCCAGATAACAACTTTTGAAAACCTGACAGGTAAGCATTACTGTGGACAGCCCTGCAGGGAGCATGACAGAAGGTGGCATGAGCACCAAGGGTGAAAAGGAGGGGGGCCACCCTGCAGCTACCTCAGCTCTTGAGGAGCGAAGCAAGGTTTGCAAGTGCTAACTCTTAGGCATATCATAGCTTCAAAGAAAAAGGTAAATACACTGACAGTTTCTGCTCTAAGGCTGCCCAGGTATCAAAGTGCACCACATAAAAGCCAGCATTAGAGGCTGTAAAATGCCACAGAGATGAAGAAAAAAAAGCCAAGCACACAGCATCTGATCAGTTTAATGTGGTTCCTGTAGCAGAAGATGCATGCTGATGTTTGCTATGAGGTTGCTCTTTGTTTCACACCAGGCCCCCCCAAGGAGTCAGATTTATTCTGAATGAAGCAACAAGGCAGCGGTCTGTGAAGGACACAGCAGGGGAAGATCAAGACATGACACCATGACACCAAAGGAGGAGAGCAGACAGAAGAAAGGATCTCCCTTACCTTGGGCTTGCCAGGATGATGGGAGTGGAGTACATGAAAAAGGAAATTACAATAGAGGGAACTGTAGCACTGAGCAAGAATGGTAAATATTGTATTTTATTCTTACACTGAAATAATGGAAAAATAGGGCTTTTTGAAGAGACTTCATCTAGTTCATTCCTCTGTCCAAGACAGGATCAACTACACTTACACCCTTTCTAATCAATTTTTGCCTAAACTGATGTCAAAATACCCCTCCAGTGATGGATTAAAAAATGTTAATGGAGGCTGTATCAAAGTTGAGTAAAGCAGAGGGGTTATTCTGCATGTTTTCCTGGATCTTTCTATTTAAACCACCTTGTGTTACATTTGGCTTTTTTTTTTTGCCACAGACTGACGTTACCAATGGCTCAGTATTTGTCTCACAACCACCACTAGATCTCATTTTGAATTAAAACAGTCCAGCCAGGTGTTCTTCATCCTGCCTCTGTGATTATTTCTGCCTCTGTAGCTAGTTAGCTTGTCCCACTAAATTTCATCTCAGTTTTTCCAGGCTGTTTCCCCAATTGGTCATGGCAATTCAGAAGTCCAATCCTGCCGTCAAACATGCCTTCAGCCTTTCCTAAAGTAGTGTGCCCTGCAGAATTCTTAAGTGCAAACTCTTATCAGCTCTGTTGTTATGGAAAGTACTGGGCAAAACTGTATTCAAAAGAGACTCCTGTTGAAACCTGGTTGTTCTTTGACAATGAGTTCTTGATAGCATCTTTCTAAATATTGTCTTCCAACCAGTTTTCATCCAGAGTCCCTAGCTACCACTAAAATCTTTTCAAAAGTGAAGTCATAGGCAGCATCTAGTGCTTCCTCCCCTCCTCTCTGTGAAGTCTGTTACCCTATCATAGAAGGTAATTAGATTGGTTTGATACAATTTGTTCTTGACAAATCATATTTAGTTGCTGAATCATTATAAACTTGCCTGTGCATTAGAAACCAATAACAATTGCTTCAGTACATGCCTGGAGATTACAAACTCTTTACTTACATTTTTGTTTTTAGATACTTATTTTATTAAATGAGAGGCTGACCAAAGGAGCTACAGGAAGTTTCTGTTTTCTATCATCCACAAGCAAACCTTGAGAGTCAAAAAGGGTGACACTCTTGGCCTTAGAATTCCTACTGTGCTTCTTTAGCCTTCCTACCTCCTTGTTTGCTTTACCATCTGTGCTTTTATGAGCTTGGTTTGGGAAATGTAAGTCTTTGCAAGCAATATTTTAACGGAAATCTCTAAGAAATGTTCTGGGGTTTTCCTGGTTTATACCCATTGCAGAGAATTCTTCTTCAAAAATCTAGGACCTCAAAACCAATGCTTTTGTGTCACTGAGACCATGCTTCTCTCGGGTCCCCCATGCATATGGAAGGACACAGGTTACTCAGGGGTTCCCAACTACACTGTTTTATCTGGTCCCACTGCTGACAGAAAGATGGAGTGTCCTTGGTTTCACCTGAATCCACTTGCTTCACCTCACATACAGGCTTAATGACCCCCCAACCAAACAAAAAACTTGGTCCTTACATATGAGAATTCAGATCAGCTTTCCAGTAAAAAGAACAGAACAGAGGTAATTAAAAACTCTGGAAGAAATCAGGCTTAATAGCAGAAGACCTGTGCAATAACTTGTTCTATCATCCTTGGGAATCCCCAAGATGTGCCCAGAGTTTTGAGCTGTGGTTAGCCTTGCAGCAGCATCCCTCTCTTCTCAACATTGCCTTTGCTTCTGGCTAGCGTTCGTCTTTGCCTTCCCTTCTTTACAAATAAGATTTGAGGATACAAGCACCTAAATCCTATCCAGAGTCATCTTCTGCAGTGAATATAGATAATTTCTCCTATAGCTTCTGTCGTGGTTTAACCCCAGCCAGCAGCTAAGCACCACACAGCCGCTCGCTCACTCCCCCTCGGTGGGATGGGGGAGAGAATCGGAAGAGTAAAAGTGAGAAAAATCATGGGTTGAGATAAAGACAGTTTAATAGGTAAAGCAAAAGCCGTGCGCACAAGCAAAGCAAAGCAAGGAATTCATTCACTACTTCCCATCGGCAGGCAGGTGTTCAGCCATCCTCAGGAAAGCAGGGCTCCATCACGCGTAACGGTTACTTGGGAAGACAAACACCATCACTCTGAACATTGTCCCCTTCCTTCTTCTTCCCCCAGCTTATATACTGAGCATGATGTCATATGGTATGGAATAGCTGGGTCAGCTGTCCTAGCTATGCTCCCTCCCAGCTTCTTATGCACCTGGCAGAGCACAAGAAGATGAAAAGTCCTTGACTAGTGTTGGTTCCCTGAAAAGTCCTTGACTAGTGTAAACTCTGCTCAGCAAGAACCAAAACATCAGTGTGTTATCAACATTATTCTTATCCTAAATCCAAAACACAGCACTCTACCAGCTACTAAGAAGAAAACTAACTCTACCCCAGCTGAAACCAGGACACTTCTAATGAACTGACCGTGTAAGTACTGTTAATTGCTCCTGCTAGACCTGGGCACCTAGGCTACTTGATGGCTATTATCCCTTCTTTCTTGGTCAGTATGCCTGTTTGCTGTTTCCTTACTGTCTCTGCACCAGCCCCTTCATCCAAGACTATATGTGTTTTCAAATCTGCTATTATATAAAATGCTGCTTAAATATGCAAACTTGTGGTTTAGATATATTACCAGATTTCTACAGATGTGCTCAGTACACACTAACAAATGCTTTGTCTGTGAGAGTTACCACTTCTCTCCCATCTCCTCCTGGGTGTTACTGGGTTGCCAGGGGTGCTGTACATCTCAGGCTAGCTGGAAGGAGCACCTACAGCTCCTGTGGCAGAGCATCAGCCATGAACAGCTTTCTCAAAGGGCAAACAGGCAGCAACCACCTCACAGAAATGGACGCCCTTTCTTAAATAGATAAGGAGCTGGCACAGGAATGGATGAAGTTTTATCCCAAAAAAGCAAATATCACTTGGCTAGGAAAAAATTTACTACAAGAAAAATATGTTAGGTGTTTTACTTTTTAACAGAAAGAAACGTCAAAGATGTTTTAAAACCAGTATAAACTATGTTTTAAAGACTGACCTTCATCACCTCTCCTGATTTTCTTCTGCTTAAAGAAATCCAGCCTTTACTTTAAATAGCTTTTCAGTATATACTTTCTCTAAAGCATTCAAATTCTAAAGATTGGAAAATATTCTAAAGGAAATGTTAAGCCTCTTTATCTAACTTCCATTTCATGTCAATGAGATAAACTTCAGCAGTTCTTTAAATGCTTGGAATATTTTTCTTTTGATAGATTTATATTAGGTCTCTTTAAACAATGTTTTATTTAATTACCTCCTGATATCTTTTTTAATGTGATAGCATGAAGAGTAACATACAAAGAAGTCAGCTGAATTCCCCAGTCAATATAATAGTTACTTGGCAATACATTAGCAAATACCTCACTGAACTCAGCTGCAAGAATTGCTTCCCTGAGGTTTTAAAGAAGAAATTCTATTGACTGGGAGAGAGAATGGGCTATTAAATGCTATAGATTCTGTTCAAGAACTAATCTGATATGGAGTTTCTATTCAAAGGCTGGAGCTTAAAATCACTTTTCAGAAAATAGTCGAATAAAAGAAAGTTATAGCTCTAAATATATCAGATAATTTCCTGAGAGCTCTTGGGCAATTTCCAGCTTTACATACTGCAGGTCATATAACCAGGAGCCGGAGGTGTTGATTAACATCAGCCTGGAAATACGCTGACTGAATGAGAAGACGGCGGCTTCAGCCATGTCAGAAGGAGGCCCCAGAAAACCCCTCTCAGTGAAGAAAGCGGAGCCGAAAGGTTCCTCCAAACCAAGCAAAAAATACTTTCTTCATCTCCTGCCTCACATTGACAGTGCTCATCCAGTCTCCTTGTTTCACCTCTGCAAGCAAGCGAAAGAGGCACTCCCTCTCGTCAGAGGGGAGAATGAAAGCAGCCTCAGTGCCTGTGATGAAACCTGGATTCTCCCTGCAGGGGTGAGGTGGAGGGGACCGGCACTTCTGCAGAAGAGAGGATGTTTGGAGTGCGTGGTACTGGGGAGAGAGAAGGCACAGGTGCATGAGTGGAAATAACTAGATTTAGGAGCATTCAGTAATTGCCCTGTGGCCTCACAGCTCCTTGAATGGCTTGTGATAACTGTTTTACTTTTTTTAATTTTTAATTTTCATAAGATTTGTGTATACACGGACATGCTCAGACTATTTCAAAACCAAAGAGATACACCAAAGAGAACTTGCACCTTTAAAATTAATTTTGCCCATACATAAGCTGTTGGATCTATGACAGTCTGAAGTAGAACTCAATACTAGTCTGGGAGATAAAGTACTTCAGTCCCTTTTGAGGCTCAATTTTCTCTCAAAAACCTAATCCCTCTTAGAAGTCCTTCAAAACGAGGCATATAAAAAGGGCAGAGAGTGAAATAATTATTATTTCTTGATTGTGTTCTGTTTGGCTTTTTCTTCGGTTTCTTAAACTTTCTTTGATAGAAAGCCATTTTTAAATACTGGCAGTATTTAGCTTGTCTTTAATTTTCATGGATGATGACATGTGGTGGAAAGCCCAATACAACAACAACAAAAAAGGAAACAATTTCCCTGATTTAGGATTAAAAATTTCAATTTACTTACTTGACTTACTTTTTCTACATTATTACGTGTTTACTGAAGAAATTATCTATCTGGCACTCAGAACAGAAAGACCCACTTTATGCTGTCTCAGAAAGGTGGAAGGAAACCGACCATGGACTTTTTTTAACAGACTAAGGTTCACTTGTTGCCACAATATGGGAGAATAACAGAAATATGGAAAAAACATGATCTGTGACTCCCATGTTTTATGAGTCAAAGTTGCTTCAGCAGTTTCATGCTTGGGTGTCTCTGAGTTCTGCTGAAGCCTCTGTAGCCCCTGTGTGCCTGCAGATAGAAGTCTTAAAATAAGGTCACTTTAAGTTTAAGTCTCTGTGGTTTTTTTCAATGTATTTCTGTGTGTACTCAAGGTCAGTATATATCCTTAAAATGTTTTTGCACATGCCGCAGTCTAAGTCATCACATTTAGTTCATAATCAGCATGCTGACATAACACGGTTTATAGTCTAGCAACCATGACGAATAGACTGCATAACAGCCAAAACCAGATAAATGCTTCCTCCATTAAATAAGGGATTTATTTCTCCACGTACCATTTTTCTTGCCTTTATGTTGTTAATTTTTCAATTTTTTTTTCTCTTTTTTTTTTTTTTCCAAATATACGTATTTGTGCTGTGATTCTTCTGGTAAATTCACTCTTCTCCCTGCTAGCAATTTCAGAGAATCTACAAATTCTTAAATCAATGAATAAAAATCCTGTAACAAATTAAACAGTGGTTGCAAACAAATCAGAAGCAAGTGGTTGTTACCTGCATACCATTACCTGTATGGAAAAAGGGTGTTAATACTGGGAGACCAGCTACCCCAAGGTGCAAGTTATATGATTAAAATAAGCTATATGCATGTTTCAAAGGACTCTTATTTGGAAAATTCCCACTAGTTTGTGTCCTGAGATTCCTTTTATGTGCCACAGATGTTGACAAGTATTTTCAACAGAGAGAGAAAGCACACATCAGAAATAAAATATTCTGTAGAGAGGTTACAGAAATGGTCAGAAAAACTAAACCAAGTAATCCTTCACAATTTAAACCGTTATTTGAGTGCACACCTTTTGTTTCTTCCCTTCCTTCCCCTTCCCCTTCCCCTTCTCCTTCCCCTTCCCCTTCCCCTTCCCCTTCCCCTTCCCCTTCCCCTTCCCCTTCCCCTTCCCCTTCCCATCTGGCTTCAACAGTCTCCCTGATGCTGAATTCAAGGTAAGACAGGAAGACAGACTGTTTCTGGAGGTTACAGCCCCAAAGTGACTGTGTTTGTCTAATCTCTGATTGCATATGCAATTTCCAAATTTGAAAGTGATGTAACTGCCTCATGTCTTAAAAAATACCCAGGAAATAGTGGCTGTAGGTTGTGCTACTGCATAATGCTGAAAATATTTCTTAAAAATAGGCTTAATCAGATTTATAAAGCTGAGTACGTCAGACATTCGTCTATCAACATATGCAGATTTTGTTATCTCAGGTGACAACCCCTACTGGAATGGAATTTGCATTACATTCCTGCTCAGTAGTCAGCATGTGCAATTCTCAGATGGAAATTAGAGTGCAACTATTTACTGACGCTAGCTATGTTACCCCCTAGAAGAGATTATTCTTGGTGTTTATGTAACAGCAAAGGTAGCATATTACATCAGCACTTCACTGAAGTAACCCTCTGCATCATATTGCAATTTAAGATTACTTTTTAAATCTCCCATTATGCCTAAATAAAAACATTCTAGTCTGTTACTTTCTGAGGCCCAAGCCTGTTAGCTATTAATCTGATGCATTTATTTTCTGCTTATCATGAAAAATGTTGCTGTACCACCGATGCTGTTTTCAAATAAGTAAGGCTGAAAAATAGCTGATCTGTATCAGCTGCTTTGTCTAAGTTACTCATCACTTTTTACTTGTTCTTGTGCTGGTAAAATGTTCTTGGGGGTCAGTATAACTCTCATTTTCAGAATTTATGCCTGTGTGCGAAGATTCAGTGTGTGACCAAGACAGGTCTTGTAGCCCCCAGAAACCTGCCCAGCTTTGTACCTGCCACCAGACCCACAGCAGGCACAGGTTGTTTTTCCATGACAAAACATCATTCTTTGGTCTGTCAAGGCTTTGCCTTGGAGAATAGCTTGTAGGTTGACACACCAGGTGCTCCTCACTGGGACATCTCTGAGCACAGAGCTCTAGCTGGGGTGGGTATTTTGCAGCAGCACTTGGAGCTGTGCTCATCCTTCTGTGGGGTTATACTACTGCCAAAATGCCATTTCCCACAGATCCTGCTGCTTTGAATGGGGACGTCCATCGTGCTCCCTGCTCTGTCGCTGCCTCCAGGGTGTTTTGGTCTTTCTGCTCTGGGTGAAGGAAAGTCCTTCCTTTTCCCTCCCAGTGCCCCAGCTCACACTGCTCCATCCCCAAAGGGGTTCCCAGGCCCTGAGGTCCCTTGGATGCCCAACCGCTGTCACCACAGCTGCCCATAAGCTGCAGACAGGGGTCGGCGTGTGGGAGAGGCTCCTGCAGGAGATGCTCGGTAGCTTTGGGGGCAGGAGCGTGGGGCGTGTGGAGCACCTGGTCAGGAGGAAAGCGTCTTGCTGGCCATGGCGCATGGGGCCAGGCCAGGGAAAGTGCTTTCCTGCAGGTCAGCAGGCGTGAGGCTCATGCTGGCGCACAATTAACCTATCCTCACAGAGAAAGGGGAATTTCAGCCAAATATTTATTTATACAACAATGGATGCAGATTAGGATGATGTTGGTCTTCCTAGGGGGTGAGTCGAGTCACAAGATGAAACACTGTGTGGAAAACATTGTGCTCATGATGTTCCCACCTGCTGCTGCTGCTGCTGCTGAGTTTACAACTGGAAACTGTGCCAGTATTTCTGCCACTCCGAATCGCAGCCTACGCTGTAGGAAGCCAAGCAGTTTTGCTTTCCTGAAAATGTGCCTCTCCAGAGCCAGCCTCAGCAGCCTCAGCTGGCTCCTTCCTTCGGTGAAGTGAAGATTAGCGCTGGCTTACTGATTAAAATGCACCTCAGCTTCGCCAGTCACGCTCTCCTTTGCGACTCACACTGGCTCTGCTCTGCTCTGTCCTCCGTGTTACAATCCTTATAGTGTATTTGGCAGATATTTGCCCTGAAACTTAATAACACCTACCATATATCATGTATATTTTCTGTTATTAGGCCTGCAATTTGCTGCTGTCTGGCGGTGTCCCAACAGATGACTTATGTCCTGGCAGTGTTATTACCCTTGCTGAGAACTGACATTTTGTACTGTTTAGCATCAGCTCATTCAGCTACATCTCACATGTGCTTTAGCTCATCATCGTGCCTCAGACTGAGCCGAACAGCAGTGAGGGTACAGAGCTGTATCAGGTACAAGCCTGGAAACACTGCAGCGGGGTCACCTCCAGCCCTGCGGCTGCAGGAACCTGCTATCACAGGTTGCTCCCTCCTTCCCACTTCTTCGGTCTCAGCTCAAGGGCTCTAATTTGCAGTTTGGAGCCACACAGAGCTCCCCTTCTCCACTTCTTATTTCTGTAAAAGAGTTCAGATGTTGACCTAATGCCAAACGTTACCTATATCAAAAGTATTCTTGCAGCGCACTGTACATCAGGAGGTGAATTTATGGAGGAGCTCTGTCGCACAAGCATGTTTTGGGAGGCTGGAAGCCAAAGAAAACAACACTTCTGTTTGAGGCTATGCGTATTTAAAAAGCAAACAAATGGGTCCCTGCAGGGTCTTGCAGACTCACACTGTCTATGGCAGGGTAAGAGCCCCATAGCCATGAGGCCAGCATGTCTGCAGAGACGGCTGTTCGGTGGGGGCTCGGGCTGAAATGCAGCAACCAGGAACGCTTCAGCCCCAGCACTTCTGCCCTGAGTTGGTCAAGCGCTCGCGGCACATGGAATGACACACAGAGATTTCGCTCTGTATCCCTCTTGCTTTCTCTTTGCAAGTTCTTCCCTCAAATGTTTTTTGGCTTGTTTGTGTCTGTATTATAGATTCATCCTAGTCCTAAATGCCAGTTAAGACTTTTTCCTTAATGACTCCCTAGGAACATTACATTCATGTCGCACTCGGTTTCCTCAAGAAACACTTACTGAGGGTGGCCTTTGCAGCATCCTTACAGGGTTGCTGAAGCCTGGCTGGTGCCCACCCAGGCTAAGAATTTCCAGCACCTGCCCAGAGGCCACACTGATGGTCACCCCTTGCTCTAAGAATACAGACTTTTCCCCAAAGAAGCAAACCTGCTGGTGAACTCAGTGTAGCTCTAATGGTGCTGCAAAGCCTCTGATTTGGTATCAAGCCAGAAAGAAAAGAAACACCACCTTAATCACAGTTTCTTGGATTTCAGAAAATATTTACCTTCGGTTCACTTCTGCTGCTTAGCAGAACATGGAGCCCAGGCTCACTCCTACCTGCTGGTTCATTGCTAATCCATACCATGAACTGATCTCCCAGTGAATTCTCTCCATTAAACATACTACAATGAGCCTGATAACCACATACTAGTGCTTCTCATTCATGGGTGCTCAAACCCTACCACCATGCCACTCACATGGTTACTCTACGTGCACTTGTTTTAGACTCAGGGCATGAAACCAAGATACTGGTCCAAATTTACAATGTTGTTTCTGGACCTCTCCAAAAGGCATTGGTTTCAGTGAAGGTTGGGTTTGCGTATATATGTGAGGAATCTCCTTGGGAATAATTATTACAAAGCCTGGGTAACCTGAACATATTACGATCTGGGAGATATACCTTTGAAAGCATATTGTCCTGGTAACTGTCAGGTACCCCGCACAATTCAGAGTGCCTCAGTTGGGTTTTCCTAAATTTGGACAGGACATATTTTTATCCCAGGCTTGTCAAATTTGAGACTAAAAACCCAAACAATGTAAGAATTGATTATTTCTGTCCAAAATAGAGAAAAAAACACATTATGCTACTTCTCAAGAACAGACAGTCCATCCTTTTCACTGAAAAGTTCAAATGGCTCATCATTCAAATAATTTGATATCAGAGATTTTTCTTCTTATTTAGAGTAGTAAATTCACATTTTAAATCCCAACCTTTTGAATGAAATTAAAACCCTTAGTTCAGAGAATGAAGAAATGAGGTATGTGGGCAGTTTCATAATTCTGTAATGTTATCCAAATGGGAAATTCTACCTTGCTGCTGAAAAGCTTGTTTTCATGGCAGCATTTTTCTATTGAAAAACATTATCCACAAATTCAGAAAAGTTTTGTGCTATGGTATTTTCTTATGTACAGTTAGGATAGATAAGAGGAACAAACTGTGTTTATATTGACCATGAAACAAATTATCATGGAATCATATCGTGTCCAATCTTGGGGCATATTTATGTTTTTATTTTTCAAAGCATTTCATTGTGTCCAAGTGTCACATCTATAAATACACTTGATTACTTTTCTGCCAGAAGGACACTCTACACTACAACCCAAAGTAAAAAAAAAAAAAAAAAAAGGTCATCAAGAATATTACTATAGCTACATCTGTGGTCTGAGCTTTGTGGAAACATTTTTTGCCTTATAAATCTGCTAAATAGCAAATATCAGACTCCACAAAGAGTGTTATAAACTTTATTTTCTGATATCATCTAATGTCCACTCAACAAATCTACACTTCTATAGGACTCTGTGAAATTACTTTCTGTTTTTCATGTACTTTCCAAGACCAAAAATTCATCAACATAAAACAGATGACAGCACTGGAAGAGCGAAATTTGCCAGAGATAACTTATTAGGTCTTGATCTTTATAACAAAATGAATCTGAGGCCAAAGGAGAATGTGTTTTTTTGACATGTTAATTCCTTTGTATCAGTAAGTCAGTCCATAGACTGGGCTGGAACATCTTTGTCATGAGCAAGGCATATTTTAGAAACGTAATGGATGTGTCCCTACTTACTTCTTTACAGGTCATAAAGCGAGAGAAGCACAGACCTGCAGAAGGTTTCACTTGGCCTGGTACCTTGTACCTTACAGGTATCAGGAGTGTCAGGTTTGGCTTCTCTCCTTTTGCTGGTGGCTCCCCAGAAACCTGTGAGACATGCACAACCCTTGTATTGCCCTATCTGCCTTTGGTCAAAATACAGTCAAGTCTCTGATGTTGTCACCAATGCGTAAAACTTCACAAGTTTTATGACGTCTATTACAAAAACCCTTCTCCATTAAGTTGTCACTCACTTGTTTTTTGTAAGTATGCTTATTGTACCAGCATTTTGTTATCAGGGTTCTTACATACTAAAATGTTCCCCAAAATCAAGAAACATTTAGAAAAACAAAAGTAATGTGTCCCCTTCATGTCTTAAACCACACATTTCCACTAGTTATCTATGTGTATGTGGGGAAGAGGAGGTTAGAAGACCACCTTAGCCCCCTTCCCTGCTGCATTTCTCTCCCACACCTCGTGGATACTCAGCCTTCCTGTGCAACAGAGGAGCTGGGGATGTGGGTGATGCCTGGACAAGACCCGTAGCATAACCTCTTGTTCTCTACACAGGCAAGGAGACCTCCTGGTATCACTACTTACCCCCTACATAGGAAACAGGTGTTGTTGGGTGAAGAAAAGCTCAACATTAGAGTACAACCAAATCCAGTGAGAGCATCAGACTAATCACTGTTCTGGGGCTGAGAGAAAAATCTGTCCTCACCACCAGACCAGCCTGCACAACTTTTCTTGCTTCCTGCCATCAGCCCTGAAATCCAGTGTTGGTAATTATAATAGTCATATAACATGTAATATACATAAAAATACTACATTATAATATATATTATATTATATTATATTATACGAAGTTATATATATTTACATATTTAGTTATATATAAGTTTAGTTATAATGAATTACAAAATACATGCTGTCCAGTGGCAAAGATTCAACCTGATTTTGACTTTTGTGGTTGAGCATCTTCAGATCAGCTGGTAATGTGGAGGTAATTTTCCCCTTTTTCTTCCCTCATTTTCTGCTGACAGAGAATACGTTAACAGCAGGTCTGGTATTCAAATAAACCATACAAGGAAATAGAGGCAGGAAATAAAGCTGGGACTCCCTAGGACAAGTTTGACGAGGTGACTCCTGTCCCTCAGACATGTGTAATACAGCTGTCAAACATAAGCAATCTGATTCGGTGCTCCTGGACACAACTCACATACATAAACATGTCTCCACTGGGAGACACTAACATCAAAGTTAAGGATAAAATTAAGACAAATGTCACTAAAATAATATTAAATAAAAGGATGTTGAAATAATTGTGAATATTTATGGTCTTTTTCCACTTGTCCTTGGTAATTTCCGGAGTCACACTGGGAACATGGATAGGATATAGTGATAGAAACCTGCCAAAGACAGAATGAGATTTGGTTTTACGTATTTCCTATAATATGACAATTGTCTAAAGCTGCTAACAAGGCAGCCCCTCATCAGTGAACCCAAGGAGAGACGAAGTTAGATTTTACAGCTGTTGGGAGAAAACAAAAACAGTAGTTCCCTGAAGTGATGCAAATCATCCTCTGCCTACCTAATATGCAACAAGGATCCCTTGCTCATGAAAAAAGCAAGAAGCACCCTCCTCCCTCCCCTCCTGCCATCTCCATCTGTGTCAGTGGGATTCCTGGTGAACACTTCCCAGGTGATCCTGTAAATACCCTGGGGAAGAAGAGATGATCTGTCAAGGTCATGGTTTCCATAACGTTTTTAAAGAACCACACTAAGTTCCTCTAGCAGGTGCGATCTCTCTTTCGTCCTTCCCTCCCCACTTTCTGTTTGAGGTGGCAGACTGCTTTCAAAGGCAGGCATACTTCCAGTCCTACTTCCCCCTTCCAGTCCCAGGCCCTGTGGTTTGTGCCGTATTTTCTTAGAAATACAGTCTTCCTCCAAACCAGTTGGGGGGATGCAAAAACTAACCCCCACATGAAGTGAGCAACATTGTGATATTTTATAGGGCTTTTACAGGAGGAGGAAAATCCCACATAGAGGTATCTCTGCTTTTGAGTCTCAAAGTACTGAAAGCAGCTGTTTCACACACCTTTTTGCCAGGTATTTTTTCCCCTCAATGTTCTTCTCTAGCAGCTCAACAGTTTTCAGGTATTTAAACAACCTTTAAAATGAGCAGCAAAGAAATAAGGCTTGCCCTTAGCAGTGATCTGTGTTGAACTGAAAAAGAGTATGTTGGCTAAAATGAAAATTGCTAGTTAGAGGTCATGGCTCAAATACTTCTTAGCGGGGAGCATTTGGCATCCTTGTTTAGCTCAGCTGTATGTAAACACTAATGCACTCCTTTCTGCCTTCATATTCCCTGCAGTGCAGTCAATAATCCATATCATTCTCCCACATGACTTTTGTTTTCACATCAATCTGATGCTTAAAAGCAATATGGACCCCAGTTACAAAACCTTCACTGAGAAAAATGAGCAGTGGCTTCATATACTTTAAACTCAATTAAACAGATCTCAAACTGCTACAACCTAGTTAAATCTGGGGAGCTGGCATCCTCCTTGAGTCACTTAAGCTTCTGGGCTGAAGTATGAATTTGATAAAACTGAGGCAAGTGTTGCTCTGGTAAATTTTTTTATCTTCCTAGGGAAAGACTCTGTTGTGATTAAAGAGATTCAAATATTTAATTGACAAACAATACAATGTGTAATGTATATCACAACTGACATCAAAAGAACAGATGTAAAGCTTTTAAATTTCTTGCAAAAAGAGTAGAAAAGAAATTTCTCTCTTGGATCAGAAGAGCTATCTCAAAGTGGAGTAGTTGAAGAAGTCTTAGAAAAAAATTACAAAAGGAATAGTAATAAACAAACAGGACCAGATAGCAAGCATTCTTCCTAGTATTCCCAAACAATTTAGATATGAAAATCCCAAAATGTTATTTGTGATGTGTGTATATGTCTTAAACCAGTCTTGCTACAATGAGAACAGAAGGGTCCTAACGTGATGGCAAATTAAAAAAAAAAAAACAAGTGAAAGAAACTGTTGAGGATCACAAATTCGATGTCTTTTCTACCAAGAAAACTGGAAGAAATTAGTAGACTTTTGGATAAATATGATGAAATAGAGAAGTGTCATCATTTTCCAAATTTCCAAATTTTCCAAAGGGAAAATTTACTGTCCTTATTAGAATCTTGTAAGGAGTCAATAAGGAGATGGTATATGCTGATTTGTGAAAAGGTTTTAGCAAGTTCCCTCACCAAAGATTATGTAAATGATTATAAGTGGAAAGTTTCTTTCCAGGTTTAAAAGCTTGTTAAAGGACAGGAACCAAAGGTTAAGAATAAAAAGTCGGTCTTTAAAATGGAAAGGTTGCTGATGGAGTACAAAAAAGATTTGTATTTATAAATGATCTGGGAAGAAAAATGAATAGTAAGACGATGATGTTTGCTGCAGATCAGAAATTAGACAGGAAAAAAGGAAGTCTGACAAAGAGGCTCGTAGAGGATTTTACATTATTGAGAAACTGGGTAGTAAAATAGCAAATTAAATTCAGTGTTGATAGGAAAAAAAGTAGGACACATAAGGAAAACCAACTTTAACTATATTTACACAGTTATGAGCTCAAAATTAGCCATTATCATTCAGAACAGAGATTGTCCCTGTTCATTCTTTGTAAAGAATAGTTCATTCTTGGCAGCAGTCAAAAAAAACCAAATGGGATGTTAGGAATAAGAAAACCTTATTATGCTGTGAATAAACCCATGGTGTGTCTACACTTTGAATATTGAACACAATTGTGATCTTAACTCTCAGTATATAGTAGAAAGAAAAGAAGCTGCAGAGAAGGGAAATGAAGATGATCAACAGCCCAAGCCACTCTCCCTATGAAGAAATTAAAGAGACTGGGGCAGAAAAGAAATGTCTCAGGGGGTATAAGACAGTAGATCATAAAATAAAGGTTAGGACATAGAAGTGATTAAAGAACACTCCTTTATTGTTTCTCATAACACAAACTCTAAAAGGTACCCAATGAAATTATCAGGTGGTATAATGCAAATGCATAATTAAGTAGTGAAATGAATGGTTACCAGATATGTGGAGGCAAAAGCTATAAATGGGTTAAAAGAAGATTATACAGGGTGTGAAAATCCACCAGTTCTGATTAAACAGACACATAGCCTTGAGCTCAGGACATCCCTAAGTCACAGGTTGCTGGGAGGATACATGAGGAGAAAAAGCACAGTATATCTCCCCTATTTCTTACATGGTTTCATAAAGCTTTTGATATTAGTCTGCAGTACACACAGAACAATGGAGTACATGGACCTGTACAAATGCTTTTATGTTCATAATATAAATCTTAAAATATATTGCCAATAAATGTAAAAAAAAAGAAAGAACAAGAAAAAGAGTATGTAGTGTGTTGATTTGTGCAACTTTGTCAACAAATTTGTGGTATTGTGCTCTGAAGATGTTACAGGTGTTGCCAGCACTTATTCAAATAAATAATCTTACTGATACACACAATCTGACAGATATCAAGGAATGATCGCTCCACTAATGCTGACTATTCTGCATCAGCTGGCTATCAGGATGCTTGGCAGAGAATTTCTGTGATAATTTTTCCCTATAGTGCAGTAATGAATTGGCCACTCAGAGTCAATTCATTCAAAGAGAGGCCAGATGATTTCCACTTGGACTGAAAGACAAAGCTAATGTTGCAGAAAAGAATAAAAATGGGAACCTTTAAGTAGATATTCAAGTCCAATGAAGTTCAGAGGGGTTGTCTAAATCCAAACTGACATTCACTTTGCATCCATGAATTGCTAGTTTCTGTACAGTGAGGGTTGCTCTGCTGCTGGGAAGACTGAAGCTCAGAAGCAGACGTGTGACTCGGATGGTCCCTCCATCACCGTATGTGTTCAAAGGGATGCCATGACATTACTCACAGAAGGCTGAATCCCAAAGTGCTCCCTCCAAGCAGTTTCTTCCTGGCTCCCTATGTAAGAAGATTTTTAAGAAACCTCCACCCCTTTGCAGACAGTGTTAGAGACATGTGGGACAGGAAAACAACTGACGAGTCTGGTAGTAGGGCCAAGAGGGGTGCGGGCATCATGTGTGCTGATCAGGAGATGTGAGCTGAGCTGTCTGCAAGGACGGGACAGCAGATGAGCAGCTAGGCACCAGCCAGCCCTCCTGAGCGGAGGTTTTCCTGGGGGCTCTGTTCACAGATAACAGTCAAGCATTATGGTGTTGATTTGGCTCTCTCCCTTTGATTCATCTGAAATCCACTGAGTAAGGTCAGGGTCAAGTTTCAATAAGGATTTCAAAACCCCCTACTGTTGAAACATCTTGGAAAGACTGATGTAGTGAGCTGGGAAAGGCAGCAGAAGTTTGAGACAGACAAATGTTGCATGCTAGGGTTCCTTGAGCGCAGGCTAAAAGAGATGGAGGCTAGCTCTGGTAATGTAAAGCAAATTCATGGAGCTTGAAGCAGACCAAACTAATCACAGAAGAAACACAGCTGGCAAGACAGTACTTCATTATAACAGACACATTTGAGAAACATGTCTGAGTGGAAGAGGTTGAAAACAACAGCTGTATTATTGTGTGGGTGTTGTTTTTGATGATCAAGGTATAAATGCTCATTGTGCTGAATGTCACTTAATTCTAATTAAATCAGTATCTTAAAAGAAACTGTTGCATTTTATGGTACATCAGTTGCTAAGTAATCCCTGATGAGGGTTTCTGGGTCCAAAAGCCAGGCTGAGGTCTATATCAGCTGTAAAACCTTTCAAGTAACCAGACTGCCTAATACATGGGGCAATAGACACTGAAGTAATTTTGTTACATGTGAAGTGAATGTTTTTTCCACGAACCCCAAATGCCCATCAACATTGCTGCAAAGTCCTGGATGGAACTGCAGTCCGATCGAGTGGCCATATAGCCCAGTGGCTCAGGAACCATGGGTGCAGCCTGGCTTCTGCCACTGCCTTGACGATGGATCTGGAGCGTGATAACAGGCGTGACTTCCCTTCTCCACGACCTTATCCCTTCAGGGAAAGGGCCCTGGGACTGGGATTTGCCTCACCTTGCTGCAGAATTATGTACCTTAGCTGGTCACCACTAAGGTCCCTTGAAGTAATAGAGTGAAAATGGCACATTTGGAATTTGAGTTATCTGATCTATTTTAGCTGTGCGTGATAGGATGGGATGAGTCTCACCTTACAAGTGCTTGTTTCTCTCCAGTGATGATAAGGGGACTGGAGGGTGGCTAATTCAATGTCTGATTTGTGGATATGTCAATCTGAGCAAATGAATCCCACTCTCACTCTTTGCACAGCAACATCCCAATGTCAGCAGTTCCCAATCTCTGTAATACAGAGTGGCTCAGGAATTGGGTTAGATTTTTTCCCTGTGTTACAAAACTTTAATTTCTCAGACATGAAACTTTCAGAAGGAATGTACCAGTTGAGAAAACTTTCCTTGGGAAAGTTCCTCGTGTCCAAGATTACATCCCAGGTTAAAATAAGCGTGATTAACGTAAACACATCATGAACTGACCCGTGGCCAAGGGATCAGCACACCTATTTGGGAGCTGGGTGGTTTAAATGAAATTCAGAGCTCTGCTCTACTGGACCTTCCACAACATGCAGAGTGCCTTGGCCACCAGACTACTGCATAAATTCTCTGTGTGTGGGGGGGTGTGTGTGTGTGTGGGTGTGTGTAAAAGCTTCAATGGACAGAAGGGAGCTTTCCATTGATCTCTGGCTGTACTTCAGTGGGAGTGTTAATTCATTAAATATAGAAGTGAAAGCTGAACACAAATTTTGGGATTTGACCTTATGTGCATGTGGTTATTTCATATACACTTTCTACAGTAAGATAAAAAATAATTAGGTGTAGGCTGTTTTATAGGAATCAATAACTGACTTGAAAGAGTCAATGCTCCAGAGCACAATTTATACCTATTAACCTGAGTCTGCCTGAAGCATCCTGTTCTTTCATCATTATTGTTTAAAGAAATGAAAATGAAGATCAAAAGTAGCAACCTTTCCAGGTTGCTAAACTGTGGCACTTGTGAAACGTGCCATTTAACCATCTGGTCTTAGAAAAAATGCCATTTAAATGTAAAATGCAATAGTGTTTGTGCAGTGACACTTAATTTCAGACAGGTAATTTTATCATACCAGGTTGAAAATTCATGCTGTATTTTTGGAAAAAATCAATTTTGCCATTCTTTCGCCTGTAGCGGTATCACATACAAATTTCCTTCTTTCTGAACATTGTCTTCTCCACCTTTTGATACATCAGTGTAGTCTTGCTTGGCATGTTATACAAATAATGCTTGAGAAAGGAGATTTCCATTTTTTTCCCCTATACAAATTGATTAGTGGAGAATTTGAAGTATACTGCTTACTTGATTTCCTAAGGGAATACAACTTGTGGTATTGCACTGTCTTCTGCCCTTTTCACCAGCAACCCTGAAATTTGCTGTCAGATTTCAACAAAATTTTGATTTGGTTGAAAATCCATATTTGAACCTTCTACTACCATTCTGTTCTTGGGACTCAACATTTGACAAATTTTACTATGCATTTTCTTCTGCCCTGCCCTGCATCATAACATTGCTGAGATTTCAGGCTTTCCAGGCAAGGTATCTTCTTGGAAAACAGCACTAGGCTCTGAAGAGACAAAAAATGCTGCAAAGGGAGCACCAAGTGAAGCAAAACATGGTGCCAGCATCCTTATATGCTGAAACTGTGTGTTGCTGGGTTTTTTGGAAGCTCACCCTGTTTGCACAAATAATTCACTCCTAGCCACATATTTTATTATATGGCTGTAACCTTAAATGCCTTTGGACTGCGTGCTGCTAGTTTTGCTCCTAGTGCACTCTGTTCATCCTGTCTTTGCCTGGCTAACTTGGCTGTGTTGTGAGCCACAGGTGTGTCTCGTTCTAGACTCTTTTGATGGGATTCCTCTTATTCAGCCAAAAGCAATGGTTGAATTGCCTTCTGGAAGTACCTGATTTCCTAGGGAAACCTAGGGAATTCAGACAACTGGCTTAGCCTAGACCTGTTGCCCATAGTGACCATGACGCTGGGATGAATCACAGGAAGAAGTCCACTGGGGGAAAAAAAAAAACATGGGACTAATGTCATTTGAAGATGTGTGGGAGTGGAGAATGTAATTTTGTATTTGCAGAGTCATATCTTGGTTTCATCTCTGCCACAGATTATTATGGGATTTAAGGAACAGATCTAGAAGTCGCCAACAAAATTCAGAATTTAGGAGGGTATTTTTAATATCCAAGACTAGGTCGATCTCCAGTCTAGAAGACTGAGATTCACAGATGTGAATACTGTGTGCCTGTCACAGCTGGAGAGAAAGTATCCACCCCTGCCTGTCAGTAGTTTTCACTGGGCTCACATCTCTAGCCAGCTTTTTTTTTTTTTTAAACATTTTTGTCTGTACTGTTATATTCATTTAAATATACTTGCAGAATGCATATGTTCTGGCTTACCTGGGACAGTTAGCTACAGAAAAGGCTTAACTGGAAGCACAGGTAATTCATGAAGTTGAGTGCTTACATCAATCATTGAGGTCAGCCAGTGTTTGAATGCAGATTTGCAAGAATAATGAAGCCAGGTAAGAATACATCTATTGAACAGTTTGCAATCATGCCACATGCTGACATTTTGTTTCAGAAAACATTCATTAAATTAGTTGGCATAGCAACCAAATGAGTAAAAATCAAATTATTTGTGGATACAAAACAAAAAATTCTCTACTCCTGCTGAATGCATGGTTTACTGTGAGCCACTCACTCACATCTAATCCAAAGAAGAATTTTTAAGAGCCACTGGTAGAAAAAAACCTGATGTGGCAGAAACAGGAGTTAAATGAGGAGGAACTAAAATTAGAGGTGTACATGCTGGACAATCCCTAATATCTGAAGGTCTAAGCTCAGATATACTGAAAACTTCCCTGCCAGGACTGCGTATTTTCAAACTGACTGTTTCACAAACCAAACTATTACGTTGTATTAACATCAGCCTCAACATTCCTCTTTCAAACTCAGCTGTTTGCATGATTTTGATTATTATGAGAATTTTATCGTTGTCCTGAAATTCAGATTTCCTGTGAGACTTTTGCATGGTTTCTCACAACCATTGCTTGCAAACCTGTTACCCCACAGCATGTGACATGTTCTGAGCCCAAGTACCCACCAGGTCAGTTTTACCTCAATTTCAGATGCATATATTGTGAGTTAGCTCTGCGAGAGGGGGCAAGAGGCAGTCCCCCAAGGGACTTGCCCTCCCGTCGGAGTTCGTGTGCTGAGAACCTGGCATAGGTGGACGAGCAGCTTGATGAAGAGAACAGCTTATGTCAGTGCTGATTGGAAACATTTTCATTTGGTGTTTCATAGCAGTAGAGATTTGATCAACCCCGTTCACCCAAATCGCAAATATTTCTAAATTCCCCCATAAAATGGAAATTCTCTGCCTGAATTTTACCCAGAGGAAGAGACACTGGCTCATCGCTCTCACCCATGGGTGCAGCCTTGCTGGCATCAGTGGTGTGCCAGTCTCCTCTGACCACCCATCTTCCTGGCCACCACAATACGCTTGGTCTGCACAGAGCGTTTCCACAGACACTGTGCTCTTTTGTTTTCTGCTTTGCAGCGAGACAATGATCCGTATTACTTACCTGGCTGTCAAATCCTAAAGGGAGACAAAACACTTCCTTTATGAATCAGGAGATAGTAAGGCAAGGAGATAGCAGGCAATGTAATGCCTGCCTTTCTCCAGGGCTTAATTCACCTAGCTTGCCTTGGAAACTCCTTGCCTTCATGAGGATAACCAATGAATACGAGTTACCCTGCTTCCTTTTTTTCTAGACAATGAAGCGAATGCAAGGGAGGGAAATTTGTTATTGCCCTTTTGTCTGAAAGAAACTACGTGAATGTAGCTTCTGCAGGTTTTAGGTCCAGTTCTATATGCTCTGCTGCTGAACTCCTGGCTGCAGAAGAGTTTGAGTGAAAACAAGAGCTGCTCTTGCCTTCTGAATATAAAAAAAAAGCCACTGGAGTATCTAAAGTGTATTCATGTCTTTCTGTTGCAAGCACAGAGAAACTAAGAGATGAAAAAAGCAAATTTACAGTATGTGAGAAGGATGGTGCAAGAGGAGGCTTGGCCCACTGTGGTAGCCCTTAATTTTGGAGTACCTTCAGAAGTCCATCTTAGCTGCTTTCACCCAAGTCCTGACTGTCATCATTATTGCTCTGGTGGCATACACCTAGATGAGTATGCAGATCTTATATTCATTGGTCCGATTTTTAGGGCTTTGCATCTCCTGTGTACGGCAGCCACACAGTCTCACTCTCCATACCTATAGTATGGAAGGCAGCAAATATTTCACCAGCCACATTTTCCATTGCATGCAGTTGTCCAGGCAGGACGTTACAATGTCCTGGAACAAGAATTTGCAGACACTTTGGAGATGAGAGGCTCGCATCTTTTCTTTGATGTAGTTTGCTCCTTGCATCAGTATCTAGGGCCTTTCTATCTCCTCATCACTCTCTGGTAAGGCTGGCAAAGTGTTGAAGTAGGCTAAAGGTTTTTAGGAACCTGGCTGAGGTTTTTAGGGACACGTCATGCGTGCTTCTGTTTGGGATGGTGTAGGCAGAGTCATATCTATTGCAGCAAACATAGAGCAGCTCAAATGAATGTTTTAACGGTGTCTTCTACATGGTAAAAATAAAAGATTAGGTAAACCTCCCTGTTTGATGTCTCAGACTCAAAAAACTATACCCTTATTTATACAGTGTCTTCCGTCTATAAACATATGTGTTGTTTTCTTTCACTGTACTGAAAGATTAATGGATGCATTTTAGATGGAAAAAAGAATTATATATTTTAAAAACACAAGGCAGAGCTGGATAGAGAAGATGCTACTAGCTCACATTTGATTAGATTACGAATATTTTTCTCTTTAAATTAATAAGCAGAAGAAATGTTTAGCCTTTGTTTGTAAACTTTAGCATGTTTGGAGCCTGTTGTTCCAAGTGTTGTCTTCCTCTGATATTCATTCTGTTTCGTCTAGAGTCAATAGACCCTTGTTTTAGTCTCTCTCTTAACTATTCTGTGGTACTAGCGAGGCTGACAGTGTCACCTCACAGCCATCCCTTTCAGCTGTCCAAAAAAGTTGGTACCAGTTCTTTTCTCCATTGTGTTCCCTGTTTGGTTTTTATCATAATAATAGATCTTAATAATAACAATAGGAATAGTAAAAAATCATATCCTTAGAAAGACTAAACACATTCTTTAAAAAGGATAAATCATAAGATAACTCACTGAGGGCTGCATCTTTCTTAGACTTAGGCAATGGAGGTTAATCCCTCCTTCACACCAGTTTTATCCTAGCAAAACTCTGTTAATGGTTTTCTTTGTATGTGCATCTGTTCAAGTGAGAGAGGGCAATTAAGTCTCCACTGATAAAGTGAGTAGGAGTTAGGAAGATTTCCTTTGTTTCTTATGTGTTCCATTTATCAAGGAAATAGGAACATGGTCTAGTACACTCTTCATACAGACAACCTTTTGGGTACCATATCTAATCTCCATTAATAGCTCTCTGATGAAATTAACTTAGGGTTCTTGCAGAGCTTTTTGAAGTTGATGAGCCAAACTATTACCTATATATCCATTTCCGTGTGTATTCACACACAAGGAAGCTATTGAAAAACTTCAGCAGAACATCTGAATGCTTTAAGTGCACAATCATTGCTCAACTCCTCAGCTTCACTGTCATGGAAGAAAACATTGCTTTTATAGCCACGTTCTTACTGTTACCGTCCCCATTTTACATAGGAGAAGCTGTGACACAGGGATCACATATTAATGAACATAAGATCAGTTTGCAACAGTATGTTACCTTGGGTAAGTACCATTACTATTTAATGGGTAAGAAGGACAGTAAGGATTTTCTTGTTGTTCATTCAACTGAGTCAGTGCAAATATTTCAGCTCAACAGCCTGAATGCAGTTGTCAGTGTAAACAGTTCCTCATTAAATATAAGCTCTGGCAGTCACATCAGAAGTTAATGGTTCTTTAAATGTGAAAATAAAGATAACAGTAGGCTTCTCTCTATGATTCGAACAGAATCATTTGTTCACTAGAGGAAAGATTTTATCTATGTGGCTATTAATCTCGTATGAATGCTTGTGGTTAAGGTCTGTATCTGGGACCACATAAAAAAGAGAAAGGATTTGTCTCCCTAAACAGCAAGCACCAAATGCAAAACCTTCACTCTACACTCTAATTCTGGACACAGACTCTTCATAGCAGATATGGTCTGTTGTATCAGCATATTATCATATCCTCTACCAAAAAAAAAGACAATTACAATCAGTCAATCTGCATATTATGCAGATTAGGAATTATGTGAACATGTGGCAATTGGGGGAAGATTTATAGGGGAGATGGAAGCAGAGTTTGTTTCCTTTTCCTTCAACAGTTTCGTGCTTGCTGGGGGAAGCCTGAGGATGCTGCACTATGCAGCCCTGGGGGCAGAGATCTCTTGAACAGAAGCACCGTCCTGGCAGGTCAGACCAAATCCCATCCAGCCCAATATTCTGCCTGCAATGCTAGAAAAAGTCAATGCTATTTAGGGAGGGTATGCAAGCTTCAGCACTTTCAGTGGTCCGTTACCCTGATACTGCCCCAGCATCCAAAACTGTTTTATTAATGTTGTTAAAGGTAAGATTAGGTGAGATGTGTTGTGATTTCTGCATTCCATTTACCTTCCACCTTCAAGATCTTTTAAACCTCAGTCACATCCTCTTGCCAGTCTTCTCCTCAAAGAGCCTCATCCTTTTACATCTCTCTGAGTAAAGCAGCTGCTTCACAGTCTTGATTTTTGTAGTTGCCCTTCTCTGCACTTTCTCTAACGCCACTCCATTCCTCTTGAGATATGAAGACCAGAATTATCTGCACAATACAGTACAGGACTTGGTTTTATACAGCAGCAAAATGATGCCCTTTGTTTTATTCCTAGTTCCTCTCCTGATGATGTTCAATATTTTATTGGCTGCCTTGGCTGCCACTGTTCATTCAGTCAATTATTTTGTGGCCTGTCAATGAGTACTCCAAGATACTGCTAGATAGGAGTTCAACGTCATGGAGGTATGTTTTAGATTATTTTTGCATTACTTCGTATTTCTGTACCTTGAATGTATCTGCCACCTTTTTGCCCACATGAGTTTTTTCTGGAGTTACTTGCCTTTGGTACATCACTGGACTGCTAGTAAGAGCTTAGTACCATCTGCAAACTTGGGGATTTTAGTATGGACTCACTTCTTCAGGTCACTGACAAAGATGCTTAATAAAACTGACCCCAGCACTAGTCCCAGCAATGGGATTAGTGATTACTGATCCATGTTTGTCCTGAAAACTCCTACCTGTTGTTTTCTATTTTTAAGTAGCTTTCATTCTGCAGATAGATATTCTTAACACATTTTTTCTAGAGAGACAATTAAAACATGAGGGTTATACAGAACAAATAAGAAGAATATCACCAGGCACATTAGGTAGCTAAATTTTAAAGACAAAGTTTAGTGGCAGGAGTCTACTTCTGTCAGGCACCCGGGAAAGGGGAAAGGAATGGCCTAAGTTAGATTTTCTGGCCATTGTTCTGTCTTGTGCTCTTCGTCCTGAAACACTGGGTACTTGGTCTTCTCTTCCGCATCCCTTTGGACTGGTTCACCAGTCTCTGCTTTCCTCTGTTCATTGAATTGAAGAGCATTGAGGCCCAGCACAGTGATCATAAACTGTTGCAAAATTAACATTAAAATTGTCTGTTTAAGTATAGCAATATTGAGTAACATAATACACAGGTTCTCAGATGATGTCTGAGAGTCAATTATGAGCTATTATTGCAGTCATTTTATTTTTGGCTTGTGTCTTAATGATTGTTTTGCTTTTAGCACTGGCTTCTCTGTGGAAGACACAACCCAAATGCTAGTCAACAAGCCTAAATCGTCAACAAAAATCACCAACCAAATACAAAGGTGTGGACAAGAAAGCCTGTGGTGCCAAACTGAAAGAGCTATAAATGTAAGCCTATTAACATACTGACATGTTTAGCACTAATTTAGTATCAAAGTGGGGAACCTACCATGTGCTGGTAATTTGAAAAACCCTCTATGTGGTTGAGCTCCTTGGTAGACTTGCATGGATCACAGACTCCATCTAACGGTTTTTATTCTAACAGCTTACCCCGTGTTTTAGTCAGCTGTTATTAGATCTCATGAGCAATAAGGGTCAAGCAGTTCTTCTTGAGGCTCGTTATATTTTCTTTGTGATGATACAGGTTTTCTTGAGACTGCTTTCAATTGTCTGGCAGCTCCTTCACAGAAGGGCATAAGATAATACACAGCAGTGGAACTTCTCCCCTTTTATCCTGCACCTGAGGATACCTACCTCCAAATGGACACTTGCAACTTTGCAGAATGCTCCAAGATCAACAAACTTATTTTGATTCTCAAATACCTTGCATGGTTTCTCAGAAACACAGTTCTATTTACATCTGTCATTTCAAATGAAAAAGATGTGCTTTCTTCCTAGTCAGTTTTTCCTGAGGAGTCCGTTAACACTAGACTTTGAAAATTCAATATGATACTTAAAGGATTCTCTTTAATCACCCTAATACTATAGCTGATTTGTGGATTTGTGGATTTACTTCTTTCATGTTCCTCTTTCACTCTTAGTCTTCCATGCAAGGTGAATCAGACGATGATCTCCTTTTTTCACCTCCCAGCCCCTCTCTGTGCCACTGTCCTGGCTCTCCAGTGTTCTCCCAGTCAATACAGGTGCAAGGGGAGCTATGCAGAGCTCTCTGGCCAAGTGATGTGGGGGCAAGTTTCCTTTCTCCTGCTCCATGAGATTTGATTTCTTTTCCATCTATACAAGTTTCTCTTTAGGTATGTTTCTATTATTTTCTAAAAAAAAGTGACATCATCCAGTCTTTCTTTCCTGCAAATTACATTTTTGAGGTGCTTTCTGTACTTTGTATATCATGCCTGCAATGGCACTGTATGGACATCTTTCATAGCACAGTGTTTAGCTGTCTTTTGAGTTTTCAGACACCTTCAGTACAGACTTGGCATTTCTATTTCTCCTGATCTTCTCAAGCTCCACTCTGTCCCCTTCTGATGGCTTTTGAAGCTCCTGCCCTCCCAGTCTTGCTATATATTCATAAAGTGCACAATGCTGGCATTTCAGCTTTGTTAGTAGAAAAGGTCATTGCATTTAGTATTCAGATATCTTCTGATGAAGACAAAAGAAGGAAAGAAAAAGAATATGCATTCATATTTAAATTTCAGTTAGGAAAGCTTAAAAAAACTAAACTTGGCACAGAAAGTTAGGGAGTATATGGACAGGTCAGGTAAGAAAAAGGTTGTTGGAGAGAGCGTATCAGTTTCTTCTTCAGCAAAACTGAACCAAATTCAACATTACTCTGATAATCAGCCAGGAGACAAAACACTGCAAGTCCCACAGCTCAGTTAACCTAAGCTTACCCTTCTGTCTCAAAAGTGGAAATGATTTTGTTTTACACTACCTGTGCTCAAGACTTTACCATCCAAAGAGTGCCAAATGTTGTTCACTTACACATGAAGATGTTAATTACTGTTTTCTAAGGGTTGTAGCTATGATTACCATGGTCTTTTCAATGAGGAACAACACTCAGAGCATATTAAAAAAGAAAAATACGTAGTCTTGTTCAGCAAGAGGAAAATTAGAATTAGACTTGTAAGTAGAGAAATATTGTTGCTGTCCTTAGTAACTGTAGATGTCAGATTGTTCGCATGAAGTCATTTCTATCTTGATGGGAAGTAACAAGAAAGAAGATATTAAACATTTTTTGTACAGATGTGTATTGTTTCATGCATCTTTATACATATTGATTATTACCAATCATTTGCTTTACATATGGTCAAGAAAAGTGGCTTCAGGAAAACTGTTTTAGAGCCTGACAATTAACACATTCATTCTTTCCAACTGACTGCAAAGTTTGCACATTTCACATCATCACTGTTAAAATTATAAGGAAAACTTAGAACCCATTCTCCAGAAGCTACCAAAGCCTGATTTGAGAGCTGATTAGATGAGGGACAGCTGCAAGGCAACAGATGGATACTGCAAAATAGGTGGGTTGTAAGAACCTCATCCAGAAACTGTGAGCCAGAGAACAGATGAGTGAAACTCTGACTACAGTACAGTATTGATTTATGTGGTAAAAACTTTGAGAAACCACAAAAAAAGAGGAGCATCATAAAGAAGAACATGAAGGAATATAAGGAAATAATTTTGAAGGCATTGAGAAAGCAAATTTTAAGTGGAGGCTCTATAGAAAAATCACTGACATGGAAAACAAATCTTAAGTAAATGATCAAGATGGACATCATTTGTGGGGCAAGGATGGGATTAGAAATCAACTGTGCAAGAAATACTACGCAGAGCAAGCCTGGGTCATAAAGTACCTTGTCAGTGAAGACCAATGAAGTTACGTTGATGTATTGCAGAAGGGGTGCAAGGCATAGATGCTGTGGTGAAAGTAGTAAGCCAGGACAATTATCTGTGCAACACACTTTGTATTGAGTGGGAAGAATTTATAAAGGTCAAAATCGAGAACCTCTTAACAATTTGCTCTCAGGCAGGCGAGGAAATGGATATAACCATACAAATAGAGAACACATGAGAAAGAAAGCTAGAAATGAAAGGTTTTACTTTGGGACAGAGCAGGAGGAGGTAGTGAAACATTTTTCTTAATGTTTGTCAGTCTTGCTTGATTTTCATGCCCTTAGACTTTTTCATCTTATTTTTAGCTCTCTTATGGGAAAGAAGTCAGTACTGTAATATTGCAACAGCATCTTAGAAGCCAGACACATATTGTAGAAGCTCTTCCCCTGTTCTCAGGCTTAACTAGAACCTGGTCTGCCAGGCAAGAGAGGATTTGTGCTTTTAAATGAACCTTTTGGAAATGTTGCCCGCATGTGAATAACTATCTTACATCCAATGTGCAAGTTAGCTGGAAAAAAGGCCAGGTGCTGGAGTGTTAAGATGTTCTCCCCAGCTGCATGGAGTCAAGGGGCAGAGAAGCAAGGCTGGACTAAGCAGGCATGTGTAGGATGAGTACATAATGTCTAGAATGGCAATTTGCAATGAGGTCTATTTTCTTTTACTCACTGACTAGATAAACAGAGTTGTAATGACATTAAGGAATCCAAATTGTAACCTTGAACACACCATTTAATAAGATGAAAGGCAATGGGTGAGTTTGGTGTCAAAAGCAGCACAGTCTGAATCCCCCTTTCGGGAACCTCAGTCACTTGTTCTCAGTAGTTGAGCTGAGACAATGGTATGCTTTACAATTTGTCATGCTGGGGTTTGCAACTAATCGTAGCCCCTTAAAGTGACAATCTGTGCTCATATCTTATGTCTCATGAACTTGAGTTTTGCAAGCACTCTTGAGTTTTGACCACTGTTTTAATTGCCCTGCTAACTAGTTAGAAACACCACTGGAGATCTTTTTCACTACTGAGAATAAAAATAAGCTTTTTAAGATCTTAATGGCAGAAGTAAACACAAGCACAGTGACTCCCTTTCCTGCCTTCGTACTCAGTTTTGCATATGCCTTGTCCCGTCCCTGTCATGGTACACACTCCATGCATTTTAGACTCCAATATATTTGCTGTTCACAGCTGACTCCCCATCTCATCTTCCATTCTGTCCTGCTTTCCTTCTTATTTTATTCCCCTTTTCTTCAAGTTGTTCTTCCTCTGTAGACTCCCTTTCCTACTTCTTCTGCTCATTCTCACTTGTTTAACTGGAATCCCTCTATCCCTCCTCAACAGTTCCTCACTGTCAGAGCTGGAAATCTCCTCAGAATAGCCTTCATGGGCGGATTGATCCTTTTGCAAATACGAAATGCATTACACAACTCTGCATCAAACCTTCTGCCTCTGCTGCCTGCAGTGTCTTTTCATCTCAGGCTGGACTTAGACTGCATGCCAGCAAATTGACGTCTGCAGCTGGAACCCAGTAACAGAAAACCAGAAATTGGCACTTGGTCAGTTTTTAGGCTTTCATTACAAAAGAGAGACCAATCTGCTTTTCTGATGAAAAGAAAATGTGTCATAGCAATACTATGCACTTGAAAATCACATTGAGAAACACCAAAGCTTACCTAGTTCTGTCCAAATAAATTTGCTATCCCAAGCACTGAATGAAAGCAATAGGAAAGAAATAAACGATCAGCCTTTGATATAGATGAAGATGAAAAACCTTGAGCATACATTGCTGAGAGAAAAATAAGTAAAAGGATAAATTGCAAATCACCACATGGGCCAATTTTAGCCTGAGCTGCTAGCTTTTATTGGAGGTATTTTGGATTGTTTCTGTGAAGAAGACAAAACTGATAGACTTGTCTGCTCAGGTCCTTATTTATTGTGGTCCTGATTGCTTAGAAAGAGTGGGCAAAGCCTGTTTTCCCAGAAAAGTAAGAAGTGGGCAATGGGAGACAGTCACTTTGTGCTGCAGCTCAAGCACCCTTCCTGCCAGCACCTCAGAGAAAACAAAGCTTTCTTGCTCTCATTTTCCCTCAACCAGAATCCATCCACTTGGACGCCACCCCATCAGGCTGCTCCCCTTCCCCAGCATTAGGGACCTCGAAACCTCCCATCTGAGCCATGTCGCTCACTCCTCAGGTCTGCATGCAGGTAGCCTCAGGGCCTGCTGCAGCAGCTCATGGTTTCCATCGTCATGTATCCCTGCATTGAATTGTTCTCCCTTATCTTCCTTGAATAAAAGACTGATGCCCTCCCCAGAAGAGCTGAGCCCTCAGCACAAGGCATCTAATTTGGGGCTATGGGGAATGGCATGTGTTGCATGGCCGTGCGCAGGAAACTAGATGCCTCTGGGACAGGCAGACCTCCTTCACAGCTGGCCCAGCCACCCCATGCTCTCATTAAGGCTGATGTTTTGAGGAAGCGTTAACCCCACTTCTCAGGCATATCAGATCTGATGCATGCCAAATCACTAGCTGCACTGTGAGGGAGCCGTGGGTATATTTGTGTCTCAGAGACGCAGGCTAGCAAGGTGGGAGCCCTACAGCTGTGGTGCTGTTAATAAGTTATAGTTACAAGTTCCTAATGTTGTTGAGGGCTTGAGACAGCTCCTTGTGCAGCTCATGAACTTTGTCACTCCACTGTTTGCAAACTGTCAAGTTAACCAGGCATGTGCATTTAACGCTGCTATCTGTCTCAGCAGTATCCTTCCTCAACCAGCTGGAAAAAAACACATTAAAAATCAATCTACAATGCTCAATATAATACTCAGTAGAGTATTTAAGAACATTTCTTACTGAAGCTTATTTCAACACTATATTCACTTCGGATTTTCCAGCATATCTGATGCTGAAAGAGTTTGCAACAGGTCTTGCTGTGTGGTTGTTGGTTGGTTTGTCTGTGGTTGTTTTTTTACAGGAATTCTAACAGTCCTAGGAAAACCCTAGCAATAAAAACAACAAAGTCTTCAAACAAAGCCAAAATCAGAACTGAAAAGATGGGAGTTGGTGCAGAAAAAGATGTTTTCTGTGTATGCAAGGATAGTCATAGTGTTAGAGGTTTAAATGGAAATAAATTTTTCTAAAAATTAGAGTGATTCAGAAATGGTTGTGGCTGACTGTGTTCATTTCCATTCTGGAAACAACATTTATTTGAGGTGTTGAGTCAGAAACAGCTGGGACACTCTGTACCAGCATGGAACAAGGCACTTGAAGCCATGTATCAGAAGAGATACTCTGCCTACCTTGTGTCAGAGAGCACCTACAGACAGACAGACAGACAGGCATGGGGCAGGCCTTATTTACAGAATACAATTAGGAAAAAACTAGCAAGATGATGGGAGCTTTGGTTTGTGCCAGTAAGCGCAGCACCCTATTACATGTAATGAAGCTGTTAGGACAGACCATGTGAAATCTAGCTTAAGCTGTGCACTACTTAATACTTAGTGCTGACCTGGCTTCTGCTTGCCTGCAACCAAAACTCCCGTTTGTGCACAGAGGAAGAACCAAAGGGGCAATAAACTGGGATTTACAGGAAGGTGTGTCTGCAAGGCTTTTGGCGAACTGTCTCCAGTTCTCTGTTTTCTCCACAGGATTTCTAACCCCCTTGCTCCTAAGCTAGCCTGTGGGAGGGCAGGCTGATCATCGTGCACAGACTATAGCGATAGCCCCCTGCACCACTGCTGTTTCCATCTTATACTGGTTTGTTCAGTGTACTCCCTTGGCTGGGCCGGTGTGAGCAGTCTTCTGAGGCAGGATGGGCTGGAGGAGGGACTGTAGATATGTGCTCCACTAAACTCAACTCTTCTGACTTTTAAAAAAGTAACTTGGGTGAAGGCATCAGGACCTGAGGCTCTCCCAATAACATTTGCAAATATCACAGGCATGCCTTGCCCCTCACATCCTGGGAAAAGACATGGCTTTATGTGGCCTTTAGACCCCAAGTCAAGAAGCAGCTTATTGCAGGGATAGATTTCCATGGACTGAGCAAAAGTCCAACTTCCACTCAATCCTACCACACACTTAATCCCACAACCATCATCGTCATGCCAACCCACCTCTCCCACAGCAGCACCCACCTGACAGCCCACGTAGCAGCGATGCACATCAAACAGTATCACGTAGTCTCTCCATGTCTAGGTGAGGGTGAGGCTGCCAGCACTACTTGGCAGACTGTGGCTTTGCAGCATGCAGTTAGTGCCAAACAACCTCTATGGCATGAGATTTTGAAACGATAGGGGGACTCAGAAAGCAGCCTGGGGACATTTCTTGGCTTGAGGAGTGGTATTAGGGGAGACACAGTGCAGAAACAGATGCTAGAAAGAGCCAGAGGTGTTCAGGAAACTGTCCAAAGGTGTTGCTTCACAGAGAAGGAGAAGATCTGGGCTCTCAGCTTCAGAGGCAGAAGCAGTGAGAGCTAAAATGTCTCTAAAACAAATATTTAAAAAGAAGGCACTGTAGGGTCTGACTGTAGAGTATCCTGGGAGCTTCATGGGGCAAATGGGGTGGGGAGAGGAGCTGGATTGATTCCTGCAAGGCACCACTGTTTCTGTCACGGCTGATCTGCCAGGACCAGATGTTCCTTGCCACAAGGAGGATGAGTAATAGAAGGAAGCCAAGAACAACAGGATTTTGTCTTTTTTCATGTTCTCTCTGTTGGGGAAGGGAAATGGACGTGTGTTGTTAGCAGAATATTAATGAGTGGTCTGGTTTGTGTCCCAACGCAGGTAGTCATGCAAGGTGCTTCTTTTAAATAGCAGCAAAGGAGCTGAGGCTGACTGTCTGCACAAGGCATCTCTGCCAGCTGTACCCTGCCAAGCACAGCCCTCTCCAGAAGCCACCCAAAAAGCTGGTGCTGGGGCACAGCATCTTTGCCCAGGGACAAAGATATGCTATGCTATGCTATGCTATGATGATATGATATGATATGATATGATATGATATGATATGATATGATGCAGGGAAGCAAAGCTAGATCCCTCTCTTACTTCCAGAACCAACCTACCCCAGTTCGCTTTGGTGATTGTCCTCCCACCACTTCAGGGAGGCCACTCCTCACTTTTGGAAAGTGCCCAGACTGGAGAAAGACATGCTTTGAGCATCATTACTCCCAGACCCAGGCCCTTCCCTCAGGGTCACCAGTTGTCCCTTCCCTGTCCACTGCCAAACCTCCCCCCTGCAAAAGGTCTCCTTCTCATCAAGGAGGAGAGGCACCCAGACCACCCCACAGGTCCCCACCACGGCATTGGGGAGCAGAGTCTCCACCTCCTGGGGCACCCTGCCAATGCCGGGGCTCCCGTGCCCAAGGGAAATGCTCTCCCTTTTGGGGTCCCCCTCCCTTAACCATCCCCTGGCTCTGATGTTGGAAGCCAGCAAAGGCTGGAACACAGGATAAATCAGAGGCCCTGATGGAGCAAAAAAGCCCCCCTGGGGGGTGGTCCTGCCTAGCCTGTTATCCTCTTCCCAGAGTTTCCCCTGCTCCCTGGGATGTTCCCTGGGAAGAGGAGGCGGGAGCAGGACAGGCACCATGCCACCCCAAACAATGTCTGAAATGTCAGAGCCATTCATCACAGGTGGGAACCTCATCATGGGAACCTAAAGGAAGAATCAGCGTTTTCCGGAAAGATGAAAGTATTTGAGAAATTTGGATTTGACAGTCCTTGGGTGTCTTTAAGAGGTGAGGTTGTCATGGCATTTATTTCTTTTTCTTGAAAGAGCTTGGCTGCCAGCTATGTCTGTTATATGATGCATCCTTGGCTCCCCCAGCACTGCTTCAGTATGGGTTTCTGGTGCTTCTGTGGGCTTATGGACCTTTTAATGCAAACCCAGTCTTAGTGCTCAAGTAGGGTGTATTGCACTGGCTGGCCGTATGAGAGAGATCTGGTTTCTGAACAAAATTAATTCAGAACATTTACTCCATCACTGACTGTTGACATGATGTCTTATTTCTTCAACAGTCTGTTTGCGAGGGAAATAAGCACCTGAAAATTACAGTATTATATGCTGCTTTAGCAACCAAACACATAACCAAATACTGAGATCAGTATTACTTGGGGATACATTTAGGTTGTAATTCTCTCTTTATTGACGGATTTTTTTTTTTCTGTCTCTCTGGGAGGTGATTGTTACAGCTTATTCTTCAGCCTGGTCTCCAAAGGAAATAAAGCTTCCTTGGCCTCTGTGTTTGTACATGTCTGTGTGTCTATTCCACTCTGTTAACTTTTGAACTACAGGCAACTTTCAACCCACATCATTAGAAAACAGTTTCATGAAAATAAGCAGCCAGGTAAAAGACAGAGACTGCAGTAGTGCCTTTCCAGAGTATAGGCTATGGTCAACTCTGCAAAACTCAGCTATATGGAACAGATGGTAACGGGGACTGGGCTTCATTAGCTCTCATGTTGCTCACATGATTATTTGTTTTCTGTACTAAAACCTACAGAACAGGGATAAGCTCCTTCTTGTTAGCGCCTCCGCAGTAGATCCCACTAGAGGACATTTCCAGGTAGTCAATAAGTCAATCAGCTGGCCTGTGCTGGAATAACATTAAAGAGTGCTGCTGTGAGCCACCTTCTGACATTTCAGTTTAGTCCTTGGGCAACATTTGGTCTTTGTGATATTGTCAGGTGGCATTTCAAACAAAAATGCAGACCAATGTTTCCTCTGAGAGCAGCTATATAAAAATGACAGATCTTCACTGTGCATGGTATAGACGTGAGCTCACTTTCGGTAAAATTCATGCTGTTATGTGCAGGTATCTGGAGACAGATGATGTGATAAGTTTAGGCCAGGTCCAGACTGCCAGGCAGTAACAGAGGCAGAGAAATCTGCTGCTTGCTGCTCCTCTGCTGTAAATCTCAGCCTTGCTGACCTCTGTGTCAAATGGGGCTAGAAAATGTGACTAATATTTTGCAACATTTTTTTCCTGTACTTTCTTCCGTGAGGATGGAGCTGCTCTGAGCACTGCAAGAGGCAGCCTGATGGGAGCGCGGAGCAGCCGCCCCTGGTGGGAAAGCCCTTTGCTGCAGCAGAGCCAGCCTGCAGAAGAAACCAGCCAACCTGCCAAGGGTGCCGGGTGGGATTCATACGTGCTCAGTCGCTCTGCTCATTTCAGACATGAGAACTCACTGGGGATTCCCTGGTAAACAACTCTATGTGATCTTTGCTGCTCAAACATACCTGGCTCAAAATGCCTTGCTGGCTGTTTCAAACCACCTTCTAGCTCCCTGCTGTTATTTTAACTTTGCCTTATATTTGCAGAGGTTGTCATGGGCTTTGAATATGACAAAGTTAGAGACTGCTCCATGTGGCATAGGTATAAATAACTCTGTAACCAATTTCCTCCAAGGAAGGCTCCTTTCTGCTCAGGAAACCAGTGTCGGCATGCAGGAGCAGTCCTTGCTCTTTCCTTTTGGGTACCCCTGACTGGCAGCATGGTGCCTCCTGCACTCACTCCTGCATGCCTGGGTGGCATCACATCAGCTCAGGTGCTGGGAGAACAAGGGAAAGCTCAAGGTAACGCCATGCCAGGACAGCTTAGCATTGACTGGCTTTTGCTGACTCCTTTCATATATTTTTACTCTCTGTATCTTCCTTTCCAGCAGCAGTCATCTTTCTCTCTCTCTCTACTGTTGTCCTTCTGCCAGCCTGCCTTGGCCCCATCCCATGGGTCCCGTGTCATCCCCATTCCTCTCCCTTCTCTGACACTGGGAGGTGGCAGTAGGTCAGACCCCTTCCTCCAAAATCCTCTTCCCTTACCACCTGACATCAGTGTTTTCAACATACCCTCTTCCTGACTCAGCCCCTGTCCCACAGATAAACAGTCCTACCCTGCCTATGTTCCCCCCCCCACATCCCTTCTTCATGCTTGTGTCTCCCACTGGCAGAGCAGCACAGTCCGTGCCTTTGGGTGTGACAACAAACAGGAGACAACTGCCCACGTCACTGCACAGGCATCTAAAGGCCTGTTGAGGCTAACATTTTAAACACTGAATGTTTTGGAAAGCTTCTGTGCTATCACAAGGGCAGATGTTCCTCTGCATGCTGCATCTGTGCTCTGGGCTGCACGGCAGGGAAACAGCTCCTCCTGCCTCAGGGTGCCTTCATCTCACCAGGCATCTGCCTTCCTGCCTGGGCACTGGCAGGGAAGACAAGAGTCTTTTGGAGAGGATTTTCCTTAGGACAGAGAAAAATCCCTTTCAGACTGTGATTGTTGCTCTCTCCTTATTGACCCACTTACACTTTTCCACCATGCCCATGGAAAATTACTTACGGCATTTCAAGGAATTACCTTGGCCATTGCTATGGATTTCTGAGAACTTGATTATAACACAATTTGTCTCAAAAGGTTTTTACTGTCCTTTTGCTTTTTTTTTGTCCGTTCACAGCAGTGATCTTTCATTTCAGCTCTACCTGTAACTTTTTCTTATGGCCTTATACAAATATGATTTACAAATAAATGGCCCGATACCACTTGTTCCTGTGTACATTATCTGCACTTACCAGTTTCTGCTACCTCAAGTGACTCCTCTTTCAAAGAGGAGATTTGTTAGCTTTCTCCTCACAGATACAAATCCAGTTTGAATTTTACTTCTCTTCAAGGCTTATTTCCTTTTCCTTTTTTTGTAATCCTGACACTCTCCCCAGTGGAAAAATGCTTTTGACTGTTGCTGGAGTAGTGGCCGTTTATGGGCACACAGGCGGCTTTTCAATACCCATTTGAAGTTATGTGGTTTATGCTTTTTATGGAAACATGAAACAAATTGGGTATCATCTCATTAGTCACTTAGAAGCAAATCTAAGTGTTTACCATGTATTGACTAAACAATACATTCTGGCTATTTGTTTCTTGGGAAAAAATATTCCTTTCTGCAATGACAGAAAACCAATGAGCTCTTAGTATCTGTTTTGCATAGGCTTATTTTATGCCGTAAAGCAAAACAGAAACTTAGAGGTATGCAGACATCCCCATGCTTTCTGCTAGCTACTAGGTTCAGGGACTGGAGGCCACTGCTGCGGCAGTGGGCAATCTGGTGTGAGGCAGCTACCAGAGGAGTCGAATCATATTTCTCATGGATTTGGCATTCCACACAGGGTTTCCATCTTTCCCAGTAGCTAGCTTGCCTAAAGCTGTCCCACAACACCTTACACAAGCTGCAGATGAAGCAGTGAGCAACGTGATCACTGAGAACTTCTTCAGAGCAATTTCAAATAGATGCACAACGTGTCCAGTTGTGTGCAATACTTCAAGCAGCACTTCCATGTGATGAGAACTCCAAAATTTTGCTTCAGGCTCAAGCTTTAAGAGAGACTAAAGATACTGTCAGAAGTAGGACACTACTAAGGATGGAAAAGAGAAAGGTTTAATTTTTCAACATTTTATCTTGGGAATCTCTTGGGTTTTTGAGTCTCTTCAGTTGAGTCCTTGGCTACCAGTGACAACCATGTTATAGCATCTCATTAGGAGCCAAGCTTCCTTTTACACTGCAGAGGTTTCTTTATCTCAGAGTATCTCTTTTGGAAATTTCTTGCCTGACTTTTTTTAGGATTACATTTGATTTTTTTCCCCTCGGCTTTCATTGCATTGATGGGTTATAACCACCCTGTGATTGATAAGATGCATTCAGGTATTTCTTAAGTCCTTTTCCAGTGATGACCTCCTAGCAGAAGTTCTAGTCTCGACTTCTGAAATGTGCAAATTTATATTTGGCATAGCTGAAATTCAACCCATGCTTGTAACTCCAGCTCTCAAAGTCATCCAGTTCTTCCTGTATGGTCTGCCTAACCTTCTCTGAACTAAAGGCGGCCCCAAACATCTGTTGTTAGTAAACTTCATTGAAAAATACCCCATGGATGTGTCAGGTCTGTTGTGAAAGTACAAAGTAAGAGAAATTTCAAGATTTCATCCCTATCTTTGAAGCCTTCCCTGGTAAACTCCCAACATGACAGTATTTCCTTTTTTAGTACTAGACATAATTTCCTCTCTGAAATAATGACGACAACAACAACAACAAAGTAAACAAAGACAGGGAAAAAAAGAAACAAAAAATATAGCCATCAGATTGATCACTTTATTGTCCTTGTGTTTATATTTTCTTCTCCACATTCAACAATAAATTATGATATGGGGCAGTTTGTCACCTACTCCATGGAAATCCACATAGATAATATCCATCATAGAGTCTAGAAATATTTCTTTTTTTTTAAAATCAGATTCTTACTGAAGAATCATGCGGCATGAGCCACCTTTGATAGCTCATATTACATTTTATCCTGTTTTCTTTTTGCTTCTTCGGCTCTGTTTCAAAAATTCAAGACTTGCCCTGAAGCCGTGCATACTACTGAGGATGTAATATTTGCCATTGTTGCCTAAGCCATTAATCTGCTTTCCTCTGTTTCTTTCCCTCTCTTCTCTGTCGCTTGAATTAGTTTATTTTTTGCTGTTTTTATGACACCACTTCTCATTTCAGAGATTTAGTAGGAAATAGTTGATCTTCTATCTTTGTTTTCCTCTTCTGTTTCAGCATTTTGGGGAGGAAATATTCAGGCCTCCCATATTTGCATTAATGAGTTTTTGTTCCAGATCTGTTGTGGTAATTTTCATAACCTCATTCCCACTAGCTGTGTGTTCATTTGGAGACCTTAATTTTTCAAAAAAAAAAAAAAATCATTTGGAAGTCAGAATCCTTAATTATAACATTTAGTTTTGTTTATCCTTCAATTTAATTTAACTTGAATGATCTTGGTTTCCAGAATCCCAGAGTATTTTCTACAGCCACCAGTAATTAAAATCAGCGAAAATAACATTGCCTCTGTGTGATGGCAGGACAGCCACAGGAGCTTTGTACTGAGAGTGGCAGGCAAGCATGGAGCAGATCTGCAAATCTGCTTGCAGATGTTGATGTGAATTGAAAGGTGAGATTATCCAGGGAGAGTGTAAGAAGGGAGAAGAAGAATAAACCAAGGACAGACCTTCATGAATAAGAAAAGACTCAAAGAGAAAGACTTGCAGAGAAGCCCCTGGTGAGATCACAGTATATTATTGTTGTGGAAATAATTACACCAAAAGCTCTGTAGTGAATGTATGAGAGTAAATTGAGCAGTCCTAGATGACTGATGATTCCCATTGGTAGGACTGAAAAACTCTGAATAACAAACATGGGCAACACATGTCCCCCTGTTAAAACAGAGGATAAAATTCTGGTGCAACTCTAACTTGTGGATGTGCTTACATAGCACAAGTCATATACCTGTTGTTCCCGGACTAAATCCCGAGGTAAAATGTAGTTGTTAATGTAGTGTTACACATCCAGAACAATCTCAGAACTGAGCAGTATGAACTATTGCTTAAGTCTTGTGCTCTTGCTTAACTATGGCTTAACAGAGAAGATAATGTGCCTTGATTGTCTTATTGCACAGGTCTGGATTCAAACACAGCAGCTACGCTCTAAGCGTCCGCTCAGTGGATGCTCTTTTGCAGCGTTGCTACTCCAAGTTAGTTGTGCCTGAGAACCAAACTCATTAGGATCAAGAAGAACCATGTGTGATGCCTGGTGATCAGGTTCTAGAAATGCAATGCTTGGTTGGCTGCTCATGGCTAAGTTATTAGCATTCAAGTATGTTTTTGATAGCTCAAGCAAAATCACCATGGGTCTTGAGGTGTCACGGTCAGGAATGCAAGCACTTCATCACGTGGCAGAAAAAGAGACTATTACCACTCTGTCAGAAAGCCTTTTCTTTTTAGATTAGTGACAAAACTGCCACTTTACCTTGCTGAGAGATAGCCAGGTCAGCATTGGGGCAACAATTGTTCTTGCTCCATGGTAAGTTGGATTGTATGTTAAGAAGCCTAAAACAGCACAGGTTTCCCCCCACCACCACCATTTTGTGTTGCATATTTAAAAAGTGGCCAGTAAGAATCTAAAAGTCCTGAATTTGTAATTAGGAATTTAGAGACCTGTTCCTTCAGACAGTAAGTTCCCTCACTTTTTTTAATTGACTTGCCTTAATGCTGCTACATTTAGGTGGAGAGTGGCAAACACAGGGAAAGGGACCTGTGCATTGTTTGACATGCTGGGATGCCCCGTACAAGTGGCGTCCTTCCCTCTGTACGTATGGGACAGTACAACTTGCATCAGTGCTGAGAGTTAAACTATGTTTTCTGAAGGAAGTACATAAACATCCACTCAGTAATACAATTCACATTTTTATACTGATGGGTCACTTAGGGATACATAAACCTGTATTGGGCAAAGCAGTATTTAATATATGCTCAGCAGTAGGCTTCACTGGTAAGAAAGAAGCAAAGATCACCAGAAGCTTAGCTGGATATCAAGTAGGTATCTGGGGAATCTGTTCCAGACCTACAGGGCATCCTGATTGTCTATTCTTTTAATGTTAGTCACTTCATATTGTTACTGCTTCATATTGTTAAATCTTTGTTGCTTTTGTCTTTTCCCAGTTCAATATGCTCTTGATTCCTTACCTTTCTTCTTTCTATCATCTATCTTTCGTACAGAAAAAAAAAAAAAGGCATAATTTTAGATCTGCTAGCATGTATTTCATATTTGTTCACATTTCATGTCTAATAGACAGGAGGGGAAAAAGTGGAGTTAAAAGAAAATTTGGCACTCCCCAGAGTAGGATAGCCTCCCTTTAGGTGGGGAGCTCAAACTGGAAAAAGTAACACCTTCCTTTTACTAGATCTTGACAGTTTTAAATTATGCCTCTGCTTACTGCTTTTGTTTCATGCTGTCCATATTTCTGAGGTTTCCACCCTTGATACCTGTGCACAGCAAAGGCGGAGGAGCCAAAAGAAAAACTGCTCCCTCAGCAGTGGATTGCCTTCCTTCAGTAAGTGAGTGTTAATTAGAAGTGTAAACAATATCCTTTATAGTTTCAAATAGAATTTAGTAGTTGAAGGGAGGTTAATTCTTCTGTGAATGCTTTGAAAATTCTTTCCCTGTGTAAATAATCTCCACAAGTCATTGCATTTTTTTTGATATTTTCCCTGCTTCATTATGGTCTAATCATAATCCAAACACACATCTGATTTTCAACACAGCATTTGTTTGCCAATAATCAGAGCTCAGATCTTTGCATAGGGAAGTGAGACATCATTAAAAATGTTAATCTGAAAACAAAGAAGATAAGCAACAAAGTACCTGATCAGAACAGGCCCTCCCATTTGCACGTCAAATTGTGTTTTCCTTGCATTGCCAGTATGTGTGTTGCAAATACCATGAAACAGCAGCAGCAAAGTGTTTCTTTTGCCCTTGGAGAGAAACTGTGGAAAGAAAAAACAAACTTGGCAGGCGGTTCTTCTCTGAGCAGGTGCAGAAGGCAGAGGATAACATGACTATTGCCAATAATTCATCCGGAAGGTTTACGTTTGGTGTAGTTGAGATGAGGGATGGCAAAACCATGCTGTAAACTACCTTTTGTCCTGCCTTGCCCTGGGCCAGGCAGGCTGTTGCATGCGTTCGTATGCTCAGGCATCCTTCCCAGGGCAGGAGTGGAGCGTGGAAGGCATGAGTTTATTGCAACTTCCTCTGCTGTCCATTAGGGCAGACTGACATCGGCTTTGCTGTTTTAGGAAGCAGAAAAGAAGCTCTAGGCTCCACCTTCTACTTTTCCTGCATGAATAAGTAACAGTAGTTGATTGATAAAGAAAAATTAAGCTACAGTTGTCTTCGCTTTCATGGTGGGACTTATCAGCAAATGTGGGCAACTTACTGCTTGCATATAAAACTCCTTCTAGATAACCCACGTTCTAAACCTTCCCCAAATCCATTTAGTAAGCACATTTTTATCTCTTCTACAGAACAAAATCATGTTGTCAATATTTTTTCCTCTCCAATGTCATTACAATGTTATCTACAGTCCTCCAAGGTCAGCAGCCTAAAGGCAGCGCTCTTTCTTCTCAACACAGTCCATACACAGCAGGTACCTTTCAACTGATTTTCAATCTAAAATCTTTTGGCAAGACTTCCTGTGATATCTGGTGCTACAAGAAATCATTTCTTTATCCAACTTTTTACATGCAGTTTTCTTGCATTGTCCAACAACAACAAAAAAATTTTCTGTAATTCTTATACTTTGTATAACTTTGAAGATTACATCTGTAAATAGCTAATTGCTATTTCTTCCCTCAGCTTTTGCCTCCTGCATGGATCTATAGAATCATTGAATAGTTTGGGTTGAAAGGGACCTGAAAGTATTGAAAGGCTGCAATAAGGTCTACATGGAGCCTTCTCTTCTCCAGGCTGAACAACCCCAGCTTTCTCAGCCTGTCCTCATAGGAGAGGTGTTCCAGCACTCTCGTGGGACTCCTCTGGACCCACTGAAATAGGTCCATGTCTGTCTTCTACTGAGGACCCCAGAGCTGGATGCAGTACTCCAGGTCTCATGAGAATGGTGTAAAGGGGCAAAATCACTTCCCTCAACCTGTTGGCCACGCTTCTTTTGATGCAGTCCAGAAAGCCAGCCATATCCAGGAGCACACATTGTTGGCTCATGTCCAATTTTTCATCCACCAGTACCCCCAAGTTCTTCTCCACTGAGCTGCTCTCAATCCATTCATCCTTCAGTCTGTACTGATACTGGTGGTTGCCCTGACCCATGTGCAGGACCTTGCACTTGGCCCTGTTGAACTTCATGATGTTTACATGGGCAAGCTAACAGAATGAAGAGTGGTATCTCATATGGTGACAGGAGCAAGATCATGAGCTGCGCAGCCGGAGCCTTCCCAGAAGCCCAGCATGAAGCAGACTTCTCTGAGACTTTATTTATCATTTATTGAAGTTCATACTCAGTAAAAAGATCTCAAAACAGCAAATACTTTAGATATCTTCTTTGATCTGTTAAGTTTGTAAAATCCAGAAGGTGAAACATCTTGAAGTTAAGAGAAGGTTTAAGGAGCATTTCATATTTGGGATAGGCTAACAATGCATATATGTAAAATTTCTGCTGGCTGTTGTGACTTGGCTATCATGAAATAACTACTGATCATCCACCCGAGGCATTAGTTAACACAGTTCCAGCCCAAACCTGGCAGTTCCTGTGTCTGGAGGCTGGTCTTCAGGATAGGACTGACTTCAAGGTGCAAAGCCTGATGAAGTTCAAGTACTCCCAGCTTCTTCAGCTCAGCAAGTTTGTCCTGGCTGTAAGGCTTCCTTAGCACTTGGTCCCCCAAAGAATTCTGATGTTTAATTTGCTGAAGCCTCTTGTTTCGGTGGAGCAGAAGAAAACTGAAAACTTCTCACTGGAGAACCGAGAAAGCTTTGTATCCACACGGCAGCACCTGCAGAAGAATTTGTGGTGAAGACAGTCCCAGCCACAGCTATCAGACTCATGTGGCTGCCTGATCTTTCCACTGTTGTGGATTCACGACTGATCCTCCACCCCAGAACTGCAGAATGCTTTTTAGTTGGTCTTTGTTTTATCACTTCTTTTTATTCTTCTTGGATACAATCAATTATCCTTTGATATGATGATACTTTAAAAGATGGATCCTGACGTAATTTTGTAGCCTTAATTTTCTGTCTGCCATTTCTCTTCTTAATGCTTTTTTTTTTTTAAATTAATAATACAGTGGTTATCTCAACTGATGCTACCTATTAGGTGCGTATGTTTTCTTTTCCTTCATCAGTTGCTTTCCTGTAGTCTTGATTTTCGTTTCAACTTCAAAGTTGTCTTCACTGCATTGATTCAGAGACAAAAAACGAGAACCATTTAAACTTTGCCAGGGGTGGGGGAAGAACAGAAGGAGGAAAACTTTTCGTACATTTGAGTTTTCAAAATCTCTCCGCATTCTAATAAGAAAACTTGATGGAGATTGAATGCCATAGCTGAATGGTTTTGTTTAGCTCTAAAAATTCCATTAAAATCAATTTTTGTTACAAAAGAAGGGGTTCTAAATAAGTGATAAATGTTTCACATAAGGATTGCTCAGCTGGGAATAAACAAGGGGTGAGGAGGAAGATATGGGTCTGTTAGCTAATAGAATTACTAAATCTCCATGTTATGTTAAATAGGATACTGGGAAACAATATATAGGAATATGAGCTACAAGATGAGACCTTATGTGAAGCTCCATTCTCTGAGGTTAAAAAATGATAAACTCAAACTGAGACATATGTACATAGGGCTATCTGAAGGATCATGGGTACACCTTTACAGAAGGAAAATGAAAGAGCTTTGCTCTTGTTCAACCTAGCACTACAAAGGCTGAGCTAAGATTGCTGCCTCTAAAACTTTGTAAGAGCAAATATCAGGGCAAGAAAAGTAGTCTTTAGGGTAAATAAGAAGGCAAAAATGCCCAAATGAGACATTTTATCTGGAACTGAGGAGAAATTTTCAAAATGTCGGAGTAGCCAGACTGGGATAGCTGCCCAGAAGGAGGTGTCTGAGACAAAGCACTTAAATAGTTTAAAATAAGAGTTCAAAGAGTTCATAAAAGTTCATGTGCACAAAGGAGAGCAATGTCTGCAGAAGATACTGTGAACAGCTCCAGTGCTGCTCCTGTGTCAGGATGCTTCAGCCAGAGCAAGGAATTTGGGGGAGGGCAGAGAGACCACGTGCATGGCAGGTTCCCATGGCCAGGAGAAACAATTGAACCCATACTAAATCCAGACCTGTGTTTTTAACTGCTGAGATGCTGCCTAAATGGGCATGTCCTCTCTTGGCTGCTTTGTAGCGACATAACTAACTTGGCCAAAAATGGTGGGAAGTTTTGGAGTGACTTGACCTATACTTTTGTCACATTCAATATTCATCAAAACCAAATCCATTAGCTCTATTCAGATCTTCCACAAACTCTGACTTAACATGGTGCCATTTTCACCAAGCAAAAGCTCTCTTTAACACTGTACGTTATAGAAATAATGAAGTGATAATTTCATTTAAATGATCTTTTATTTGATTTGACTTGAGATAAGTAGCAGTCTAAATTGTTTATTTACGAAGCATGGAATCTCGGTTCTCCCATTTTTTAAGACATTCCACTTACCTGAAAAATATTACCAAAACCCAGGTTGTTAATGAAAATGTAAGAATGATATTTTAATGAAAATCTTTGGTAAGAGGTGTAGTTTAGTCTGCAATCCTCTGCTCTGACAAGACTATATTTATTTACAAGATTTTGTAGAAGAGGGGTTTAAAGTAATTCATTTTGCCAACTTAAGAACCTGTATTGGTGGAAAAAGCTCAGTCCCTGCCAAAAGCCCTTGGCCAGGGGCTAATATAGCGTTACCATGTCTTAAAATGCTGAATGCAGTTCATTGCTATAGCTTGCAGATATCTTACTACTTTATACTCCATCTCCTTTTCAGTGCATTATTTTGCCCTTGTGACAGTCAAATGTCATGCACCTGTGACCAAACTGACCCGTACTGGTATGAGCCGAGCAAGGAACCAGTGGGAGCACTGCGCTGCTGCCAGACTGCACCTACGGTAGGGCATTTCCACAAATACAGCGAAGCTGGCCAAAGGCCTTTCCTCATCCGCCCCTTGACAAACACATGCAAACTGGCTGAGCACGCCAGTGCTCCGTGTCTGGATCTCTGCACCTTAGCTCTCTGCTTCTGCAGTGGAGGCAAGCAGGGCTAGGTGGAAAGCTGGAGGGAGTTGAAAAACTTTCTACAGATAGTAAATCAATTTGTCTTGCTAGCTTTGTCGAGCTTGAAAACTGATGTCCTTTTCTCATCGTTGCCTCAGCACCTTCCTGGTCCCCATTCTGACCACTCAAGATTGTAAGCTTTTTGGGACAGGGATTATTTCTTATTGGCAAAAGTATCAAGATATCTCAGCAAAGAGGATGAACAACTGAGGCAGTTTGTTAACAGAAAATGAGAAAGAACTTTTAGTTCCATAAAGGTGATGAGGCCAAAATGTAGCCTAAATTGTAATATGCTCTTTTATTCTTCAGGTTATACATTACATCACCCACAGTGTTTTGAAGTTTGTTCTGGAACAAATGACTAGGCTTGCAGATATTGTTAGCCTAAAATCTAATTTCTCAGCTAGTTGTTGCTTATTTTAAATAGAAAGTATCCGGTCTTACAGCTTGTCTGAAATTTTGTCTCATGCAAAAGAGCTAATTAGAGAACCATGTGCTTGTGTGTGGGTGTAGTAGAGAAGGAAGGGAAGAGAAAGGATATCTCTTTACTTCATATCCCCAAATGCTCTGTTAATTGCTTTCCTTTCTCCCTCCCTCCTTTCCCATGATGACAGCAAAATCAGCTCTTGTCTATTGCTATAAATTGCTCCTGTGCAAAAGGAACACAAGGTTATAGAATCAGATAGTTTTAATGATAGAAATTCAAGGAAGTCTTAAAAAAACCCAATGTCTTCTAAAATATAGAAGAAACGAGTGATAGGTTTCCTGCTTTTGGTAGAACAAAGAATATTCAGCTTTCCACCGGTCACACACAGTGAGGACAGGCCTCCTGCATGATGTGGTGCTGGGGGGAGGAAGGGGATGTTTGTACACGCACTCCTGAATCCTCTTCCCTGACTGAGGTGCCACTACACTGTTGGGCTAAGGTCTTTCCTGAAATTAACTGAGAAACAAAACAAAGAAATTGCTTCATCCCTGCATTACGCTAAAGTGAGAGGTCAGATACAAACATATATTTAAATACTCTACTGGATGTGGGCCAGGTGTGTGCTGTTTAACGTGACACTGCCACAGCGTTTGTAAGCTTCTGATGAGATGGCACAATTATTCTCATTTACAGATATGAAATTGGAGGAGAACATTTTTTCACAAAAACTCTGATAGCTCCAGTGGTGTCCGAGCTTTTGGCTCTTTCCCAGAAAGCCACCCGAAACCAGCCACAGCACGTGCAGACCTACACTTCTCATTTGTATGCTAGCAGCGAGTGCTCCTGGGCATTCACTGCGTCTGCAGGTAGGTTTCCCCCTCCCTTCTCGTGGTACTACAAGAAAAATGGACCGACCTTGAAACCCTTTACCCAGCGCTGCACACGACATCTGCGCCAGGGCAGCTTTGCTGCCTGCTGCTAAGAGAAAATCCCTGAGCGAGGGTGTGATGGGCTGGAGGAGGGCAACCGGATTGCACTGCACCTCCTGCCTGGGGAGCACAGCCAGGCGTGAAAATCCCCCCAGCATCCCTCCTGCTCCCTAGCAAGGGGCACCACTGCAGAAGTTTGTCACTAAGGGAAAAAACAAAGATAAACTGAGCTGAGGAAGGAAAGGAGGAAAGGACTCAGTGTTTAAAACAGGTATGAAAGAGAGCCCTACTATCTTTCACAGCCTGCAAGCGAAGTTTAGTCATGAGCAGCCAGCAGGTAGGCAAGCACACTAGTGAGTACCCAGTTGCAGGAAAAAAGACACGGTTTACACAGATTGAAATTGGTGAGAAGTTGCTTGGAAGTGCATGTGTGGAAAAGCTACAGCTTCTGTGAGTTTTAGGGTGTCCTGCTATTCTGGGTGTGAAATACATATAAATTTTTGCTTTGATAGGCACTGCATTGACAACTTTTCATTGCCATGTATAATGGAGGAAGTTCTCTTTGCAGGAAATTTGTTTTCCCTAAACCTCATCCCAGCAGTTTCTTTAAAGAACCCTAGAGCTTCTGTTTACTTATTAACACTTGCAGAATACAAAAGCCCTAGTATTACACAGGATGCATTTCCTTTTCTTTTACCCTACTTCTCTTTCCCTGAAAGTCAATATTCCTCCCAAAAGTAATTTGTTTTGCTGTAAATTTAGAGTGTGTTCAATAGTTATTGAAGTAGAGGATTAATGGATCTGTCTGGGGGCAGGCAGAGACAATCAGCAAACCTCACCCCACAGCTCTTCTAATACAGTGCAACCCTTGAAATGTTATTTCATTCTTCAGTCTCTCTTTTGAAGAAAAAGTATTCAGCGGTTCTCACAGTCATTCTGTCCATTATATGACTAAGAAGACCATACACAAGCAGAGGAACCAGTTGTGCACATGCGTAAGAGGAATTTTCCCAACTAAAAGTGACCTACTGAGGGGCCTTTCAGCACTTGTGCAAAAATACTTTGCTAGAAAAATACACATTATCAATGCAGACGATTTTTTTTTAGCATATACACAGAACATATGTAAATGCAGACAACCCCTCCTGTATTTGCTACAAGTTCATGCTAGACATCATGCCAGCTGATCTGTTAGTTCTGCACTTGGATTATAAAAATATAGCTGTAACAGGGTTCACTTTTTAAAAATTATTATTATTTTCTGGCACCCCTTCAACCACAAAAAGACTGTCCTGTTTTGCATCCCATCCTTCTGATAAACAGTCTCTCATTATGTATGAGATTTTAGCACAATGGATGAGAGCCAGTTGGCATAACTTCCTATTGTAATGATGAGCACCTTCTCCACCCATCAGCACCAGCTGAGCGTGTTGATTTAAATGCCCTTTGCACTGCAGATGAAGCTGCCTGACAGATTTTTATGGGGGAAGGAAGAGAAAATGACAGATGCTCCAAGCCGCACCCTTTGTTGTCACATAGGGGTGAGTTTTCTGGCGTGTGCACCACTTAGAACTGGAGTCAGGGCTTCCCAAAGGAGCTCAGCTGTTATTCAGGCTGTTGTTTAGAAAAGCTCTCAGCTCATCAGGCATCAAGTACTTGAGAAGTCAACATCACATGTGTAACAATTCTTCCTTTTTTTGTCCCAATTCACCTGTGTATCATTCCAATGTTAATTTAATCTATATCTGCTGCATTTGAAGGAATTAAACTAGCATGAGGCCAAAATGAATATATGCTCTCTCTTTTGGTTAGAGAAACAAGAATTTGCTTCAAGTGTTGTTCTCCATATGTTAATAATGCTGAATAAAAGAGCTGTTTCAACTGACACAGCTTGGTAGAAGTGCTGCGGGCAATGTAACCGCACAGGCTCATTAATGGTATGCTGTAAAGGGGGCTGCTCTAAGGTCAGTCTCTTAACCTCCTGGGGATACACCTGTGTGCTTGGGACTCCTTTTGATGCCCAATAACTCAGCTGGGACCTGGCAAGGTATCCACAAGGCTCAGAAACTGATTTCTGGATACATTGTGTAGGACTGTACTGTGGCATGCTCAGCCTTGCCAGTGTTGACCCATATGGTCAGCAAAGGTGAGAGTCTAAAATCATCGGATGTGCCCAGGCACTTCACTCCTTACCTTGGAGAAAGGCCAGGGTCCAAGAGCAAATCTCATGTGTGATGCAGGTGGTAAGCAAGACTGGCATGGAGGAAGGGGTGGGAGGTTTGGTGTCCATGAGTCTGGACTGTTCTGTCTATCTGGACAATTTGAGTTAACATTTAGGCTTAAAGTCATCTTGCTGCTGGAGTTACACCAGACAAAACTGGAATGGCGTGTGAGTAAGTAATCCCAGGCTCCCTCACTGGCTAGCGGGAAGAAACAGGCATTTCCAGGCTGAATTCATTCTTCTTTGTACAGAGATGAATCACTCTGTAGAGATGCCTCTTTCTCTTCTTTCACCATAAAAGGAGCCCAGGGTGACAACTTCAATGTACATATCTATAATGTAAAAGCCTACCCCTGATGAGATGAAACTCACAACCAGTGTCTGTTCCCAGTACTTTAAAAAGAGAAAGTAGCTTAAGAGAGAAAAATGCCCCATGATTTCCAAGATAAGAGTTTCCCTCTTTGTGTATCTATGAAAATCTTGCTAAGTCACATTTGGCGAGATGAGCAGGGAGATTCTACCACAAAGAGATGCCCTAGGGTTGTAGCTGAAGAGAAGAGAGTAGGGAAAGACAAGAAACAGAAATCTACTGACCTTTTCATTATTTAAAACAAAACAAAACAGGCAGTGGGATATAAGAAACAGGAATTGTGATTAATCATGAATTAGCTAGCTTTGATTCCTGCGGTGACCCATCAGGAGTCTGCCATTTGGAGCTGAATCATTCTCTAAGGTCAGGCGTAGTGGCAATCACTTCCACTGAGCTGATACTGAGCACAGTTTACAGTCTAAACATGAGAAGCAAAAAATATCCTTCAGCATTGTTACTCTTCAGCAGGCTCAGAGGTATCTTTTCAAAGATAAACAGGCAGCTGCTGTTTATCTATGCTTGATCTCCAGGTGAGCAAGGATCAGACAGTGTGTTTTTGCACCTGCATCACAATTTGTGTGGCTTAAACTACAAAAAAGTGTCAGCACTGTAACTCACACCCCTTAAGGAAGCCCTTTGGCAGCTCTGGTTTGTTTTACTGGTTGGAGTTTTGTTTTGTGCAATCTGAGAGTATATCCATCACCCGATGGAAGTTTTTAATAAATTGCCACCTGATCCTTTGCTGTTCATTAAGCATGCAATACTTTGCAAAATAGCCTTATTGTGCACCATCAGAAACCACTTCAATTGCTATCTAAAAGGTTTTCACAAATACATACAGCATTAGGTGAAGGAGGAGATGATGCATTGGTCTCCCATTGCCTGGGTACCAGTGCTATCACTGCACTATTACCTAAGTAAGTGAAGAACCTGGGGATAAAACAGATGGTACCGCTGCACTTCAGCTTTGGCCAGAAAGAAAAGCAAATGGCAGCTACAATTGCCTTTTCTGTGGAAAGAATTGTGCTGGTGTGTCACAGCTACCCAGGGAAGGCTATCAGGGGAAAAATGTCACAGCCCTGTGTCCTGGCCAGGAGTCGGGATGAGACACCCTGGAGTGCTGTCTCCAGGGTGCTGGGACCAGCATGGTCAGGGACAAGCACAGAAACACAGCACTGAGACTACGGTCAAGTGCGTGGCAGTCCACAGGTGCCTGTGGGGTCATACAATAAGAGACTAAAGTTCATCAAGGTCATATTTTGGGGCTTTGATAGTTTTAAGAAGAGCACATGTGGACTTTTTGAGGATGAATCCTCACCATGCCATGATGTGGCAGACTTGTCTGCTGCTGAGAAAAAGTAGCATTGTCATCACCATCTTCATGGGAGTAATGGAAGATTGGAGAAAGGGGAAATTACTGGAGGCAGTGGTATTAAAAAACCCCAGTTCCTGCCACATCTCAGAAACAGAGAGTTTTATCAGGTGTTCCCAAAAGAAAATGAAGCAAGGATATTGGCCAATATCCTTGGAAATTATTACTCAAATAATTGGCAGAAATGCTTTTGGGCTTGTGTAGGTTGTTGCAAAGTTTATAAATGCTTCAGTCTGCATCTGCACAATCTCTCCTGCGTGAATATTTCTTTGCCTAGAGTTTTTAACATGGCTGTTTAATAGTGTGTTTGACATTTGCAAAGCATTATTTGCCTGTGTGGAGAAGTACTGGTTCAGACTAATAGATTTTTTTCTTGTTACAAGAAATCCACAGCCTTTAATCAGAATGGGTGCTGGAAGGAGGTCTTTCCCTAAGAAACAGGCAATGTTTGAAGAAACCAGATAGAAAAAGTAATATATTTAAGGATTTGCCTTTTCCTCCCCTTTTCTAATGTAATAAACTACTTGTTTGTTCCAACCCATATGCCTGCTGGTCTTGTTACTGCTTCTTCCCTAACAGCCCAGTTCTTTCGTTCTTGTCTGTTTGCTGGATTTCTTGTCTCTGTTTCTGCATCGGCTATCTCAGCTAAGGGAATTTCAATTCCTTTAGCAAGTCTGACTGGCTCCTTGGCCTCATTCAAACAGCCCCCATTGGATCCTAGACCCTGTGGTTTTGGGTGCTCCCTCTCGCTTCCTGACAACTGCATCTTTGAAATCCGTTGTGGCATTAGGGTTCAGTCCCCCTTTAGACATCTTGTAGCTTGGGGGTTGACTCTAATCCACCCCACTACCCATCCTTGCCACAAGTATCTTCACTTTTTGTTTGCTGATTCCACTTACTCAATACCTTTCCCCATCACCTGGTCCTCCTCATGACCCGCATTTTTAATTATCTGTTTCCACAGGAATCTGATACATACTTCAGTCTCAGTTAACTTTTATTTTTGAACTGCAGTTTCTTTATGACAGGCTCTGTGGCTTGGTTTCTACAGTTTGGAAAACAGCAATGCTTTGATTTTGAGATTTGCTCCAAGAATACTATAAAATAAAATACTTAGATGGAGGATGTGGGGGGTTGGAGACAATTAAACTGCTCATTGAAAACTGCTTACCTCTTCTGCCTTGTGTGGAAGGTAGGTGTTCCTTTCTAGTTATGCTGATTTTACTTCTTTTATATATAAATGTATATATATAAAATAATTTTTCACCAGAATCCAGAAATAGAAGCCAAAATTTCCTAAGTGACCAAGAATCTCAATTCTACCCCATGATCACAATGTCACAATGGAAAAAAGGTATTTTACAGGAAATGCAGAATAAATCAATCTTGTGTACAGGTTAATATCCACTGTAATGTGTGTAATACTTTAAAACCCTAAGGAGGTTGCCAAAGGCAATAACAAAACTCCCAGTGACTGCCACATTCTTTTGCTAAGGAAGAGGCATTACAATGGCCAGAAGAAACTGCTGCTATTATTTTTATCTATTCCTTATTTAATGGATTAGAACGAACAAGCCAGCTTTTTTAGATCTGAAATTTGCGGGAGAGCTGCTAAATCATGACTCCCAATTAAAAAGCTAACACTTCTGCCATGTCGGACATTTGCCAGAAAGGGGAGGACATTGAAAGGTACAGAAGGTTTAAAATGGGTCACAGAGAGTCTGAAAAGGTGGTAGGAGATGAAAGAGGAGGGAAGGAATGTGTTGGGAAGAAATGCATGACAAAGGGAAGAGAGTAGCCTGAAGGCTGAGGTGGGACAGTACCTGCAAGACGCTTCCAGAGATTTTTTTTTTTTTTGCTTATCCTGATATGGACTTTGTTCTGAGGTGACAACTGGTTAGATGCCAACTTACAGGATATTCACACTGAACATCCCTATAAGTAAGCACTTAAGCAAAACCTGCCTCACGATAACCTATGTACAGGGGCAGGTCCTTAGTTCCTGCCACACTACAACATCTGAACCCCCTCTGACTTCAGCCTCCAATTCGGACAGAGAGATATCCACAGACACCTGGCTTCTTGGGAATTTTCCAGAGGCATGTTGAACTATGCAGCTACCATGTAAATGGCTCTCGAAATGGCTATCTAAACCCCTAATTTATGGATCCAACTCCTCACTAATCAGAGATCCGGTATACTTGTTACTGTCCTCCCCAAGAAGAAGAAATTATTATCTTATCTTTGCTTAGATCTTCATTCACTCTGTCCAGTGTCCGGTTAGCCAGCTGCACCACAAAACGCATACATGTGATCTGTTTCTTTGAGGACACTCTAGCTCCCTTTAACTCCCTTTTCCCTTCCAGATTCGTATCTCAGGTGATTTTCTGGAAGGCTGATTTTCTGAAGCCAGCTGATTTTGATTTGCTTTTTTCCTTCTTCCTTTCTTAAGGAATGTGGATTCTGTCCTCTCATGGTTACCTTCCCCTTAGGTCCACTTTGCCTCCCCATTCTGATCCCCGTTCCTTTCTAATGGTTACGGTTCTTGCAGTTTCTCCTTTTCAGGTGCTTTCTCAGTTCGCAGCTGTTAAAAGCTGTTGCCAACATCAAGAAACTGCTGGATTGTCTATGCTTTGCCGTATTCCTGTCCTGGATACTGGATTCATCAATGTTACTTATTCTGTAGCTACTGGCTCTTTCTGGAAGACAGAGGTGAAGACCTCAGGCTTTGTTTGCACTGGTGGTACACTAAAATGCAGCTTTTGCTCTACCCTGTATTATTGCTTCCTCCTTTGTTCCCAACTGGACTGCATTTCAGACAGCAGAATGAAGCTGGCTCTCCCTAACTTTATTAGACTTCAAACCATCTTTGCTCATTTTGCATTTTACTGTCATAGCTTATGAGCAATGAAAGAGCTTCATTAATACTGATTTCTTGGATAATGTTCAGAGAGCACTGCAGTATGATCCTCCTCTCCTGGCCTTGAAAGCTTCACTCCTGGGCTATCACCATCCATCTGAACCAGCCAATTAAATACCACATCCCAGTTAACATGAATGTGGTGGTGACTGTTTCAGCAGAAGAAATTACCGGTCGGTAACTCAGTCTTTCCAAAGGACCACTGGCACAGAGCACCCACTGCAGCCCACTGGATGTCTGTACTTCCCAGCATGACAAAGCCCACAAACAGGTTGTAAGGAGGGCGTACTAGATTTGTTTAACAGGTTACAAATACCATGCAGTGTATATGGCATTTTGTGTTGTCTCACTGTCTCAAAGTCAAAGACATACAGTAATCTCACATGGCTAGCCAAGGTGCAAGAACTGGCCAGGGTTTCTGACAGATCTTAAACACAGAAAAGGGGTGGCCTTTCCCTGGAAATCTGGAGGGATTATGTTTACTAAAAACAGCTGAAGACCAACAGCCACCATGATAAGTGAAATCAGCCAAGATTCAAGACTTTGGTAAGGCTTGATACTTTCCAGGTTCAGGTACAGTGCAGCTTAGAGGGTACGTGAGCACTGGGAATAGATGAGCACTCAGCATCCTGCAGGTGTTCAGAGGAGAAAGGGTGCAATTTTGACAGTCCTATGGCATGTCAGCCTTGTTTTCCATGCATCTCTTGGGGAAGACTGAAAGATAGAAACTCATTTAGACTGTTAACACATGCTTTCAAAAGGGAGAACAGAAGCATGTACAGAAATTTATTAGATCTTGCCACTATATCTTATTAACCAGAACATGTTGTTAGACCAGGATTTATTGTGGAGAACTTGAACTCTCTTTCTGCGGTTCTGTGTTCAGTCTTCTTGGAAGACTGCAATCTTGGGCTGAAGACTGCGAAATATTTATTGAGCATCTATCACTCAGGGACTCTAGCTACGATATGCTGTATACCACAGTAGTGGACAATAAGGTTTGAAGTAAATCAACGAATAACAAATATAAAAGTTTAGCCCATTTAACCACCCCTGGAGGAAGCTTGGGCTGTTGTAGTGAATCCAGCTGAACACAGTTTTCTTCAGGGCTCTAACCCACTCATCTGCTTTTACTGTCCTTGGAAAGGAAGGGAAAGATAAACGTTTTCAATTGGAAGTCCAACAAGTTGTTGTGAAATTTTATACCACGTACTCTAACCAATTCCAAACTTTTACTGATATTTTCAAGCTCATTTTTCTCTTGAAGTAGTTAAATGACTGTATGAGGATGACAACAGGGAAAAAAATGGATTACTGTTACTTTGTTATGAGGGCTTCAGTGGGATTTTGAGGGAATTGATTCAACAAAAAATATACAGAACAGATTTGCAGGGCCATTGGAGAGGAATAATAGTCTCACACTCTGCCTGTCTATATCATCATTATTCTTAATGGTCTGCTCTTGCATTTCTAGGATACAGTGTACCTAAAGGCGGAGGACTAGCTGTTCTTCGGGACTCAGTGCATTTGGATTCAAAGCTGCATTTTTGCTGGATATGGAAGCTCACGCCATAAATATATTATCTCTGTCAATGTTTCTCAGGCAGTCTCAGGTGCTGTACGTATGCCCTTTTGTGCTCTTTTCCTTTCGTTTTCTTTTTTTCTGATTTGTTAAGGACTGCCGGGGATAACACTGAAACCCAGTCTGACTTCTGATGCACCTCTGGAGAACTACTGGATGAATTGCTCTTCTTCTGTCAACAGAATTTTGTTTCTCCTGCACGTAATTTATGGCACCTGTCTGCTATTTTCACCGTAACTTTGGAATGGGTTCTCCCAGACCCCAGAGTGGTCATCACTTCCTTCAAGTTATTTTGCACAGGAAATTAAAACGTCCGTGTTGTTTACATTGAGATACAGTCAAACAAGTGCACAATTTTTTACCGTGCACACAATATTCTGACAAAATTCTTTAATTTTAGAAGGCTAATCTGCATTCATGCTTTTGTAATAAGGGATGCCTTTACTGCTAACAGCCAGCAAAGGAAGAAGCAAACATGTCAAATCAGGAATGAGATTACTCTCACAGATCAGATTTACAGGTGTATTCATGTGGTCAGAAATCATTTGCTATCCAAATACCACAAAAAATACACCCAATTTTTCAGAAGTAGCTATTTAGAAAAGTTCATTTATTGATGCTCTTCAGGAAAATTAATGGACATGTTAACTTCTTAGAGTTTTGCCTGTCGGATATGCTAAAGAAGCAGCTTTTTACCATCTATCCCTCCTCCCAAACTCTACATTTACATGCAAAGAGACTTGCCTTTCCTGAAGATATCTTACACACAAAGACTAAGCATGCTGCAGCAAAGAAATACTAGAAATGGATGGTAAAAATTACTCCATTTGGACCAAACTAAAGGCATCATCAATGATAGTATTACTCAAGGTAACATTTTTTCAAAATATGGATAGTTAAAATGAGGCTTCTAGAAACAATAAGGCACTGAAGAGTAAGTATTTATAACTTTTGGCCCAATTACTGATGTGGCTAAACCTGTGTTTGAAACCTTAATTTTGGGAAGGCATTAAAAAAAGAAGACAAAATAGGGTGTTGTATAACCTCTAGTACAGAGATTTGCTTTTCTAAGTCTCTAACAAACACTTCAGTTGGTCATTTCTTAAGAAAAAAAGAAAGTAAAAAGAGCTATAGCAGATACCATTCAGAAGACTAGTGAACACTGAAGCTTCAGAAGTCCTCCAAAATATTTTCTTAGACTCTTGTAATCTCTGTGTTTAAATTCCCACATGCAATAAAACTCCTTTTCTCTGTATTTTACTGTAGAATCATCAGAAGAAAAAACAACAAACCAAGGCATCTCTATTTCCACATTTTTGTTAGTGTTCATGAACAGTAGAAATCGGGATGCCTCTTTCAGCTTCTGTTTATAAATTTTTACACAAAGAAAGCAAGCTCTGTCTAACTATAGGCCAGTGCTGATTTCTAATGCAATCAGCAAATACAAACTGGACACCTGATACCAATCAAGAAGCTAGTTAATTCAAATGTATTAAAACTCCCCAAATCCTTCCTCCCCACTCCCAGGAAATCACGCATGGGATTGCAGTGTGGAGTTTAGTATCTGCAACTTCAGGACGTTGCCTCGTATATAATTTAAAACAAGAAGCAGGAACCCACACCAAGGCAAGGCATGAAAAAAAAACAAACAACAAACCCAGAATTTAAAAGATGAAGGGAAAAATATTTCTTTGTCCGTTGCATTTGTTACTTACCAAAAAGAACAGACTCTTTGGTGAAATGAAAAGTACCCCTTAGGCCAGAATCAGAAAATCCATGGCACATGGTATTTGTGACATGGAGTAGTTGTGATTTGCAGGTAGAAGAGTAGCAGAAGGAAAAGGAATCAAAGCATATAGCAGAGCTTTTCATATGAAACACAACTTCAGGTATCCTCCAGTGAATTATTTCACTTGCCTGCTGTCTCTTATCCAACCTCGCTGTCATGTCCCCGTGTGGGCTTCTGTATGTCCCTATAAACACAGCCACTTTGGACATGATGTCACTTGTTAATGCAGCCATTCTGTGTTTGTCTCTCTTGTGAGAGATGTTGTTCACGATGGGGTTGTGGGAACAACCTTGGGGGAAGGCGTTCTCCCCTGGGAGCTGGAGGATGACCACTCTGAGAGGGTGCAGCTCAGAGACACATCCCACCCTCATGTGAATTCACAGGTGGATGGGGTGATGATTAGGACCACAGCGCCCATGTATTCAGAACACGCCTCTGTAGTGGCACATCTTCAGTCAGCATAATTAATGCCATTAACTTCAAAGAAACTACGCAGGCTGCTCTGTGTGGCAGTCTGGCTGCCTAGATGAAAGAGGTAATGCTGTGTCTGTTTCTTTCTGCAGTATGTGTCCACGTTTCCCACAAACAAAGAAAGTTAAAGCTTTATTTCCAATCAGTTTCAGCTTATATTAATCACAGCTAACAATACCCTGTATCCCTGTGATTAATTCAGACACATGCATGTAATTGTTTGTCTTGGCAGGTTCAGTTCATTGCACAGTAACTTATGGCCTGAATTTCGGAAAGCCCAAGTCATACGCTGAAGTCAGCAAGCACTGCAATTGCTCACCGCTTGCAGTCGAGCAGTTAATGCTGCCTGGCTTCCAAACACCTTTGCCATTGCCTAGAGCACTTCCTTCGTCATCTGCCTTCACAGATTGTTCATGATAACTGTTAGAAAGATGAGCACATTGAATAAATTAGTAATCAAACACATATTTAAAAATCACAGTATCATTTTCAATGATAAAATTATAAATCTGTGTTACACTTTTCTGGCAATTGCATAAATGGTTACTTCTCTTGTTTAGGGCCTTGCTTTCCCTCCATATAGCATGAACCCATTACATCTGTAGCACTAGTAAATCATATAAAGTCCCAGTGTAAGAGAATGTTTCAGCATGAGTTGTCTTTAACTGGTTTACAGGCTGTACAGGCGGTTTGGTACTCGGGTACCTGCACAGCTCAGCCTCAGAAGCAACCTCTTCCAGTGTCGCTGTCGCCCTGAAGCCAAGACATGCTTTTCCAGGTACTTCAATAGTCACTTTCCAGTGGTGTCCTTCTTCTTTGATTTCCCAGTTGGAAGGTCTGGGTCCAGCTCCCTTTTCTCCAGCTACTGGCTCCTGTTAGACTTTCGTCCCCAGAGTTGTGGTACTAAGGAACCACTGAGCATTGATCTCTTCCAGTTCATTCTTCAGGATGACCTTTTTTGTTCACCCTTTTTGCCAAAGCGTTTTCCATAGAGATTACTTCTCCTCTGAAAGACCAACACACCTTTCAGACACCCTGGTTTTCCAGGCACAGGCCCCTCTTCAACAGGAATGCCTATCTTTTCTCCTGCCTTGGCGTATAACTTGCATTTAGCTACACCAAAATGCACTTTCCTCAATGTGGGACCTTCCTGAATGACCAACATGTTCCGTTTCCCCAGTCCTTAGTGTTTGTTGACCTCCCTGCTAACCTCTGTCATGCCTGTGATTTCCCAGAAGTGACTGTATATTTGCTTGCAGATCACTGATGAGGATGCTGAGTACCTGGGGCAGATCCATGAGGAAGATATATATTCCCATTCAGCGACCTCCCTGCTGACGGAAGCTTGAAGTCTGTCAATGAGCTAATTATTTTTCTCTCCAGTCTCTGTTTTTTTCTCTCTAATAATTTCACATTTTTAATCAGAATATTTTGAGTTATTGAATCAAATGCCTTTACACAGTGTAAGTCTATTATATCAATGCAGTTATCTTTAATCATTAAATCTGTCATCTTGTTGAAGAATTAAATCATATTTGTCTGACAAGATTTTTGTTATCCAGAAAATTGTGCTGAGCAACACTAACCAGATTTCTGTAATTTAATTCTGTTTTAATCAAATCCTTACATTACCTTTTCTGTTATTTTAACTGCAATTTATGTCAGGCTGGGCTACAAAAAACTGCTCCATGAATGGAGAAAATAGGAGGTTATTCTCTCCCATCCCTCATTAGGCACTTTGTTCTGCACAGTGCTGCCCAAGGTGGTCCCAATCTGTTTATAAGAACTGAGGCATTTTGGAAAAATAGCTTAGTAATAATATAAAAAATACTTCACCCGAAGTAGGCAAAGATGATAGACAGAATAATTTTTTTTCCTTTCTTAAGATGAAGTACAGAGCATTGAACTGATAAAATTTTGCTTGCATTCTATTTGAGAGTTGCCAAGAAAATCCCATGATTGAATTATTAATGAATAGTATTTATTTCTATTTGTTTATTTAGATGTATTATTATAGAACAGTTTCTGGGAAGAAACCCTGCTTTCACTCAAATATTTATTTTGCAGAGCTCAGACCCTTTCAATAACTGCTTATCTGCTTTTTTTTCAAAGCAAGAGCTCTGGGCATTCCCGGATCTCTTGGCTGTTCCCACTTTCAAGTAAAATTTTTCTTTGATAAGCTAAGAGTTTTAACATTCCATTAAATTTTATTTAGATGTTCTGTTGGGAAATATGACTTTATTCCCACCCAAATCCACTTGAAGGTCCCTGGTCAGTAATGGTGCATGTCCCACTAGTGCCTTCCCTTTGAGGCTCACTTCCCTGAGGATCTGCATGGTCTCAGACATCTTGCAGAGCCTGAGTGAGTGATCTTGCTTGAATATCAGTTGGTGCAAGAGAGCACTGGGGAGCAGGACCCCTGGGCCAGCCTTGGAGAGCTGATGTGGAGTGATGTGACCATATGGGGGAAGCCCACATGGCATTTTTGCTGGAGTTGGACAACATGACAGCTGTGACCATGATCAGAACTGGCCATAGCCCCCACAGTTGCAAGCACAGACATACTCAGATAGAGCAGTGTGGTTCCTGCCCTGCCATCTCTCTCCTAGGGCCCTGGTTTTGACCAGAGCCGTGCGGAGCCTGGAGGCTGGTAGGTGGTCCCTCTTCGCCTAGCCAATACTCATCTTAAAAGCTGAGAAGGGCTGCCAGAAAGTCAGAGCCTGCCATTTTAGCCTGTGCCATGGGCAATTTTTTTCCATTTCCTCCCAACTAGTGGGAGTCAACAGGCCACCACAGTAGGTGACAACCCTGTATATGTGCTGGAGGCAGAGGCATGCAAGTATGTGGTACAGGAACAGGAATGTGTTTTATTCAGTATGAAGTACTTTGCTGCTGAGATATTGATGTTCCCAGGTCACTGCCTGCCTTGTTCCCTCCTAACTCAATGCTTTCTCTCCTTCCACAGCCAGTGAATTGTGAAAGTAGCAGAAAAGCAAGCTGACTGTGCACAACAGATTTGTGTCTGATCCCAGGCTGACCCTGGCTAGCCAAGACCGTGGGCACATTTCAGCAGGATCAGCGGGAACAACTCATGTCATCCCTTGCACAGTTGCTCTTCTGCACCCTTCTGCTTTCCCTTCTTCCTCCTTGTCCACCTTACCTAACTTCTGCCCTCTGTGATGATCTGTCTCAGCATGCCTATCCACACCATTGACTTCCATTAGTGCCATGCTAAGTCCACCTCCCACAACAGATCAGATTGACAGGAGCTTGGCTAACATGCAGAGTGGAAAAAGGCATTGCTAGTCTATGCCTTTTCTGAGCATGTGTTTCAGAATTGTCATATCAGGTTATGGATTTGGAGACTGGAGGAAGAGGCCACCATGAATGGTGAGCGTTTCATTATTTATACTAGACCCTATCACCTGGTCTAGTAAATGATTTCCATAACAATCATTTTGCTTCCCTCCTCTTCTTAGAAGGAGCCATCTCAATTCTTCGGGTCATTGGTAGTGACTCTCCCAATAAAAATGAGAAAAGAGGATGTGGAGAATTATACACCAATGAGATTAAGAAATTATTTGAATCAAATGATGAAGTATTTAGAAAGTACCTGAAAGGTAAAGAAAGAGTTAAGGAGGCAGTGGGGATTTGTAAGGAACAAATTGTATAAAAATAATCTAATTTTCCTCTGCAGCAGAAAAGCAGATGTGGAACTAACCTATAGAATTTCACTTTGGGAACTCTTTTGATTTGATCTTACATGACATTCTTATAAACCAGCAAAAGAAATACAGTCTGGATAAAATCACTAGATGGTGTATACAAAACCTGTTCTGTATCTACACTCAGAATTAGTTCAATGGCAAAATATAAAGATGCAACAAGGGCTCTTCCAGAGGTCTTTCTGCTCTGATTCTGCTCAGTGATTGCATCAGTGATCCTGCTCATACACTTACAGAGGACACAAAGCTGGGTTGGAAAACAGATTTGTGGTTCAAGGTTATCTTGATAAAGTAGAGAAAGGGCATGAAAACCAAGGACAAGTGCAAGGGAATGCTCTAAGAGATGAGTGCTCAACTCTATGGGCACCATATATTTAATAAGTAGTTGGGTTGCTGTTTTCAGAGGAGGATCTGCAGGACTGTAATGGATCAGCAGCAGAACACAACAGTGTTGTACTGTTATGAAAAAGGCAAACATCGTACCATGACACACAAACACACATTGAGTTGGCAAAACACCTAACGTATCAGTAAGGCCTGAGCAGGAATATCTTGTCCGGTTTTGGGCAGTGTGGCTCAATGAAGATGGAGGCCAATGGGGGAGTGTCAAAAGAAGAGCAACGTGAGTGCATCCATACTGTTTAACTCTTTTACCATCTAAAATTGGCTGTAGGCAGACAGCTCCTTGGCCTGCACTAACTCATCAGGTATGCCCTGCAGCTCTCCAGGAGGGTGCTAGCTGACCCAGGCCAAACTGGGCCTGTTACTGGTTGTTATGACCTAAAGGGTTACTCAGCCTGTGGGTATATAAGGATCGTGACCATGGGTTTGCAGGATTCTTTAATACACAAGGACACAGAGGATTTATCCTCTAAATTTCTCTACTTTATTATAGATAACCACAAATGCCACACAAAATCACCACTAGCAAGTATATGTATTATTAATAAAGTGAATATATATATATCAAACTATTGCAAATTACTATCAGCAATCAATAATATAGTATCAACCAATAGTATAGCAACAATCAATTGTATAGCAGCAATCAATATCATAGCAACCAATAGCCAACAACCAATAACAGCAACAACTAAGTAGGTTGCATACACTAGTTGCAACAACTTAGTTGCAACAACTAAGTAGGTGTATATACTATTACAGGTTACTACAAACTTACCATTAGTGAAGCAAGTTTATCAACAATGTCACAGCAGATATACTTATGACAGATTACTTATATAGATGTATAATACATATTTCAGAAGGGGCCAAACCATCCCAGAGGTGGAAGGACAAACCAAACTGACCCCAACAGTGGGGCCAAAGGGTGACCAATAAGATAATAGAGAGTCTCACTTCAAAGATGATCCACATCACAGAGCCTGGAGTCAGTCAGCCGGGTCCCTGGTGAGAGTCCAAGATCTTATAGAAAGTTCATGTGGAGAATTCAACCTGTTTAAGAAAAGAAAAGCATGTGCATTTTGGATAAAATTTAAGTCCTTTTCATATCATAGAGACATAAGAGGGCATAGACATCATCACTTCAAGCAGCCAATAGATGCTGTAAATTTTGACTTTTCACATGTAAGAGACAATAGATGATGTTGTTTTCTGTTTTTTTCAGAACAATTTTTGTTTTTCCAGACTCTTTTACACCTTTTCAGAAGATAACTTGCCATTACAGTCCCTTGGTTTTGCACTTACCAGTGGTATCTCAGGATGTCTCTTGTTCCTAGGTACTCTGGTTTTACTTCAAAGAGGCCAGCTGCACTTTTCAAGGACATTTCTGGTTCATAGGCCTAGTTCCTAGGATCACAGCTCCCAGGCTGGCAGGCATTTTCTCTGTCAATATATTTCAGCAGACACTTTCTTCTCTTCAGTAATTTTCCCCTTCTAACCAGGTTGCCTTTGTGGCTGTTCACATCACTGGTCTAAAACCTACTGCCCAGAAATACTCTCTGATGTTGTTTGAATCATAAAAATAGACACAACCTGATTTTATGACCTTCATCCTGGTCTGAAATGCCTGGCACCACCATACAAAAGAGAGCTTTTGTCTGTGCACACTGGTCAGACTCTTTGAAATAAATGCCTCCAGTAATAGTTTTGGGGCACGATCCTTAGCATTGTCTTTCGCAATCAGAAGAATCTGTGGATTTCATCCATTTGATCTGAAATCAGTACGAGTCTGAGTCTCACTGGTGTATAGAGCAACACACACATACACACTTTGTGAAGAGGTCTTAGATCATCTCCAGAGTCAGCTCTTGTGGAGGACTTAGACCAAGAAGACTAAGACCTTCTATTGAAACATATACTATGCATTGTGGTTGCCAACAACAGGCCTTCGAGCCATATCTGGGTATACTGATTTCTTTGTTTTGTTTTTTTTTTTCTGAGTCAGTTGTCCTGTGTTATATTGAGTCAGTAGTTCAAAAGGCAGCTCTTTAAATTGATTTGGAGTCTACCATAGGAGAAGAGAGAGGCCTCCAGCTTTTTGTAGGACAAAATACTGTCTCAGGGGAACATATACAGTGAGGCTCCCCTTGCTGCTGTGGGCTCTTTGCTTCAGGGTCCAGGTGAGAAAAGGCTGGCTCACCCTGAAGTGTCTGCTTTCAGAAAGCTCAGAGAGGGTGATCTAGGAGAGAGGGGGAATCCATCCCATTAATGTGCCAAGCAGCTTTCAAATAATGATGTGACATGGAGATGCTGTTTTTTGAGGAGCGCCTGTATGGGTCTGTTCCTTGACCACCACTCTTGTAAGTGAGAAGATTTTTAATCTAAATGAAGTAGCTCTTCTGCTATCTCCTCAAGGATACCTTGTATGACACTTGGGTCTTTTCTTCTTGTGTTGCCCAGGGAAGGTACTTGGCTCTAGTTTTGCCCTTGTCCCACAGAGAGACATACAGACCCCGAGAGGTGGCTGGCACTTGCTTTTGTCAAGATGGCCTAAGCTTTGCATCTCTGCTCCCTGGGATGCTTTGGAAAATCTGTTCTAAGCCTGCAGGATCCCACAAGAGAGAGCCACCCCAGGAACACAATGGAGAAAAGCCACATGACATGCTGGGAGGGTTTGACCACAGTGTCTTCAGAAAGAGGCTCAGCTGATCCTGTGTCCTGTCCCTGATTTGGGCTGGTAAAAGAGGTTTAGGGAAGTGGTATAAACATAGTGCATGTGTGAAGAGATGATACTTCGTGAGTCAGAGATAACGCCAAGACTGCTTAGTAGTCTTGGATGGGCTTTCTCTGCACTAACTAATCTAATCAGTTTCTGAATCAATCTAAACTTCAGGCAGACACAAGATCATGTGATGATTAATCCATGGATAAATTATTCACTTTACAATGCCCACCACCATATGCTTTAAAGTTTTAAACATGCTACCTGAGAATTTAATCAGTTGACCTTTACAGATTTTGTTGTGAGAAATAGTGAATGTGAGTTCCTATTCACTTCTACATGCTATTCATGACTACGTACACATGAATGTACACAGGGTCCTCTCTGATCCTTTTTGTTCAAAGATGAAAACATTTTGAGCTCTTTAACCTTTCCTCATATAAAAGTTATTCCATATGTTTGACTGCTCTCACCTTTCTCTCTGTATTTTCTACTGTTCTCTTGGAGGAAGAAAGAATCAGAACAGTGCATAACATTCTTGACACGAGCATGTTTTACATGTATACAGTGGCAGAGGATTACCATTCTGTTTGTTCTTTGTTCCTTTCTTAAGAATTCTTAATGTTTTATTTACTTTTTTGATGGATCCTGAGCATGGCATTGAGATTCTAATGGAATTGTCAACAGTAACTCAAAGATCTTTTTTCCTGTGTGCTAATAGCTAATTTAGAGCCCATTGCTGTTATGCATGGTTAAGAATGGTTTTATCCATGTGCAATACTTTGTATTTATCAGCATCTCATCTGCCATTTTTTTCCCCAGTCACTCAGTATTGTGAGCCATCTGCAACTCTTCACAGTTGAATTCCATTTTATTGCCTTAAATAACAGAATATCATCAGGAAATCTCGTTACTTCATTTTTCCAGATGACTTATGAACATGTGGGATAACATGAATTCCAGCACAGATCCTTTCAAAGAGCTACGAAGTGCAAAGGCTATGAACCACTGCAGTGGTTCTCTGGGGACTCATATGGAAGAATATCTACAGAGGATATCACTGAATGTTTCTAAAGATTCTGCCTTTTACTTTGACTATTGCATTGGTGCTACTTTTGCATAATAATCTGCTTTGCTCTGTATCAAGGCAAGATCTCATTTACTACTCAATGGGCACTACTGGTCTGTGGTGGCCCTTCATGCCATATTGTACTTAGGTTTCTCATCATCTGATCCAGACATATATTTTTCATTTTAATCCTATACTCCCCACCTGTAATGTCACAGCATGAGAAGTCTCTAAGTCATGCCTTAACATAGTATTTTCAACCAAGTGTTCTAACATCAGTTGTGATTTCACATCATGTCTTTTGTTTGCTCCACTAGCTCCATAGCACAGATGAGAATTTTTCCAGCCCCACCACTGCCCTTTCTCCCAAATACAGGAAAGGGCTGCATAATAAAGAACTTTTCAGAAAGGACCTGTTGATGGCCTCTTAAACAGCTAATTCATAGTCAGCAGCTTTTCCCCTTTCCCAAGCCTCTTGTATTGTATAGAGTAGCTTTGTATTTAATCAGGGGGCCTGGTGTACTGTCAACCATATCTCAGTTTTAATGTCTGCTTTGAGACATACACATATTCAATTCCTTTCTTTTCATCACCATTTGAGGCTAGGCTTCAGCAATTACATTTTTTCCCAGGCACGATGCCATGGCAGTATACAGTCCCAGTTGCAGCCTCAAGAAGTGGCATGCTTCATTAGGCCTCTGAGACCCTCCCAGCACAGAGAAGAGGATGCTTTCAGTGGGAGTACCTAGCCACAAGAGCATTAATTTCTCACTCTCCTTGGGGCAGCTGGAGGCGGATGATATTCATGGTTCTGTGCCTCCTCTCTCTTCTTCTTGCTCTGTGCTAATTACAGATCAGGAATGACTGTATATTTATAAAGATGTTTGCTTGCAGGACTTCCCCCACCCCATTAGATGGTACAGGAAAAAAGGTCACATTGGAGCCAGGAATCAGGGTACAACAAGCAGCACCCTGTCCCCATCACTGCTCTCGAGCTATTACTGGTGCCTGGGCACACAGAGGGGCAATCAGGATGCAAGAGCGGGCCGCTCCCTCCTGGGGATACAAAGGGAATGGTGGCCACTGGAGACAATGAGGATCGCTGCATGGTCTCCAAGGTCCGCTTGCTACTGATGGAGCACTGCCATGGACACTGCGCTGTGTCGAGCCTATGCTTCGTCTAATTCGCTCTGTGAAACCTTGGGAATTCACTTTATCTATCATCATTATTTACCCATCAAAATCTTCATTTTCAGCGCTTGCATCACTCAGGGAAGATGGAGTACGCATTCCTTTCCACAAAGCAGATATACTTGGGCTCATGTCAGAAAGGAAGGTATTAAACTGAGTGGTGGCTTGACTGGAAAAGAAAGAGGAAGGCAGCTATGTTAATGTGTGGTGTTTCCTTGGGATAAGAAGTCTGCCGAAGGCACTCATAGTGGACGGATCCCTCTTCCCTGACAAACCAGAGCCAGCATGAGGCTCCCAAAGGGATTCGGAGGGGATTGGTGTTCCTCATGTTTGGTGTGGTGAGATAAGCCCTGTTCCTCAGCACACAGCCATCTCTCTCTTTTCCAGGAGAGGAGTGGGGTGGTGTTGCAAAGTGGGGCGGAATGAAGTGTGGACCAAACAGAAACCCTTCAGTAGTATCACTGATTACTTAGGGAAGCATGGAATAAGCCTGAGTCCCAAATGCTCAGGAGAATGGGCTTGTAATAATTGGCATGAATTGGCTGTGGAAGAACAGCTAAAAGTGGCGAGGGGGCATATAAAGGATGGAAAAGGGAAAGTAATTATTTGCAAAATGCTGGATACCTGTTTAGAAGCTGCTTATCAGGATAGGAAGAATAACAATAAAAAGGAACAGAATCTAAAGGAAGAATCAGAAAGGCAGCTGAATTAATGCTGTCTTTGAAAACTGAGCAGCTGCAGAAACAATTACAGGAAGAAAAGGAGAAAAAACAAAAGTTGGAAGAAAAGGTCAAAATGATGCTTATGCGGGCTCCCTATCCCCCTGACATTGTACAGATAAGGAAATTAATTGTATCTCCTGAAGAATGGGATACAAACATATGGGGTGACCCTGATGATAGCAAGCCAGGGGAGGATGATTCTTTGTTTCCCTCAATCACGCTGAATATGAAGCCAGACCCATCACTAAAACAGAACAGCCTGAAGGACCTCAGCGTGGTGCTCCGCGATATACTGTGCGAAGCACACCCTGGGATCTGTTACAATTAGCAAATTTACAAGAAAAATATGGCAGAAAGACAGGTGAAACTGAAACAGGGTATTTGTGGAGAGTCTGCCTAAAGTGGTGGTGACCCAATAATGCTGACTGGAGATGAAGCAAAGAGCTTTTGGGGTTCAGGAGTTCTCTTAGACTTAGGACCCGACCCAGCAAATGGATCCCGTTCTATCACCAGCAGGATAGCTTATTGGGCTGGGGGAATAGATGCTAGGGAGCGAGGTGAATCCTCCATGATCCCCATAAAATCTCTTAATGAGCTCTCTACAGCCATCACAAAAGCTGCCTGCATACAAGCCATGCATAAATGAGAACACAATGATATCCTAATTATCTGCTACAATTGAACATGCAATGCTAATACTTAGAGGAGCCCCAACAGTTCTTAAACTCTACTTCTTCACAAAACAGGATGAAATTAAAAGAGACACAGAACACAATGAGGGATTAGGTGATAATGATCCCCACAACCAGCTCCCTACCTGGGCAGAATTAATGCACAACATTGTAAGCCATGCCCATGAAATGTGGTGGGACAATCCATTAGCTGAAAAATCAGACCCAAGGCCCTGAAGAGGAGATCACTGAATGTGACCAGTAAACCAAGTGCGACCAGTAAAACAAATACCCCCACAGGGAACAGGAACTAGTCCAAAGGAAAATATGCCTAAGGACCTATGAGAGTCTTGAGAGCGGAGAAATGAACTGTGGGGGAAAGCATGGGCGCTAGGCATTCCCAGAGCTGCAATTCAGAGACAGCCTACTGGCATTATTCTGAGTCTAATTCAAGCGTTCCAGAAACACAACGATGGCAAAAGAAGAGAGCTGGTGAAGGGTCTAGAGCACAAGTCTTATGAGGAGCAGCTGAGGGAACTGGGGTTGTTTAGCCTGGAGAAGAGGAGGCTGAGGGGAGACCTTATCACTCTCTACAACTACCTGAAAGGAGGCTGTAGCGAGGTGGGGGTCGGTCTCTTCTCCCAAGTAACAAGTGATAGGATGACAGGAAATGGCCTCAAGCTGCACCAGGGGAGGTTCAGATTGGATACTAGGAAAAATTTCTTCAGTGAAAGGGTAGTCAGGCATTGGAACAGGCTTCCCAGGGAAGTGGTTGAGTCCCCATCCCTGGAAGTATTTAAAAGATGGGTGGATGTAGTGCTTAGGGACATGGTTTAGTGACGGACTTGGCAGTGCTAGGCTAATGGTTGGACTTGATGATCTTAAAGGTCTTTTCCAACCTAAACAATTCTATGATTCTATGAATACTCCGATGCCATCACCAGCTCCAGGAAAGCACAATAACCCTTTCCTCCCCTTTAGGGATGAATTGCAAAGCATGAGGCCAAAAAATGAGTAACGCCAGGATGGCAACTGGGCCTGCCTGTCCAGCAAGTGGCATCCTATCAACAGATAAATAATAATGGCCCCTATATTTTAATTCCAGTTGGTCCTTGATGACAATTGGTAAAATTCCTAATAGATACAGGAGCACAAATTTCAATATTAACACAACAGGATGCCAAGATGCTAGGTGTACGACCTGGATGGCAAAGAGTTAAAATTACCAGAGTGAACGGAACAAGTGCTATATGCTAAACTGCAAAAGTTAATTTATGGCTCCCGGGCAAGAAGCACATGTTGTCTACTTGCTTTGCAGTTAAAGATCACAATGAAAATATTTTAGGTTTTGATGTTTTGAGTGGCCGAACCTGGCGCCTGCCAGATGGCAGTGTGTGGTCCTTTGGTTCAAATGTTGACCCTAACGCTGACAGAAATCAGCAGGCTACAGTGCGTGTACTCCATGCAGCCCCTGCACTCCCTGATTCAAAGATTACTAATGTACTGCAACACCTGATTTCTGCTGCTGCACAAAAAGGAATTTCTGAGATAAAAGCAGACTTGGAAAAACGGCACATTATTTTCAGAACCCACTCCCTGTACAATTCACAAGTCTGGCCAGTCCGAAAACTGGACAGGAGGTGGCATCTAACAATTGATTATTGGTGCTTAAATGCCAACACAGCTCCACTAACGGCTGCAGTACCCAATATTACAACTTTAACAGCCACACTACAAGCAGCCGCACGCTCATGGAGGGCAGTGCTAGATGTGAAAGACATGTTCTTTATGGTCACCTTACAGGAAAAGGATAGAGAGAAATTTGCTTTTACTTGGGAGGGGTTACAATATATCTTTAACAGATTCCCAGAGGGATATAAACATTCACCCATGATTGCTCATGCTGCACTTGCTGAACTTTTACAGACAGTTTCACTCCCTCAAGATGTGAAACTGTACCATAGATGATAGATATCATATATAGATGATATTCTAATTGGAGGAACCTTCCCTGAAAAAGTGGGAGAAGCGGCAGCAGCAGTGTAGCAGTCACTATATAAAGCAGAAGTTGAAGTTCCACCTGACAAATGTCAGGGACCAAGTAGAGAAGTAAAATTTTTAGGTACTTGGTGGATTGCAGGTAGTGCAGCAATTCCACCAGACAGCCTAAGTAAAATGGAACAATCGCAGATGTTCCAATCTAGTAAAGAGTTACAATTTATGGGTACTTTAGAATAGTGGAGAACACAGGCACCTGGATTTTGTGCATGCACCATACATGTTTCTCAGTTGTGAGCACAATCTACTGTAACAGCAATTATAAGGGAAGGCAATGAGGGCACCTTGCCCACTGGGATTCAAAAGGTAATTTGGGATAATGCATCTCAATTTGAAAAAAGATTTCCAATCTTGGTAGTATCTAGTTAATTTCACTTATGGCCCCACCGACAGCAAAGCCACAGCTTTTGTTTTGACAATATGCAATGCTTTGGTATACACCATATACCCAACCATTGTGCTGGGATTAAATCACCATGGAACTGTCCTCTATCTGTTGGAACATAGAGCATGGGCCCAACAGAATGGGAACAAATGGCAAACTATTGATGTTGATGCATGTGTTGTACAAGAACAACAAGGATTTATTTGTGAAATTAATACCATTAGGGGCCAAGATATTTGTCTTGACACTGAAGAAAATGTTTGTCATTTTGAAATACATCCTGATGAAACCCCTGAGACTGTACTTGTAAATGTTGGAAATGGATGTATTTGTATGAGAACCCTTTGTGATTCTATATAGACAACATCATTGTTGATATATATCTAATCACTCAAATATCTGTATTTGTAATTTTAGCAAAATTATGGGATGCCACTTTAACTATTCAGCACCTGTCACAACCCAACAACTGCTACAATCTAACTATACATTGCTTAAAGATTTACTATCTACCCCTATTGGAATGAATCTCACATTGGTGGGAAAACTGTTGCAACATGCTGATCTGAGTCAATTGCTAAAATGAATCCGAAGCAATGGACAAAGAACCCTGATTACCATCCATCACAATGCAGACAAGATACACCGTGTCCTAGAAAGAGTGAAAAAAGATGGAGAACATCACTGGTGGGAAACTCTTTTTGGATGCTCACCAACAGCAACTGGAATTTTGAATTTGATGCTGCATCCAATTGTAGCATTTTTAGTTTTAACCTTATTATGTTTATTGCTTATAATCACTCTGTATATCAAAGTTTGGCAAAAAGTAAAATAAATTACATCAATCCAGCATGCAAAATATATACAATCAACTGATTCTGTATGTAAAATGGTATATAACTAACATTAATTATGACACTTAAATGAAACAGCTTATCAAATAATTGGACTCTTACCACTGATCTGCAATATGCCACATATTTATAACATAGAGGAAAGAGGTAACCATACTACCACTCTATGAGTCAACAAAGTGGATTGACTGTAGTCGCAGGGTGGAGCATGATGGGTGTGCTCGACCCTTTGACCAGACTGGGGTGGTTTGTTGCACGCTCCAGAAAAGGTAAAGGCCTGAGCCGTAGCTGGGCTGTGAACTTCTCTAGTTCCAATCTGTTCTCTGAAAACCCACAAAGGAGCAGAGTGACACAGTGAGCATTGATGCATATGAGCCTGGAACACTGATCATGCAATTAACGCGTGAATAGCGGGTGGCTTTTCCAAGACTCATTTATCAAGGAACAAAGAAAGTTGTGGGTACAGGGAGTCTCATGCATACCTTTTCCATCACACGTAATTTGACTACAAGCCAACCAATTTACCCTGTAAATACGACAGCCTAAGCAATCCTTCTTTGAGCTCTCTCTGCTAGGCAGTGTGGCTGCATGGCGGTGATCTCCCCTTGAGCTGTGATGCCTCTCAAGGTTGCTCCTGAAGGCAGGGAGACCTTTTACCAACGGCAGATCTTTGGTAAGCGACCAATATTGTGCATAACCTTGTAGTATGGTAACTTTGATTGCATCTTGGTAACTTTGATTGTGTGCTGAATTGATGTTAATGAAACATTACATAAACAATCCCTTAGACATAAACCGTTGACCAAGTCTGAGACTAGGTTTGGACCTAGCTGCACCTAGACTGCTCTCTGAGGAAGGAGTTTATAAAGAAAGAGGGTCTACTCTGAACCTTGTGACTCAACAGGAGGGTCCTCCGTACCCTTTTGCATCCTGGGTCTCTCTGTGAATCACTCCAACTTGAGTGTAACTCAATTTTCCTTTTTATGTTTCTTCCATGCAGTAATTAATAGAGTAAACCTTGCCACTGAACTTTGTTAAGTCGTACTTTTACAACATATTAAACCCACTTTTGCTAATACTTTCAACAGCGATTCTTTAAGCAATCTAAATCACCCATTCCTGACAGCTCCTTACATAAGACTGTGTGGTCCTGCTCTCTTCCCTTCTCTCACCTGCAGTCAACAACATGCAAAGCCCTGTCTCCAGTCTCTAGAATACGTTAACTTTACATCTGTTGTAATTTAATTGGCTCAGAGATCATCTATAAACAGCTGGAATAGTCAGACAACCAGAATAGAAGCTTTATATATCTTTTAAATGCACACAAGACAACTGAGTATCATTTATATTTACAATAAAGCACATACAACTGTGGTACAACTTGCATATGGATCACCAAATACTTAATACATGCAGACCATAGTGTTTCCTTGTAACCACGACTGCAGAAGAGAGAAGGAACAAATTCCCAGGGCAGTAAGGAGGAGCAGCAGGTACATGCTGGCCATGGCGGTCTGACATACTCTGCTCCCTTTGACCACCCAACCCTGGGGGCTCTGGCCATGTTTCCCGGGTGAGGTGCTGCAGTGGGGAATTCGTGCCTCTCCCTGGTAATGGAGATGTCAGAACAAGTCGAGTCCCTTCTCAGCCAGCTCCTCCTGGGTCAGCGCAGCGGGAACTGATGCAGGGAAGAAGCCCTGCCCATTCACCGCTCCTTCTGTCACAGCTCTCTAAGCGTCTTGTTTCCTAAGTCTTTTGACCTGGTGAACCAGAGTAATGAAATTTTTGTGAAAGACTGACTTAGCTCTGAGAACACCACTCACTGCACATCACCGTGTGAGGTAGCAAAACTTATTACTAGAGCTTTCAAGGAATCAGGGCACGAACTACAGGTCACCAAGACCCAGGGGTATTTTTTTATTAGCTGCAAAAGTCTTCAGATCCAACTGTCACAACCAATTCCCTTTGAAGGGGGCCATGAGGCCAGTTGACCTGAGGGGGAGCTGGAGCAGAGCATGAATGGGGTGTGCACAGCTACAAAAGCTGGTGTCACACTTGCAAACTCGATGGTTTTTAGCTGGGAAACTTTTCCCAGAGAGAGAGAGGTAATGTTGGGTGTTTGATAGGCTGTCCAAATGGATGCAGTCCAAAATAAAAATTAAACAAAAGAACGTTTTTCATTCTTTCTTCTAGCTTTTTTTTTGGGGGGGGGGGGGGGGAATTGCACCTCTGAAGTCAAAAGAGCACTAGAGACCCTTTTACATTGTCTATTCTAGTTCAGCGGGCACATATAAAATAAATGATGTATTAAGCTTCGCTTCACCTCCTCTGACTCCTCCACAAACACAAACATCCACTAGGGGGACAAAAATAATATGTATTTGTGACTTGGCAGCACGTCACAAGAGTGGGAAGTTGGGTCTACCCTTCCATCTGTTGCAGGTCACATTGAATGACAGCAAGATCTGGCAGACAAAACCATAGCACAGCAGATTTTTCTCTCACTTCTTTCCAGCAACTCCAAAGATAGCAATATAGCAAATAATCAAGACAACAAGAAATAAATACCCCAAATATTTATCTTGAAGGTATACAAAGGATTTTTGCTCACTGCGGTTTCTCATGTCCTACTTTCCTGCATATTGTACTGGATGATACCCTAATTTCATGCTGCTGAAAATAATTCACTATTAAAGTTCAGATTAAAAATTATATTTAAATAAAATTTCTGATATCTATTACACTAAAATAATCCTTCAGAAATCCAGAGAGATTTGCATAACTACTGAAAAATCCAAAAGATTAACAAGTTATGAAAGACAATTTAGAAATAGTAATAGAATTTGTGCCTAGAGGGATTAAAGAAAAGATTCTGCAAAGACAGGGAGGACAGATGCAGAGCATCTAATAAGTGTTTCACTCATGGCACATGAGTGATGAGCTACCCTGAAAGGCTTGGGCATTTTGGAAGGTGGTACTGGAGCAGGTGTCATGATGAAATTTATTTCTCATCTTCGGCTCTCACAAAACATCTTAGAAGCGTGCCTTCAAAGCGTTACTTAATTAATCTAATGGGAATTTCAGGCTTGGTGATCTACTTCAAGAGGTATAATAAGGCATCTCTTAACAAGGTTTGAAGAAGATTGGATTACCATGGGAATTGAAATTTCCTTGGCATAAGCAGTAAGTCATGATTTTATGCAGGGTGCTATAAATCTTAAATACAAGCATGTCCCCACTGAAAAATGCCCTTGAACCTGTCAGCGCAACTGGTGTTTAGTGTTTTCCTTATGAAAACTGCCATGCAAGCAAGTGACTGTAAGGTAACCTGGAGTGTGAGTTTGCAGTGCTCTGAAACAACAGAGCATACGCACGCTCTGTTGCCATGTTTAAGCGTGAGGTTGCTGAACCCAGGGCAAGAATACCAGAGTACCTCGTGTTTACAGCCAGGGCCCTTGGGCAAAGAGTTTGTACAAGGGCTGGTATCATGATGTCCATACCTGACTGCTGCTGCATTTGCAGCTCCCCATGGAAAGGCTCCTAGACATTTCTATAGGCACTGACAGAATCAGGTCTTGGAGCCTCCTTTGGAAAATGCTGCAACATGCTAGTACCAGCTAGGATCTACACCTACCTCAGACTGCCAGCAGGCAGGTATGCCACCATCAGCTGTAGGCAGACTAGAGGCATTTTGAGACAAAACAATTACCACAGTTATATAGAAGTGTTTTCAAAATCCCAACTTTGTGCAAAATACAATACTGGAATGAGACACCAGAAAAGGCTAGGGATACAGAGTTGTAACACGCTTGTGACAGCTGATAGACTTGTACCCCATCAAGCATGACTGCTGATCCCCTACCCCTCAAGCACTACCAGGGACATGTATCACCAAAGCACTGCTGAAAAGAAGTTTGAACCTGTGATCCAAGTCTTCAGCCTTGGTGGTATCAACACCAAGGATGAGAATGGGAGCTGCCTTGTGATGCCTCAAGATAGTCCGTTACCAATATCTGTGACTAAGAATACTCCCTTTAAGGTAAGAATTTACGATTAACAAACACTCATCACAGGAATGACTCATCGTGTACATGGCTCAAATCACAGTTAAAAATTGCAGTTTGAGAAATTTTTTTTTTACATATCTAAATCCATACCACCCTGACTAATTTTCCCTTCAGCCTTTCACCTTTTGTGGTAAAGTGCCCTGACAAGACCCTGCACAGCCACCTTAGAAACTAAAAGGATCTGAGAGTGCCAAATGCAAACAGATCTGCTGATGTGGCACTCTGCATCTCTGCCCTTCAAACACTGCCAGGGAAACACATGAGCAACCATCAGTAGGCAAGGACCATTCAGATACACCTAGGAGAAGGCCCACACTCACATGTCTCTCTTCAGTATTCAAGACAGACCCATGTTTCTCCACTTTGGAAGGTGCTGAAGGCTATATTCAATCCAAAACAACACCTAACTTTCTGAATCTTTCTGTAAGAAGAGTCTAACGGGTTCTCACAGTATCCTTGAAGCTGATGGACCATCCATCCCCAAAGCGAGTTAGAAGTGATGCTGTGCTCTGCTGTGCGTCCAGCTCGTAACCATTGCAGCACACAGGGAGAAGATGAACTTTGTTTGTCGTTGGGACTATAGTTTAAACTGACTGACAAGACTGATAAATGCTTAATGAAAAAGACTACTTTATAAAGGAGCTGTCAAGGTTTCCTACAATTCGTAATTTAGAAGCATGAAAATTAACATCAGCTTTTTGTTTCATGTTGGTATAAAGCCAAACCCTTCCCTGATATCTATGGAGATGTAGTTCTTATGGTAACAGTGGCTATGAAAACACAGAACCAGTTTTTTTCTGGTGTTTGCATTTTGCCTATACTTCACCAATTTTAATCATAAAATTCACTGCAATGAGAACCAAAATGTAAAAACAAAGAATCATATTTTTGTCTTTAGTCACGTGCCTTTCTTTTTGTTTGGAAATTATGTTTAGACCATCCTTAACATCCTCCATATGCTGCCAACAGCTATGTTCAGATGAGAAGCTGATCCTGCGCTCATAGAAGTCAGCATAACAATTATGCACATTCAAATAATGTAGTGAAAAGGATTTAAATGTTCAGCAAGAGTGAAATCGGTGTGACTCCCTCTTTTCAATGAACAGGGTTCAGCCAAGGCTAGGTAAGGCACAGCTTTAGCTCACTGCAGCGCCCATGCTGGAGACAATGTCAGAGGCTGCTATGCTTTGAGAACTGTCTTGATGTTTTGACTCTGAAAAAGGGAGTAGAGTAACCCTGGTTTTTCACTGAAAGTAATGCTGGCCTCTATGGCCAGTCACTTTTGCAAACTTCAGCCTTCCTCTTGGATTTCTCCATCACTTTTTTTCAGTTGTCTCCCTGCCCATTTCCCCAGGCACAGCAACTTGGCCTGCTTTTCTCAAAAACCATCTTGCATTGCTTGAGAAGATTCCACTCATCCTTCTCCACAATTTTCTTTGAAGCCTTATTTTCACACAGCATCTAGAAGAAATCTGCTATGAAGTCAGTGCTGCTGGAAAGAGCCGACAGGGACTGTTTTACGGGGACTTTCCGTCACGTCTGTGCTTGTACACCCAGTGTGCTCACAGCTGATCCTCTGGTCTCCCCTCCCGATCACCAATCAGTGGCTCATCAGTTTTGATGTTTGCGATTCATACCTGCTTGTATGCACACGCTATACATAAAGCAGCAAGGCCCCACTACAGCAAGCAAAGGGAAGATGATAACACATTTAATCAATAAGGGTACATTATAGGGTCTTGCAACATTAGTGAGTGTTGGTTCAGCTCCTGCTGTTTGCAGTAAAAGAAAGCTTGCTGTGTGAGCAGCAGAGTGGCACAGGTTTGTGCAAGTGGACGTACGCTTTTATAGAACTGCCTTTGTGCTTTCTTATATGGAGATGAAAAAAGACCTGGAGACATTTTAAGATTGATCTGCTGCTACAGCCTTGGACTCAGAGAGGCTTGTTAACAGGCTACATTAAATGAGATTAGATTGAACGAATAGGAGGTGTTTCCTTTCCATAGGGAACATTTTATCTCCAATGTCGGAAATGTTTCAGCTCACCTTTCCCAACTGCTGACACATCACAATTCAGTTGTAGCAACGTTTCAGTTCGTCCTTCCTCCATAAACTCATTTTTGCTCCTGGAAAAGTTCTATGTATCAGGCAGACTTTGGAGAACATCATTGCAGAAAGTTATCCTGGGCTGGCAAGACAGCAGGGAGAGCACATTTTTGTCATCAAACATTTGTTTGTTTCCCCCAACACCATATGCTATATTTCCTTTTTCAGTGCAAGAGAATGTATTTGAATTTTATAGTACTTTCCAAGATCTGTTTGTGTGACTGTATAGCGGCTTCTTATCAGATCTGTTCCCTTCTTACATGTAAGCTGCAGTCCCAAGTTCACTGGAGTCTCTCTTGGAGTTTTAGCAAATTCAGGAACAGTTACTACTAATAAACTCAAACTGATAATAAAGAAAATAATAATCTACCTAAATCAAAGGCCAATATTCTCTGCTCCAGCAGGACTAGCAGGCAGTTGAGGTTACACAATACTTTAGGTAATCAGGAATATATCTTACATTAAAAGGGGGCAGGGAAAGCATAAGAATCAGTTCTAAATCATATTCATTAAACTGAATTGATTAAGTGGCCTGAAGGACCCTAGAGTAACTCCCAGTAAAAATATCCTTAGCCACATTTGACCAGCTCTGAATGAGAATGCAGCTAATCCTCCTAATATAACTATAATATGGGTAAAGAAGCTTCATTGGCTCCATTGCCTGGTAAGGGTCTCCTTTAAACCTGTGGCAGAAAACTTAATAAAACCCAATAATCTGAGGAGCTACTAGGTAGAGATTTGAAGTATTTTCTTAATTAATATCTTAATAAACCTCTAAGTCTGTGGTAGGAAACATCGCAGAAATATATTTTCCCAGTAGAGAGTCTGTAAGATCTCCCATGCAAATGGAAATATGTGTGAACGAGTAATTAATGTTAACATAGGACACGGTGCAGCAGAAACAAAGAAAAGCACAGAAAAGTGGGCAGAGACAGAAGTTCTGCTCTGGAACATTTCTACCACTTGCAAGTAATGTAAGGCAGCATAAGGCACTTTTTTCTATGTATCGTATGACGAAGCTGTTCAAGAATTGCTAATGCATGCTACCATACAAAGGTACAAAATTTTCCTAAGGTTAATCAATAGCCAATTTAGTATCATTTTAGGAGATAAGATCTGGCATTAATATCAAATGTCCCATTTACACTTCAAAGCTATTCAGATAATTTCTCATACTTCAGGATTTTTGAAAATATCAGTTGGCATCCAGATTTCTTTTAAAATCCCAGTCTTAAAAGTTATGCAAAGATACTTAATTATTTCTTTACTCTTTCATGTGCACAATTTATGAGATTGCTGATGTGCCAGCACAATTCATACTAGCCTTGTCTGCCTGAGCAGAGAGAAACCAGACTGCAGACGTGTAGAATTTGCAGTCTCCAGGCACTTCATTACGTGCAGTGCTACAAGAGACCTTGCAACACTTTTCTCTACACTACAAGTTTTCCAAGGAGTACAAGGGACTTTCCAGTTTGTGCAAAGTGCTACATTAAAAACAAAAAAAACAAATAATGGGAGATTACTTGACTCCATACCTTTTCATGTCAAATTCACAGCAAAAGGTCTGAGTTTTGCTACCCATACTGTCTGAAAATACCTACTCAAATGCAGTATTGTGCTTATTTCATGGTGTTTGTTACTATAATACACCAACCACTTGGATTAAAATGCAATATAAGAAGCAGTTTCATGCAATAATATATAACAGAACTGTAGCCAACAGGATGGAAAAAGAAATTAAAGCTTTAAATGGTGGATAGCGCAAATGTGTAAAGAGAACTCCTCCAATACACAGTCCTTTGTCAGTTACCTATACTGTTTAAGCTTTAAATAATATTATTAATAGTAAGTCAAACATGGAACAAAGTGTGAGCAGCAATATGTCTGAATCAAATAATGCCAAGCCAAAGAAACCAAAGCATGAAGGACTCAAACAAACAGCATCTGTTAGTATGACATTCTGCCTCCTGCAGCACTCTTTTACGCACCTAATGCCTGTGTCCAGCTTGCAATGTTGTTTGTAATAAGGATGGGAAAGATGTTAAAGGCTTGGAGGAATGGTTTGCTGACCTCAACTGCAATAATGCACAACAAGAGCAGCATCTCCTTCAAGCTGCAAGCTGCATTTGATTCTTGGAGGGCCAACGCTGTTGTGTAACAGATGTTCGAAGTGGTAAGGATGTTAAAGCAAAGACCACTCACAGCTTCTTTCCAGTGAGCCAGACGCAAGGCCCACTGATGCCAGCGTAGCACAGGAGAGCTTCCACAACATGCTTCTGTATTTTTCCTTTAATTAATCAACCTAATGCAGCTGAGTTTCACAGCCAATAATTGCTAGGCACATTCAATTATTCTAACGCAATTGCTCTGAGCCTTTTGTTTTTACAGGTGACACTGACTGCAGCTTTTCATCGCTCTCTCTGGCTGTGGCCTCCTCTGTCCCCTGCTCCGTCCGCAGCCCCCTCGCACTGCATCTGCATCCCCATTGCTGCTGCACGTCAGTGGTGGCAGAAATGGGAGTACTAAAAAATTTAAAAAACCTCTGCCGAGTCTGCACATCTGTTGTCAGTCCAGTGTTGCCAACAGGAGCAAACTGGATCTGGGATGACGATTCCCGGCAGGAAAAGAGAATTCCTGAGTCGTTTTGGTGACACTGCCTCTGCCGTTGTCTGTTTGGTCACTGGAAGATAAACCTTTCTAATGCTTGAAAACAGACAAAAAAGCAAGTGAACAAAAATGCTTATGAAACTTGAGATTTTTGCTAACTAAAATGCAACAAAAGCCTTCTTATTTTGTCTATCATGCTTTATTAGCTGTAAGCTTTGTGTAATTCAATATTTACCTTTTGATAGAGTGTTCAGTTTGAGTCCATATTTTTATAGAGGCTATTCATGAGCATTTTTAAAAGCATGGTGTATAAAATTAGAAAATATATCCAAAGGCAAAGACAAAACTCCAAATGAGAAGACATGCTTTCACTTTTTGACTTTTTTCTTCTAAATTTCCTTCTAACTATTATTTCAAGGGAGCTAAAGCATTAACATTTATGCAAATTTTCATTTGATAAGGAAATTACTTTTCAGTGGTTTTCATACCAAATTACACAGCCTCTGGAAAAGAGAAAGCAAAGCATGTTTCAAGTAAAATAAACTGCATTGCCTCTGTACACAGCAATTCAAGACATGTGCATTCTATACGGCTGGCTGAATGCATACATACATTACTTTACAAAGCAATAAGAAATATTCATAGGAGATATTAAATTTACACACACTTTATGAAATATTTACAGTCTTGTAGTTCATAACTAAGCTTTTGCACACATGCACTTGGAAACTGATATGAAGTGGGTTGTGTCTTCAGCTGTCTTCAGAGTGCACTGTTGGTAAAGCCACTCTATGATATGTGACTGCTTCTCTCTGTCGTAGTTTTTATAAAAAGCAAATACTGTGTGGTCTCTTTAAGATATTTTTAAGTGCATGTCATGGTAATGGATCGCCATCCTGAATCGATTGCTGGCTTGTTCTAGACTGCCAGCAACTGGTCCTGAATGCACATTCAGAACAATTAGAGGAACACAATGATTTTTCCTCCAGGAGCAATCAACTGAACTGGAAATGCCTTTCTGGAATTCAGTGCTCACCGACCATTCATAGTGCTCTGCTTCTTGGAAATAAGAGGGGTTCCCCTTGGAGAATCCTAAACCCTGAGTGAGGGAAGTGTTTTACAGCTGTAAAATTAGAGGGGGTTTTTTCAACCTAGACTCAATCCCTCAGATTGTATGGCACAACTTACCTCTTCCCTGAAATGCAACACAATACTTACAGGGAGAAACACACAGAACTTTCCTAAAGAGCACCACATTTCTTTCCGGACATCAATAAATTATGTTGTTCCTACAGGTTGCCCCTTTCATGGCAGATATAATATTAGCGTGTATCAGACCAAGGGCCATGACTAGCCATTGCTCTTGTTCTTCACCTTCAACCTCTGCCATAGATAGCAAAAGTGTAAGCACCATAGGCATGAGATTGGCCTCAGAATTTTCTGGATTTGCTATTATCTTCTCCTGAATGAGTCTATGGCAATAAGACACTTTTCTTCTGAGTTTTCCTCCTATGCAGTCTGCTACGTGAGTAACCACATGGCACGGGGGAGACAGGCCACTGATCTCTTAGACTTATGGTCTAACAAAGCCTGAGTGAGATGTCTAGAGTCATCCCAAACGACGACTGTGGCCATTAGGAGTGTATTCACAGCAGGTTCCCTCTATCATGCCAGCAGGGAGCTATACATCCCCAGAGGGCCAGTCAAATGAGCAAACACCTGAATTACTATCTGAGGAGGTCTCCTCCGTACCTCATTAAGGTGACTTATGAGAAGTAAAAGCCCCTTTCTCCTTGTTAAACCATCTTAACAGCCTGCCTAGCATGGCATCAGATGGTAGTGGCAGGGCTACAGGCAGCACTTAGTAAGAACAGAAGAATGGGGCACCATATGTGCCCTTCTGCTGGCCAGCACGGAGGCAGGGCAGGCCAGTGAGGGGCCCTGGGCTGAGACTCAGGAGAGGTGTGGTGGGACTTGGCTGGACAGACATCAGCCATTTCAAAAAGTTAAGCATTTAGCCTATGCTGGTCATCTAGAGTTGGTACGGGTGGTGAGAGATGGGGCGCTGCATCTCATGCAAAGGGAGGTGTCAAAAACAGGAGGTATATGATGTGCCCTGGATGTGTCTGTCCATCTCCATGGACAGTGGAGAGAAGATGGCAGCTCGCTGAGGCTGGGTGCCTGATTTTTCAGGGCAACAGGTAGGAGAGAGACACCCCACCCCTGGGAACTATGCTCAACTGCGTTGCTGACCTCCAGGGCCAGTAGGCCATCCATTTCTACATGCTTTGGCTTGGTTTTAGGCCAGTCATAAAACACAGATAGAAACACCACTTTTTTTTTTGCAAAATTCCTTGAACCCTTTGGACAAGAAGACTTGTTCAATGGCGGGGTGTTACAATCATTGTTCTCTACCTCACAGTGCAGTGACTGGTGTCAAACCCACCTCCTGCCAAAAAGCAACTGCAGGAAGATGGTGATGTGAACAGCAATAATACGCCATCTGACTCTGGAGCTGGAAGCGCTGACACAAAGCCCAAGTCAATCCACTTCAAAGCAACATACTGGATGGACCTAAGGGACTGACTTGCCTTGAAAACAGAGCAGCACTTACAAAGAGATGTTCAGCATAAGGCAGGCATTTTACCATTAAGTGTAATTAATTTACATTAAGATAGATTAAATCCTTTATTTCAAAATAATTCTATGATCAATTCTCTTTAATTCATATCCACTTATGGTAAAATAGTCAAACTAATCACAGAAATCATTTGAAGTAGCTATTTCCATAAACAACAAATTAGGCACTTTTAAAATGAGTTTTGGATGTGAATTTAATATAAGATCAGATATAGTCTTCATTGATAATCTTAGCATTAAGCAGAACGTTATTCAGTGTCTGTTCTTAAACGATTTTACGATTGCAGTGATCAATTATTATGAAGTACAAGGTAGACACATAAATACTCATCCATTCACATTAGCAGCGATGGACTTGCCAATGGGGCACCCTTTCTAAAGGGGACTCTTTCATCGCTTTTGTGGTATGACCTACACAGATGCCCTACCTGGGTGAGGACTCATGGGTTAAGTGTGAATCCACATCCAGCTCCACCAGTTTCAAGGTGCTGAGCCTTCAAGGTGGCCTGCGCAATTAAACTTTGGGCTTCCTAGGGAAACTGTTACAGAGGAGAAATAAGTTATAGGAGATCTTGGACCTGGGTTACCTGCACTTGGAGCACCTGAAGCGTGATTTGGAGATGGGTAGCATCTCTCCTTCCAGGGGTCCTGCAGGATGCTGTGCCCACCTCCCGGATATCCCAGCACTCCTCTCACCTAGCTGCTTACAGCCCCAGCTGCAGGCAGGATAAGTAGGGGCAAACCCCTGCCAGCTCTTTTGGGAAGAGAGAGGGGTTGGGGACAAGGTGGTCTTCCCAGAAGAGATGTGCTGGCACGCAGCTGGTGCAGGGCCACTGGCTTTGGAGGAGCAGTCTGGCTGCAGTCTGTGCACGTGAGCTGTATAGCCCACGTGCAAGAAATCCGTATGTAAGGGAGGGCTGCAGCAAAAGCACCTCGTCCGGCTCACCATCTGTCATGGAGACCCAGATGCAGGCTGGCTGAACCCTCTTGTGAGGGATGTCTGTAGCTACCCAAGCTAAAATACGTTTTACAGCCCAACAACAACTTTTCTGTTCCTAAATAAATATCAATTTACAGAAGACCCAAATCAGCTGTCTTTTTACATGCACGTTTTTCAAGCTTAAAAGATAGTATTGTGTATAAAGATGGTGTCATAAAAAAAGTTAAAATTAAGTAAGCATAGTACAAATATTTCAGTAAAGGTGCAGAAAACTTTCAGTTTTGAATAATGCCATCTAACTACTTCCTTGCCTCATCGAACTGCTGCCTCCTTCCTCTTGGAAACGGCAATATAAGAAATCTCTAATGATTTATTGTGAATGATACAGGCCCATCACCTGCTGTGTTTTCCCAGGATGGAGAGGATAAGCTACCACGATATCATCGTGGTGCCTAGCAATAACAATGAGCCATGCAGTTAACATTCAGGGGATTGCTTACTGCTCAGATAAGCAGCACTGAACTTCTTGCCTTTGAAGAAGGCTGAAAGAGAGGGGTTTTTCCCAACTGAATACACACAGATGGTTTTCTGCTGTAAAAAAAAAATCTGTATTTTGTCAGAAAAATAAGCAAGAAGGTATATTATTTCTGACAAACCATGCATAAGACTGTAATCTTTCTGTTTTTTAACTATAACATTCTTTCCATATAAATCAAGCTAATTGGGAGAATCAGAATTACACATATCAATAACAGATTTACTGTTTTATTGTTAGGTAAATAGAGGCTTTTTGAATTATTTTGTTTGTTTATTTAAAACAAAGAAAAATTAATTACCTTATATATTATTTGGTGTTTTTTTCAGTAAAATAAATATTTGTGTTCAACAAATATTTCCATAAATAAATATTTGTGTTCAATAATACAATCCTTCCTTTCCACCATGTGACATTTTTTCTTGCTTACAACTCTTGTTGCCATGCAGCAGTATCAGACAATTTTGATTTTTCATATTTAAACATTTCCTAAAAGGCATTATTTGGAAACACTGCAACACAAATGTCCCTTATAGGCAGAGCTGAAGAACTCTGAATCCTTTACCTGGTGTCAATATTAGAAAGTTCCTATAGTTTTTGATTCTTTGCAGCTATTTTCCAAACTTATGAGAAATCATTTTAGAGCCAAACTGCACTGAATAATCCTAAACTAAAGTAAGAACAGCTGAAAGCTGTGATTTACTCAGCATCTTCATCTCCCACCATGTTCAATGGGAGCAAAGGGAATTCAGGAATCTCAGAAAATTCAAATTCCTAATGAAAAACAATGTTTCATCCTATTTAATTTCTCCTGAGAAAGCATGGACATAACTCAGTATGTCCCTGTTAAATATTAGTTTTGTATTTCACAACCAATTCATCTAACGTCAGCTACATATTTTTAACAACCCTCTGACCTGTAGTACTTCTGACCCGGGACGAAAGCATAGCTGCACTGTAGTAAATAGCAATACTCCCCTGGTGTGTAACATACAGCATCCTGACCCAGAGACCATTCTTCCCCCACCCACACCCTGCAGCTGGTTGAACATAACACAACTGCCATGTGTCGGATTGGACAGAGCAGACCGAACCCAAAGGGCCATCTGGTTCAAGGGGAATTTCACGTGTTTCCAGTTTTGGGGGAGGTCTATGTGGACCACAACTGGAAAATTCCTCAGCCTCCCAGGAGTCAGGCATTTCAGGGACGCTGTCTTTCAGAGCCCTGAAAGGCAGCGTTTCCCAAACAATGTGCTCTGAGATGCCACCACAACATTCCCAGTGCCGGCGGAGAGAGCCGAGCTGAGAACAGGGGTGCAGGTAACCCCAGGGTCACAGCCAGGGGCTCTCCCCATCGAGGACCACAAAGCTTCCCAGGACCGGGCAGTATCCGAGCGCGCAGCTCTGGAGTCACCTGCCAGGGCAGGGGTTTTATCTTGGGCACTTTGAAAATTTATCAAACACACGAAATGCTGCAGACAACGCTCCAGGTTGAAAGAATCAGCGCTGCGGGTGTGCCAGCAAACACCGAGATAGCTCTAGATAAGGGATTAGACTCCTGCAGCAGTGTAAAGTACATTGTGTTTTTGAAACCAAGGTAATGAGACAAGGAGCGAGAAACAAGAAACCAATTACAGCTACAAATATTTCAATTACATGCTGGGTTATTTCAGAAAACTTTCTTGAATCTTCCTTCCCCGACCTCAACTGCTGCATTGAATATTTTCATTATTTCAATACGAGGATGAAATAGAAACAATTCCAACCTCAGATTTGCTCTTTCTATGGTATTAAAAAATGAAGGCAAGTTTGTGAAACACATTCCAAAATACTTTTTGTAAGGAACCTTTTTTCGATGGATTTTTTTTTTCACAGAACTGCCTAATTGTCTTAAAGATATTAAATGGGGGGCAGGGATCTGAATAAAATGAAGAATATTAATGAAAATTTACATCTCATCTGAAAAGGCTTGGTCTAAGTTGCTAAAAATTAGAAGAAGATGTAGGTATCTTAGATTCTGATGAAAGGATTACATTTTGCATGGAAGTCCTCCTAAATTTTCGCCTATCAGCTCCAAAAACAAAGAGAAAAGGAATACTGAGCAAATTAAGCAATGAGGCTGTGACACATGTGGACACCTGCAGCTGCATTTCTGGAAAGCACTTTCCAGATCAGAGCCAAAACCATCTTTTCTGTCCTCGGAGGAGTCGCTAGCTCTGTTAGGAAGAAAAGGGTAAAATCAATAGCACTTATTTAATTCCACAGTGCCATATCTTCATAATTCTCCCGTGTTCAAAACAGCATCTTTCTCACGGAGGCAGGATCTGTTTTCAGCTTAGCCCTGAGGGAGCTATAGCAATGCTCTTTTTCCCATATTTATGATTTTCTTACATCATAGCTGTGCTTTCCCCTTTCCCTCAGTAACAAAACTTCAGAAACTATTTGAGCCTCTTGTAGAGCAACAGTAATCTGGTGTGTGTTACCGAACAGGAGGACACATCACGTAGCACAGATGGTGTGGCTGCTGTTGAAGTATGCAATTCCTGCTTGGCTTTGATTAAATTCTTAAAAGGCTGAAGAAAATATTTAGTAAAAATATCTCAGCCCAGGTAAATTTTTCTCATTTTGAAACGCCATAAACAGCTCGATACTCAACCAAACTCTCTGAAATGGTCGCAGACTGGGATTCTGGTACTGTATGTGGCTTCATGATAAAGATCAGGGAAAGTGCCATTCTGCTGAAAATTTTAGCAAATGAGGACCTCATATAGCCCAGTAAATTGAAATTAATGCCATAGCTACACAGTCAGCTAAGCAAGGGAATTGACTCAGCTGTAAAATAACCCCATCGCATTAGCTTTCAGGCTGATTGGGGTGTGGGGACACTCATGCCTGCAGGAGGGGGTGACACAGGTGGTGGTGCCCAGGGACGGTGGGGGGACAGGGCAGGACTGCCCTTAGGAGCACATCAGCGCGGTGGTGTGGCCACATCCTGAGCTCACGTATTGCGTGTTGAGCCTCACCCAGAGGGCACCACTCTCAAAGGCAAAATCAGTCAAAGTTTTCAGAGCTCCGCCTTTGGCATCGCAGCCCTTTTGCAGTCCCTGGAGAGAGCAGCTCCCACCAGCATCCCTGGGCAGCCGCAGATGCAGGGCTCAGTGTTTTTACACTGCACATGGACTTTTTCTACATTCACAGAGAAAGACCAACACAAAGTTTTACTGGCTTTCATTTCTCTTTTGCCATGGTGAGGAAAAGGATCATCATCAAAGAGGATGAGGGCCATTAAAAACTCAATATTCTGCTACAGTGGTTAGTTTATGGCCTCATTTTGCAGCAGCTTTCTTTATCAGGTGTGCGGCTTCATTGCCTGTCCTATAGCCCATGCACTTCAAGAGTTTGTTATCTGCAGGACATTGTGCTCCTGTTTCCAGAACAGCTAGTACCTGGCACAAGAACTGCTGTGGAGTGAACATTACAGAGGACCTGATTCTCCAAGCTGTTAGCCAGTTTTGTCTCCACAGATTTCTGTGAAAAGAGAAGGATAAAACTTGTGGCTTGGAGATCAGACCTTGCATTGCTGATAGTTTTTACCAAAAAACTAGGGTATTTTACAAAGCACTACTGCATGAAAAAAAGCTGTGCTTCATCTTCTGTTAATTGTCTGCCCTTAGCCAAACCCAACCAAAATTTTGTGATACCCCTTAGGTGATGAAACATTCCCTGACTCACACCTTGAAGACAGGAAGAGCAAAATGTAATGCTTGGAAAACGTCCTGCTGTCTCCACAACATGGCAAAAACTCACACATTTGAAAACTGTAAACATATTCCAACTCACATTTATTCACGTCACTGCTTTCACATTGATGTGGTGCAAGATACTGCTCATTTCAGACGGGGTCACTGACATGCCCCAGTAAACTCTTGATAGCTTTTATACCATGAATTAATACTGTACTCAGAACATTAATAAATACTTGAGAAGTCTGTAAATGACCTACACTGAACTCCTTTGTGAAAGTAATTACCTTATTTAAATGGATTTATTTTGATGTCAAAATATATTATACCATGAACTGCTGGATGCAACTGTTCTGACAAATTTTGTGCACCTGGTATGGTCTTTGTCACTGCTGTAAGTCTGCCCGAGTTCGGGATTGAGCAGAAAGTGATGAAGAACCTGCAGAGCCAAACTACATTTGATCTTAAGAAGCTCACTTTGCTCTCAGTAAAAGCAGCGGGTCTTGAAGCAACGCAGCTCTTCCCAGGGAGCTCCGGTGGGGTGGTGCTCAATGATTTGCTGCTCCAGACATGCCTCAGCCCACGATGAAATGTTGGATGCTTCAAGGTCCTCCGAGTTCTCATCAGACTTCCTCGCATGCACGCGTGCATGCATGCATGCGTGCGTGCATGCATGTGTGTGCACCATCCCCATGGAGGAAAATGAAGCAGCCGTGCTAGGTATGTGATGCAGCAGTCCATGACTGTGCCCTTTAGACGTAGCCTTCATGGCAGACGTGGTTGCCGTTGATAAGGCTGAAGGTGGCCAGGGAATGGTTGGTGCTCTTGAGGGAGGTCATTCGTGTGGTGCTCCTGGCCATGCTCTGGGACCGGATGAGGAGGCGAGCTCTGCAGCAGAACAGCTGGTTGTTGAACTGCTTCCGAAAGCTTTTGCTGAGCAAGTAGAGAGCAAACGGGTTGACACAAGAGTTAGTGAATGCCAGGATCCGAGCGCAGATGCTGGCAATGAAATGCAGCACTGAGGTGTCCACCTCTGAGTAGTGATAGGACCGGTATAAATAGACGATGTGAGTGGGAAGCCAGCAGAAGGCAAAGAGGCACACAAAGACCAGTACTGTCCTGGCCAGGCGTTTACGGGATTCAATCTGGAAGAAGAAAGAGAAATGCAGATTAGCAGCTATTCTAGCTCAGACCAATAGCTAACTATTTTGCCCGGTGCTGCAGCTTTGGGGCCAGCGCGTGACAGGCAGCACAGCCAGAGCAGGGCAACCTGGACCTCAGGTGAACATACAGTCAAGATCCCTCCTTGTGTCTCCTCAATCCCCTTCCCCTAAAAACAAATAATTCTGAAAATTTATTACATAAGGGAGTAGTCTTTCCTTTCCTGTTTAGAGATAAAACTCCAATGGTTTGTCACTTTGTAAAATCCCAGCTCAGGCAACAAAAGTGTGGACATCTGCATTAGTTACCCGCACATAATATATAGATGATCTTATGCAATTTATATATATTAACTTATTATTATTACTATTATTATTATAACTATTAATTATGGGGTAGCGGTCTGGGATATTTCACAGAGCCAAGAGGCAGGACTTTCTGCCTTCGGGCCATGTGGTATATGTATACAAAAGTGCTGCCAACAGCTGACGGCCCTTAGAGAACAGAAGAAGCCCTCAGAAGCCGAAGGAGCCAGAGACACCAAGGGATGAAATTCTGTATTTAGAGAAACACCAAGGCAGTGGCGAGGTGGATACTTCATCTGAAAGAGCTGGGGCCACGAGGAGAAGGCAGTATGGGGTGAATAGATGGATGACCACCTCTCTTAGCATAATTTGAGCTTTGTCAGGGAAAGGTGCTTTTACAATGTCAGCTAGCACAGAGTATAACCTTCATGCAGACAAGCCACACTTTTGTTTTACTTACGTGTACAGCCTTGGAGTCAACCCAAACGTATTGCTCTAACCAAGGTGAGCTGAGGTAAACCGTACCTTGTCTTTTGTCCACCAGTGCTGCACACTAAGATAACAATGCCACTGAAAAACACATCTTTCTGCCTAACAAAGGCAACAGCCATGATGGAGGTCACCCAAAAGGAGAGGACAGACAGAGTTGTCCAGAAAGACCTGCTGAAATACCCTGCTCCCTTAGAGAGGTTGAGCAGCCAGAAGTTTGCAGGCGTGCAAAGTGTGACATTGCTGACTTTTCAGGGCTTTGTAATGTTCTCCTCTCTGGTAGTGCCCGCACCCCTTCCCAGGCACTCCTAGGGAATTTGTTGCCACCCGCTCCCAGTATCTGAGTATGACCTGAATGGCCCGAAACCTCCCCTTGCCCTGCTGCCCTTGCTTTTGCCCTGGTGTGGCCATGGTGCCTGACCAGGCTCCCAGGACACTTCCCCATCCTCACTCCCCTTCTGAGCTGCACAGGTAAATCGAAACTGAGCAGCTCACACAGGCTGATCTTTTCTCAGGACAGCTGCAAGCAAGGAGTAGGCAGGAGAGACCCGACAAGCCCATTTTGACTTTATTTTTTGCTCCTTTAACAACACTGACTGAAAATCAGCCAGTGAGCTTAGAAAGGATTGACATGTACCAGATGATAATGTCTCCAGTGAGCAGGCTGAAAATTAAATCCTTTGAGAAAGGGCTCTCCTTGGCTAAACCATATATTCTTTTTAAATGTATGCTTAATTTGATATAGGGCTATTGAGGCCACATCTGCACTATAAAGAAAGGAAGCAACGCAATAAAGAAATCAATACCAGTTATCTCAGATGGAGACCTATAGCTCCTGAATGCACTACAGGACGGGAATGATGGACTGACGGTGCTAGACTGCAGCCTGGCCTTTTGCTTTCTTTAGAGTTCTCTCCCCAAAACCAAAGGGGGAAAGGGCTGCTTTTACTACTCACTTTATTGTCACTAATCAAAACAGTCATCGAATCAGCAGAAAAATGGCCTGCAGGGGAGAAAGATTTACACACATTCAGAAGGGGAAAAGGATAAGGATTTCAGGGATCGCACATCATTTAGCGGGCAGAAAACACAACTTTCCAGCCCTGCTGTTTCACCTTAGCACCTGAAGGCTATGTGAGATGACTACGTTAGGTCAGCCTAAGGTGCAGATGTCAGCTGGGTGCAATTATATGAACATTTGTTCAGCTGAAGAAGGGCTTGTGTCAGTTTAGCTTAGGTTGAAGCACAGCTCAGTTGAAAGGAAGAGGTAAGGTAAATAAGGTAAATACATCAAGTTAAATAAGTTGTTTAGAAACAAGTTACCCTGCTGTTGCTTTCTTACTTGGACAGTGTAAGGCTCAGATGCATTCAAATTTAAGCAGTGAGCCGAAATACCCAGTTGCTCGTGCAGGATTTGGATTTAACCCTGGAGAATACTCTTTTTCTCTCCAGTTGCTTACAACAGGAGCAGTCAAAAGAAAACAGTCTCCAGCTGAAAGGCTGGAGTTAGGTTGGCCAAATCCTGGCTAAATCCCCTCACTTGGTTCAGGACTCGCACATTTTCAGCCACACATTTTCAACTAGAGCATGAGACTCACTTGGAATACATGGGTCCCAGCTGAGCCAGCCTGACCGTGAGCTCTGTGGTGGGACAGTTTGGGAAGTTTTATAAAAACCCCCACTCATGAGTGACAGTAACAAAAGTAAGTCTGCTTTCAAGGGTACAAAGGGAAGTTAAAAGACTGCATGGCGTGCTTATATAAATCAAAGACTGTCTTAAGGTGAAACCTGAGGCTATCAGTTATTGGACCAGAAGAAGAATGACCAGTCTGGCTTATTAGAGGGCAAATAACAGGTGGACAAGTTACTCTGTCCAACACCACTCCCCTCCAGAGACCCTAGCAAAAGAGGCATTTTTAGAAGGACAATTATAATGACCAAAGGGTATAAGGGAAGAAGCCAGGACTCTCCTCCGGAGATTCCCCACTGCAAAGATCACACCATGCACAAGGCACGTAACTTCAGCACATCTGTGAGGACCCCACACTGTCCTGCTCTGTCCTCCTTCCTGGGGACCCTGTGCCCACCACCATCATCCTCTGGTCTCCAGTCCCCCAGTCCCTCTCTAGCCTGTACTGGTTTCTTAATGTGGCACAGAACCAGTGGACAGGAGCTGGAGCCATGGTGAGCGCAGGAGGCATCGCCTCTCTTGCAGAGCAGCCGTGCACCTCCCACCCTGACCGACTGGTGCTCCTGACCCTGGGGGGCCCTTGCAGAAGGGGCTTCCCCCACCTCCACTCCCCCATTGCTGTCTCCCATTTGCTTTTCAGTCCTAGGGACCAAATTACAGAGCCAGCATTTCCCTCTGCGTGAAGAGGGACCGCTTCGCGGAGCAAGGCTTTATCCAAGGTCCTCTCTCTGACAAAGCAACTTAGAAGTTTTGATTTTCTGCTGTGTCACTCCTCAGCTTCAATCTCCAAGCACTGTCCCCACATCTGCCTCTTTCCCTGCATCCTAGTCAATATCTTCCCAGGCTTTGGCATGGGTCTCCTGCTGTGTTTGCCATGGCAACCACCCTGCCAAAGTCTCTGAACTTAGAAACACGAGAAGATGCTTTAACTGTTTAGTGCTGTGCCATGGCTTGTTTCAACAATTTAAATTCTTTTAGACCACTTAATCTATTAAAATTAGCACAACAGGTGCAGTCTGCTTCAGTGTATATTTGCCTGAATGCGCACTCTTTACTCCCAGATTCACAGGGAATGTGGATTTTTGAAGAAAGTCAAGTCTCTCTACCTGTTTCCTCACATGCACGTTTCCTTCCACGGGGATGTTGTAAGCGCTCCGGATCAAATTCTTAGCAATGAAATAATAATATACTGAAATGACAGATAGGGGAATGACATAAAAGATCAGAAATGATGCCATTGAGTGAATTTTGGGATGCAGCCCATCAGAATGTGGGTAAGGAGCACAGCTGACGAAGGTTTTATTAGTCCCTTTGTCATGGAAAGGGTGCAGATCTGAAAACACTGCTTCAGGGATGGCAAGCAACATGGATACAATCCAAATTATAGCAGCTCTCACACAAATCTTCATCAGTGCATGGGATGCTTGGATTTCCATTGGCCTTACTATAGCTTTATACCTAAAAAAAAATAAAAAGAAAGAATTTATTGACCACGACACTCAGACATTGTATTTTTACTTGTCCCTTCTATTTAGAAAAAAATCCAAGACAAAATCTTTCTTTACTCAAGACTGTGAATTTTTTTCTGGTATTTTAAATTTTGATGTTTTCAACAGATTTTTCATTTTAAACCAGAGCCACCTGTTATGGGTCCATTCTTTTTCATGTGTATTGATTCTGAGTTCATTTAATTTGTAATAGACCCAACAAAGCACGGTGCTGCCTGACATTAATATATATGTATCCAAATAGCATTAAGATAGGAAGTGCAATCACAGATTTCTCTTCAAAAGCATACAGCAGTTTACACCCCTTCACAGAATAGTGCCAAAAGAAACTGGATTGAGATTTTGCTACGTTTCATTTTGAGCTGTGAGTACGCTGGCCTCCTGCAAGCCAAATCTTATGTTTTCTCAAGCTACAAAGAGCATGTTGCCTGCTTTAATTGCTATTTGGTGGTGTAGCTGGCAATTAAGAGTTGTCCATAACTCAATGCATCCAGGCTAAGTAGCCAGAGCTGCTGACTTTCTTGAAGAAAAAAAATATTATTGTTTGCTATGCTAGATGTGTAGAAGACTTTTTTTGATTTGCAATTTTGTCTTTTATGATTTCAGCCTTTCAGAAAATTGTACTTTAGAATCCAAGAAAATGAAAGAAGCAAACTTATTTGAACCTGATGTGTGTAATGAGAGGACCAGAAAAGAGAAGAGCTTCATATCTGCTGGAGCCCTGCTCTGGCAGGAGTGTATACTCCAAGTAAATCACAATTCACAAATGCGTATAAGGAACACAGTAGAAAAATAAAAGATAATTAGGAAGGACTATCTACAGGTTTCATAAGTTACTATTTAGGATCATTATCATAACAATTACAATCTGTTGGATGTTTTTTCCAGGATCTACCTCACACTGCCCATGGCCCATTTGGTCCCTTGGTCGCTGTCAGCTTTCTGGGGATTGATGGGTGCCTGGGTCTTGGCATGGCAGGCTACATCCCCCTTTCCCATGTGGCTGCTCCAGAGTTCGTTTCTAATCTCCTACCAGGATCACGGCTCTTTCAGCCAGCCGCATTGCCACTGGGGCAGGAGCGGAGGTAGCAAGAATAACGCCCTGTCTGAGAGCAGGGAGCACGCAGCAGGGTCCATCCGCCCGGCAGCCCAAACCAGGGACACTTCATATATGCGATTGATTCCCTACATACTGTAGCCTGCGTTATCCTAAAGCTCAGCATTTCAGAGAGGACTCTATCAGTCCTGTACTGTTTTAACTGGATAACTGCCTTATTTGCAGTTACAAGGACACAGTCAGCTTCTAGTTATAAGCAATACCCTGTTCAGCAAGCCTACCCTTTCCTTCTATGTACATATGTATGCGTATATGTGTGTACATCTGTGTGTGTGTATTTTATACACATACACATATATTTATATGCATATATTTTATATATATGCATGTATATACATGTCTACATAAGTACACACATACTTACATTTACAATTATTTATATTTATTTTTATAAAGACTGTATCTGGACATCTTGTCATTTGCAGATGTTTCTTCATATAATCCCACAGGTATCTTGTGTAGATGATGTTTTCTTTAATGCACTGCAAACACCTTGCTCAATAGTCTTCTGTTTAACCACTTATTCTCCAAGCTCTCCAGCTCCCCTTTATTCCCACTATACAGCTGCAGAAGCCAGACACAGTATTTTTCAGGCTTGCTTAACACCTCTTTAACTTGCACTCTGAAGCTGGGGATTGAGTGGTGTCCTGCTACAAAGCACAATCTTCCAGTACAAGATCGTCATCTCAGGTGAAGAAAATCACAGCACTTAAATATGATGTTACGACTATTGCAGTAATAAAAGGGAAGAGCTAGGCAGATTACTAAAACAATGTAGCTGAAATAGCTCAATTTATAGTCTGATTCATCAGCTATAGATTACTGACAGAAACACTAGCTAACTGAACATCTTCAGTAAACCCTAGGGAAGATAAATGCAAAAAGAAATTAATTACATATCAAGGTATTAATAAATTTAGTTAATTCAAAGGTATTTCAGCAGGTGCTTATTGTACACTTATCAACATGGCATGTTAGCATAATTATTTCAGGGATTTTCTTACACAATATAGCCAGCTGAGAGAATATTTTCCAGGATTAATTTCCAGTAACATGAATGAATTGAAGAATGCAGAGAAAGAGAGATTCTGTTTTAGGGAGTAGGGAGAGTCAGAAAATTAATCCATTTTAACTTATTAGTACATTTTAACTAGAGATGGCATTCCAAACTATAATTTTGAAAGAACATAACTAGAAATGGCTAAGAATGCTGGCACTGATTATGAGGCATTTAGTTTATTTTTTAAAGCCTGCTACAGCAGATACGAAAGAAGATCTGAGAGATGATTTTCTTGCAAGGGGCTCAGTGAAGACCCAAATCATAAGGTCGAAAGCACAAAAAGATAAAACAGAAAAAACAAAGCTAGAAAATAGTTGTTGAAAACGTAAGTTCTCAGATGCGGGAACACAGGTAGACATTTTCTTAAGAGCCTGACAATTGAATCAAATTATTTGCTGACTATCTGCACGACTTCTTTGATGGTGGGCTAACTGATTCAAAAATCTTCAGTAATCTGTGTTATCCTCTCAGTAGTAACGCTTAATTGATCAGTATTGATCTGGTGGGAGTCTCCATTTCCAGTCACCTTGCCGATGCGTTGATGGGTCTCTCCTCAGCTTGCATCTCAGCAGCTCTACTCTCCCATGCCAGCTTGGGTTCTGGACAGCAGCTGCAGGGGCTGCTCTGTTTAAGGGTAAGGCAGGGCACACGTGCGCGATCGGATCCCCGGGCTGGGGCTTGGGCTGGGAGACCGCTGGAAGATGTACCTGTGGTCGGTGCTCAGGGGGTGAAAAAGCTGCGCCTCCCGGTTGGTTTCTGAGCGGGACTCAGAAACTCCTTCCCTCCTTTACTTTTCCACATCACTGTCCTGATAGGGTCAATCCTAGATTTTATAATTTATTTGAAATTTCTGAAGAACTTCAGCAAGGTAGACTGGATTTGAGCAGCATCTGGTCCTGTTTTTCAGCATCTGTATTTCCAGCTTGTGTGTCAAATAGTATTTCAAGCTTTCCACAGCTTTGTCCTCTGCAACTTCTTTTTCAATGAGTTAGCCTCAGGCACGTAACTTTCCCATACTTAACATCCAGCATTTGAATAGTCCAATCCACTTTGAAGGGTAGATTGATGAATATATACCTCAGTGGTGCCATGGACTGAGGTGGCCAGCCGAGTGAGCCCTCATGCAAAGGTCTTACAACAGCATTATTTTCAACCCATGCAGTAACACAGGCCCTGAGAGTACATGTCACGTTGCATGCTCAGCTTGTCTGCAGTAGATCCAGACATGGCCCTGTATTTATCACCTCTGCTTGCTCTCACCTTCAGTCTCTAATTATTGTTTGATATGACTTTTTTTTCCAGCTGAACTCCTTTCCTAACCTGCTTTTAAAGAAATTTTTGGAAAAGATTAAAAACCAGAGGTATGATTCATGTCCTACAACAAAGGCCAAAACTTAAAAAGAAAAATATGCCTTCTGAAGATTCAGTTGAATAAAAAATGTTACAGTCAAGAACTTGTGTCAACTCCAATCTCTCTCCAGTTGTCAACCCAGATGAAAATGACTGGGTTGCCGATCTGGTAGGAAATATGAAAGAGATGCTGACCTTTACTACTGCTCAGTCTTTGAACTTCTTTGTTCCCACTGTGCTTGTGAAGCAGCAACCTGCCTTGTGCACAGCAGCTACCAATGACCTTCCGGCCAGGATGGATGCCAGTCATCTTTGTGTCTCACAGTCTTGTTCAAAGAAGCCCGCACAAAGAAATTGCACATAGGGCTATCTTAAGAGCAATTAATATAATCATAGCTCATGAGGATTCACCCTGTAGGGCAATCCTCCCCTCCACTGGCCACGGTGGTGCCGTCCCTCTTCTCCAGGTCAGTCTCCAGGCCTCCAAGATGAGCCTGGTGAGAGGGTTGCTTCAACCCAGAATGCCAGAATCCAGTAACATATAATGCACGATCACTTCTTAACCTCATCCCCAAAATTCGTTAGGGATTGGAAGGAACCCACAGAGTGTGTGCCTCTCCATTGAATCATGGAAAATGTCTTATAGACATCTCTTAGGATCTCTGCCATGCTCATTGAATAGTTGTTTCTCACAATTGAAACTACTGAAATGAACATAAACCGCGAAAATGTGACACACAAGGTTTTTCTGTGGTAAATACCTTTTCCACTGAGGTTAATATGCCAGGGAAACTGGAAAACTATGTCATTATCCTTGTGTTAATAATAATGTAACTAACAATAACACCACCTAATGTACTCTTAAACTGTGACTATGCAAACATTGGTTAATACCGTACACTTAGTACCAAAGCTGCAACTTCATATATAAACACAGAAGTAGCTTTATCATGAAAATGACAGTTACAGATATACTCTTCAAAGACACAGATCAAAATAATGGATGTCAAAATTTCCTAGATGAAGCTTTTCTGCTGGTGCAAAATATTTTAGCCATCTTTGTGGTCCTCAGCTGAGCCAAGAAAATACAAATCAGCTGAAGTATAAACAGATTTTGCTCTCAAAGCCATATTGCCTATACGTTCCTAAGCATAGAGATATGAAGGGTTGCAATTTTGCTCTCACAATGGGGAAGAAAGGACCTTATCCCTAAGGCAGCAGCTCCAGTGCATCCCTCATGTTTTTTTCCTGTCACCTTCATCCACTTACTTGTGCCTGCTACAACAGCCACAAAAATTAAATTAAAACAATTAAAGCATGGGAGGAAAATCAGATGTTTCCCTTGGATTGTAAACTGATTTAGCTCCATACATCTCACTGTCTGGTTTTTGTTTTATTATGGAGCATAACTTTATGCTGTGTGGGGAAGCTGGTGCTGTAGGCAGCCTTAGCTTGCTTCCCTCTTCTATGATTGCTTTGTATTAATACCTTTCCCCCTTCCCTTATGTCAGCAATTAAAGCTAATATAGTTGGCCCACACAACAGCCCTCACTGTATATCTAGTAGGTATGGGGTGCAAAAAAAGAGACATGCTTTTTTAAGCTGGGAGATACCACCTTCTTTAGTGTCTTTACAAGTGGTAGGTCAGTAGCTCTTAATTTCAGCCAAAATAATTTGTGTCCTCTGTAATAACTGCAGTTGCTGCCAGTGGCAATGGCAAAGAAACACCCCTCCCTCATGGCAGCAAAGGTGGCTGGTCACACAGGTAGGTGGCTGTCGGAGGTGTTCCTGGTGACCAGGACAGCAAGGATTGTAAGGCAGCTATGTGCTGGCCACTACATCCCCCTCATCTGTTGAATTCCACTTAATAAGAGGCACTAAGTTGCTTTCAAAAATCTTTCTCCCTTACTTTTTTCAGCAGGAGGAGTGTGGCAAGAGAAAATGGCTGAAATAATAGACTCTGCCACAGAGTACTGCCCTTTTTTATCACAGTCCTTCCAAGCATTCCTATCTTCCGGCAGCTGAACCTCATGCTTGCAAGAAATACACAAAGAGAAAAAAAATCCTCCCCGTCCTTCCTACAGGGAAACGGGACACTGCCCCTCCAAAATAAATTTGAAAGAGTACTTTAGAGTAAAGGAAAGTTTCCTCTAAATAGTATCATCCATTACTATGTCTTACATTGTTTACATAAAACGATCCTGGGCCCCACTCCTGAATTTATATAATGGTTTAAAAAAACAAGTGCATTAAGACCTGTTCAAACAAAATTTCAGAAGGCTTGCCCACCCTTGCTTCATTACCAACCCCACTGTTTAGACTGCATCAGGCTGGTGGAAAGATTTGCCATATTGCTGCTTTCTGTTTTTTCTCTGAAGTGAGAAATCCACTTACAAACATTTGAATCTGTTTAAACTGAGCTCTATTTTCAGATGTTGGGCTAATGCGAACCTGAAACTTAAATAAAAAAGCAGGGATTAGTTGGAATGGACTGATATCTTACAAAAATAGTCATGTAAATTACTGTGAAGTGAAAACGCTGAGTTCTTCCCAGCTCTAGAAAATGAGCTCCTGAAATTGCAACCACTTCCTATTGTAATGACGAAAGAACTGCCTCTTGGTCAGCACGTCCCCATATTTCTTCTGTTCGCACCTGTAACTGAAAAAGGGAGAAAAGATGTGCAATTCACAGTTCCTCTGATCCCCAGTCATCTGCTCCCATTTATAAGCTTAATGTGCGCACATTGATTTGGTCTTGGCCCATGAAGAGACTGAATGAAAATCTTCTCATTAAAATTTTCTAATTATGTTCTACTAGTATCACATTATTGTTTTGCCCACATAATATGAAGGACTGGCTCAATTACCATGCAATAAGCCTCAAGCAACAGAGAAAAAGTTGATGCTATGCAAAGACTGCATAAATGAAACGTGTAGCCTTGTTGAGTGTGAAGGTCTGCTTGGAAAATAAAGAAAAAGTCTTACTAAGAATAAATTTATGAGAAATGCAATGCCCCAAACTTTCTTTGTTGTTTCCACCATGAATGTTATGAATATTTATAGCTCTAAAGACAAATAATTCAATAAATCCACAAAATTGCTACACTGTCTAACCCATCAACACACTCCAACAGTGTATTCTGGGTCTATCTGCTTTCCGCATACTTAGTTAAGATTATCATTATTATGCACGATTCTTGAGTGAACATCTGTTATTAACATCTTTAGTTTAGTAAATGGCGTATGGGCACAAAGACATCTCTAATGGGCTAATCTTACATACATTGGCAGGTACTGCCTACTTTCTCTCTCTTTTTATTAATTAACATATAAATGGAAAGAAAAAGGAGGCATTGATGGAAGTGGCATAGTTCTCACTTTTTGAAGCACATGTTCAAATTTCAGTCTGTATACCTGCATACTGCTACATCATCGTGGAACCTGGATGAATGGGAATTTCAGTCCGGGGATGACTAAGGTCAAAATTGAGACAGAGTGTTTTAGAGACCGTGGCACTGCGTAACACATATTGGGGAAAGAGATCTTAAACAGTAACCTTTTGATAGTGACTGTGCTATTCCTAACCATGACCATCTAGAGCATAAAATATTTCAGAAATTAACTATACGTATGGAAAACAATAGATGTAAAGGTTACCGCAGGAAATAGTGGGAGTCCCATGGATGGTGCTTTCCTTACTAGAAAGACTCCCATTGCACCCAGGGTGCTTGTTCCCTGTAGGTGATCTTCAGCCAAGTCTCTGAATGAAAGCCTGATCCCAAATCAAAGATTTCAGTGGGGCCAGCCTCTCAGTTTGCCACGGTCCTTGCAACTGGATGTGAGACCTGCCGTCTGAAGGAGGACGGGGACCCATTAATTTAAAAACATCCTTTGACTTCAAAACCAATGAGTTCCCCCGCACAGCCAATACCCCAGTGCCTCGGCACCAGCTAATCACTGTGCACCTTTCTATGTGCTCAGCACCCAGTACAGGCAGATGGATGTGCCCGTGCTCACGCTACGTGATGCCGGATCACAGCCTGGTGGAGCAGCTTGCTGGTGCCGGGGTTGCAATGCAGTGTGCATCTGGAGCTGAGCTGGGAAGGAAGGTGCTGGCACCCAGGCCACGGGGCATGGGAAGGAGCAAGCCCTGATGACGCTTTCCATCCAAGGCTTTGCTGTCTCAGCCCAAGTCATCAAGGTTGTCAATGGCGTGGAACCAGGGGCTTGGCACACCGGTAGATTGAACTCTTACCAGGGCAACTAAAGCTGGGGCTTCAGACACAGACCCCTCATCTCACTACAGAATCAGCTTAATTTCTCCTGAAAGCACCACCTTTGGTGCATAAAAACAACATCACTGGGTAACCTAAACATGTGGCATAATTGCTGGATATCCCACAGAGCCAGTTATAGAAATTCATTGGAGTTTCTAAAAATGGCAGTTTCTCAACCCAAAAAGTCCTGCCTGTGATGTGCAATAAATCAATATTGTACCTTGTTCTGACAGAGAAAGAACAGTTCATCATTGACCTAAAAATTAGCAGTTCCTTAAGCTATAGCAGCCATGGTGTGCTTATCTTAATTTTGTGGAAAGAATAAAAAGCCATATATATGTATATATGGAACTTTAGAGAAGCAGGTTTCCTACAGTTAAAAACAGCTGTCAGATCAACTGACTGGGAACATAAATGTAAAAGAGGCATGCTAACAATACGTCAGTAGCTAACCCCCAGCCTCCTCCCTTGTCTACCCCACCTTGCCCTGAAAAAACTGTGCAGGGCAAAAAGCTGCCCTGAATAAGAGAAAATGAAGAGTCATGCTAAAACCTCAAAGAAGTAATTAAAAAAACTGATATAAAACAGATGGGGAAAAAAAGCAAATATCGGAGTTTAAAAATGTTGGTGACTGATAAGGGAAGCTGGAGGAGCCAACAAAATATCAAAGGTCACTGTGTAACAGACAAATGTGCATTTTTAAATACATCAGGAACAAAAAAATCAGTAAGTCAGGCATACACGTAAACGGTGAAAATATGAACAATGATGAGACAAAGTGAAAATCAATGACTAGATATTTCTCTTTAAGATCAAATGTGGAGGAGGTATCTATACCATGTGTGCAGTGGTATAGAAGTAGCAGAAAACTTGTCAGCTGTATTAAAGTATATGTGAGCCAACATCTGCTAGCACAAAACACTTTCACACCAGCAGACCTGAGTAATTTACACTTAGGAATAATAAAGGAACCAGTTTGGGAACAACTGGTGTTAATTTTTTTACAAATTTTGAAAAAGTGGAGAAATTCCCAAGAAGTGGCTCCAAAGTTGTGAAGTTCAGAAAGCTGGTGGATTTCTCAGGCGTGACCGAGAAAACTGCAAGAATTTGGATTGCCCAAGGCCAGCTGTAGATAGAATAATGGAGAGCTTAATCCTACTAACAGATGATAATTTATATGTCTGTCTTGTTTAATGCATGCCAGATTCAGTATTTTTTTAATTTTGTCACAACATTGTAGGTGATGTAAAAGGTGTGTGGGCCATGCTGGCGTACATGGGATGCGCAGCCTGCATGGGCACATTGGCATGGGTGACTGTGCATGTAGATATGTACATGCGTGTGCCAGGGCACTCATGGTCCTCCCTCCCCTATCCATGCTCATGCAATCCCAGCCTCTCTCCCATGGGACAAGGGTTAAAATTAGCAGTCCTGGCCGAAGAGGTGGAGCCGTGCTAGATGGGGACCCAAAGCCCCATGGCCTCCCCAGCAGTTCTTCAAACATGTAAGTAAAAAGGTAGCAGTGCGTGGAGCCATTTCTAGCTTGGGTCCTGAGAACCTGCTCTAGCTCCAGTGTTATTTATTGCATATATCAGCTGCCTTGAGCAGGATATTAAACCTTTGCTGGGAAAGTTTGCAGATGACACAGTGGCTGACCAGACTGTAAAAATATTGTAGAGTCATTGGGATAAATGGCCACAGTCTAACAGAAGCCATTTTAACTCAGTCACATATAAAATAGTATATCTAGGACTCAAGTGAGCAGATTATGCCAAAAAATTGGTGAATCTTTCAAGGAAAGAGGAGACCAAGAGAAGACATTGGAGTGTCTGTTCTGCATGTGACAAAATGAGATATCCTGTGCCATTCTCACCATGTCATGGCTTTAGTGTAATCAGTACCTGAGCTAGCAAGTATAAATCTAAGTCAGTTATATGATGCTTAAGTCCTTTCTGTGGTTTCAGTAAACATAGGTGTCACAAGATCACCACCTCCATATGAACTTTCAGTTGCATGTTGGGGCTGAACAGTCTAGTGCTATCCTTGGCTTCTGTTATCGTAGAATCACAGAATAGTTTGCATTGGAGGGAACCTTTAAAGACCATCTTGTCCAACCCCCCTGCTGTGGGCAGGGACATCTTTCACTAGATCAGGTTGCTCGGAGCCTTGTCCAACCTCACCTTGAACATTCCAATGATGGGGCATCCATAACACCTCGGGGCAACCTGTTCCAGTGTCTCACCACCCTCATCATAAAAAATGTCTTCCTCATGTCCAATACGAACGTATCCTCTTTCAGTTTAAAACAGTTGCCCCTTGTCCTGTCACTATAGGCCTTGGTAAAAAGTCTCTTTCCATCTTTCTTATAAGCCCCTTTAAGTATTGAAAGGTCACAATAAGGTGTCCCTGGAGCCTTCTCTTCTCCAGGCTGATCAATCCCAGCTCTCTCAGCCTTTCAGTCATGCTATTAGTTAGATTATTATGCAGTGCTTAGAGGTCAGACGAATTTCAATTTGAAATATGACATAATTTCTAAGCAGTGAGGATAACAGGATGCCAGACATGAGGGGGACAGGGTGATATATGCACCTGTGGTCTGATTAGTCAGAAAGTTGCCTGGTGTCACTGAAAAGTTCTGTTTTAATCCAAATGCTATGAGATATTCAGCAGCTTCTGTGCACGGGTGGGGGCAAGAAGAGCTGCTGAACTGGATGGCTGGTGCAGTTGGTGCTGGCCCACCATCTGCATCTCTAGTTCTCCCAGGTCACTCGAACATCCAGGACTAAATTTCATGCTTCAGGTCTATCTGCAGGTGTGAAGAAATGGTTTTGCCTCTCAGGGTGTTGTGGTACTGTTTTCCGTTTCGCCTCCCCATGGAGCTGCAGCGACTGGCCATAGCCGGAGGGTGGGCAAGGACAGGACGGGCAGAGCTCTGGCAACGCTTCTCCCTTTGATGCTCCACAGTCTTCTGCACTCTGGTTAAACTGATCCCTAGCCTGGCGTCAGGAGGGGAGTTTCCTGCAAGAGAGTCCAGCTTTCTGCCTTTCGCTACCGCATAGCAATTGACTTGCTGCCTTTTGGTGCCTCACCACTGCGAGGGGCCCCGTCACCACCCTCAGTTTCGGCCCCAGGGCACAGGCTGGTCTTCTGGACACCGAAATCCCCTGCTCCATCTGAGGTCATATGCAGCAGGAGGTGTGGGTGTGAACTGAAGAGCCTGCTATGAGCAGGAGCTTGGACAGGATCTCTGGTGTCTTATGTGGTATGGGGTGGGGTGGCACGTGGGTGCAGAACTGGGGAGAAACAAGGCAAGGGGACTCAGCAGGGCTAGCGCTCGAGTCTCTTTTCAAAAATAACAGGAAAACAGGTTATTGCAAGGGCTGTCTGTGAGCAAAGCGGCTACCGGACGTTTCACTGCACACACAGGACAGGCTGTGCCTGCTTCTCCTTTTTCAGCTCAACTCCCTTCTACTCTTTTCAGCCAGGCTGTTGTCCAAATCTGAGCGCAAGTACTAACGCCTGAGCTGACGGGACCACCGTGGGCTCGTCTCCCTGCAGCAATGCTGGCGTCCCAGCCCACCGCGTTCAGTCTGGCACACAGCCGGCAAATTCTCTGCAGCCAGGCGCTCTCCTTAACGGTGTGTACAGCACCTCGTATCATGAGACCATGACAACTGATTGGGGTTTTTAGGTTTTACTGAAATGTAAACAATAGGTAATCCAACTTTTCTTCCTTTTGATTGCTTAAATATTGACAGTTTCCAGCACATTAGCACTGACTCTAACCTCAGATTTGCACACCAGTCCCACTGATATAAATGGAGCTCTGATGTTCCTGGTTATAGAAGTGCATCTATTGTGTTTTGGCCATCTGCTCTGGCTAATCAAGATATTCAGAAAGTTTGTGCTGTTTGATCTGTTTCTCTTGGTGCAGACGGATGCAAGGGCTGAGGAAATGAGAGCTAAAACCAAGGGTGTTATGAGTGTATGTATTATACCGACACAGTGGCCAGCAACACAGGATCTAAGACTGTATATCAGCTGAAAGAGATACGCATGTCTCTCTCTGCACGCACCCTGTGCCATCAGCACAGGAAGAGCAGCGGCAGGGACACCATGCCAGTGGCAAGGGTTGAGGAGGGGCTGCCTGGTGCTTCAGTGGGAGGGAAGGCTTTGGGCTGGGGTCCGAAACTCCTCCGGTTTTCTTCCCTGGCTTGGAAGGACTGATGTTGTGGCTGAAATCATGTCAGTGGATCCAAAATGTACGCGTGGAGGTGTCATGCTGCCAACTCGCATTGACTGCGTTAGAGGCTGTCTTGGTAGCACAGAGAGTGGCTTTCTCCACCACCCTCTCAAGACCTTCCCAAGGCTGCACAGTAAATTACAGTACAAGTAAATTGCCCCAAAATAGTGCCTTACTGACCTGAAGAGATTTCATGAATGCTGTGACCAGACGGCCCAGAATAAATTCATAACCACTATGGACCTGACACTTTACAACTGATGGTATTGGGAAAAAAAGTGTCACTGTAAATCAACTCAATGGAAATCCAGTTTGGCTTTCTAATCTTCTCGTGGAGACATAATCCAGTGATTGTAAAGTAATACAAATGAACTGACATGTAGATATTACTCCTCCTCTGGTATTGTACGCAATATTAATAGTAGGGGCTCAAGACGTCCAAATCACAGAAGACATAAGTCCATTCAACAAAGATTTTTGCATATTTAAAAGTATCTTCCTAGAAATTCTGGATTTGTTTCTCTCTTCCCACCACTGTTTTTTTGGGAGAGAGGGTTGTTTGAAGTTTTTTCTTTCTTAGATAAACAAACTGTCATATGAGTTCAGAGGAACATCAAAAGTTGTGGTTGTGACCCACTGCAAGGGACAGCATCTAAGCACTGAGGTCAACATTTCCAAAGTTAACATCTTCATTTCAGGTCTCCCATATGACTGCAATTTCTGCTGTCTGCAGCTGATCTTACCAAGGTAAGCCACCTAACCTCACAGGTAATGTCACCCCATGAGTCTCACTACACCGTCACTCCCTTCCACCCCAGGCCAGCAGGCAGCTCTGGCTGGCAGGCATTGCTGCAATGTTCCAGCACTAAAATCCACGTAAACCAAGGTGCTTAAAGTAAAGATGCTGCTCGTAAACTCTAATTAAGCTATACACTTACTCTGCTGTGTGCTTGTAAAAACAGCATTACTTCAGGAAGGTTTCACTGCATGAGCACCAGGGCATTTCGATTTTTTACAATGTCAGCAAAACAGTGGGGAAGTATGATCAGTGCTTGACAGCTTGGGTAATTCAAATGCAAATGTATAAACCCTGTCAGTCATGGGAGAAACAGTCAATTAAATAAAGACATTTCCCATGACAAGGGCAATTAAATGAGCTGCTTTTCCTCTTGCTGTGCAAAGATTTTCCTTAATTTGCTGTCACTTGCTGAGCCAGCCTTGGCTTTTCTGCCTGGGCTAGAGGCCCAGGTGTGACTGCTCTCACAGGCACCTCTATACCCCTTTCCCTTGCACCAAGGAGGAGGAGGGCAGGCGAGTGGGCAAATCCAAACCCCCTCTTTGCTGGGATGGGCTGAAGAAATCCGCTGCCTCGACAGAGCAGAGCAGCAGGGCAGACAGATGTCCTTCCCCTGCCAACGTCATTTACAGTTCTTCTAAAACACACAAACATGCATACACATGCATCGACTGCTTGGTTCCTTGCTCTTGTATACTCAGCCCTGGCGCCTTATCACTCATGGAGGGTGGCTGTAAGCACACCACAGGCCTTAACCGTCTCCTGGTTGCTCTGCAAATTTGCCAAGCTCACAGGAAAACAGGTTTTGCAGCCAGCTCCCACAGCTCCTGCAAACACTGCTAGACAGATGCAACCTCCCTGCAGCCAGTGGAGCAGTCCCACAGAAAATCAAGTTCTAATATTGTTAACTCTTTTTTGCCCTTTCTCCCACACTCTCTCAAATAATTTAACTTTAGCCTGACACAATCACATGATTGTACACAGACCCAATCTAAGCAACTGGGGATCCTTTGGCTATGCCCTACCTAACCAAACCTATGCAGGCATGCTTATCTGCATCCATACGCATGCAGAGCACCTTGCAGGCTGGGAGGCTCCCACTGCAGGAAAAGCTGAGATCAGCAGTTTGTCCCTCTGTTTCTCCTTGAGAAAAGTTTGCAAGTGAGCAGTCAGTCCTCCGGACAACCACTAGGTCTTGGCGGGTCAAACCACTGAGAAGCTTTACGTGCTCTATGGTGGAGATTGGCACCAGGAGATCATAGAAATGGTATTATTAATCCTGCCTAACACATGGGAAAGTGGAAAAGGAAAGAATACCGTGGAAAAGAATGGAGAGAATGGAACTGTACCTCAGGAAGGTACACCCTTGTGCCCATGATGTGGGCTGTGCAAAAATCTATTAAAACTGGACCACTTGTCTTCAGAAGGTGATCCAAAGCAACAAAGAAGTGGCTGAGGTCACTTGGCTTGTTCAGCTTGGAGAAGAGAAGGCTGAGGGGGGACCTCATCACAGTCTACAACTTCCTCAAGGGGGGCAGCGGAGAGGGAGGTGCCGATCTCTCTCTGGTGAACAGCGATAGGACACAAGGAAATGGAATGAAGCTACGTCAGGGGAAGGTCAGATTGGACATTAGGAAAAGGTTCTTCACTGACAGGGTGGTCGGTCACTGGAACAAGCTCCCCAAGGATATGGTCATGGCACCAAACCTGTCAGAGTTCAAGGAGCATCTAGACAACGCTCTTAGTCATATGGTTTAGTTTTAGGTAGTCCTGCAAGGAACAGGGAGTTGGACTTGATGATCCTTATGGGCCCCTTCCAACTTGAGATATTCTATGATTCTATGAGATGATTTGTACCATTGTTGTAACATGTAGCATACATGTTTCACCCCTCCCTCATGTATTGTATCTACCCATCACACCTACCCACTGCCTTTCATCTCGTGTTTTGATGACCACCTCTTTGGAAACGACCCTGTTGTTTCACACTCCAATGCTTTTCTTTACACAGCAGATTTCTGATCCCAGAGATGCCAGGTGTCTCTAGGCACAACACCTTCAGTAATGTGAGCAGTTTTTCCCACTTGCTTTTTGTCAATCAAAGGACACGGGAACTGAAGGGGTTTTATTATTATTTTTTGCAGAAGATGAATTATAGACAAAAGGTCTGTGGTGCACTGACAAGTCTCCCTTTCCTTGGAGACAGTGCCATGTGATGCTATTCACAGCAGAAGGTTTAGGAGGTTTTTCTCTGCCATGGTCCATGGCTTGGATTCATGAGAACAGGGACATTCACATTCCTCATGTGAGCATCTCAGGTAGGGTTCACATCACTGAACATTAGCTGTCTCAAATATGGGCATCTAATCTGTGCTAAACAGCAAGGTTTCCTCTATACCCAAGGAGGGAGCTGGGTATCCTTCACACGGTGATTTATCCTGTCTCCTCTGGAAGCATCTCTCTCCATGGACTAGGGGACACCTTGCTCACCTCTGACAGCAAAAGCTGAGCAGCATTACCTGCTGGACTCCTGAGTCCTCATGTTACCCTGCTCTCATCACCATGCCCCTGTCTTCTGCAGGTGTTTCCCTGCAGGGCTGAGCTGCTGCTCAACCTTCGTGCAATGCCACGTCTGACCTCGGAAATGGTTGTCTATGAAACCACCCCAGGCGCCAGTCTCAGCATCTCCCTGCCCCAGGGGCCACAGCAGGGTATTGGGCTGCCAGTCCCTTCACAGACCCAGGCAGGCATCACCATGCCGGTCACAGCCAACTCTCACCTTGGAAGTTTTCCCTGCACATTTTAAGTTTATTTTCCTAATGATTCTGACATGATTAATAATGCGTCCTAGAGTTCAGGGTGACAGTTTTAAGAAAATAAAGATAGACTAACAGGCTGTGAGCTGACGAAATATAGACTGTATTATTTTGTAACAACAAAATTATCCCAGCACTGTTGTTATATACCAAAACAGAAACTTCAGTACACAAAATAGATAAGGTCCATTTGTGGTTCAATGCACAGCATTTAAGATTCATAGATCTAATAAATGTAAAAGTTTTGTTATTATCTCCTTCTGCAGTGGACAGCAGATGCATTAGAAGAGGGTAAAATGAACCCTTAAAAATGGGAACATAAAGTCTTTTCCCACAGGCATGCCTGTCTCCCTTGTAGCCAAGTGGCATTGAAAACTGTGGTAACATTTGATTACCAATCCAGCATGATGTTTAATAGGATCCAGATAAAGCTGAAGCTGAGAATTTAAAGTCACCAAACCCCAAGCTTACCACAGCTGCTGTTTTCTGTTCTGTTCACTCACTTCAGGGAAAAAATGCTATTGATGTGCTGCTCAGTGAAAGCACTTGCAATGTTTACTTTATATGTGGCACGTGATCAGATAGTAACAAATCTCTCTAACATAATCTTCTTCATGATGCATTTTTCTTTTCCTGCTACTCTTTAAAACAACTTACATTACAGCTTTGGAAAGATGAGTTTCCTGGAGAAATACTTATTATTTTCCTAACATTTTCCTCAGAGCAGGCCGGGGGTCCAGCCACCATATGAAACTCAGGAACGAAAACATAGGTGGTCCTTTACTAGAGGATTTGTGCACTTTTCCTATTCTCTCAACTCTTTCAGAGCAAATTGCTAGAAGAATTTTGTCTACATGTAGGCCTGTTTGTCATCTGCTATTGGGGCAAACAATGCTATTTTTATATGTACACCAACGTGAAGGAGTTAATAAACATATTGACCGTTCTGTCTCTGAAACATTATGGAGTCATCTGCTTTCATTGAGGCCACATACTGTATATTGAAATGTGTTTATGAACTACCTTGAAAACTGAACAAAAATAGTCTGATGTTTTAAAGTAGGTGGTTAGGAGGAGACACACAGAGTGGCATGCAAGGGACTACCGAAAGCAAACCTAGTTTCACTTCTTTGTGACCAAGAACTACAATCCCCAGGTCTTTGTTGAGCAAAACAAAACTGAAATAATTTTTCTCATTGGAAATCTTAGTACTTCTGTGAGATTTTATAACTTTAGCATGGTGACAATGTATTCCTTAATCTCTTTCTGAAGCATCTAAATTAGAAACAAAACATCCTGGCCTCTCTGACGTACATAGGAGTTTCTATAAAAGCCAACAGTCTAATAAATACTTAAAACCTTTCCAGAAGGGTAGGCTTCATCCTTCCAAATAACACACAAATTAAAATGTCTTTTGAATTTAAATCTGAATGCTCTGAGACAGTTTTCCAAAGCCTCATAGAAATCTAAAATAGAGCTGGCTTATTAGAAGCATATCATTTGTTAAAGTCAAACTTGTTTTCACATGTTCTAAAATAGCATAGCTATTACTTGTTATTTTTACCAAACATTATTGGAAGATAAAGTTTCCGAACCAACAGCACAAATCAGTTTTGACTGGATAAGGGACAAATGGTTTAATCAAGGGAAGTATACTGGCTATAGTGAACTGAGATGCCTGGCTTCAGGCACCTTCATTTGAACATTTGGAAAATATTTCACGAAATATTGCCTCACATGTAATTAGCCTTAAGGAAGCAAGCCACTAGAAAGAATTGATTCTAACTGCACTTTAAATTGCTGCTCCAGTGCCTTCACACTTCATGAAATATGGATCAATTATCTTTTTGGCAAATATGAACATGCTATCTTTTAACAGAGCTTCATTAATGGTATTTTCTCTCTCTGGTCTTTAGCTTGATCTGCTCGTGTTTTTCTTTTAATTAAGCTAGACTATTAGCTAAACTGCACAAATTTCGTTTAGCCTAGACAAAGTATCCTGTGTTCAGTCTGCATCCTCCTCAAGCTGCGTGCTCATAACCACCAGAAATTAACTGAAGTTGTTCTTTTTCCCCTCATTAGGTTAAAAAGATACTTGTTACCTGAAAATACGCATTCATAATCATGCATTTTATGGAGTCGCAATTATGCAGACTTCTTTTCAAGGCTACAGCAGCCAGCTTACCTGTCAGCCGAGAGCGCAGTGAGAGTAAAGACCGACACCCCTACAGAAGTGAGCTGTATGAAGGGGATAAGTTTGCATCCAGTTCTGCCGAACAGCCACTCGTCAGCAAGGTACCTGCTGGCATCCACAGGCACACAAGTCACTAAAAGCAGCAGGTCTCCCAGAGCCAAACTGGAGATGAACAAATTAGGGACATTTCTCATGGATTTCACAGTACAGAAGATCTTAATCAAGGTGATATTGCCAATAAGGCCTATCAAAATGATGATCCCGTAGATGGTGGGGATGGCGTAGAGGAACGCTGGGTAGAACCAGTCGTCACCAAGGAGGGAGAGGTTTGCACTCTGGTTGACAGAGATGTTGTAGAGAATGAAGTTATCTGCCTCTAGGTCTAGCAGAAGGCATTCTCCAGATGCCATTGTCCTACCTTGCTCTTCTCAGAAGACAGCTTTCTTTGAAAATCCTCAAGTAAACTTCTTGCTTTAATTTTGCTGCTGCTTGCTGGCTTTAAACAGTCAGAAGAGTTTAAAAGTCATATCACTTTGTGACACATCTTGACAGTAAACAAACCAAAAAGCAGCTGCAGCTTGCTCAAGAGTACTGTTTCCATAAGGTGAAAGGAGAACATCTTTTAGCATAGTTCGAATCCCGAAACTTGCTTTTTCCTCGTTGACTTGTCTTGCTGTTAGGTATTCCTGAGCTCTGGAAGGCCATTTATCAAATTCAAAGACCAGTGAATGGGAGGCATTTTCAAAATGAGGCTTGTTAAATTCCCAGCTTCAGGTCTGCCGAGCAGAACCGAGTCCGAAACAAGGGAATTACAAAAAGCAAGAACTTTTGGTAGTTGCTGTCACGCTGCATTGCCAATCTCTCCCGGCTTTCAGCACCTGTACTCTCCAGCTGGATTTAAAGTGAGGAAAAAGCAGGGCTCCGCTGACGGCTCGGATCCTATAGGCAGGATCTTCGGGACGTCAATTCTTCCCCTGCTTCCCATGCTGAGAGCAGGCTCGCTTAAATGATTGCGGCAATGCCGGGGGAGCCGCCGGCGAGCGCCGGCGAATGCCAGCCACCTACTGGACAGTCGAATCACTGCCTGGGTAGAAGGGGAAATAAAAACCACACCGAAATCACCGTTAACTCTTTAGATGGGAAACAAAAAAAAAAAAAAAAAAAAAAAAACTGCTCATTTATAGATCGTGAGATGATGTCCACTGCCTCGCCAAAAAAAGAAAAAAATAGATATTTCATACTGCAAATAATGTGATCAGAAAAGCAAGCACACCTTCTTAAATAAAAGCACACATACTTTGTTTGCACTCTGGTATTCAGGTGTTCCAATGAAAGAGAATAATGACATGAAGCCAAATTCATCCCCCAGGGCAAATGAACTGAATAAAGCCAATTAAGATAAAATCAACATTATAGTTAAGGTAGGCAAATGAGTATCAGCACTATACACCTGCAGTTAACCAGGGAAGCCTGAACGCTGCACATTTTTTGTTAATGTTTTAATTTGGAGGTAACAATAACGACGAGGGACAAAGTTTACTGCTCAATGCGATCATTTCTACTTATGAGGTACCCATCACACTGGCATCTATAGGTAATGCATGTTTAGATGCAGCAGAGAAAAACTTGCTTGGCTTATAACAGCCTGAAAATGCTCTTTCTTAGAGCTTAATTAAGATATAACTATTACTGATGCCTTACTGCTTTACAACAGATAGGCTATTTACGATTATATACAAGGACTTTCTGGACTGCGGAGAAATACAGATAATTTGGAAACCAGCCTGCAAAATTAAATGACACTGTAATTTACATTTCCTCTTGCAACTGCTCATTTTTGCAGGCAAAAGAATGTTTTACCAACTGTTAGAATTACTTGGAAGCAAGGGGGGAGGTAATTCAAATCAGACATTAAAGTGTGATCACTTGTTTCTAGATAAAGGAAGCATTTCAGGACACAATCTGGAAAATCTCCAGGCGCTCAGCAGCCGTGTCCCAGGGTGGGATTCTGAGCAGGAGCCTTCAGTAGCTGTTTTTCTGCCTCATTCTCGTGACCCGGGTCAGTGTTTTCAGCTGCTTTGCCGCTGTTCACTTTAAGTCAACAAAGGACTTATGTGTACTCTTAAGTAGGGCTACGTACATATTTTTTTCAAGTCAAACACCTGAGAGAGTGCTGTGCCGAGAGCTCCAGGGAACAGAAGAGAAGCCAAATTTTCTGCTATTCCTTTCCTTCAAAAGCTTGCTTTTAAAAATAGACCTGAAGTTGCTACCATTAAAAGCAGAGGACGCAGAGAGCTACCGTGCAGTGTGATCAGGGTGCACAGGCGAAAGTGCTTCGGTGGGTCGGGGCCAGCTCCGTGCAGGGCTGCCAGGTTGGGCAGAGGCCAGCCGGAGGCAGCACCGTGTTCGGCGCAGCAGGAGGTACTGAAGGCACGGAGAGGCACCGTGGAGCTACTGAAGCAGCCCAGAGCCACACCGCGTGGTGGGACACCTCTCCCAGAACTTCCCCCAGGATATTTGGGAGACTGGTCAGAGGGGCTGCATGACAAAGGGACGTACATTTCCCCCTCTCTGCTTTCTGAGCTTTGTGATAAAGCAGAAAGGACATTGCTGGAAGCGAGATAAGCAGGGGGAGCAGCCGCTCAGTGCAATCCTGATGGACCCCCGTGCCCAGCAGCCTGGTCAGCAGTTGGCAGTGACCTGCTCCAGGCAGGAGGTGGGACCAGAGACCTCCTGTGGTCCCTTCCCATTCAAATGACTTGGTGACTCTGGGATTTGTAAACCCACCACTCAGGGACATAACATGTCCAGATGGACAACAAAATGGTCTGTTTGCCAAAAACCCTCTAACAGAACCACTAAGTCATCATTCATCACATCAGTTTAAACTCTTCTACACTGAAATCTCTCATACCATTACATAGCAAACTATGTGGGGTGAGCAAAGCGAGGCAAGGGAAGTAATGCTAGCACCACTTCTTATCTTCCAGCTGACGGCGGTGTTGATCACTCTTCTTTTGAGGTGAGTGTAGGCAGATCACCATGTCCCAGGTGTCTCCATCAGTGATGGAAGGGGCTCTCATGACCTCTGAGAAGATTTGCTTCACCTTCACCTTTGCAAGGCTCATATTCCATTCCAGGAAGCACTTCAAGTTTACAGCTACAGCTTTCTAATTTTTGGTTTTGCCAAACCCAGGCTTCAGGTTTTAGGACAACATCTTTTGGCTACAGAGAATGAGAAACTGAAAAGACAAATGCAGAAAAGGAAAAAAAAAAAAAACAACCAACAGATCCTGTGTATCTTGAAACTTAGTTTCGATCATAAGAACATTCATTATTTATGTCAGATGTAATACTGTTTCAGGGCACATGACTACTACCAACATGAAGGACACAGGTTTTATTTGCAATTGTCTAGCCTGTAGGCGTTCCCCAGAAGTAACCTGGAAAAGTTGAGGATGTTTCCCGGAGATGTTTTTGTCTTGTCGTAAATTGCACATGAGAGGTTTTGTTTATTATAAATGGTGTACCTTGTTTGCTAGAGTACCTTGTCACTCTAGCATTTATCTTCCCTAAGCAGGCAAAAGGTCTGGACATTTGTATGAGCATAGCCACCTCTGCTGTAGTGTTAATTTCAAGCTCCCAAGCCTCTCTCCAAAGGAAGGTAAGCATCAATACCCGTATTTCACCAGTGGAGTAACCTTCTTCCACACAAAAAAAAGAAGTAACTGGCACAAAGTTACTTAACAGGCTGTTGGCAGAGTTGTGAATAGAATAATGCAGGTCTTGCGAGCCTGGTCCTGCATTATAATGGTTTTCTATTGGACAATGAGAGATTCCACAGATACTTTCAACAGATGCTTTTTCTCAGTTCTCAACCTTTATCCAGCCTCTAAATGACAGCTGCAAAGAGACAATCTTCTTACTCCTTAATTGTGCACAATGGGGAGATTTGTAAAAGAGCTCGATGGGTAAAATTTTCAAAAGCAGTTAAACCTATTTGAAAGGTAATGAAATTTAGGCTCCTACATTGCTCATGAGCTCACCACCCAGAAATGGAGCCAGAGTTTCAAACAAATGCAATCTGCATTGAGAAAAGTACACAAGGATCCATTTTTCAAAGGCGCTTGGAGAGCTACAGCTGCCACAGTGACAGCTACAGGCAGATTTTCAAAGAGCCCAAACACCCAGCGTACCGAGGTCTTTTGAAAGACACTGATCATTTATTCTACGTACCTAAATGGACTTCTATTGAAAATCTAGTGCAACAGGGGGTTTCTGAGCGCCTGTGAGGTTCCATGGGAGATGCTTTGGTGATGGGAGCCAGAGGAAGCTGCTGCGGCCACCTGCAGCCCCCGAGGCTGGCCAAGGTTGGCACAGCCATTGCCTCGGAGGGCAGGAGCACACCAGCTGCACCAGGCAGGCAGCCCACGTGGCATCCTCCACACCAGACACTTCCAGCACTCAGGCGATGAGGGGGCGATGGGAATCATCTCCTGGAGAGCATGGCTCTTCACCAAGGGTGTCACCTTTGTTATCTCGCCACAGTATGACCTTCCTTTGTAGTGGCCTCTTGCATATCTCCTCAGAGAAGATGGATAAACTCCATTCCACAGCCAAGTGTCAGGAGAGAAGTCCCTGTGCTCAGGGCTCCGCTGTTTCCTGATAACTGGATTACTGGGGCTAGGAGCCAGTGAACAAGGGATTACTCCCTGCTGAGCTTGTGGAGTGCAACATCTGCTGATTTACCAAATATTCTCCTTCTGCAAACTGTTCATCTCCCAGAGGGAACAAAGTGGTGGAAAGCATCCTGCCTATAATCTCTTCAAGCAAATTCTTCATTTTTATTGCTCCTTTTGTTTTATTTTTATCATTCCTTTTGCTTTATTTTTATCCCCTCTACCTGCTCATATCACGCTCCGTGTCTCAGTTCACTACTCTGTTTCAGTCACCAAAGTTAACAATAACTGTTCACAAAAGGGTAATTTTCTAACCCAGTCCATTCCGGGGATCTGCTTTACAGCAGAGCTTTACAGACAGTTAATTACATTAAAATATATATATTTTTTTGTGCAGTGATTTGGGCTCACACCCTCATGACTGAAGGTCAGAGGGGCTGAAGATGGAACTGAATATAACTCACACTGTAAAAGGCCCAAGTAGATACTATGTGCTGGTTTCTTGCAAATGTAAAAATGGAAATGAAGCATTGTCAACTTTTCTCCTTCATCGCGCAGCCTTGCTGATGCACAGCCTGTACTGTAAATGAAGATGCAGGCCACACAACGTGAAGTGCTCCCACTGTGCCTTTGAAAATAGCTTATTCATCCTAAATTAGACAACTCCTTCAGTTTGTTATTGAACTTCATAAATCCTCTACTCACTCCCAGCATCTCATCATGACACACAGGCATGAAAAACTGACACAGCTGGAAGGTATTTAACCTAGGATGCATGCTCACAGAGAAGGAAGTATTTGAAGGAGAGACCATGCAGATATTTATTTACAGGCATCTCCTGACAGGCTTGAAGAGTAACAGAGCCAAAAGCATAATGGCATCTGAAAACGCAGCAAGTGAGAGAGTAAGGTCGCATGGTGGGCCAGTAGGAGCAAGGAACCAGCCTGTGCCTGGTAAACGAGGGGTGAGAGGGAACTTGAGAATGAAGAGAGCTGCCTGTGTGAGGTGCTCTCAAGGAGGGGACAGCTGGAAAAAGTGCACAACTTGTGCTGGTGTGAGCCAATTGCAAGGAAAAAGACCTTGGCAGCAGCCCTCTGCACAGATTGGAGGCACCACACTGCATTTTTTGAGAGCAAAGAGTGCTGTATCAGGCAAGATATGAGATAGTGGGCACCTGGGCAAGAAACGTTAGCTATAAAAGGGATAGGAAAAGCTACATCCCACATACTTTATACAGAACTCCTCCTGCAAGACAGACAGACCTGAGGATGCAGAAAGAGGAACAAGTAGAAAGTGGGCTTGAGTGATAAACAATCAAGAAAAGTGCTGCCACCTTGGTGCAGAGAAAACATTAAAATCTCTTTTAACCATGCCGAGCTCCTACTGGCACCTGATCATTCCCAAGGAAACATTGCAGGACAAGATTCCCATCCTGACAGGTGGAGGCAAAGCAAAGTCACAGAGATTTGAAGGTCATCTGCATGAACAGAAGATGTAAGTTTGTGGATGGGGACAGCTCGGAGGGGCAAAGAAGGGTACAACGGAAAGAGCATCCCAACATCCCACAAAGAGCTGAAGGGAGATGAAAAGAAGCCATCAAAGATCCTGCAGAAGGGAAACAGTGGGCAGAAAAAAAGAGGGCAGCTGAGGAAAGCAGGGGAAGGCAAGATTTTGGGTTAAGTATATAATCAGATATATCATCCCAAGTAACTACCTGGCCAAGGAAGGTGAGGCTAGTGGCACAGTTTAGGCTAGATTAGGCTAAAAAGAAAGAATTATAGACTTTTGTGAAAAAATTTCAGTGCAGTGGAAAGGGAGGAAGCCAGATTGAAAGTCTGGGCTGGAGCTGAAAAAGAAGACACTCTTCTTCCCTGCAGTCTGTTTTCCAGGGTAAGAGGAAAAAAAAAAGAAGCTGGGTGCAAGGAGGTTGGGGACAGCAGCATTAGAAAGGGCAAGGAAAGCGCACATGTCCCATGCTTGTCCTCAGTACCCTAATTCTTCCCAGAGGACACTTCATAGCCGGGCACTTTGGTCAAAAGTTGCTGAAAGGGGTGCTTCTGCTCTCGGCTGTCAGCAGAGCCAGTGCTTGCCTGCAGTTGCTAGCCCTTAGCAGGGATGTGGAAGTGTTTCCCTGGAGAGACAGCTGAGGAGAGCAGAGCAGAGCACGGGATGGCACATGCTGCAAAACACCATGCCCCCCGTAACAGCAACCTCAAGGCTACAAACCCATCTTACTAGCACATTTTTTTCAAGGACCTACTGCCAGAGACCGCTGGGACCATTACCGGTTACCTCAGTACCAATTTAAGATACTTTATTTGCCAGGTGAAATCTGGGCAGAGTCAGCCTGAGTATTTAGCTGTATCACTTCACAGGCGTCTGTAGGTGCTGATTTAAGAAGACTAAATCTTCCCTCCTGGCCCCTGGCATGCAGAAGTGGCATTCAGGCCCTACCAGCCCTTGTAGCTCTTTCCCTGGTGGCTCAACCCTGGTTTTGCTCCCTTCCCTGCTACATCCCAGTGCCCTCCTGTGGGCTCCTGGGGTTGGAACACCTTTTGCTTCCAGTGCTGTCATTGACAAGCAGCTGGTGCAATAAATTATTGCTGAATGCATGCTATTCTTTCCCTTTTATAAGGAAAAATGTACTGAAGATTTTTTTTTTTTTTTGTCTTAGTTGTCATGGGAGAGGACAATTCCCCACCTAACAGGAAAACAGACAAAAATGGCAAAATTGTTATTATTAATAATAAAAATTGTACTCTGGGAGAGGGGAACAAGTGAAACAACACAGCATCAAATACATATTTTAAGAAAAAAACCAGTAAAACTCGTTGTCAACAAGGCTGTTTAAACTTTTTTTTCTAAAGAAGTGATTCCAAAGCTAGCAGGCAAAAATCACCAAGAAACGTGCTAGAGAAACAGAGCAATGTAATATTACCATTTACCATCTCTGTATTGTACCTGAGGGATGTTTCAGGAAGAAAATCACGTAATATAGAGGCATTCAATCACGATAACTCTGAACAAATTGTTTTTCTCTACATCTAGCATCTGATTTGCTTTCTGTATCTTCTCTCACATGAGCAGGAGAGCAGAGCTCAGATAAGGGCAATGATTTGCCTCCTCAGTTACCCGGGAGGACGGCTGCAGTTGTGAGAAGCAGGAGGGAGCAGAGCCGGCCGAGCCCCCGGTGATGCTCTGGATTAAGCCCTGTGTGAATCCCAGCAGCAGCCTTGCACCCCTCAGCCCAGACCTGCACCCCTGCACCGTGCCACAGCGGCTTCCCGTGGGGAGGGAAAAAAAAAAAACCCAAACCCTTACAGAAGCGTTGAGGGCAGGAGTTTTGCTTGCGAAAGTCCCTTGCGCTTTATTCAGGCGGATCCGACGGGACGCCGTGCAGAAGCCGGCCGGCGGGGCCGCACCGCCTCGGCTTCTCCCCGGGGCTGGCGGGTGGGAGGTTTTGCCGTCCCACGGGAGAGGGGGTCCCCTCCTCGCTCCCCGCGGCCGGTGGGTGAGCGCGGCCGCCAGAGGACGGGGCCGAGGCGGCTCCTCCCCAGCCGGGCTCCGCGGAGCGCGGCCGGGGCCGGCGGCGGCTGCCGGCTCCCTCTCGGCGCGGCGGCTGCGGTGGGTGCGAGGATGTGGAGGCGGCTCCTCCCGCGCCCTGGGGGGGCGCCTTGCGGGGCACGCGTGTTCTCATCGAGGGACAAAAAGGCCCCGGAGGGCACAGACCGGTGTTTGTCTCGGGGGCTTCTCCCTCCTGGTCAGGGCAGCAACCCTGGTATCATCTGGCCACAGGGAGCAAGAGCGGGGGGAGACGCGCGAGTGGGTAGTTAGAGACTACCCCTTTTTTGCAGTCAGCGTGTCAGCAGGAGAGAGAAGCCGGCAAGGAACAGGTAGCAAACCATAAAGAACAAAAGAAAAAAAAATCTTTAATAAGATCACAAATAAAGCCTTGTAAGAAGGATGAGAGCAATATTACATTGCTCTGTTTCTCTAGCACATTTCTTGGTGATTTTTGCCTGCTAGCTTTGGAATCACTTCTTTAGAAAAAATTTTAAACAGCCTTGTTGACAACGAGTTTTACTGGTTTTTTTCTTAAAATATGTATTTGATGCTGTGTTGTTTCACTTGTAAGAAGGATGGAGAGCCAGCTGTGGAGGTGTTTGGAAAGCATCCCCCATGAGCACTTGAAAACCAGCCCACACTCTGGGACAGAGAAATGACTCTGAGGATGTTGCTGTGCTCTTGGGAGGACACAGAGAAATGGGAAAGTGAGATGCCAGCAAACTACTCCACTGCACTGAGCGGTGCTGATGGGTGACAGATTTGGAGGATCCTCCTACAGCAGTGAGAGGAAGATGCAGAAATTGGACAGAGCTTCCTCTCTTGTCTCAGTTTAATTTAACTCTGGGTTTAATTTGGTGGGCTGTGCTCCTTTATCCCCACCACCCATTCGCAGGATTCATTTTAGTGGCTTTGCTATCAACAGAGAATCTGTCTGACTGCCTCCATCCTTATTGCTTAACTCCAGCTGAATTGAAGATATGAGCATGTCTGAGGAGCAAGGGAAGAATGGGGTCTTCTGGAAAGCAAAACCACCTACCAGTGTAGTCTAGTTTCTTAAAACACCTCCTATGAATTCGGCAGTACTGGGTTTTGTGCCAAGAAATGGGTTTGCTCTGACAAAGGGTAACAGAAGGAAAGATGGTGCAAATGTCACATGGATGTCCAAAAAGTGTGGAGAGAGAACTAGGGTGCTGCAGGACAGACACCTTGCTTCTGGTGTCTGAATAAGACAGTATATTAAAAAATAAAATCAGTAGCTATGTGGAGAAATACACGGTATTGGGGAAAAATAAAGACAACATTCATAGAGGGAAGTCATATTTCACAAACCTAATGCTGTTTAAGTTAGGTGTCGGTGAGGCTGTAAATAAAGGTAATCAGATGACACACATGTGCTTGGACTCTCTGAAAGCTTTCAGAAACTTATGGTTTAATAATGGCTACAAAATAGGAAACCAAGAGTAGGAATGAGCCACTCTTTGCCAAGGAGAAAGGCAACCAGGGGCAGTCTGGGGAGCAGTCCTGCACTCTGTGCAGGCCAAAATATTCAGAAGTGGTCTGGGAAAGGGAGTGAGCTGTGAGGGACCAAAGTCTGTTGGTGGTCCTGAGTTGCTCAAGGCAGTAACAAGGAAAGCTGATTGCTAAGACTGGCAGAAAATCTGGTGTTTGGGTTGAGGGGATGGACAATAACGGGCAAGAAACACAACGTAATAGTCATGGGAATAAATGACTTTGACTAATCATACCTATATCTGATAGGATCTAAACACCCTGTTTCCAGTAAGAAAAGCAACCTTGGCATCACTTTGATTAATTCTCTGAAAACATCAGCTCAGTGTTCACAGACCTAAAGGTAAAGAATGAGGAAGGAGTGATGAAGGAATAAGGAGGGAACGAGTCACTCGTTTTAATGCCTGGGCTTCCTGTCCCTTACAAACTGTAGCAATAATTGCATTAAAGAATGGGAACTACTCTGCGTGGCATGAAATGCCTTAATCTGCATTTGCCAGCAGTTATCATATGGTGGTCTTTGAAGCTGCTGGGACATACTTATTTGTAGTACAGCAGAAAATGGGACAATGCTGAACCATTGGCTGGCAATCTTTAGTTTTTAGTGTTTTCAAATTGAAGTACTTATATTGTCTTATGCTGAGAAACTGGTTATGTGCTACCAAAGCCATGGACATTATCGTCCATGCCTCCAGAATTCATCTGTAGGCTGATCGGAAAGACATGTAACCACCATTGGCTCACATGCACAAAAACATTTAGGAATACAAGTCCCATTGTGATCATTGAGATTTAAGTACCTAAATGCTTTGTGAATCCAGTCATCTGCTGCCAGCTTCTTATTCGGTGGCTATAGATCAACTGAACTGATAAAATATGGATTAAATTTTAAATAATGATCTTTAGATGCTCTTGACATTCTTGTGCTAATTAACATATTGACATATTCAAGGCTTACATTGTCTGATGGACACTCATTTCATCTATAAAGACAAGATATGAGCCCTGGGCTCTGCCAATGTGCTAACCAATGCATCACTGTCAAGAATATCCCAATATCATCAGAATCCAAGCTGAGATGAAGGTTACGGTCTATCAGTACTCATTCCTGGGCTCAGAGGAGAGAGTCTGTTTGATGTAATCACCACCTTAGTAACACCTGAAAGAGCTCCACAGCTCTGCTCATCAGTGAAGCTGACATCTACTGCTAGAGGTGCCATAAGCTTAAGAAGTCAGAATATTAGGAAAAAAATTTTAAAGTCAGTATCTGCTATCACCATTACTAGATTTTTCTAATTAGCTAGACAGAAAGGCAATGAAAGGGAACTAAAATTTCAGACAAATACGGCTTTCTGTGATAGCAACCATGCTTTTAGTTTCACATTCAGTTCCCCTGAATGAAATCCCAGATTCCCATCATAAACTGGGATAGCTCAGTCTTTTTTTCAACCCAAATGAGGAAAATTGACAATGCACTCAAAACATTTCATTTTAGTGTTCTCCAATAAATTCAAATTAATTGGTTTCAATTCAGCTAAATAAGTCATTGCATTTCCCATTTTGTGGCATTACTGTATGAAAGTTTTTTTTAGGGAGGCAACGGTCATAACTCTCTCTTGTAAGCCAAATCTTACAGCATCCTCTATGATGCCCCACATCACTGACTTCACAAGAAAAAACACATTTGCACTCTGGAAAATACAGCTGGATCCATAAAAAAAAGAACACGGCCATAAATTACAGCTCTATGCAGGAGTGGACTGATATGGCATGTAATTTAATTTTTTTTTTTTATAATTGATGCTGAATGAGACATTTCTAATCTGTTCAGGAAAATGGAGGATTCCAGTTTGAACCAACCCAAATCTAAAGACTTAATTTGGAGTTTCCTGATGGGAAATCTGATTTTGTATTTTCAGTCAGAAAGTCATTCTTAGAAAAAACACAAGAGCCCCTGTAGTGTGTCATGAACATCACGCTGTCCTTGTCCCTGCTGTAGACTGCACAGTCATCCTTCTGCTCTCGAAGGGGAAGAACATTCCGACTCAAATAAATAAAGCTAAGACATTGTCCCTTGGAAAAAAAGCTAAACTGACTAATGCAAAAGAAATGAACAGACTCTTGGATTGCTTTGTAGCTTATTTAAATATAGCTTGGAACAAACTACCATTTAATCAGTTTATGAACAGTTGAAAGAAATATTTGATGACTGTGCCAAATCATAATGACGTAGATGAGTGGATCTGACAGCAAAACTGTCAAAAAAATTTGCAGCTAAAGATCTACTGGTTTCAGTGGGCTCCATTAATGCATGAGGACCACAAGGTGAGAGGAAATTATAGAGGATTTTGGACTTTCTGCAATTTAAAACTTCAGGAAGTGGAGAGGTTAAAAACAAAATAAAGCAAAAAGTTGGAGGTTATGACCAGGTGAACAGTTATTCAAAACTTAGATAGCTATACTGAATCAGGCCCTCAATTTAATAAAGTGTTCAGTACTCACAGTATGGTGATAAGCTGCCAGCAGGCTGGTGGATGAAATTATCTTATTTTACCTGTCTGTGCATGCTGTCTCTGATGTAAGACCCAACTCAGTAGCTCCCTGAGAGAGGGTTTTAAGGAAAGCAGAGGCTTAAATAATTCCCCTCTCCTCTCCACTAGCAAGAACGTTTCCTTCACCATCGTGCTGAGAAGGAAGAGAAAGGTGGACAAGGAAAATGCAGCACAGCCACGAGGCAACACGCACTGGTGTGGGGCTGGGAACAACACCTGGGGACTGGGACTGAGTAGAACCTCCTCACACCGGGACCTCTGCTGTTGCCCTCCCCATGTGAAATTGCACCCCTGCTTCAGTCTCAGTGGTTTCAACTGAAGGACAGGCTGGGTTAGAGGAAGGCAAGGCTAACTGGCCAAGGAGATGTATTCAGAGGAGTGCTTTGTATAAACAACTTCTGAAAATATATGGGTTGACAGATATTCAGAACGGTCTTGTGATATCTCTGAGCATCTAACATATGATGAACTAATGAAGGAAAAAAAAGGGAAAATCAATCATTTGCAACAAGCAATTAGATTAGCTACAATGAAGACAGAGGAAAGGTGAAGACTTTGAAATAGAATTACAAGGCTGAAATAACTGAGCTTTTATCCCCAGAATAGATACAGCATTAGAAGGGAACCTGAAAGTGTGAAATTGGTCAAGCTTTGTCTTATTTGGAGCACAGCTTTGCTTGCAATGAGAGAGATATCACACTGGTTTTCTAATGACATAACTTCCCTGAACTCAGTGGTTTACTGTCGTGACTTACCACAAAAATGCACATAACAATGTTCAGCAAATTCAATTCTGCGTTTATAGCAACTGCAGAGAGAGGCAAGATTGAGATGCAGAACTACGTGTGCACTTGGAAAAGCCAGCCCTGAATCAGGAGAAGAAAGCTCGCCACCCTTTGTAAACAAGAAAGGCACGGCTTGCAATTCCCACTCCATCTGCCGAGAATTCATTCATAAACATGTTCCTAAACTTCACTGGGAAATCAGATTGCAAAAGCTTTGTAGAGAATGTGCCAATGGATATAATTTACAAGACCTCAATTCAGTTATGTCATTGCAGTAAAATACAGCTCTTCTTTGGCCACAGCTTCCTATGCTGGATGATATCTGTATGAAATAAGAGAGAAAGGAGATCCTTGGAGTTTACAGCCCTAACAGTGGCTGTAATACCTCACTGTGAGTGCTATTGGGAAAAAATCTTTCAGAAAGATGCATAAACCCTCAGCTAAAATTAAATCAAAGTCTGTGTAAAACACTATTTGTATTCTTGTATGTATTGACAGCTCTCAACGCTCCTTTCTAAGTTTTGGCAAGTCGGTGTCCTATTTTATTTAACTGAATAAACAAATTATTAGTTTTCTGGGCAGACAGACAAGTGGGTGGAAAAGAAATTACTTTGAATCATTTCTTCAGCTTAGCACTGTGCTTCAGCAAACATCCTATTCATAGAAATCCCAAATAAGTGGCTTCTGATACAATACAACAACAAGAATTACTATTGCTTCTTCTGCATTTCATGGAAGTAATCCTATTACCTGTCAGACTGCAATATTAGAAGAGACAGGAATTCAAGTACAAAGTGAATATATAACCCTGGAAGTTCAGTGAAACTTTGAATAAAGGAAAAGACAAAAGCATCTGACAAATGCTTTGAGGATCCTTTACCAAGAAATGATTCTATGCGATCATTCAACTGGAGCTGTAGTTGTCACACCTTTATCCCTTTGCTTTGATCCTTTTTCCTGGGACATGTACACGTAGGACATTTACTTACTTTGGAGTGATTTTCATCCACCATGCAATCTACTTATTAGCCTACTTCTAGTTTGCCTGGGTTGTTAATTTGGATACGACATGCTGTGCTAGAAAATGCAAAAGAACTGTTAATAGCTGACAGTAAATTTGTGCTCACAGAGATTGCTTCCAGCTGAATTAAACAGATTTGATCATAATATGGTCCTGTATGCTCAGTAGATGTATGTCACTTCTAGAAGAGCTTCACCTTTCAGCAGCCATACAGCAGGAGCTGCAACATTAATACTCACATAACACAGGGCTCCCAGGTGGTACGGAATATGCATTTTTTCACGCAAATGACAAATATAAAGTAAACCTCTTAAGTAATTTATGATCATTGGTAGTTTCCCTGCTAGCTGAATTCCCTTTCAAACTATCCCTGACCCTTACATTGAAAGCTGGGTGGAAGAAAGGGCAAGGAAGTTCACCATCATGAGCAGGTGCTGTACCATCATGTACACGGTATCTTCCAAAAAGTCACAGGTGAGTAGACTGAACAATAAAGATATAAACTATGTTTATACATCCAAAAGACAGCTCTCTAGTTCATTCCCAGAATGAATTCCTGGTCCACTGATTGCCCGTGCTGCATAAAACATGATCCCAAGGCTGAACCAATTAGTTTCCTCCCAAACAACACCAGGGACCACTCTCAACAGTCAATGAGTGAGTAGGCTTCATCAAGTTTGCCTCCTTTAACCCAACGCAGTCCTCCGACACTATTTTTGTGGGTCTGACACCCTTATGTATTCTACAAATGTTCTTACACCACCACATCCCAAAGCACGTCTTACATGGCCTTGGTGTCCCACTGTAAAAATACCATTCTGGTGGGCTGCAGCCCAGACTTTCATGTATTTCGGACACTACAAACTAAGAAAACACATGACAAAGTATGTGAGTATTAGGCTGTGAGTTGGGACCCAGAGGAGGCCTGCATTGAGTGTGGATGTGTGGATGCACATCCACAGTGTGGATGCACCAGCTGACCTGTGCAGGGCAGGCTTGAACAGTGAGGGCGAGACCCTGTGAATCCTGGCAGTTAGAACCCAATTTCCAGACCAGGAGCATTTAGCAGTGCAGATAATGCCAGAAAAGCAAAAAATTATCTTGCACACTCATGAGTGGCACTTTATTAACTGTAAATACCGACTGTCCCAAAATGGCTGTGTGTGTCTTTTGTTAAAATTAAATCAACATCAGAAATTCTTGACTGACGCATACCCAAATACCAGTATTGGGTTTGGCTGATATGCAGCTGGAGCTAAGTTACTCACTTCTTTTCAGGCAAAGGAGTTGTTAAAATCTTACACAATATGAACATTTTGGCAGAACATTTGGGCCCTCAGCTTCCACCTAACAAATCCGTCAGGAAAGATAAGAACTTCAGTTGGTATTTATTTTGCAAAGCAAAAATTATTTGTGTTGAAAAGTGAAGGAGAATAGCCACCCTCAGAAAAATAACTGTTCTGGTGGGCTATTTGACGCACAGAAGAAAGCCATCAGAGGAGCTTGAATTATCAACATTTGTAGCACACCAGTTATGCTGTAACACTGCAAATCCTTTCTAGGAACTTGAGCAATGATTGAGAACAAGAGTGTTCTTCACTCACCTTCTGTGAAGTTAAACTTTTAGTCTAATCCAGCCTGATCTTCTGGTTGTGCCAAAATACAGATATCATACTAATGTGAAAAATACTAGGGGAAGAAAGAGTAGAAATAATTAAATGCTTTGCCCTCCAAATCTAAAAACTATTCAGTCCCTTAGATGAAAATCAATCAGTAGAACTGAGAAGACATTTTACAGCAGTAATAGTTCAGGCTGCTATCTGTAATGTGTAATGCAAATGGACCATTACAAGTGTGTTAAATGTGATGCGGATAAAATGAGATGATGTCCACGGCAGTATCTAAAACAATTTTCAGACAGACCCAACCCAACACAGCTGTAAAGCTTCAGACACATCTGAAAACTCAGTACAAACTTTGTGATTCTTTTTCAAACTCTCAGGAGTCAAATGGGAGGTTTTCCATTCACACTGGTAGGCTAAGCTGTGAACACTCTCCGCCAATGTCTAACCACAGCTGTTTCTGTTTTCCTGCCATGAAAACCTTGCCTAAACTGTGACTAAAAAGTATCAAGTAACTTGTACACAGAAAGACACCCTACATTTCCCATCTGAATAGCTCTGATTTGAGACTAAAGAACCAGAAAAGCTAGAAAATGTTATTATGAAATCTCTGTGAGGGAGCTGACAGATGAAAATACCTTTTTTGACAGTGACCTCTGTGTGTGTAAAGGCAATCTGAAGTGCTCTTTTTATCTGGGCTAACACAGCAGGTGGAGGCACTTCACCTCACTGCCCAAGCTGTTCTTTTGCTCAGAATGGTTATTAACAGTGCTCATTCAGTGTTTCATGAGAATAAACTAACCCACAATAAAAAGCTATGAGCAAAAGTCTTCCACTCTGAGAAATCACATATCAACTTGTCCATGGAGTTCGAAGACTCCTACTTAGAGTTACAGGAAATTTGCTTGGAGTTTCAGTGTATGTCTGTCTGTAAACTTTAGTCTGAAACGTGTAATTTCAGCAAATTAGGTTTATAAAACTGTGGGATTCCCGAGGGGCCGGGTCCACCCAACTGAGCCCTGAGAACAGATGCAGGTCCCAGCGGTACCTGTGGGACCCCTAAATGCCACCAAGCTCAGCAGCGACAGAGGCACAGCACTTCCAGAGAGACTTTCTCACCTGTAACCTCTTCACCTCTGAAAAATGCAGCTCCCCACCTTCTCCTCCAGGAAACGATTAGCAACAATCGCTAAATTTTGGAAATAAGCAAAGCTGGCAAGAACTTGGACCTACAGAAACCAACAGTAAAATGCACACTGACTTCAGCGCAGTCAGGATTTCACCCCTGTGGCCTTGAGTGAAAAGCACTGTGATGACAGAAAATAAAGATGCTTCTGTAGCTTGTCTTGTTCATCTGCAGCACGCTGAAGGAGTGAACGAGTGGGAAGATGGGGAAGGTAAGCACGTGTTAGGACGTGCTTCACTCCCAGAACCAGAGCGCAGAGCACCCACACAGCCCCGCGGCTGGCCGTCCTTACGTTTCTACCCTGGCTTTTCATCTTCTTCCCGTTCTTGGGCCTTGCACTCTCTGTTAACGCCTTTGGCTCTGCACCTTCCCTCAATGCAGTGGCCATTGCTCCAACCAGCCCATCAATAATGATTTTCCTCATCTCATCCTTCCTGCAGTTGGTTCAATAGAGTCATTAACATTTTCACTGGAGTTGGCCCAAATGGCCCTAATCAAGAGGAATTGGCACACTGGCAAACTCTCTGCAGATACCCATCAGAGATGAAGTACTACCACCTTTTCTGTAATAGATATCAGGATTTGAAAAACTATCCCTCTCCTCGTCTCCTCCACGTTCATTATTTATTAGAAATAGAGGAAAGAATTTCAGATTTTTAGATTAATGCCACAGGCCCCGCCCCTGCAGCATGGGGAGAGATGCAGGATATGATGTATGTTCCTTTATGTAATTCTTTTTTTTTTGTTTTTGGTTTAATGGGGTGATACTTCTTTTTAGGTTCAGGCATCACAGCCTATAAATAAAAAGGTAAACATCTGTTTGCTAATGGGTTATACCATGAAAGGTGAGTGACTTCTCTTACAAATGCAATTCTTATCAGACAAAGGAGGAGAAAGGTTGAATTCTGGAATTGCTGATATTTACTAATGATTTATAGAAATACCAGCCTCAGCCAGATAAGCAACTCCTTATCAGTGTAATCATCCAGCAATTTCATGGCTGTTGGAGCAAAGCCCTGTGAAATATGTGGTGACTCACTTCTTTTTCACTGAAGAGAGAAACAGACAATGAGGATGGACTGAGAGATGGCCAAAATCTAACCTACGTCCCTGCAAGACAATTATCAAGCTTAGGTGTGTTACCTTTGGCCGAAATGCTTGCTCAGAGCAGCAATGCATATTGTCTGAAGGATTCAAAGAAAGAAATGAAGTGCTGTTATACAGTGAACAGAATGAAGTGATAAATAAAACTCTTAGCCGCTCTGGAAATAAAGATTCTTCTCCTTAAAAAAAAAAAAAAACCAGCCACCTGTAAACCATTGACACAATCCATGCTCTGTCAAGGCTCTCATGTTGTCGTACTGCATCATGAGTCTCTTTGCCAGGTTTTGTGTGTAGTGACATCCTCTCTCTCTGTTTCAGTGACTCCATTTCAGCTCGTTGAGCGCTTTTGCTCCCATTTACAAGTGCAGGCATAGTCTCTCTGGACAGGTTTTAAAGTGTATAGATCTGACTGATGTGAGACCGTATTTGAGTTGACATGTGAAATGAGAACTATGCTTCTTAATAGCTATTTATTTCTCCTTGGAAATGCTGAATTCACTTGTGCCCATGTTGACAATGATTTGTGTTTATGAAGATTTATAACTGAGTCATAGATACTCTGAAATAGCCCGAGTATCCCACAGCAAGTGTGTGACGGGAACGTGTTCAGGACTAAAGAGGGTTGGACTGGGAACAAGACGACCTTTCATGCTGACATAATAATATCTTGACATTTTATTGCTCTTTCTGCTATGGGTACCATTGTACCGGCACCCTGCTGCACTATCTGTACGGATGTCGGTCAATACCTTATTCCATAGGTGAGATCAGTGAGACTACTCGTGATGTAAGATGCTGCTCCCTGTAAGTGATGGTATTGTGGTCTCTAAGGGGTTTAAATTATTTAAATAGTGCTCAAATGACAAGTGTGGATACTATAGTACCAGACAGGGATAATGAGTTAGATTGTGTGATGTGTTAGATTGTGTGAAGGTAAATCTTTATAAAGCTAAAACATTTATGAAGGAAGCTCAAATTATGAATTATCCAACTGCCTTTTGTATCAGATGTGTAATTCCTCTTTCCTCACTTTTCCAGAGCAGTGTTTTTCACAGAACAATCTATAAAATGAACAGTCTGGGTATTTTTGGAAGGAATCTTTTCCTTTTTCATTAACCAAACAGGACAAAAATCACAGCAGGCTCTATAGTACATTTTTTCTTAAGAACGTGTGAATTGAGATTAGTCAACAATTAAGTTATCTGGTATTGATTTTACACACACTATCAACTGACTAACTCCTAGCTAGCAGAAACTCTTGACACTGTGAGAGGTAGAGTCTTTAGCTTAATGCTGGTTTTTTCAAAGGTAAACAGTAAAAAATTATGTGTGGCAATTTTCACAAAAATGTTCTCATTCTTTTTTTACCCCTCTCAAAAAAATACATGAACAGCTTTCTTCCATAAGTAGTTGTTTGGCAGCAATTATTTTGCACTCAGCTGAGGAAACCTAATCCCCACATTTTCAGGCAAGTAAATAGTATGCTAAGTTTGAAAAGAAGAATGCTTAGCTCTAGCTTTCACTCATTTCTTGGTGACTGTCACCAGAACATGGTCAAGACAGTTCCCTTGTTGTGTGGGGGATTACGATTTCTCATTTAGATCAGTGAGATTTGGGAGCGTTCAACATCTTGCAGAACAAAGCAAAAAGTCTTCCCTTTAAAAGCGTGTACTAAATAGTATCCATGGCCAAATCAGGAGACGACCACCTCTTTTGATCTAAGACAAAATAAGCACGCGACCAATTGCACCTCAGCTGGAAGGTGAGCTGCGCTGCAGACCAGCTCTGCTCAGAGAGGAGGCCACCTCGCCGGCCACGCGAAACCCACGGGAGGAGCCACGTGCCAGTCGCAAAGAGCTAATCCCACCTTCCTTCTGGAGCTGCAGAACGGGAAAAGGACAGAGGGATCGGCACAGAGAGCAACGAGAATGTGGGTGCTGGGGTAGCACCTTCCTGGGGAAGGCAGTCACTCTGCAAGAGCAAAGCACCATGATGATCTGATCCCCATGATGGTAGTAGGGAAAAGGTATCGTTGCAGTGCCTGTGCAACAACACACTGCCATCCGCCTCCCCAGTCTCTAAGCTCCCAGTGTTCCTTGAAGTTTCTTTTCCAACAGCAATTATTCCTCTGATAAAAAGCAGGTTTTTCAACAACAGCTTTTTTCACTCCACCGCCTTTAAAGCAGGGCTATAAATCATACTAAATGCCTCCACATTATGTAAAGTGGCTCCGTTGCAGAACATTTTTCATTCAGTATAAACAGAGCAATTACACCCTTTGACGTTTGTCCAAAATTGCTGTTTCTTTTGCCCTTTCCAAAGGGGCACTTTTCATCTGTGTCATCTTTTCTCTTGTGTTATACGTTAAGTGAGAATGTGTTGCAAATGCTTCGTCCCAACCCTCCTTTTTAAAAAACAGCTGTGTTTGACCTGCTGTCTCTCTGGCCCTCCTTCTGATCTGTGTCCTTTCCACTGGTCCACTCAATCCCCTTTGCTGTTGGTACATTCCCTTTGTGTATTAGGTGATACTTTCCCTTCAAGTTTCTTTCTCCCTTTTCTGAACACTTTTTATGCTTTGATACAGGGTATTTAAGAAGCGTCCTCTTTCACCACATCATGGTCAAACTTCTTAAGCAGCTTCTTTTATGTCGGTTCATTCATTGTTTTGCCAAAGCTTCTCTAGGTTTCTATACCATTCATCCTAGGGGCATCCTTGACACAAACAGCTGGGTACTAGGGCACTTCTGCTTCTCTGAGGCACTGATGTTGCATTAAGTGCTGGCTTTGTATTTTGCATCAGTTACCTATAACAATGAGGTTTTGAATCTTAAGATCCAAGAGAGCCTGAAAAAAATAGGGACAATGAAAGCAGTAATTCCAGAATATGGCTTTTAGAGAAAGGCATGGGACCTTCAAAAATACAGCATAGCTCAAATTTTCCTAAGGTATCTAGGGAACAACAGAAATAAACAGAGAGAGGCGGATGTTCTCGGTGTTGAGCTTCTTTTATCTAGTTAATGACCTAATTAATTACTGAGAATTAAGATCAGTATTGTGTGCCATTTTTATAAACTGAAGATGTCAGCTAAGGGATGTCTGGCATTTAGACATCCAAGATGATTGCTGAGTTGCTCAAAGTCTAAGCTCAGCTCAGTTAAGAAACTCCAACATACTATTCTGTTAAAAGATAAATTTTGGTGCAGTTAAAGACAGATAGATCTTCTTTATTGCTGTAACTATTTCAGATAGAAAAATCCATGACGACAGTTTGCTTCTCTATATAATTTATTTTCTTAATTGTTTTCCTGCAGTGCTTCTTTAATAACAGAGACACATGGAGTCAGTCACCCTGACAAAGCGCTCTTTCAGTTAGCTGCATTTTTCAGACTGAAGTCCCTATAGGTACTGCTAGGAACTCACTGTTGGTTTCATCCCTACAGGCGTCATCTTTCCTTGTCCTTCTGTCAGTGTTTTCGAACAAAAAAGTCAAGTATTTATTCTGCAACCATAGTTTTTTAGTCAGATTTATCTGCAATGCTGTAAACTCTTCAGCACTTCTGAAGCTAAAGCAAAGAAGTGTGTCAGTTTTTCTCTTGGCCAGCATCTACAGTGCATCTTTAATTGATACAGACTTTACTGCTATTTTCTAAAGAATGCTTTTTATAAGTCTGGGTAGGAAGCTTGCCGCTATACAATTATTTGAATGTTTCCAGTCTCAGATGAATTGACCACACTGACTCTGCAGAATTTACCACAGAGTGATTTTTTGCTGCTACTAATCTTCTTTTCTCTCTTTTTTTTCTTTCTTTTCCAGCTAATTAACGTGCCAATGGCTGGAGGATATGTTCACTTTGTCAATCAAAGTCACAGCTCTTGATAAAAACATTGGTACCTCTGCAAAATCAGGGCTGTGCTGAAGGAATTTTTGTTCACTTCAGTAGAACTGGCTGTTGAAATCTCAGCTGGCTTCCAAACCAGCTGAACACTTCCAACAAACCCCATTTTTTGCTTCCACCTCACCAGCCCCCCACCAGCTGTATTATCTGTTTTTGAGGCAATGAGCCTCTTATTCTTAATCTTCTACCAGCTAATTCTTTATCTTTAACCAATCCATCAAACATCCCATGACCTTGTTCTTGGAAATAGCTGATGTTCATTCAGTAACACACTGCCATGACCAACTGTTCACAAACAACCCATGAAAGATATTGGATGTTTTTCATGTAGTGGGTAAGGCAGATTGATGGCATGCTTAGAGCAATTAGGATCAAGATCATATTCTTTTCTTATGGATTGTCCCATTTGCATGTTCTTTCCTTTCTGTGACCTGGGATGATTTTCTTTAAAGCTGTCTTCCCACTTGAGCTCTCAGTTTCCAAACACAGTCCAGTCCCATAAGAAGCGGAGGTGAATGGCAGGATTTTGCCTCAAGCCTCTGGCAGCTGTGGCAGCTGCAGTCAAGGAGTCTGGCTGGAAATATTCTTAAAATCTTCAATTGCTCTCTTTTGAAATGAAAAATTACTTGCCTACTTACAGTAAAACTGGAGATATTTACAGCCACTGACCACTTCCATGTGCGTGACCGTGTCCACACTTTACCTTTGCACTTTCCTCAGCCTCAGAAGAAGAGTAAGAAAGGAAAAATCTATGGACTTTAAACCTCTCAGGAGCCTCAGCTCACAAACTGAGAAATCCTCTTCTGTGAGAGTCACTCTTTACTGTCTCAAGACACAGAAAATGCCTCATGACCAAAATCGTAAGAAGTGTTTATTTAAATGTTTAAACCAGTGACAGTTCTTTCCTTCTTGTTAGAGAAGTTTTAGTGTATCCTTTATTTTATTTGAACACCCTGTAGGCAAATCATCCTTGTTCGCCTCCATAGCAACCCATTCTCGCTCTCCTTTTCAGTCCTTAGAGGGGGAAACCTTCCTTCCCTTGGGCCTCCCAAAAGCTCACTGCCAGCCCTGGATGTCGTTTTGACACCAATCCCGAGCCCTCCCGATTCATTACGGCCCCACAAGGGAGCTGTTACACACCGTTCCTGCTGTCCATGGGCTTCAGACGCAGAAGAAGGGAGAAGTTCTGACTTGTTTACAGTAAACCATTACCTGCCTTTGCCGCATAGGGTCGAACGATGTGGTGACTGCACTCAGCAATGCTGCAGAACATCAGAGATGTTATCTGTCTTGCTAAAAGCAGCGATGTTAACTTTACAGCACTCTGTTCTGCAGGAAAAAAGGGACATATTTCTGGTCACATTAGTTTGCTCTGTTTGCCCTCCAACCCAAATGCTGAGGACAAGTGGAGAGTCTTCACGCTGACCTGGGCTTGAGTGTGCTTTTGGCTGGATGATTTGAGAGGAAAGGGCAGCTCATCCCTGTGGAGCAGGCAGAAACACAGTTAGAAAATCGAGCAATAAAAAGATTACCTGTGGGGCTTGCTCTGCACGGGTGCCATGCAGGAAATGTGTGACGTGCCACAGAGCCAGCATCCCCACTGGGACTAGGACTTTAAAGGCCAGCAGAGCTGCCAACTTTATTTCCCATGCTTGCCTTATAAATCATGCTTATTTCTAAAGTTTTGGCCACCAGCAATGATCCCTAGTGTCGATGTAAGCCAGATCTCCAAGGAGCACAATGTTCTCAGAAGAAGAAAACTGCACCAAGTTTTCTCAAATGGAAATGACACCTCTTTAATCCAACCTTTTGGTGTACACTACAGTGGTGGGCAAGGGCCGTTTAGTGAGGGCTGAAATCCCACCCTAGACAAAGCCTGTGGCAGCAGAAGGGAAGCATGGGTGTTTCATGCCTAAGGTTTAGACACTCTGGATCCACTAAACTGTAGAAGTATTTAATCTTGACTCATTACTGTGAGTGATCTGTGAATATTTTGAGGAATAAAAGCAGTGATTTAGTTTTCATTTATTTTCATAACAATATTTATCACTTATAGTAATGAGGGCAGCTTCCTGAAGTTTGGGAAAGCGTTAATGAATTCTTACCTAATTTAATGAATCACCATGGAGCCCATATTGCATTTCAAACACTTGGAGTGTGCTAGTCGTTACTCGTCTGCCTCCAACTTTCAATCAACAGCTCTGGGAGGCAGAAAAATGAAAAAAAAATCTGTTGAAATATACTCAGAGAAAACATTTGCTACTGCTTATAGAAATTAAATGTGTTTGTAGAAAATGGAATGATTCTGTAAATGCTTTGCAACAGGAGTAAATTTACTACCAGTTTTATTTGCAATTATTCAGTCAGCAGGTAATAGAAGCAAGCACCTGATGATAAAAAAATTACTGTTATTTAGAAATATGATTTTGACATTGATGCACAGACAGTCTTGATAGAATGGCTTGACTATTTTGCATTTAAAGTGGGGGAAGATAATTGGAGACCAAGATCTCACAGATATATGACGTAGTGATTGCATCATATGCTGAGAATGGGGAGCTTACTACAAAGGTTTGTGAAAAGGACCTTGCAAGCTGAAATTGCAGATCAAAGCCAGGAAACAAGCATGTTTCATAGCATAATACTACCTCAAAATCCTGCCTAAAATTAATGATATCCTCCCAAACTGCTCACCACCACTAAGTCCAATTGATGCTATGTGTAATTAAGATGTGTATTAACTAAATAAAATTTATTTTCTTCCTTTCTTTCTCATTCCCAGATGGGGGACAGTAAATACAGAAATAAAATCTCAGCACAAATCAGAGACAGGTGCAGTTTCTTGTTTGATGTTCTGAATATTTTAATTTCTTTTCTGAAGTGCTTCTTGCCCAGCTCTTTCTATTAAATGTAAATGAACCCAATGAAGTTCATGTGGAAAAAGGTGCGAGTGAAGTTTGCTGATGGATATATTGTGACAGTCTGAAAGAATATTGGATAGTTCAAGAAGTCATTAGTGTCCTCTGGGAAATCTTTTCAGTGCAGAGTGGGACTGACTGTACTCACCTTTGTGGAAACTTATGTCATGTTAACTTCTGGCAGGAGAATCCATAGATGGCTGATGGCTGTATGACATGTAAAGAGCACATAGGAGAATGAACTTCAAAACACTTGAGAGAAATTTGGTCTGTACAATTCCCCATCAAAACTATCAGTTCCATGCTTCTTTTCTGTCCTTTTTTTCCTACAGAAAATCCTCAGCAAATTGTACTGACTGCCCCAGAAACACCCTTTGTCTGGACTCTTGATGATGAAACAGGTTTTGACGTGCCAGCCACTTACTGTAGTCATGCTGTTAGGTGAGGACATTCTGAATACGCAGAGTAAGGCAGAGCTAAATCTTCAATACACCCTCACAACAGAGATCAGCTGGCTGGTGCTTTTGTGCTAGACTTCACTGCTTCAGCAAAAGATCGCTTCAAGGTGTTTTATGACATATCTTCTTCCTTCAGCGAGGGTGTGTATATTTTAGTTACAAGGGAGCAATCTCTTTTTGCAATGTTTGTGTCTGCTGTAGCTTTGCTCCTCTAAAAGCAATCACTTTCAAGGGAGGGATAAGTTCTTTCTTACTATTTTATAGTCACTTTTAATATTGGTTAGGTCTTAATGGAATTTGCCACAAAGAAGATAATGCTTTTAAGTCTACAGGAGGAGTATGCAGATGCCTCGGACCACCTTTCCGCCTGCAGGGGTTTGCACTGCGGGAAAGCCCAGCCCTGGGTAGGCGAGGGGCCATGGCTCAGGTCCCAGGGAAACTGCTGGGAGAGAGGGCTTTGAATGGCCAAGCAAGCCCAAGGGCTGGGGAGCTGCATTGCGCAGGGCAACGGGAGAGAGGCGATGCTGCGTCTCCCATTGCTCCTCCCCAGGCAGCCGGCCTTCCTCTCACCACACTCATCTTCAGCAAGGCTCCGTGGCCACAGCGCTGAGCTGCGGCTCCTGCACCTACACCTGGGCTGATATCTCTGCCTGCTGTGCTGCAGCTGCTCTGACAAACAGGCAGCTGCTCCCGGGCATGTTAACATTTTCATGAGATTTCTGTCTGTTTGCTGTTATTGGCCTGTGCTGGGGCAAGCCAGGGGTGCAATGAGGTAGCTGGGGAGACAGAGGTCTCCTCTACCCTGACCGTTAATAACATCTCGGCTTTTCACTCAGATCCCCTCCTTACAGAGGATGTTCCAGGCTTCATTTGTCAGTGTGTCTTGAACAACCACCCTCAGAAGCCAGTTTATGAAGCAGCCATCCTTAAGGTGGGTAATGAATTTTAGCAAAGGGGTTCCCCACAGCACTATTAGCATGAAATGCTAAAGAAGTATCACCAGGGACAATGTGACTGGATGCAAAATTCATTAAGAGCTTGATATGGAGCCCATGAAAGGCTCTGACTCACATACAAATACAGTTTACAAATCCCACTCCCCCAATTTTGGTGTTTGTACGTCTTGAGAGAAATGTTAAAAGACGTTTTCCAAGGCGACATACCAAGAATATACATATGTACTCAGTCTTCTGACAGGTTGTCTCTTCAGACTTGTGTAAATGTGTCAAATGCTTAAATACATTTGAGACACATATATACCACCAATTAAGCTCTCTGTGGATGTACCAAGTCACCTCCAGGAGCAGACTAAATGGATTAGGTCCACAATATGCTGGAAATAATTCTCTCTCTCTCTCAGCAGTGTCTGTTAGCCTGAGCACTGCAACAAGCTAACGCAGCTAGAGCAGTAATTGAGAGCAGTGTCTGTCTGCACTCCACAGTGCAACCTGCTCCCATTAGTGCTGTAAGTTCTCATAAGAATGAGCTTCAGCATTAAAGCAGGATTAAAATTCAGAAGAAATTGCACAAAATAACATACAAAATCTGACAAAGAATTACTTACCAAAGAATACCTTTTCCATCAAAGTTTTTCTATCAGTCTCTAGAATACAGTGGAAACTCTATTAAGCTTTGTAAGACTTACTCAGTCTGCTGAAGCAACAAGGAAACGTCTTCCAGACTTTGAGGTGTTCTTATACTAATCAGGGAATTCTCTATTCTCGTTGTTATATTGCTGGATTTTTTTTTTTTTTTTTAGGATGCAGTTCTCCAGAAGGATGTAGACTCTAGGCAGGTTATTACAGAATTAAAGCCATTTTCAATTTGCAGGTCTAGAGGAGCAGTTCTTCATACCATGCAGTGAAACATTCAGGAATTTAGCCTGCAAGAGGCAGAAATGTAAGCAAACAGGAGCCTGACATTTATGAGCATGACTGCACCTTTGTATTTCAATCTACATATGCAAAAGTTACTTTGCAACTGACCGGTTTTGCATCTAGGCAGAGAAGGGAGCAATACTGAAAAAAAACTAATTCAGAAGATGACATGACAACTTAAATTCAGTTTTAAAGTCATCCCTATTTTTGGAGCTGTGAGATGCAGACACTTCAAATGTAAATCATTGCCACTTGAACACAGATCACGAGAAACATTTCTGAGCAATTGGCTCTGTTTCTGTCTCAAAGAGCCTAAAAGAAAAAAGAGCATTTTTTGATTTTCTTTGTGGTTATGAGGTTTCTTACTCTACTCATTCATCATGTAATATAGCTGAGTTTTCAATCTTTGTGAAAAGTTAAAGATTTTGCAGCATCGTTCTAATCCTCCATGATGTCTGAAAGGCTTCTTACTTACCAAATCTGTTTTGGCGTTATGATTTGAAAGTATTCATTATATATTCATAAAAATATTGATAGAATAGTTTGTAGTATGTTATTACCTCATGTTTTACTTTGTGCAGAGCTGGTTCTGGGAGGTATTTCCAAAGTAACATTGCTAATTTGTCCTTTCAGTTTGAAGACCTTTGCATGACATTAGAGTATAATCAGGGGTAAAGTGTGGGTCTGTGTATTTCTATCACATCTTACAATAAAATATGCTTCTTTCCTTCAAAACACCCTAAGAGAAGAGTCTTATTTTCAATCTGTAACTCTACTAGGTGCTGACATCAGGCTGTAACATGGAGCAGAGACAGAGAGCCAGACTTGCTGATACAATGTATGGGAGAACCAGTCTCAAGTTGTACAGGCAGTCTATGTGTATGCTTATAAATCAAACTAGTGTGAAACAGCCTGTGTCCACAGTATCAGACGCTTTGGGGGACACTCCAAAATGGGACAGTGCTATCCAAACTGCTGGCTTTTGTAGGTGGCCTCGATCCATGCTGGCTCCCGAACGGTGCCTGCGGCCGCTGGGCACCAGCTGGCCCAGACCAGAACCACACCTGGGACCCCTCTAACAATTTGCCAGTGGGGGTGAACAGGACTCACTGTCTGGAAAGCTCTCTGGTACTGCTTTAATTTGCAGGCAAAACCACACAAATCTGGAAAAAGAAACTCTCTTACCAGTTGCATTCCAAATCCCAAGTCTCTGTTTATTGCAGCTCATACACTCTGTAACAAAAGTAGAACTCTTTGCTCTCTGGAGCAGTCACAAACACCCCATCTGAATCTGTCCCAGTGGTATTGGTACCCAAGGCTGTCTCTGACCTTGGAAAGTAGCTAAATAACAAGAATGGGAATCGGTAAGACCGGCACGATGCTGTTAAGACTTTGGGGCCAGAGTGTGCATCTCTGGAGCTGTTGTACCTCATAGTCATTTGCTTTAATGAGCCTTTCCACTGTTCTCGTCATGTAAAGCTGCCTTAAGCTGCTTAAAATGGTATTGGGATAGTTTTTGGACTTCATCCAAATGTGCAAAAGTGCAATTTCTAATTGTAAGCCTAGCAGAAGTCCGACTTCTTGAAGCTGGCAGGGTGATGTAAAATGCTCTTAATGTCAGTGAGAGCGGGGCTGAATGACTTTGTTTTGTCATTAACTCCCTGGGCACAGACTCAGACCATATTGTGTTTATTTTGAAGTCACAGAACCCTCATAGGAATCATTAAATAATTTCTTTAAATTGTGCTCTAAACAAAATGTCATTTGTTATATTGCTTCAAGCAATAGCTGTTTCCAGGGAAATTACTTTAATGAAAATATTTCCCTTATTTCTCTTATTCATATGTTTCTCTTATTATTCACATCCTCCTCTGGATTTGCTGACACTAGCGCAGTTTTACACAGCAGATATATGGCTGTTTGTTTTGGGATTGATTTGTCAGTTTTATCACATGTGCTGGTTTTGGCTGGGATAGAGTTAATTGTCTTCATAGTAGCTAGTATGGGGCTATGTTTTGGATTTGCACTGAAAACAGTGTTGATAATACAGGGATGTTTTAGTTATTGCTGAGCAGTGCTTACACGGAGTCAAGGCCTTTTCTGCCTCTCGCACCACCCCACCAGCGAGGAGGCTGGGGGTGCAAAAGAAGCTGGGAGGGGACACAGCTGGGACAGCTGGCCCCAACTGACCAAAGGGATGTCCCACACCATATGACGTCATGCTCAGCATATAAAGCTGGGGGGAAGAAGAAGGAAGGGGGGAACATTCAGAGTGATTTGCCTTGTCAGTGTTTTGTCTTCCCGAGTAACCGTTACGCGTGATGGAGCCCTGCTTTCCTGGAGATGGCTGAACACCTGCCTGCTGATGGGAAGCAGTGAATGAATTCCTTGTTTTGCTTTGCCTGCATGTGCAGCTTTTGCTTTACCTATTAAACTGTCTTTATTTCAACTCATGAGTTTTCTCACTTTTACCCTTTTGATTCTCTCCCTCATCCCACCAGGGGTGAGTGAGCGAGCAGCTGGGCGGTGCTTAGCTGATGGCTCGGGTTAAACCACAACACCCATATCTTAAATTGCAATGAAACAATAAAAATAAGCAGAAAGTAGCTATTACACCTACAAATTCAAACATGACAGCTCATTATGGAAATGATGGCAAAGAGCTGAAATAGCAAAGACCTTCCTACATCCCAAAGCTGAATTAACCTGGATGAGAGGATGGGGTTGTATGAGTGTAGGGATCTCTTGCACTTTAACAGCTTTTCCTTGGATAAACTGTTGAACATCCACCTGTACTTTCACCCTGCCCCAGAGAGTGCAATACACATGTTCGATTTGATGTGATGAAACACTGTCTGACAGGCTACCACATGGCCCCAGCATCACTTCAGGTACTTTGACCATTTCAGAGCTCTAGGCCATTTGGCCTCAGATGCAGGGATTGTTTCTTGGTCTTATCTTTCCTTGGTGTAGACATGTCCAAGGGGGCCCCAGAGGTAGGTGGTCCTGAATCACAGGCATTTCTCGGGAAGCAAGAAGAATGCTGTCTGCCGTTAAACGGCACAGCTGTGTTTTAAGCATGTTTTCATTATCGTTATAAAAGGTATGGTAAAAATACATTTGACAGGCTTCTCATCTGCCATAAAAAGTGTAGTTTTAAAGGTCAGCATTAGTTAGGCAGTGAGAGCCAGCATTAAAATCTCATGCGATGGACTAATCTGGGAACTAGGACTGACCAGCATCTTCCCGGTGGTGGTGGGGCAGCTCTCTCCAGAAGATGACTTTCACCTTGTAAAAGGCTATAGACCCCATATAGCCATGCAGTCGTGTACAAAGCTTACGCTGAAGCAGAATAGTTCAAATCCAGGTTACTGTAGCATACAGTAAACAAAACAAAAGCAAACCTCTGTAGCTAAGTATGACTTAAGATGCTTCTTCTAGGCAGGCTGGTGGAACAGTGCTAACTGTCTGCAAGACTGGACCATTTGGCACTTCCAAAGCTTATCAAACTGTACTGAAAATATCCAGGCACTTTACCATATGCAGTAAGAATCAAAAATAAAACAAGCTGTGGCGTCTAACAGCTGGTATGTCACAGATAAGTAAAACCAACTGAACTAAATTTGTAACTATTGACATAAGAGATGTAATAACTGCCTTAGGCCTGATGGTGAATGCAGACTGGCAAAATTTTACTGAGGTGAGTGATTTTGTGGTGGTTTATCCCAGCTGACGTGCTGATCCTGAAGCATTACTGACTGAACAGAGGTGGGGTGACTGCAAGTCATGTAAAATTAGAAGTAGCAGGAAGACATCTTGTGGTAGCGTACAGATTCATCAGGAGTGACATAATGGCTTAGTTTTCTCTTTGGAGCTTCTTACTGCTTCCATAAAAGACTGTTTTTGTCAGGATTTTCAGTGTAAACAAGACAGCTGTATTGGGAAATTACATCTGAGCTGCCCATTGGGGCACTGGGTAGCATTTCTGCTTCATAAGGTCCCTTTTTGTGAAGATACCTGAGCCTTTACAAACTGGATCCTGAGTCCCAAGCCTGTTTTCACTTGTATTGCTCTAAATCACAGGCAACATAGCTGAGATTAATGGAGTTACAGTGTTGTAAACTGGTATAAACTGATGTTGGCTTAACAGCCAGCACATGCTGGGCAAAAGCAAGCAGAATAATTGCTTTCATTGCATATATCTTCAAATAGTACTAGAAGTACTGGAGCAACCCTGAGTAGCTGAAAGGCAGGTGGCTGGTGATGAGCAAGGGCACAGGAGTGCCAGTCCTCGGCAGGGACAAGGTGACTGTCACCTGCTCCCCTGGTGGCTTTGCCACCTCCCTCACTCAGCTGTGCCCAACTACTGCCTGTGCTGCCTCCTGCCTGCCCTGCCCATAATGGCATGGCCAGCCTTTGGGCTGGCACGTGCATCTATCACTGCAGAAATCCGCTGAGAAAAATTAAGAGGATGTGACCTGAAGTTTACTTCTGAACAGCAATCAAGCCAAGTTAAATCATGCTGATGGGCAAGCAGCTGGGACGGCTCACACCAGCACAGCAAAGCTGGGTGGCATCAGCAGCTATGGTCCTACAACCCCTCGCCTTTAGGTTTTGCTGCTTGCAGTTCAGAGGCCACCCCACAGACCAGAAACTTTCCACAGCACAGTCAGATGCCTCCCCCAAGACAAGGAGGTTTCCCAGCTGCTCTCGGAGCTTTCAAAGTCATTTCAATCTATTTGGTTCACTTCTATGTATCTTAACTCTATACGTCTGTACATGGGTAGATCTGGCCTCAGTGGTCTCCTCTGTGCCTGCTCATTCCTGTTGCTCAAATGAACCTTATTGCTCCCTTCAACTCCTTGTTTCTGTACAAACCAGAATGCTGGAATAATTTAGGTTAATAATATTCATGCAAAAAATATACTTGGTGTGTGTTATTTTCAGCCAAGATGATTTCCCTTGTGTAATTCACATTGCAGTCTCACAGACATGTGGACTACCTTAATTGAAAGGGCAGCAAATTACTCCATAGCAGCAGAGCTAAATGGTCAGTGATGAGAACCTCTTCAGCCAGGAGACAGGACCCCAGGAAAAATGGAAATATATCCATCATTCTGCATGTTTTTGCAACCAAAGAGGAAAATTCTCCCTTCTGTTTTCCCACTTGCATCACTTTAGCATCGGATAATTATCCTTGACTGCTCTTCATGATAGGTTGGAAAGAAAATTAAAGTTTCCACAGGCAGAATGTCTCCCACTTATAAAATTTAACATCTGGCTTTCCAGTCATTTCATACAACTTATGTGTATAGAGATATATACTCATGCATATTTAGATACAAATATATGTATATACTTACATATATATGCACACATACTCACACACATAGGGTCTAGCAGTAGTCAGAGATACTTATCATACATATGGAATCCCCTGTTCAGTCCCATTGTCTGTGAAATATTCTTGATTTTTTTTCCCCTTTCAAATATCTTGAACAGAACTTATTCTTCTCTTGGGCAGTATTAGCAGTGTAAGTTAATGATGTGTCCTTTTTCCTCCAGATATTTTAGATCTTCTACTTAGAATGAGAAATCAAATGTCAGTATAATTAACATTTTTAAAATTCAATCAACTTTACCGCCAATTGAGGAAAATACCAAACAATTTAGACATGAGGGCAAGCACAGGTAATATGAAGTAGCAAAATATCAGATTGCCCCAGTCCTCTCCCAGTTTATCATCCTTTCCAGCTGCTTCCCTCTGACTTTTTTCTCTCAGCAGTGAAGCAGTACCCATATTGCTGGAGCTTATGTAGCCCTGCAGAATCTTTTTGTAGTCTCAGCATCCTTGCTGCACTTACTCAGCTTTGCTTCAGTGAACTGAATTACTACACTGATTATTCAGTACAGAAAAAAACCCAAACAAACAAACAAACAAAAAAAAAACAACCCACAGGAAGAATGGATAAGGCAAGCTATTTGCTTTTTTGCAACAGACTGGTAGATTCTGTCACTAAAAAAAAATCTGATGACCTTCTAATGACCCTATATTCTGAACAACTTTTTTTCCCCTGAGCACCTTTAAATTATTAGTTTGTGCATTTTTTAACATTCTTTTACAGTTTCAGTGCTGTCACCAGCTGACTTTTCATTTCTAGGGGCTCAGCTGACTTCACTGGGGATTGCAGAAATCACACAGACGCAGCACTCGCTCGTTCAGCTTACTACAGCCTGTTTGCATGTCCTGTCAAAATCAGGAGTAGCATGCAACTTCTGGTCCAAAGAAGGAGAGCTTTTCCACTAGACTATATAGCCCTCTGCCCCCAACAGCTGGAGAAACAGAGGCTATGACAGAGAGATGAACTGTTCTAATTTTATCAAGTTTTGATCAATATCATGCGTAAAAGCCTGATAAATCTAAAACTAGATAAAAATCCCAGATATGTAAAGCTATTTCTGCTCTCTCGTTTGTTTGTGTTTGTTTTGTTTGGGTTTATTTTTTTTTTAAGTCAAGTCAATGACAGTAATAAAGTGATACTTTGGCAATATTTATATGATTTATATCTAACCTGAGTTGTACACAAGTATTCATTTTGAAGCCCACCAGAACACTGATATTCTAATGAGAGAAACTCATTATTCAGATTGCTGCCAGCCCAGCTGGAATTGCTGAATCAAGACTAATTTAAACTAACCCACATATCAACTTCTTTTTTTGAAGAATAAGACTATCAGAAGCCACTGTTAGCTGCAGTTAGAGGTTTACCAGATAAAGAAAACTATATGGACAAATGTATATGGCACAATTTGATAACGGTGAGTGACTTTGTCTCAAACTCACAGCTAGTGTGTGATAAGCTGTTGTGGTTCACAGGAAATGTATTCCGCTTATACAAGGCCCGTTATTGCACAGATACAATGAGCCATGTAGCTAAAGGATAAATTCTAACTAAAATGCCCGTACATATTAATCATATCAGACTAGGCAGGGTGGACAGCTTCTAGAGGGGATAAAAGTGTTTGTTTTATTACTAGTCATCTGTACTGCTGATGACAACATTCAGTAGTATTTTAGATAAGTGACAGCAAATATCTGGTGGCAAGCTGGCAATTAAAGAGCGTGCTGCTTTTAGACGTTTGCTGTGAAAGGTGATTTTGACTTTTCTTCCTTTGAAATGTATTATATCATACAAAGTCTGCTGAATATGTTACAATTTAAAACCATTGGTGAGGTACTGATCAAGAAAAGAGGTTATATTTTTTTCTCTAAAATTAAATTAATTTTTGACTCTAAAATTAAAATCTATAAATTAACTCTATCCCAGCTGAAACGAGGACAATTTTAAATAAATAGCTGTCATTGCAATTTATTCTGGGAATGCTGAATGTTGATGTTAAAGCTGTAATTATTTAATTCATGAGCGGGTCCAAAGTCACAAACATGTAAATGTTTCATCATTTAAACAGAGCAACTCATCTCCCTTTAAATTGCTTGTAAATTGAAAAAAAAAAACAAACCCACCCACCCACCAGTGTCTGGCAAAGACAAAAGTATTATCAAAATAGGGGAAAATGATAGAACTAAAAGAGCAAGGTTTCTCATCACGGTCCTTGGGATTGCCTTTCTGGATCTGACCAATGGACTGTTTAGGTCTGCATAAATGGACTGGTAGGTCTGAATATTTCATAGTCAAAATATATTCAGCAATAATGCTGAATGGTTTGGAGGAGCAGATCTGATACTGACAATGGCCAGCTAGTCTGTTAGGGAAGGTTCTTCTTCAGGCAGTTAGCACTTGCCATACGTCCTCAAGCATGAAGAAAAATGTCCTCTATAAATGTGTCCTATCAAATGCAATCACAGATGTTCCATTATATGGAACTGACTCTTCTGTGAATTGCTAAATTCTTGTTCTCAGCAATATCCTGTGGCAGTGAATTTCATGTGCTACGTGCTATGTGAGAAGTATTTCCCTTTAGCCTTTCCATTTCATTTAATGTCGCCTTGTTCATGTCTTCTGAGAAAGGGCAAATGACAGCCCTTTGAATTACCTTATATCTAGATCATTCATTACAATAGGCAGAGGTGGTACAGCTTCCTCTTATTAAGTTTGCTTGGTGTTTCCTATTATGATACCCAGTTTTCTGTTGCTTCTAACTTTGTCAGACATGAATGCTTCAGGCTGAAAATGTCAGTGCTATATGCCTGCCTTGAGCTGAATTTTTTTTTTAAGGTTTCAGGCAAAGCAGATTAGCCACTTCTGAGAATGAAGAAAACAGCTGGGTGGGGATGGAGGAAAACAGCTGGTTTTTGGTGTTAAGAAAAACCCCATGATCTCATTTTGAGAGAGACCTAAACCCAGGCCCTCTGGCTCAGGGTCTTGGGACCTGTGGGCTTTCCATCAGAAATGTACCTATTGCCACAGGGGTGGGGTTGGGCAGGGGGAATCTGTGCAGATCTGGCTACGACCTCACTCTGAGGAATTCCTGCTCTCTCCACCTTCAGTAAAGGTCTGGGAGCTTAATGGGTTCCTCTCCATTGAACATCCAGCCTGTGACGGCTGCTCTGTGCAGCCATGGCTCCCAGGTCTTGGGTCTCCTTCCCTGTGGAGCGATGGAGGCATTCACCCTCTCATGGCTCCCAGTTCAGCTTGGGCAGAAGCAGGGATGGGAAATGTCAGTGTGGGGACACTGAGGCTGGAAGGGGGAGAAGGGAGGAGAAAGTCAGGTCAGGGAGAAACTGGACCTAACTGGGTGAGAAGACTGGGCATTGGGAGGAATCAGACTCCCCCACAGCATGGGAGAGGGCTGAAGACCTCAGTTGCACCCACCCTGTGCTTCCAACTGGCAGATGAGGGACAATGGCCAGGGTGTCCCAGCCCAGCCATGGTGACCCACGCAGGGCAGGAGCTGGTCCAGGAGATGCAGTTAAGTTGCCTGCAGGTAATCCAACCCCAGCACCCCATCGTAATGGAAACAATACTGCATGAACGAATTGTTGTTTTGGCCAAATGTCACCTCCTCAGTCAAACCACATAATTGAACTTCTTAAGGAATAAATATCAGATATGTAGTAGAGAAGACAGCTCCTTGTAAGATCTCTGCACCACTCAATAAAGATGGTGGGAGGAGTTGCAGGACCCTGTTGGACGAAAACGGATGGTGTTGAGGTTAAGTGCTGCTGTGGAGGATCAGCTACAATCACTGCCTCTGCCACTGTGCTCCTGTGCAAGATCAGGCAAGGCATGTGGTCAAAAATGGCATGTTCCTCATTTTCTGTGGTATGTGATTTGAGACCCTGAGATCAGGTTTATCAAAGCACTAAACACTCAGAGCTACTGCTTGAGTTAAAATGTGTTGTATAATGCTCTGAAAAAATAAGGTCCAAAGTATCTCTAATTGGGTACTCAAAATTAATGCATATGTTTTTACTCTGATAGCTGTGTCTCAGCTCCCTCTTTGTAAAATGGATCCCTACTCATTTGCTGCGTGTGTAACAAAAATAAAAGTCATTAACAGATCTAGCATCAGTAGGCATCATGTGAATAAATGAATAATTCTGTCTCCAGTGTGTGGTTTCAGCAGCCTGCAGGAGGTAAAACATGGAGCCAAAACAGTGAGAAAGGAGAGCAAAACACAGCAATAAAGAACTGCTAAATCTGTTCTAAAAAAGCTAAAGTGCCCAGCAAAAAAACAGTATCATGAATTACCAATGGTGGGTATGCCTACACTGGGATTGGTACTGTAAAAGCAGTCAAACAAATGCATCCCTGAGCTCATTTTATAGTAGTTAACTCAGCTACCCAAAGCAGCCCAGTCAGAGCCCCAGACACCTCAGGGAGGGCTGCAGAGCCACAGCGGGTAGCTGTGGAAATACGTGATGGCTGCTGGCAGCTCCCGGGGCTGCCGCAAGGATGCACTCAAAGCGGCACAGAGCGCGTCTGCGCGGGAGGCAGGGCAGGCAGGCCCGCGGGCAGGATGGAAACACTCAAGGAGCTGGATTCAGCTTGCGCCTCCTAAATTTTGAGTGTTTGGCACTGCAGCTCCAAGGTCATTCTTTTTAATTTACCCCACTGTAGGCAGCGCTGTGCAGCTCCAGCGTGGTGCTCCTCTATTGCCTCTCTAAAATGAAGAGGCTCAGTCTCCGTAGTTTGTCCTCACCTGGAAATCTCACCATGGTGATTTTAATGCCCCATTCTTGAATGACCCTGGTTACTGAACTACCTTTTGAAACAGAATCACCAAAGTGAATATTCCAGAGAAAGCAGCACTGCTCATTTATAGCCCCAATTAGCTCACTGCAGCATTGATGCTTGCTGAGCTGCGTTGTGCTCTGGTCCTTCTCCTCTTCCAAGAAATCCATCTATACCAAAGCATTGAAAAACTGTGACCAGAAAGACACAAATTTTCACACGCACTTTTTCTCCATCAAAATACCAAGACAAATAGCTGAATACTTGTTTGTCTTGGAAAAATTGAAGGGAGGGGGACATTAATTTAAGCATGCTTTTCCAGTTCGTCTCCAGATAAGGCATTTGCATTAAAAAGCTGGAGTAAAAAAATTACTTATTTTTTGAGACCTTGATTGTAATGTTTTTGTCAGGAAAGGGTGATGGTTCTCAGAAAAAGCAGATCTGAAAGCTATCATCTATAAACATGTTTTAGCAAGAGTTCATTTGATAGCATATTATCAAAGTGCATTGCAAGTTCATTTAGTTGAGAGAGGTAATGAAATCTCAATTGTACAATAAACTGCATCTGATCACATCTCAGAACACACGTGTAGATGTGAAGGAGACAAAATAGCACCAGCACTACACCTGTATCGAAGAGCTCCTACCTCCGTAAAACTTGGTGAAATCAGTCAAGTTAACATATTCCAAAAAGAGTAATTTCTTAAGGAGATGGACACGGTACTGGCTAGGCTTTTTCAGCACAACACGGAAAATACGGTACATTTTGGCAGTGACGTCTGGTGGTTCCTGACTTCTCCAGCCACAGTGGCACATTTACCCCCGAGACATGTCCAGGTCTCCAAGGGCATGAGGTCTGAACAGCCTTGCCCATCCCTGTGACAGGATGACTTGCAAACGCTGCACATGATAGATTAAGGTATGCAGGTGCTGGGCATTCAAAATGTACCTGATGCCAAGCCATTAAAATTTCTTTCTCACCTAAAATGGGATGGATTGGGTTCTCCAGCTGAATGGATGAAAAGACTGACTGCCTCTAGGCAGCAGACAGAAAGACAACAGGGTGAAATTTGTCTGACCTACTTTAGATGTCTGTATTAGGATGAGATGACTCACGCCCTAGATATGCCTGCTTCTCCCTATTGTTTGCAAAGGAAGGCAAGGCACCAAGCTCAGGTCAAGGAAGCTAAAGCAGCTGCACACATCTAAAGTTCAGTGAGATGAAACTCAGCATGGAAGACATTGCATTTCCTCCCTTTAACAGGCACAGTGAACAAGAAACACATGTACTACCCTACATTACACAGGGAGTGAGTATATTCCTTACTGTACCCGACTAGCCCAGATGACAGAGCTAGAAGCAGAAGACACTGCCCACAACTTGGTGGGCAGATATATTGTTTTTAAGCCGAGCCAGGCTCAGGAAATACAGGAAAGTAGTTGTGAATAGTCCCTATGCAAGGAGTGTGGAAAAGAAACTACTCTGCCTACATTGGGTTATAGACTAATTTGGGTTAGAAGGCACCTTTGCCCCCACCTGTATTCCATTTGCCTTGCTGTATCTAAAGATAATGTGCCACATTTTATAACTGATCATACAACAAAGTTTGTGTTATTCAGCGTTTCAGCATTACGATTTTCAGTCACAAAAGACATTGTTTCTTAGCTTGATGAAGAACTCCTATTTTGGAGTGGCTTAATGCAGACTAAATAGTTGTTACAATGGGAAGAAAATAATCAGGATGTGAATAATAATTGCACTCATCTGTTCATGATTAAAAATGATATATTAAAAATGATGCCATGCTTGAAAGATAATTTAAGAGGGTATTCATTTTGGTGGTGTGAATGATATAAGTCCAGAAAAAACTATTCTAAACCTAGTAAATAAAACCTATTTCTAGTAAATAAACCTATTTCTAATTTGAAAAAAACATATTTTCTGCACCATTTAAGGCAGCACTAGGAGCACAATAGAAACATTAATTTGAACGAAAAACTTTCACAGTGTCAGTTCAGAGGTGCTAATGACAATAAACAGAGCTGTTGTAAAGAATCTCCTATCCATATATAAAAGCGGTGAAGTGCTATTGTAACTGAATCAATGTTCTCCTGAAGTGGATGGGGCAATGCATGTCCTTAAAACTAAGAAAGGATTTAAGAGTTACAACTCCTACCACTAGCAATGCACCAGTGTTCTGTGAAATGTTTCCAGTCAGCATGGGTGACAAAGGCTTAACGGGACCTTGTTAGGGTTAATATGTTACGAAGAAGTGGGTAAGATTTTTATCCTGTGAGACATTTATAGGAACAGGATTCTGAGTCCTGAGTATCTTATCTGGGCTATAGACCATAAAAGGTGAAAGCAGGGCAAGTGTAAGAGGAGGCTGGGAAATCTCTACATGTGTTCTAGCAAGTAAGAAGATCCTTGGGATAAAACAACATCAATGGGTAGAAATATGGACAAGAAAGAGATGGAAAGTACTAAAATTTTAAAAGCACTTGAGTCAAGGAAGTGATGGCGTTAGCAACAACTCTTCAGCTAATAAAACAAGCAAGCTTAGAGACAAACCAAAATGTGTTTTGTAAATTAATGCAAGGACCCTGAGAAAAAAAGGGGCAGAACCGTAATTTCTAATGCAAATGATAAAAAAAGGTTTTGCAGGATGAAAAGGACTAAAAGGAGCCTGTTGCAGTGGGACTGAATGTATCAATCAAGTGATCAAATGACCAGAACACGAATTTTGGGCTTTCCAAGAGGTATGAATACAGACTGTGACTATGGTATTGGGCAGATAAGCCCATTGCATAGCCCCCACCAGGCAGCCTCGGCAGTGACCTGGAACACATACGGTACATGGTCACATGCAATACCCCTCAGTGCAGTGTCCTATACTAATGCAGACATAAAAACTGGTCCTTACCCCAAAGACTATTAAAGGAGGACACTGGAAGATAATGTATGCATATGGGATATTAGGGGCTGATAATAAAGTTTGCTGCATTGTTTAAGAGTGTCGTGGTTTAACCCCAGCCAGCAACTATGCACCACACAGCCGCTCGCTCACTCCCCCCGCCCTGGTGGGGTAGGGGAGAAAATTGGTAGGGTGAAAGTCAGAAAAAATCATGGGTTAAGATAAGAACAGTTTAATAATTGAAGTAAAATGAAATAGAATAGTAGTAATAATTATCAGAATAATATAATACAATAATAATATACAAAGCAAGTGATACACGACACAATTGCTCACCACCCACCGACGATGCCCAGACCGTTCCCGAGCAGCGATCGCTTTCCCCCCCCGGCCAGCTCTCCTCAGTTTATATACTGAACATGATGTCATACGGTACGGCATAGCCTTTTGGCCAGTCTGGGTCAGCTGTCCTGGCTGTGCCCCCTCCCAGCTTCTTGTGCACCGGGCAGAGCATGGGAAGCTGAAAAGTCCTTGACTGGTGTGAGCACTACTTAGCAACAACTAAAACATCAGTGTGTTATCAACATTATTCTCATACTAAATCCAAAACACAGCACTATACCAGCTACTAAGAAGAAAATTAACTCTATCCCAGCTGAAACCAGGACAAAGAGACAATTATGTCACAGGAAAGGAAAAAGGAATGCAACAAGCAAACTGAGAGTCATCATACTTGGAGAGAGACAGGAAAGGAGGCTGAAGGGCTAAAAAACACTAAAGTTGGGAAATAAACTACCATGTTTCTGAATACAATCCAAAGGAAAAATAAACTCACTTCCCAAATTTTCCTGTGCACCCAGTACACCTCTGTCATCGGCATCCTCTATGGGGTGATCAGCTCAAGCAAACCAGCTCTTTAAAGTCCTTTGGGCACCGATGAATACTAGCTCAGTTCTGATACTCTTCAGGACAGATGAATGCCAGTACTGGATGAATCTAACCCTTCCTTCTCCCTGTGGCAGCTTTGATGTCTATGTGAAATTAAAGTGAGTCATTAAAACTGTCTGTTCCATCCAACACTGCAGGGATATTATGTTTAAATACATGATCCTGACTTTGTAAAATGCAAGAATGTTAACATAAAAAGTTAACATGCACTGACTACTTAATATTCTCTCACTTGCTATGTCCATCATTTTTAAAATGTAGCAGTGAAGCAAGGCAGGTGAAAAGAAAAACATTTACACTTCAGCCTTACTATGGGTAAAGCCTAGAATTACGTTTACTTTGATATAGGAAGTTAGGTTAGGGAATAAATCCAAACTCTTACAGATTATGAATTTAGAAATATTTTTACATATATATATACTCACACACCCACAGAGTCATATATCACTTGAATATTGGTAAGGCTTAAACGGAAATTTTGGGTCTAAGATTGACAGACCCTGAAAAGCAAAAGTATCTTGGGAATTTTTTTGGTACGAGCTGAAGGACTGACGTTACATGTGTGGAATACTGATTAAAATGCAGAATTGAAAGAAAAAAAATCACAGAAACCAATGTGTATAGTTTGACAGCAGTATAATGCACCAATAAGTAAAAAGACTCCTGATGTATTGTGAGAGTTGTAACTAAATACATTAAAGGAAATGGCTGCAAGTATGATTGCGTGATAACTCACAGGAAAAGTGGTGCTTATGAGCAGAAGAAATATCTTCTCTGTCTCAAGGAGGTGGTCAGCCAGAACTTGTGTAGACCCAGCCAAAACTGACACAGTTAAAAATATTTGCCTGGATAATAAAATGCATAACTATATCATTTAACATTTATTTTTGCTTTGTAGGTTGACTTTATTACTTATAATAAAATGTCACGTTTTATAAATCTCAGAGTCTGTTTGCACTTCTGCTTTTCATCCTTTATTCTCTCGCCTTTTGAACAAAGCCTTTGAACAAACTGAAGTAGGGCTATCAGTCAGGGGAAGGAAGGCCTTTTCTAGTCTGGTAACCTTAATTAGTGGCTAATTTATTGAACAAAACAGGCAACAAATTCACAGCTGTATATGCAACACATAAACATTAGGCATTAGCAAATTTCTAATTGTTGCCTTAATATTTTGCATTTAAAACTGTAAATATTTGTCTCAATGGAGGCCATCTATTTTACACTCACAAAAGAGACAGTTGCCAAAGGGATCAGTTTTCAGATTGCGGTCCTCAGGTGAGTGTTACGTTGTGATTTGTGACAACAGCTAAGTGGAGGGTGTGAAAGGGACTGGAAAGGGGATGGTACGAGGGCACTGGCAGGGCTGATGGGTGCTTTCCATGTGGGAGACTGGCCTCCTTCCCAGGGAGGTAAATCACAGCAAGGTGGCACCTTGGGACTTGTAAGAAATCTTTAATTGCTGCTTGATCAGCTGCGATAGGAGAGATGAATCCAGCTCTCAGTGTCTTAATGATGGCAAGATTTCCGTGGGCAGCAAATCATGTCATCCTGCTCTGTAGTCTGTTCTACTGCATTGGAAAGGTGGTGTGAGAACAGTCTCTCAAATCTAATGGAAAGCTGTGTCAGATTTATATCGAGGTCCCTGAAATGATGCTCTTTCTTAGGTGAGGAAGTCCACTCTCAAGGAATAAATCACAAGAGTGTTTTATGCTATCTTGTAATGATAGCCTTAATTCAACTCTGAGCTACTCAGCCTCAGATTAATAGGACAAAATATAAAAAATTATTATGACAGAGGGTTCAATAAACATATTCTCTTTTCTGACTGCAGCTGGAAGGATGATTCATAGGGGGAATGAAGCAGTGGTGAGAACTGACACCAGTGTTACTGGGCATGCATCTTTGCTTTTCTCATTCCTGAAGATGGACCCAGCTGAGACTTGTCAAGTCCTCCAGATCTGACTTAATGACCATCCTTTCACATTACAGGACTTTCAGGAACACTTGAGATTCTAGTTTGGAATAAACAACTTTGAAATATTAAACAATTAATATTAAGGGTATTTTTTTTTCCACTCATTCAGTTACATTTGATTCCGAATAAGAGCACTGCTAACATGAAATGCTTTGAAGTGGTGAGTTAATTTCCTCCAGATCAGGAGACTTTTAAAAACAAATCTAGTTTTCTTTCTTTCCTGCTCTCTAGTATCCTTCAGACACATTCAATCTTTCAGGCCTTTTCCAACAGCTATGAATCTTGAAATCTTTTTTTGGTACTGAAAGCTGAGATTCTCACACAGAAACTGGTGGCTGAGAGCTGGGCATCTAAGAGGAATGCCTTGTCTCACACAATCAACTTAAGATAAAATCATAAACTGAAAGTATTGCATGCACAGATCTTGCCCTTCTTGTTCTCTACAGATTTAGGTCCACCTGGATCTCTGGAGCTCTTGGGTTATGTTTATTCTAGTAAGTAAACATACATATTAAAAAAAAAAACAAAAACAAAGTAAAGTCATATCTAGTAAAGTAACTATCAAAACCCAGATAATTTATAAATTGTAAGAGCAGTTTCTGTTGTGCTTTTGCCCTGAGCCACCTAGCACTCCCCAAACAATTCCCAGGCATGGTTTGGGAGTTAGGACAAGCCATTCCCAAAAAGCAGTTGTTATGTGGCCACCTTGCCTGAAAGGGGGAAAAGATTTTTGTAGTTTTGTGCCACTTGGCCTAAATGGCAGGACAAGGTCTGAGGAGCACCTTACTTAGGATTACAGAGGCAGCCTCAGATTCAAATGGCAGAAGAGTAGTTCCTATACTTCTGACCTTGACGTAGTGTTTCTCTGGTTACAAATGGGTTTTACCTCCATGGTTTTGTGTTCTTAGACTTCTGGGACTGGCCTCCCATGCAGAGTACAAAATAGCAGATTCTACTTCCCCTGCAATATTTCAGTGGGTGACTGAGGCTATGCCCACATTAGCAAGCCGTGCAGAGCAGCCAGATCTTCAGGTCTGTGGAGTGAAACAGCTGGTGTTAGTGAGGACCCGACATCCACACTATACAATTTTCAGTGGTTATACTTATGAGTAGCTCTACTCTGGTCCCCAAATAGCCACTAGTGCTTGAAGCATATTAGATATACTTCCTGAATGATGATCTTTGATTTAATTTCATTTGAGAGGTTTGGAGCATTACATGCTCCAAGGTGCACCCCACAACGCAAACCAAAGATAAAGTAGGGATGATCAGGAGATTTGTTTCAAAAGTGCACTCCTGTTTTGAATTAAAACACTAACGTAGATACATCTGAAACATTAAAAGAAATGATAGCAACCCTCACAGTTGTCCTTCCAGCTCTCCACCAGGGCTCCCTGTCCCTGATGTTCTTTACAACTCTGAGGCTGAATGAGTGTCTTGACACCCGAGTAACTACCTTATCTCCTGGACCACATTATCACCCTATGCTAACATATATATCATTTCAATCAAATGTTGCAATGAAAAGGCACATAGGCATTTTAGCATTGGGTGCAGACAATAACTGGTCTGAGTCTCCCTAACCCTAGCTGGTGATAGTATTTTGGCACATTCCTCAGCACTGTTTCCAATGGGGCTGGACATGCAGTCAGCATGGGCTGTTCCCGTGGCCTCCTCCAATCTTTGCCACTTCCTCAGCACTGGCTCTGGGCCACCGGCAGTAGCACCACATGCTGCACAGGTTCACCATCACTGTGTCAGTATAAGAAATTAGGAGAAACACAGTATGAAGTAAATTATGCAGCTGATATGCTCACACCACAGCCCAAGTGCACTCCTTGGCCCAGACTACTGCAGTTTCCTGGGGTGAGGTTTGATGTTTCTGAAGTAGTCTGAAAGTGATGCAGATGCCTGCCTGTCACTTTGAAAATATATCTATATTTCTATCATGCCCTAAATGTTTTTTTCTTCCTCTGTGAGAATAAGCTTTAACTAAAACAGAGATTTAACTGACCATCACTGATGTTATTATTCCTGCAGTTTATCTGGGACTTCTTTGGATATTTTATGAATCCTCCAGATTATGTCACCACAAAATGCCCTTCATAACTGATGGGTCCATATGTGTGTCCAGATGTAGACATTGCTTATCACTGCTTGTGACAGCTAGTTGCCCATCCCTGCCTTATGGCTTTTTGGATTGTCCTCTGGCTTTATTCTTGGCTCTCCTGGGATTAAAAATACTTGAATAAAGAACAAGCTAGCTCATGACTTGATGCCCTTAATATTTAGTGCTCTTTCTGAAGCCTCTTATTTTTTGTGTGAGACAAAGTACAGAGAAAGAAAAAAATGACCAAGTAGAAATCCAGGACGATGGGAGAGAGAATGGGAAAGAACAAGAGAATGGGAACAGCTCTTTTCAAAGACGAGGAAGAGAGGCCATAGGGAAGGCATGAAGAACACAAAGGGAAAAAAGCAAACAAGAAGTGATGGAATGAACCAGGAACAGGAAAGAAGAGTCAGGATTATATGAGCAAAACTGGAGAATAAAAGGTGTCAACAGTTTTGGGGAGTGAATGTTTAACATGTGGTTCTGCTGCCTGCACTACTCTGCTCCTGCCGACACCTCCCTGCTGCCCAGGAGGCAGCTTGTTTCAGTGACCTCTTCTGAGGAGCCTCCACAAGCACCACCTCCTAAATACTTCCAGCACATTCCCTGCACAGGCAGGTGTTCACCATGACCACGGTAATCTCAGCGCCGTACTACAGAGTAACCTTGGTTCTTAGTGTGCCTTAGAAATAAATTTGATTTTTTACTAAATTCTTCTTTTATATTTTTTATTTATTAAAATAAAAGCTGGGGACTTGTGTCCATTAGTATCTATGCTTAATTTCCAGATTGCACTTATCCAATTTTTGCTTTTTTTTCCTTGAAACATCTTTTTTTTTTTTTTTTTAAATTGGTGTTTATTTTCAGTGTTTAGTAAGTGACAGATACCAGCTTCTTATGAAAACTGGGTGATAAATGACACCGTGCATAAGTGAAAGATGAGCTGACAAATCTCGGAGTGATAGCGGTTCTCTTTAATGTCTTTGCCACAGCCTGCTCGCACATCCTTCTTCTTTGAACACAGCTTGGGATCAGACTATCTATTTTTCTTTTCAAGTCGAAACCGGAGATCCATTGAGATGATATATATTCTGCTTACTTGAAAAAGCATTTGTGATTATGATGCATTCAGCTGGGATCTGTTTCTGCAACACCAAGACTATTCTCTCTTCCAGGAAGACTTATTTGAAAGTTAAATAGCAATAAAGTGAAATCATGATGCAGTCGGGGAACGGTAATAGGGTTCTTTCTTGTGCCTTTTAAAAAATATATATTCAAACTTGTGGAAACAATATCATTTAAAGTAATCTTTCTATGATGACTAGAAGGGAATTACTTGCAAAAGAAATTCAGTAGTTTGACTATCAAGGCTCGACTGGGTTCATTTCAAAGCTCAGGAGGGGTATTTGCTAAATGGAGGACAGATTTGTCGTGGTGCCTGCAAAACAGGAGAGTGTAAGGGGACATTTCTGCCATTTGCATTTCTTGCTCACTCTCCTGCCATGCAGCACCATGGGCATCAACTTCATCAGCAAGGGCAGGTCTGGGAGCACCCAGCCAGGTGTTAGGAATGGCTTCAGAAACCAGAGCCCTGCTTCCCTTCTGAAGGACAGGGCACAAAGCAGTGTGAGGCACCCTGAACAATTTTGAGCCCACTGGCTCAAAAGGTCTGGATCCCATGGATTTGGAGACCCCTTGGGTGAAGCTGGCTCCTAGGTGTCTCTGCTATGGTGGGCAGGCAGGGGCAGCTGGCGGGGACTTGGGATTTAACTGAGACGCCCTGTCCGTGACTGGCGGACAGACAGAGTCAAGCTTGCTGCTGTGCTGCCTGTACTGGGTCTGGCTGGGATGGAGTTAGCTTTCTCCATAGCAGCCCCTACAGTGCTGTGCTTTGTATTTGTAGCTAGAGCAGTGTTGATAACTCAGCAGTGTTTTAGCTACTGCTGAGCAGTGCTTGCACAGCATCAAGGCTGCCTCTCCAACCCCTCTCACCCCCAAAGGCCAGTAGGCTGAGGGTGGGCAAGATGCTGGGAGGGGACACAGCCAGGACAGCTGACCCAAACCAACCAAAGGGATAGTCCAGACCAGTCCAGTCCAGTCCAGTCCTGCATGTTCAACAATAACAGCTAAGGGAGGGTGGGGGTCATTCGTTATAAAGGTGTTCACCTTCTGAACCAACCACTATGTGTACTGAGGCCCTGCTTCCCAAGAAGCAGCTGGGCATCGCTTGCTGGTGGGAAGTAGAGAATAAATATTTTTTCTTGCTTTGCTTCTGCATGTAACCTTTGCTTTTTTTCATTAAACTGCCTTTATCTCAGCCCACGAGTTTTTAATTTTGTTTTCTCCACCTCTCCTGCTGAGGGTGGCTTGGTGGGCATCTAGTGGCAGCCAAGGTCAATCCACCACACTGTCTCTCCTCCCCTCTCCTGTTCCTCTTGTGGAGGACTCTGATCACTGACAGAGAAGGTCAAAGCAAACTAAAAATGATAAAACCTTTAGGCAGCTCCCTGCTGTGCTTCTAAGATGCTCACACTTGTGGTAGGGATGGGAGACATGGACATGTTTAACCCATAAAAGCCATGAGTCTGGCCTGAGCAGCAGGCTGTGAAGAGGCTGGGAGAACCCTGCCTTTCATCATTACCATCTGGCTTCATTCGTTTTAGGAGAACAGGCTCTGTTCTCAGTCCCAATTTAAAAGTCAAGCTCTTCTCAACATCTCTTGTCCATTACATTCAGGTTTCCTTCATCAAGGAGTTAAGGTAAACATGGAGGAAATACACTATTTACACTTTTATACCCTATGTGTTCCAGACAGAGCTGTTAAAGCTACTACACAAAATAAATCAGTGTATCTGGAAAGGAAAAATAGTCTTTATCTGTTGTTTTAGGAGATCTAAATGTCTAGGATACATTGTCTACGCAAGTAGCTAGTGACTGCCAGGTCCATATACCTTATCCTAAAGATCCTTCTTTCGTCACAGGTGTCCCTTGAGAAGACAGAGATTAGCATAAAGGGTCTGCAAAAACAAAGTTCTGGAAGATATCAGTAATGGCCCTTTGAGCCACTGGGGGGTTTTTTTGACCATTGGAGCTCAAATAATCAGGCCCTAATATATGGCAATGGATCAAGGCATGTGTTTTACCTTTCATTTCACGATCTATATGTGTAATGGTAAGAACAGAGTCTGTGGACCTCAACAAAGCATTAAACACAAATAAATGTTTTACTAAATCATGAAAAGTAGGATTAAGGATTTCACCTGTACTAACCATTGAACTGGCAAAACCATCACCCACCATTCTTTTCATGGTAAGAAGAGTTCCTTGGTGATCTCCTTGTACAGAAGAGAAGGTGAATAAAACCAGCAATGGCAGCACAGGAAATGTCACCAAAGAATTGTGCAGGGTGCTTTTTCTTGACATGGTATAGGTAAAGCAAGGACCATTGCACAGAGCAGAAAAAATAGTCTGAACCAGTCCCAGTCATCTTGCTACCATCCAGCTGGGTGACAAGCTGCCACCAGCAGCAAAGTCTGTTTTGGATTCTCTGAAGGTTTGACCTAGTGATCTATGAGCGGTATTAATTGGTTGAGAAAAAAAAATCTCACTCATCTGGTGAAACTGGCCAGCTAGAGAAACTTGTTTCCTTGTGCAAGCCAGAACTTGGGCTGTGAGAATCTTTTCTGTGTATATCTCAGGCTCCTTGGAAAAAGGCTTAACCTTATTTTTCCTCACACTCAATGAATGGGAAGAAGTGATTGATTTTGCAATGATGTGGTCACAGAGTCCCATCCCAATGTGCTAATGACAGTCCATTTAATCCAGAATATGAAGACAGATGCAGGAGCAATGTATCTTACATATCCTTATTCAAGAAACGACTGCCAGGAGAAAGGGAGAAAAGGTAGAAACCAGGAACCATTGTGTAGGGGTCAGGGAAGGAGGAGAGTACATTGACAGCCTAGAGCAGGGCTCCCCAGCATGGGGGAGCTCTATTAGAGCAGTACTGCTACCCTGAGAGACCATCCCAGCATGGGGATGCTCTTGGAAGAGAAAAGCGAAAAGGCAGGCTTAAAGGATTGCTATTTTGTGAGTATTTTGTAGCTGCAGCCCCAGTCTGGGCTTTTACTTGAGAGTGTCACTCCTAACTGCAGCACTTTGGAAACCTGCTGTGTGGGAAAGGTCTAATTAACCCTAAATCACCTGTCCCCTGCTCACCGCCATCACACCAGTACAGGGAGTGGGTGACAATAAACAGCTCAGCGTAGGTGGTTCTCTTTTATTAGGTAACCGGAGGCTATTGAAAGGAAGGGGGGGGGGGAGGGAGAGTGCCCCAGCTGAGAATTAAGCCAAAAACATCAATTGAATATGGGGTTGGAAAATGGCAGTACTGCCATAGTTAAGAGAGCAAATACCAGTTCATTCCAATACTGGAGAAGTGCAGACAAACTCTCATTGTTCCCTCTCAGCTGAGTCACTGCTTTCATTGCTGGGTGTTAAATGAATCATTCCTCTCATTTTCCACTTTGTTATAATTTGGGGTTGCATTTTCAACCCTTTTCTAACCAGTGTAGAGGAACACTGAGCTGGCCTGTTTGCAGAAATGGTACCCTCAGCCCCAACACTCCCATGGGAACCATGTCAGAGGTGTGTCTGGGGAAATGTGGGAGTGTGGACTGGTGAGGGTAGAAGCAAAGAGCATCTGGGTAGAAGCACTGCACAAGTATGGAGAAGGCACCTGCAGGGAGACAAAGGCCAAGTCTATGCTCACTTTGTGATCTAGAGCAGTGGAGCCATTCTGGGGCAAATCTCCTGATCATGACCACTTATGGTGTCTGTTAGTTCGGTCCTCAAAGTGGTTTTGGTCCACACGAACTAGATTGGTGCCTCTGCTCCAGGAAGGCATCAGCTGAGCTCCAGTCCCTAATGGGAACATGAGAGTCTGAGCCAAAGACTGGCCCCAGCTCTGACCCACATGTGGGGTGGGGGATCGGGATTGGAGCCTTTGGGAATAGGCCAAAGTAGGTCCATCAGAGTGATGATGGAGTAGATGTTAGGGTCTCAGCACCAATGTCTGAATTCATGGATTCACTCCTATTGCCCTGAGCTATTTGTTAATGTGAGCATAGGCAAAAATGATAAATTTTAACTTAAAAAAGAGAAATATTGTTTGATTGTATAAAATAGGTATTACTATCACAAATGAGGGCCAGAAAACTCAGCAGATGCAAAGTTTCTATTTCCCTCCTGTTGTCATTTTGGGAGACCGAGAAATGTAAGGAAGGGAAAAAGGCAGTGACCACAAGCAGTAAGTGCCATATATCTAACCCGACCCAATGGGGTGAGAGCAGCTGTTCCCTGACAGGGCACACCTGCAGCAGGGCACTTGGCTTCAAGGTATGTGCAAAAAAAGAAGAGGTCCTTGGTTTGCCTGTCCTACCTGAAATCAGGAGTTTTTCTAATGGGACCCATCAAGTAATAACAATTATTTCACTCAAGATGTGCCTCATTTCCACTGCTTTGAAGAACCGAATTGGGCTAATTAATTAAAAGAGTTTGGGTCATGATCAAGCCAAAGGACATAGAATTCGCTGATTAAATTGACTCAAGACACAGCTGTTCAATGTGCTAAAATAATAGTATGAACCTCAGGGCTGTTTTTAAGAACTGCTATAATTTCCTTAACTGCACAAGCTTCAGTAAAGTACTCTTCACTCTCCTTCTGTGAAAGCAGCATTACCTTCAGCTTACCTGAAAGAAATGATCTCACTTGAAGTGAACTTGAGTGCTGAGTACCCATAGAAATTAGAGCCCTGAAGGACCCATCATGCAGTACTTTTAAAAGATTTTCTTTGGTTACCTGTTTTCTGGTAAAACAGAGAAGAGTATTACTCTTCAATATTGAGGTTACACTTTTTGCGTTCTAATAATTTCAAAATCTCACTAAAAGAAAATTTTCTCACGAGCCAAATACTATCTCTACTGTCTCAGGTGTCAGTGTAGCAGCATAACCATTAATTATTTGCAATGATTAGGCTGAATGTTTACTTCTAAATTAATTTCCTAATAAAATAGTCCTGTTCTGTGCATTAAACATTACATTTCTATTAGAAAATTATGTGAACGAGTAGCTCATAGATATTTTTCTTATGTTATGAAATGAAGAGCTTTTAAATGAACTGATGTTGCAAGTAATTAGACTGCTAGAAGTTTTGTTCTCTATCTTGAAAGAGTATATTATCTGCATTTTTATAGTTGTGCTGTGCCAGAAAGATTGCATTTTCAGTTCAGCAGCTAAGTGATATGAATTAACATATCTTCAAAAATCAATCCATGTAACTCATATCACGTTCAACTGCTCACCTCAGATAGAACACCTGCCAAAGATTAGAGAAGGACAACAAAGATGATCGAGCTTTTATATGAGGAGCAACCAAGTAAGTTAGGAGTCTTCTATGTCCAAAAGAGGTGACTGAAGTGGATGCACCAGTTTTTTATAAAATCGTGAGTAACACTAAGATTCTGACTAGGCAGTGACTGTACAGTGGTCCCTGGTGTAAAAAGAAAGGCGTCAATTGAAATTAGGGGAACGCTGATTCAGAATAAGCAAAAGAAAATTCTTCTTCACACATTGCATAATTATGCTACCACGCTTATTGCCTTATCGATGGGCTGAGGCCAGCTGTATGAGTTCAACAAGGCCAAGTGCCGGGTCCTGCACTTGGGTCACAACAACCCCAGGCAACGCTACAGGCTTGGGGAAGAGTGGGTGGAGACCTGCCTGGCAGAAAAGGACCTGGGGATGCTGGTTGACAGCCAGCTGAATATGAGCCAGCAGTGTGCCCGGTTTGAATAAGAAATAGTGTGGCCAGCAGCACCAGGGAAGTGATAGTGCCCCTGTACTCGGCACTGGTGAGGCTGCACCTCCAATACTGTGTTCAGTTTTGGGCCCCTCACTACAAGAAGGACATCGAGGTGCTGGAGCGTGTCCAGAGAAGGGCAACGAAGCTGGTGAAGGGTCTAGAGCACAAGTCTTATGAGGATTGGCTGAGGGAGCTGGGGTTGTTTAGCCTGGAGAAGAGGAGGCTGAGGGGAGACCTTCTTGCTCTCTACAACTACCTGAAAGGAGGTTGTAGCGAGGTGGGGGTCAGTCTCTTCTCCCTAGTAACAAGTGATAGGACAAGAGGAAACGGCCTCAAGTTGCACCAGGGGAGGTTTAGGTCAGATATTAGGAAAAATTTCTTCACCGAAAGGGTAGTCAGGCATTGGGACAGGCTGCCCAGGGAAGCGGTTGAGTCCCCACCCCTGGAAGTATTCAAAAAATGTGTGGATGTGGTGCTTAGGGTCATGGTTTAGTGGTGGACTTGGCAGTGTTATGTTAACAGTTGGACTTGATGATCTTAAAGGTCTTTTCCAGACTAAACGATTCTATGATGCTATGATTCTATTCTATGATGTTGTGGATGCTAAAAGTCTAAATGGGTTGAAAACAGTGAGGCAAATTAATGGAAGAAAAATCCATTAAGGGCTGTTAAATACAAAGATACTGCTTAAGGTTCAGGAGTGTCTGAACCACAAACTGCTGGAGACTAAAGAACACATTAGGGAAGTATCGGTATGTCCTTGGCCTGTCCTGATAGTCTTTTGTAAGCATGCACATGTAATCACTGTCAGAGACAGGATTTGGTGGTAGCTCGACCTTTGGTCAGCACATCTATTCTCAGATTTTATAGTCTGTTAGAGTAAGGATCTCTTACTAGCACTACCTGCATAGAAGTAACATCTGACACTGTAGGTCTTAGCTTTTGCCACTGAGGAGCTCCTGGTCTTTCATCCAGGCTGATAGAGCCAGAAAATGTGATGACGGAGTAGAACACCACACCTCACAAAATGACCCAGCAATCCAAAATATATTGAGGATCTCTATGGGTCTTAAGTGTTGCTGAGTGTGAGCTATTTCAGGAGCAAGGAAGCAGGAGGGTGAAGGGAGGGAGTTTGAAGCTGCAGTGAGAAAGCAGCTTTCTTGTCGCTCCTACAGCATAGCTTAGAGACTCAAACAGCTTTGGAGATGAATCATGTAATGGAGGCTGCAACAATCTATGTTGGAAAATCACTATATTTCTAGCCTAGATTTTTGGTTAAGTAAGTGGGCACTACAGCACTGCACCACACTGTTCTCTTGGTCTCTTCAGTGAGAGCAAGCTCTTTAGCAGCCGTAATTCCTTGAAACTTTATTAGATCCAGAACTTTAATTCCTAAGTTGCCCCTTTCACATGCCAGTAAAGCCATAATGTATATTTCATGTCATAATACATTAAGTTAAACAAGTTATCAACATAAAGCCCTATCCTTGTCCTGTGGCCAACTGTCCTCTCCCAAGTCTTAAGAGAGAGAGCTCTTTACAAAACACTATATATGTGGAACAGATTTTTTTTAATTGTCAACTCAGCAGGTTTTGGTTTTGTCCATCTGTATATTCAGAGATACTTTAGAGAGGAAGCATTAATACTGTCTATTTACTAAGGAGATCACTGGGTAGCACAGCAGATATAAGCTGGCTGCCCCCCGGGCTTCCCAACATGCTCGCGGCTTGCATTCCTGGTGTCCTCCAAAGTCTGCCTGACCCCACGAATCACTTCTGGCATATGCCTGGGTGTGAGCATACAGCTCTAGGTGTTTCACTGCAAGACATCCCAGTGATGCTGCTCTGCACAAGAAATTCAGGACCATATATTCACGTCCGAAGTCACGCTGCTTATGCGTAGCCAAAGATGAAAGCCAGTCTGAATCTTTACAGAGTGCCTTGTGTCTGGTACGAAATGACAGCCCCCAAGGGAAAGGCATACACAGGGCTTTAACATCATTTTCAACACAGCATGCTACAATTTCCCATGCAGTGTTTACAGGGCTTTCCAGGATGTTTCATTAGAGGGAGTGATCCCTGAAAAGCACACACTGCACTGTCCTTGTTCAAGAGGTCTGACAAAGACCATGGTAATCGCTGTAAGGAGACAGCTCTGACCTGCTTGAAGGCACTCTGACACGGTCTGGAGAGTGACAGATGGGAGATGGTTCTTGCTGCAGTCTTTTATGGACAACGAGTAATACCTCGCTAGCCAGATTGCTCAGTGTTTTCTGTTAATAAGTTGATTTCCAAAGGAAATTCAATTTTGCAGCTGCATAGTGTGTTGTTCTAGCCATCATCCTCTCTCCCCATTCCCTCTCCAGTACCTATCGAACTTGCTCAACAGGAGTGAGGTTTAAAGAGTGGAAGTCTCAAGGACACAAAGAGCTTCCGGAAAACCTGCAGCCAGGTAGAGGCAAAATCAGATTTGTGTCCCCATTGACAGCATGCAGCCTGAACCTACACTGCCTGGCAGCATCTGGCCAGCCTGCCAGCACCCACCTACTGACCTGCTGGTGGGGTCCTGGTCCCTCCGGACCAGTCCCAGCGCTGTTGCCTCCTCCATGGTGTAGGCATCCTATGGGGAACAGGGGAGCGAGGAGGGGGAGAGCCAAGAGGGTACCGTTACTGCAGGAGGAGCAAAAGCAGGGGGGCTCTGCTGCTTATCTGAAACAACTGTTTTTTCCCATGGAGCTTTTGTTCTAGATGGCTATCACTGAGCACTGCCGCAGCTGTTCACTGGTCTGCTGCTGACATGAGCCACGCGCTGCTTTCAAGTCAGTCCTGTTGAAATTTAGGATCTTAGCCCAAACTACTGCTCAGGAGGGAAAAGAGCTGCCCCAGGAAAAAAGACAATGCAGAAGCCTATAGATCTGCTTGAGGGGGCAGAAGGCCAGCACAGGCTTTTTGACACCCCTACATTTATCTGACTGCAAGGGGGCAGGGGGACCTGAGCTGCCTCGCCAACGACACCTTCATGAAGCTGCCAGCGATCAGGCACAGCTCCAGCAATACCATCCAACTCAGGCAGGGCTCAACAGGGTGCAAACAGCACCAATGCATGCAGAGCTGATGTGTTCATGGTGTCAGCCGAGGAAAAGACTGAGAGAGGATGTGATGGGGGTTCACAAAAACATCAAGGTGATGAATAAGGCGAATGCAGGACTGTTATTCATGAAACCCTGCAATCCTAGAACAAGAGGTCACTGGGGAAATGAGTAGACCAGCCTGAAGGGGACAACAGAAGGTATTTTTTTAAGCAATGGATAACAAAATTCTGGAATGTGCTACCCTGGGAAGGAGGCAGGCAACATCAGCAGGCTCCAAAAGGGTTTGGACAAATTTGGACAACAGGCTCATAAGCAGGTAGTAAAGGGCATAGGCAAGGATATGGCTTCCAGCATCCCTAATCCAACCCTTGTGGGTGCTGGAAGTAGAAGGGAATATCCCACAGAAGATGGGCTCAAGTGCTCTCCCAGGCTCACAGGCAGTGAGGCAGATGGCAGAGCTAGAGGGAACCCTGGTCTGACCCTGCCAAGCATCTCTCATCTTGTTATGCCCTAACTGTGACAGCTACAAATCAGAAAAACTCCAGAAGTCTGCATAGAGTTCTAGGTATTGTTTCCCACATAACAGCATAAGACTTCAGTGCTTATGATGCTTCTTGAGGTTTTCATTGAAAGCATAGTTTTCCCTCTCACTGTGTCTTTTTCATTTTTTTTCTCTATGGCTTTAGCAGTCCAGAAACTCCACTTCCTCTTGGAGGACACACTATAATCCTCTCAGCAAAAGGAACTAGAAAGGAGAAATGAGTAAGAGTTATTCCTTTGCCTCAACTCTGGACAGATTGGTAAGAAATGAGGAATAGCAGAGACCATATACATATCCTTGCTATTTGGAGAGGCCTGAATGTTAACAAGCAGTTTGCAAAAAAAGGAAAAAAAAAAAAAAAAAAAGAGTTGTTTTGGTTCAGTCTTATTTTCTGTGTCCCAGTTTATTACAAATGTCGTTTAATAAAGAATGATTTTCACCATGAATTTTATTTCCTCTGAAAAGAAAATTAAGAATGATTAGCAGGGAAAAATTATTCAGTCTTTTGAGAGATCTAGTTATGGTGCAGAGTTCAGCTGCCAAATTACTATAAAAGTCCCTGGGAGATTTTTTTTCTATGCAGTATGGAGAAATAGCATGTAACAAGTTAAGACTGCTACAGTATAATTGTGTTGGGTTTGCGTGGAAAGATTTTGGTAGCAGTGGGGCTACAGGGGTGGATTCTGTGAGAAGCTGCTAGAAGCTTCCCCCATGTCCAGTAGAGCCAATGCCAGCCGGCTCCAAGACGGACCCACCGCTGGCCAAGGCCGAGCCCATCAGTGACGGTGGTAGCACCTCTGGGATAACATATTTAAGAAGGGAGAAAAAAACCCTGCGCAACTGCAGTTGGAGAGAGGAGTGAGAATATGCGAGAGGAACAGCCCTGCAGACACCAAGGTCAGTGAAGAAGGAGGGGGAGGAGGTGCTCCAGGCACCAGAGCAGAGATTCCCCTGCAGCCTGTGGTGAAGACCATGGTGAGGCAGGCTGTCCCCCTGCAGCCCATGGAGGTCCATGGTGGAGCAGATATCCACCTGCTGCCCATGGAGGACCCCACGCCAAAGCAGGTGGGTGCCCAAAGGAGGCTGTGACCCCGTGGGAAGCCCACGCTGGAGCAGGCTCCTGGCAGGACCTGTAGACCCAAGGAGAGAGGAGCCTGCTCTGGAGCAGGTTTGCTGGCAGGGCTTGTGACCCTGCAGGGGACCCACACTGGAGCCGCCTGTTCCTGAAGGACTGCACCCCATGAAAGGGACCCATGCTGGAGGAGTTTGTGAAGAACTGCAGCCTGTGGGAAGGACTCATGTTGGAGAAGTTCATGGAGGACTGTCTCCTGTGGGAGGGACCCCACGCTGGAGCAGGGGAAGAGTGTGAGGAGTCCTCCTCATGAGCAGGAAGGAGCGGCAGAGACAGCATGTGATGAACTGACTGCAACCCCCATTCCCTGTCCCCCTATGCCACTCGGGGGGAGGAGGTAGAGAAATCAGGAGTGAAATTGAGCCCAGGAAGAAGGGAGGGGTGGGGGGAAGGTGTTTTAAGATTTGGTTTTATTTCTCATTGCCCTACTCTGATTTGATTGGTAATAAATTAAACTAATTTCCCCAAGTTGAGTCTGTTTTGCTGTGACGGTAATTGGTGAACGATCTTTCCCTGTCCTTATCTCGACTCACAAGCCTTTTGTTATATTTTCTCTCCTTTGTCCAGTTGAGGAGGGGAGAGATCGAGCGGCTTGGTGGGCACCTGGCATCTAGCCAGGGTCAATCCACCACAATAATTTAAAATAAACCCTTGGAAATATCTAAGTAAAAATACAGCAAGTTCCTATTTATATTATTGGCTGCACACTAGAAGTTTTTGAGCAGCAAACTGAATAGTTACATGAATGGTTGTGCTCTTCAGAAGCTTCCTAATCAAACCTACTATCCTGTGATGTTATGCAAATATTTTTGATAAAGTAAGCGCCTCCAATAGTGTTCAGCAGGGGCTACTTAAATGAGAACCTGCAGGTTAATTGCTGGAAACGCCTTGCAGAACTGCCTTGGTTTTTTTCCTCAGTTCAGTAAACAATATTCTGAAAGCAGGGAACACACACAAAGGCAAGCCCAGCCACGGCGGCTCTTGACATCGATAACAACATTACAAATTCATTCAGTCCACAGAACAAGATGTTTGTGCATGAATCCATCCTAGGGTTTTATGGGAAATGCTTTGTCTGAATCTAGCTGTTTATTTATTAATTCTATTTACCAAATCAAACATTTTGATCCGAGATTTTTTTTCAGTTGGAGTGCTTCCTAAGGAATTTGTTTACTTTTGTATCAGTTTAGGTTTCTGTCATAATTTCACCTTCTAGACACTGCACTAAATCAAAACCCTTTTTGTCATCTTTCCCCTTGCTAACGTTTTCCTCTGCTCCATGGACACTGACAGCCCTGCTCCCTAGAACAACCTAATTCAGGAGGAGAATTAAGTTAAACTCAGAGTTTCCAGTATGATTGTTGCTTGAAGATTGATGTTTCTGTTTCTGACCAGTATGGTGGTAACTTGTCCACATATGCAGCTGTATTGTTAAGCTTTTGCTGCTCCTACAAATCTCAGGGTCTTCCTAGTGCAGTTTTTTCTGTTGTAGATGGTTGTTCCACTGGAGGACCATCATCCAGTCTGAGCTCCTGCATGACACCAGGATCAGAGCTTTGCACTATCCTTTGCATACTAAGCCCATACATCAAGCTTGAGTTATGGCAGTATGGTAAGAAGGAATTTAGGGTGTAATTCATTTTGTCTGACTTATGGTACCTACAGAACAAAAGTTCATAGATGAATCAGTTGGCCAAAACTGCCTTTACAGTCAGTGGGGCAAAATGGGCACTTTCATCTTACAATTCCTATTACTATTTTCACTGTCCAATTTGGACTGACACAAACTGTGTCCCCAATATGCCTCTGTCTTCACATTGCTTGTCCAGGGAAAAGAAGGTGACCGGCTCAGTTTACCTGTCAGCACTGTCAAGATTTGATCAGACAGGTCCCATCCTCATTGTCAAGTGGCAGAAAATCCATCACGATTCCAGGAAAACTGTTCCAGTGCTTGAGCACCTACTCTATCTTGAAAATTTCTGACTTATTTTAGCTTTGGGCTTTCACTATGTTTTTTTCCACTAGATTAAGGAGAAAATCTACTGTCAGGCACATCTTGCCTCATCTGCCCTCAAATAATAGCTAGTCTTTAAAATCATAAACTCGTATAACCTTCGTTACCTATGAGAAGTGACTGTTGAAATTTGTACGGCAACACTTCATATGATGTAGGATGTGTAATGAGGACTAACTCGTTAAGCAGCAATAAAGAGTTAGTTAGGACTCCCAGGTGTAGTCACAGTAGAACAACCTGGATTTCAGTGCAGACACCACATGCAGACTTTTCTACCCCAAACCCACTCAGCAAGTGTGTTTGAACCACAGCTCTGCACCCCTTGCAAACAAGGGAAGAGCACAAGTCTGAAATGCCTGCTGCTGTCTCCTGGTTAGGTGGTGAATGAGGCGAGCGATAGTCATGGCCGAGAGGATTCAGGAGGTTTTCAAACATCAGAAAAGGCAATGAGAGATTAATTCTTTTCTCTCCCTGTCCCAGGTGAAATAGGGATGACCTAGTAATATCTGAGTTGTCTTCCAGAGACCTTTTCCTCTGGGAGCTGCTGCTTCGCCTTATGGGGACGAGCTCTTCAACTCTCCTGCACAGAGCCCTGGCTGCATTTGGAGCTACGCCTTCATGAGAAACCAGCCAGTCCTATTGTAGCAACAATTTTCCTTCCCTTTTCCATCATCTCTGGCTCAGGGAGGAAGGTCATGCTTATATTTAGAGTTTAAACTACTAAGCAAAGGGCTTGTTCCTTTACTTTTTGGATGAAAGTGTCTCAAAAACTTTTTTTGGTGTTAATTATGTAACAGTAATAATCTAACCCACTAAATAACCAGGTAAAATGCAGCCAACCAAAAGGACATTTAAGCCAATTAATTTCAAAATTCAAGCTATTATTTGGCAGCTGAACACTAACACTTCACTAGCGCTTTTCACTGCAGAGCTGCCATAGTTACATCCTCTCTATCTGTGTCGCTACATGGCTTGAAGGTGCAGAACAGTGGTACTTTTAAATGTTACAAAATGTGTCACTTTTGCTCATTTTGCTTGTAATAAGTGAGATTTTCTTTCAAAATAAAGCACTTCTTAAAACAGTTAAGTAAAACTAGATGAGAAAATCTCATTCAGAATTAATTTCAAGGTAATAATTGTCCACAAGATTTTACAAATATCTTTTGTTAATATGTTTTCCTGGCCTAATAAATGGTACCTGGATAATTAAGTGGGCAATCTACTTGGAAATCTAAATGCCATTAAGGCAAGAAGAATGGGATTCTTTTTGGAAGAACATAAAAGACAACTCAGACACGTCCATGAATAATAAGCACTTTCTCTCCTTTCAAGACTTCTCTTCATTCAGCTACCAGTTCTCTTAAGGAAATAACTTTTCATTACTGTATCCTTGTGCCTTCTAAATGAAAGCAGTTTAGTATCCAAATCAAACACCCTGATTTCTGAAAATGACACTGAGGAACAAAATACACAAATCTACACCTGGGAAGAAGAAAGTAATTAATTCAGAACTAGAAAATGAAGGCATTTCAATTAGCTGCTCAATAACAGTCGAACACCAGCTTGGGTGATTTATGTAACTTTTATGTGCCATTTTTTACCTATTTAAAACATGATTAGTAGATTGTGTATCTTGGTATCATTAGAAAAAAAGATTCATTGCACTGAGGCAGAGGCCCAGTGCTTTGGGTAGGTTATTCCAGACTCTTAGACTTTGACTTGAGATGAAGAATGACGCTTTAGGGGAAGACTGGAATTTACTTTGCAGCTACTCTAACTTACAAATCTGCTTGACAGTCTTATCAGCCTGGAACGAAGAAACTCAGCATCACTGAAAGGAACAGGATTTAGGCTGAATGCCTGTCTTCTTGCAAGCCCAAGCACATTCAAGTTCGGACATAATTTACTCTTTTTTTTAACATTATAGTCTACTTTAAGATACCCAAGCACCATTAATACAAGTGGGAAACAGTTTTCCTCTAAGAATATCAGCACAAATAAATAAATGAGGTGTCATTATGTGAGCAAGACTGCTCAAGAGAGTTTTCCCAAGGCAAGGGTGTCTGATGTGAGATGTTGTCTTCTCCTGGTCATGCTCTGCATCTGGCCTCAAGAAATAGCAGTTCAGATGCTGTCAGCAGTCACAGACAAAGAAATCCTAACAGACTGATAGAACACAAGAATACAAGGCATCTGGGTTGATAGCTACTGCAGAAATGTATGCCCAGACTCTGGCAGGTTGCATTAGCAACTGCAAGGTTTGTCAGACTGTGTGCCCACAAAATCTAGATTACACTGCAAGAGTATCGCAGTGCTCTCCATGGCTAAAACTGTTGAGTTCAGAGTAACCCTCATGTGGCTCAAGGCCAAAGTCAGAAAAACTTTGGTCCATCAGCATATTGTCTGGATAGTCACCAACTTACAGACTTGTGCCTCTTCACTGAGAAAAGGAACTACTATTATGTCATTTTACAGGTGAGAAATGGGGGGACTGGAGACAAGATCCAGGGTATGTAACCAGGCATTTGAATATCGCATTAGCTGTGCAGTCACAGTGTGGCTCTGCAGCAATGATGTGGGAGACCCACAGGCACTTGGGGGGTAATTCCTCCAGGGCAGACACCTCTGGGGGTCCCCTCCTCTCTCCATGTGCTCTGGAGGGAAGCCCAGGTGTGACAGCTAGATTTCAAATGTTTAGGTTTAAAAGAGATGATTCCTCTTCTGAGTGATAACAACCAAGAGCATACAGAAATCCCAGGACCAAATAGGAGCAAACCTGAAAATTGGGTGCTGGTCCAGTGTTTTCGTACACAGGCAACATGATTCTCATACAAAAAGAAAAACAAATAGAGTCTATTGAGAGACCTTCTTGTCCAAAAAACCCCCATGTAAGACAGTTATCTGGTATGTAATCAAGAGTGAAATGCTAGAGATGAATCAAAGGCTTTGAAGGGAAGAACAAAGTGATGTATACCTTGTCTGTGGCTGTCACTTCCCTTGACAGCCATGGCCTGTCTCCTCTGTCTTGTTAGAAATTATGTCAAATCATTTATTTTCATCCTTATCTCCAAGCATTTGAGGCAATGTGAAAAGAGGAAAATAATAAATCCAGATGTGATTAGTGGAAATATCATTTGATGGGTCCCTTCTTACATGAAGGAAGACAGAATTCATCCCATAAAAAGATATTAATCAGAAAGACAGTGTAAAACAGGACAAACAAAAGACAGATAATGCTAAAAGTAAAAGCAAACCCCCCCCCCCACAAAAACCCAGTAAAATATTGCAATTAAGCCTCTAAGCTTCCTCTTGTAAACACTTGAAACTAAATTTCATTTTGTTTACTACTATGGGATGACAAATCTTTTCTTTCTTCAGAGCTATGAATTCTCACTTTCTAGATGTGAATCACTCCATTTCATTAACAAGAAGAAGCGGATTGCTGCCATTTTAATTGTAGCCAAAATATTATTTTCAGTAACTGCAAATAACAGCGTATGTTGACTTGTGGAGAAATGTGACATGCTCAGGATTTCTAAATTATAAATAGAAGAAAGAGAGAAAATATACTGGAGTGGCATAACTAAACTCAATGTCACTATTCTAAACAAAACTCAGAACTGCATCATTGTAAATAGATAATGAGAGTTTCCGTTGAAAATTGAACCCACTAGCTTTTCAAATAAACATAATTCAGTGTATAAATCCCTGATTAACTTCATCTGAACAAGCTGTACAGCAGCCCAGAGGCAGCAGAAAGCTTTAGGGAGACGTCTCCAGGTTCCCTACCAGTCAGGCATGCTCTCCTCAGCATATCTGCCAGTGCTTTACCCATGTTACAAAGGACTCATGCAACAAGACTTTTCACTGTCCCACAGTAAAAAGCCTATTCTGTTTTGACCTCCTCATCTAGATACCTTTTCTCTCTGTCCTTCACATGGAAAGCTGCAGGTTTGGAGAAACTAAAGCATTTCTCAAGAATCTGAGACCTGGAGGGCCACAGCTGCCAGGCGTAGGCATCAGAGCAAACCCAGCCGTCGGAAGATCAGCAGCACAGAGCACAGGCTAGAACACTTTTCAGCCACAGAATAAAAGCTGTCAGGCGAAAACAAAGGCAGAGGCGTCTGCACCCTGGCTGGCAGGCAAGTCTTGGCAGGTCACTTCATGCCAGTCTTTGTAGCAGGCTGTAGCAGGTTATTTACCCACTGTAGGCTACAGCCTATAATGACAAGTCTATACTTCATTTGACTGTATTGTGTATTGCCAGCAAAGTGCTTGGGATTATAGCTTCCCTTGTCATTCACCTTGACAAAGCCCCATTTTTTCCCCTCTAAGGAAGTTTGGGTTGGAGCAGTGTTCCACAGAAGGTAAAAGAAAGTAAAAGCTTTTTGTAAGAGAGCTTTCCTTAACCTTTACTGTACTGGGAACCAAAACACTGGTGTTTGGAAGCCATGCATCAGGCCACCTTCACCTTCTTCAGGACAAGGTGTGGATGCTGAGTGCCATCTACCAGGTGTGTGCCAGCATCACTGTGCACCACCATCCCTTCCTCAAGGCAGAGACACTTGCAATGTCAGCACTTTAGTAGGGGGTGCCCAGGGATCGGTCTCTTTGGAGCCAAGAAATCTTATTCGCCTTTCTGGTGTGGTGCCATCTGGCTCTGTCATAGAATCATAGAATCATTAAGGTTGGAAAGGATCTCTGAGATCATTGAGCCCAACCTGTTAACCTAACTGCCTGGTCCACCTCTAAACCATGTCCCTAAGCACCACATCCACACGTTTTTTGAATACTTCCAGGGGTGGGGACTCAACCGCTTCCCTGGGCAGCCTGTTCCAATGCCTAACCACTCTCTCTGTGAAGAAAGTTTTCCTAATATCTAATCTAAATCTCCCCTGGCGCAGCTTGAGGCCATTTCCTCTTGTCCTATCACTTGTTACTTGGGAGAAGAGACCAACCCCCACCTCGCTACAACCTCCTTTCAGGTAGTTGTAGAGAGCAAGAAGGTCTCCCCTCAGCCTCCTCTTCTCCAGACTAAACAACCCCAGCTCCCTCAGCTGCTCCTCATAAGACTTGTGCTCTAGACCCTTCACCAGCTTCGTTGCCCTTCTCTAGACACGCTCCAGCACCTCAATGTCCTTCTTCTAGTGAGGGGCCCAAAACTGAACACAGTACTTGAGGTGCGGCCTCACCAGTGCCAAGTATAGGGGGATGATCGCTTCCCTAGTCCTGCTGGCCACGCTATTCCTGATACAAGCCAGGATGCTATTGGCCTTCTTGGCCACCTGGGCACACTGCTGGCTCATATTCAGCCGGCTGTTGACCAGCACCCCCAGGTCCTTTTCCGCCAGGCAGCTCTCCACCCACTCCTCCCCAAGCCTGTAGCGTTGCCTGGGGTTGTTGTGACCCAAGTGCAGGACCCGGCACTTGGCCTTGTTGAACCTCATACAGTTGGCCCCGGCCCAACGATGCAGCCTGTCCAGGTCCCTGTGTAGGGCCTTCCTACCCTCCAGCAGATCAACACTCCTGCCCAGCTTGGTGTCATCTGCAAACTTACTGAGGGTGCACTTGATCCCCTCGTCCAGATCGTCGATAAAGATATTAAACAGAACCTGCCCCAATACTGAGCCCTGGGGAACACCACTCACACATTGCCTGTACTCTTAAGAGAGCTTGAGTCTCCTTGTTTACTTGACTGCCTTTAAGCCTGCTACTTTTTAACTTCCAAAAGGTGTGACTCCCACACTATGTTACAAAAGTCTGATGTAATTGCAGATTATCCTGTATTCCCTTTTGTACGTCAGCCCTTTAAAAAAGAGCAAATGATGCCTGCTGACTTTTCTTCCTTGGCAGCTGTTTATTGCTTTGGGGACTGATTATCTCTGTGTACTGCTGTATGAAGCTCCTTCACGCATATTAACTGAGTGCAGTTCACAGGGAGGTAATTATTACCATCCTTCCACATGCCGATACCCTGGGATCCATCGCAGAGCAGGCGTTACACCACCTGCAGCCTGCACACAGCCAGGCTGATCTTTCATGGGCAGAAGAAAGAAATCCACCAAATCACTGAAGGTACCAGAACTGCATGATGCAAACAGCAGCTGCACACAGTCTGTGGAGACTTTATTAAACACTAATGAAAATGGACAAACCAGGAAAAATGCATCACAATTTTTGGAAACAAGAAAAGTACTTAGAGGGCTGACTGCTAGCAAAACATAAGAGTTCTGCTTGTAGTTTGAGTTAATTTCTTACAGGAGCTCTTGAGACAGAGCAAACAGAACCTCTGGGTATTATTTTTACAAAATAATTGCTCTTAAATTAAAACTTTTTGGGCAGCAATTTTACACTAACCATAAAATTGAATCGGTATGAGGAAAGGCAAAGGCAAGGTAGACCAGAGCAAAAGACAAGGCAAGGAAAGGCAAGGAAAGAACAGAGATTTGATACACTGCAATACAAGTGCAATTATTCCTCTCAGTCAGTGAGGAATTAAAAGGGAAGAAGAATCATAAGATCTACATGCAGACAGCCGGTACTCAGGAGTATGCATGCCTTTTGTGCCTGCTCAATGCGATCACCCAACATGCATAACTAAAATTGTCCCTGTGTCCTTTCTCTTAGCTAAAATACATTTTTATACTGAGTCCCAGCTCCCTGACTTGGGCTAACCCGGTCCTGCTGAAATCAACCAGGAAGAAAAAGTTGCAGACTTTGCTCAATTTTTAGCAAATCTTCTCTACTTGAAAATGCATTAGATTTGGTTCAAGGGATTGGAAATAGTCTGGGCCAACTTTTATCTTCTGGAGATGAGTTTATTCATTCTAGTGAAAAAAGGTGAGTCACTTTTTTCCTCACTCAGATGATAAGCTATAGACTTTGATGAAAGTCAGTTGGAATTTAGCATCATAGTCACTAAAAGTAGCATAATTAAATTTGGTTTTAGTAGGAGGTAGCAGACGAATACATAGTATATAAAGCAGGGGCAGGCAAGAAAAAAACTTAAATAGAATATAAATTGCTTTGTATTCTTTAACGTATGTGTTACCATAAAAGCAAGTTATTTTTCATCAAGCATTTTGTCTTCCAAAGAAGAAAATAGCAATAGAGTGCAGACCATGTAGATTTGTTTCTGTACATCAATTTGTGTGCCCTGGCATATGCTCGGGTACATGTTATGTGAACAGTGCCTCAAATCTGCCCACAGAGTCTGATATCATAGAGGATCTGAAGCAGAGCCATGCTTCCACTGAAGTCCTGCTATGGGAATTTTATTACTGTAGTTAAAATGTAAATATATTCTGTAACAGAGGCCTGTTAGGTTCTCGGCCGAGAGTTTCTGAGGTGAGCAGTGAAATGACGACTTTATTTGCAGCAGAAAATGAATTCTGTTTTCCTACCCTATTCCACTGGACCTGTCACCGACTAGGTGCGGTGACTACCTAAATTCTGCAGAGAATCTGGATTTGTCATCTGCAGAAAATACGCAATGACTTTTTTTCAGCATTAAGTTCTCCCCCACTTGGGGAAATGTCTTCTCTTTTTCTAAAAGGTTTAGATGGAAATAGCTACACAAGGACATCTTATCACAGTACAACAATCCTCAGAGCATTTTAATCATTGAGCCCTGTATTAGGAAGCTCCATTCCTTTTTGGTAACTTGCTCTGGCTTTCTCCATCCTTCAGAAGTCCTCAAGCACCTAGGAGTGAAATAGCTTGAGTATTTATTAGATCACCTGCTTTAGTGTGGGCCCTATCTTCTCTCTGAGAGTTGGAGAAACCTCTTGGATGGGAGGAAGGTGTTTTTGCAGGCAGTGCTGGGAGAGAGTCGTACCAGCACAGCAGAGCTCTCCAGGCCCTGGTGACTCAGCCCCACCAGAAACAGCCCACAGCTTCTTCTTCACTACTTTGGTTTTTAATACTGCTATACATGCAAGCTAGGAAAGCTTTGATTCGTTCCTGTCCCCCAATAGGCACCAACAGGTAAAGCAAGATACACACATCTCAGCCCACAATGGCTAAATCTTGTCAATTTTTTAGCCACAGATCATTTCTCTTCCTCCTTCTGGAGCTGAACATTTCTTAATCATCAGGCACTTCATTTTCACGTATTTATTACTCAAATTCCATTTGAATTGGAAAAAAAATCCAATGTTTCTTGTGAGCCAGAATCTGGGTGAACCTTGAAGCCAATCAAAGAAGCTGAGAGAGAAGAAATGGTCCCTGCTTCCAGATACACATGGCAAGATATTGCCAAAAGGCTGAGAAACTCTGTTCCCAGAACCCCAGGCCCAGACTAGGCCTGCTCAGACATGTGTGGTCCCCAGAGAAGATGTGTTGGGCCTGACAAATGGGGCAGGGATCTGCTGGAATACTGCCAGACCTTCAGCAGAAGCTAGCCAAACCTGAGGTGTTTTAAATGACACCTTCTTGTCATTTACAACCATCTCTAAACTGACTAGCTCAAATTATCATTGTTTTTGCACTTTATGGCTCTATGACCTATTGTCCCTCTCTCTTTTCTCTAAAATTAAATTCCAGGTTACTTTATCATTCCTGTCATCTACTGAAAAATACTGTATTATATATGAAGAGGTCAAATTTAATAAGCAGTTTCAGGGCTGTGTGGTAACCAGAGCAGTATTCACTAAATAAGGCCCAGGAAGAGCCTTGGGTCGTTCATGGGAAGTAAAGAGTTAGGAAATGAGTTGTTTGGGATGGATGGATGGATGGATGGAGGGATGGAGGGATGGAGGGATGGATGGATGGATGGATGGATGTGGAGGGCAGGGAATGGTATAGAAAGCTATGAGTCACTTGCAGTCCTGAGAGAGGCATTGCAGGAAAGTTCTGATTTTCACTCATTTATGCAGACAGGAGAACCTGCTGGTTTCTTGGCGGAGAATTCTAGTGTTACCTCCAGCCTCTGCAACAAAAGTGTTCACTGCACTCCTGGCAATGGGAGGAAATGGTTGAATTTAGCCTAACTGTAGTCTATAAATGCAGTGCATAGCCTTATTCAACTGCAGGTCTTAAAAGGCTAATGTACTGAACAGCTCTAGGTGTAAAAGACACTAAACTATAGTTAAAACCACATCCCACAGTAGCGAAATTTATAGGGAAAGGGAGAAGGAAAAACACTATAATCAGTGAAGTGGCTGCAAGGCAAACAGCAGAATGGAGAGGATATTGCTGCAGAGAGCATTCACAGAGTACTAAGCCGTGCAATGATTCCTGCAACCGCAGCTGAAAAACACTGATGGCACAGAGTGGTTTGCCCAAGTCTGACTACATGATTCATATTTGCATGAGCAAATCCATGCACACAGCCATGGCCATGACTGCTCTGACTGAGGAAAGAACTTATAAAAGAGGGTGAGATCCAGACACTACTACCTCTCCTAAGAGTGGGACTCCAGGGGAATTTAGGCACCCAAGCCTAAGAAAGTGCTGCAGAAATCTGCTTGTCCAGCAATCACGTAGATACATCTGCGGTTTCAATAGCAAAGCTCTTGGGGCACTTGGGAACACACAGAAACACGCCAGTCTAGTGCTAGATCCTGCCGAAGGTCTCCCGTGATCTGGAGAAGAATTAGTGAGTCACTAAACTCCACCTCACTCCCAGGAGAGCTGTGTCCAGTAAATGTGTTTTTAAAATGCCTAATAGGCATGAATAGCAGAAGCCACAGCTGCCATGGTGGCCTTCTTTCAGACACGTGCTTGAAGGAAGGTCCCACTTTTCACAGCAGCCTAGTGGGCATATGTTGGAAGGGAAGCTCTTGTCACACCTCTTGATGAAACTAGAGCACAAGCAGAGGTGCAAGATTCAGCAAGCCAGAGGGAGACTAAGGCAGTGGTTATGAAATTTCCTGGTATGCAGAACATGCAGGTGTCTTCCTTACAGATAAGAAGGAAGAAATATCACAAGGGACAGAAGGCAAAAAACCAGAATGAAGACAGGGAAAGGAGAGGTAGAAACCTCAGTTCCTAGATCCAACCTGGGTGGGATATTGAGCAGTATTAGTTAAAAATGCAAATTAAAAAGAAAGTCCAAAAGCGAGGGAGGACATTTTCTCTAGTGCTAGTGATAGATTTTTGGACCTTGAAGGGAATTTTTTTCCCTGGAAAGGGTAATCTTTGAAAGAAGTTGGCTGAATGTCCAGGTCTTCTTGCAGGAGACTGGATGAACCACATCGCTATAGGGAAACATGCAAACAGAAAGCATCTCATAGGAACCTTGTCCAATATAATTAAATCATATGCAGTCAAAGACATATGCTCTCTGTAGCTGAGAAATCATCTGTTCTATTATCTGAGACCAAGACGTTCTGCTATCTATAGGCCATTGGCAAGCATCTATGTGATTAACTACAACCATCACCCAATTTGGAATCTGGTCTTTTAATTAACTCTGTGTGGCATTTTGTCCGCATCTGATTATGTCCAAAGGAGAATCTCTTGGACTGTGCTAACTCTGCCAAGCATCTTTTGACTTGTTACAAAAACGTTGCTCTGTTGTAGGAAAATTATTGCACTTGAGGGATTGTGGTCAGTTCTCCTCTCTCTAACTGAGAAATGGAAACTAGAGGAAAAAATCAATACAATCTGAGGGATGCATAATAGTAACCATGATATTTTTCCTGATTTAAACAAACTATGACATGCCTCTTATCATCTGAACTCCAAACTCACAGGACCACTTATGCTTTAGAAGTATTCTAAATGCTCCCAAGGTACTGAGGGCGCAGGCGGAAGTGCTCACCAAGACACTTTCATCATTTACCAGCAGTCCTGGCTAACCGGGGAGGTCCCAGCTGACTGGACATTAGCAAATGTGACCCTCATCTACAAGAAGGGCTGGAAGGAGGATTCAGGGAACTACAGACCTGTCAGCCTGACCTTGGTGCGAGGGAAGGTCATGGAGCACATCATCCTGAGTGCCATTATGCGGCATGTGTGGGACAACCAGGGGATCAGGCCCAGTCAGCATGGGTTTATGAAAGGGAGGTCCTGCTTCACTAACCTGGTCTCCTTCTATGACAAGGTGACCTGCTAAGTGGATGAGGGAAAGGCTGTGGATGTTGTCTGCCTGGACTTTAATAAAGCCTTTGACACCACTTCCCACAGCATCCTCCTGAAGAAACTGGCTGCTCACGGCTTGGACGGGTGTACTCTTCGCTGGGTAAAAAACTGGCTGGATGGACGGGCCCAAAGAGTTGTGGTGAATGGAGTTAAATCCAGTTGGCGGCCGGTCACAAGTGGTGTTCCCCAGGGCTCAGTATTGGGGCCACTTACTTCTGTTTAATACCCTTATCAATGATCTGGATGAGGGGATCAAGTGCACCCTCAGTAAGTTTGCAGATGACACCAAGCTGGGCGGGTGTGTTGATCTGCTGGAGGATAGGAAGGCTCTACAGAGGGATCTGGAAAACGGCTGGATCGATGGGCTGAGGCCAGCTGTATGAGTTCAACAAGGCCAAGTGCCGGGTCCTGCACTTGGGTCACAACAACCCCAGGCAACGCTACAGGCTTGGGGAAGAGTGGGTGGAGACCTGCCTGGCAGAAAAGGACCTGGGGATGCTGGTTGACAGCTGCCTCAATATGAGCCAGCAGTGTGCCCGGTTTGAATAAGAAATAGTGTGGCCAGCAGCACCAGGGAAGTGATAGTGCCCCTGTACTCGGCACTGGTGAGGCTGCACCTCCAATACTGTGTTCAGTTTTGGGCCCCTCACTACAAGAAGGACATCGAGGTGCTGGAGCGTGTCCAGAGAAGGGCAACGAAGCTGGTGAAGGGTCTAGAGCACAAGTCTTATGAGGAGTGGCTGAGGGAGCTGGGGTTGTTTAGCCTGGAGAAGAGGAGGCTGAGGGGAGACCTTCTTGCTCTCTACAACTACCTGAAAGGAGGTTGTAGCGAGGTGGGGGTCAGTCTCTCCTTCCAAGTAACAAGTGATAGGACAAGAGGAAACGGCCTCAAGTTGCACCAGGGGAGGTTTAGATTGGATATTAGGAAAAACTTCTTCACCGAAAGGGTAGTCAGGCATTGGAACAGGCTGCCCAGGGCAGCGGTTGAGTCCCCATCCCTGGAGATATTTAAAAGATGGGTAGGCGTGGTGCTTAGGCCACGGTTTAGTGGTGGACTTGGCAGTGTTAACAGTTGGACTTGGTGATCTTAAAGGTCTTTTCCAGACTAAACAACTGTATGATTCTATGATTCTATTCCTGGGAGTAATAATTTTCAAAAACTCCTGCCATATTTCTCTCAGTTGACAGCACGTTGGGCAGAGCTTTGTTAAGGAGATCTGTATGTAGAGCCCAAGACACTCACACTGAAATGTATTTAAGCAGGTGTGTAACTGGTATCTCCACCTGGTTTTGTTCAGTATATTATTCTCTTCAGCTGTACACATACGGAAACGTGCAGAAGGGACCAGATCTGTTCTAATTTGGCATTTCTGTTATTGCAGAAATAAGCAGGTGAAAAAGAAATCTTGAATGTGATGAGCTGTGGATGACTCAGGGCTGTGCTGGGCTTCAAGTAGAAGAAAAAATCCCGTGCTGGAAAGTGACAGGAGTTGCTGATGGGAAAGGTAAGAGGTTCAAGGTAAGAGGTTCAAGTCTTGCTCCTCCTGAGGCCAGGCAGACTGGGTAGTACCTGTGACCTGTGGTAGGATCATCTCAGACTATTCACACTGGCATCCTTATAAAAACCTATAGACTTAGAAAAGCAGGAGTCAAAAATAAAAGTGAGTATTTTATTGCTGAAATCAAACAGTACCCTTTTCCAATAAAGCTTCAGCCTGCTCACTTTTTCGTCTTGTTTATCTTTAGCGCTGTCTGGCAGAGCAGAATAACACTGCTATATCCAGAAACATCACCTCAGGGACAGCACCAAGGAAGAACCTTTTAAGCCTGCCTTTTAAGCCTCATTTTATCTATATTACATATTTGTTTCCAAGCATTTCTTAATCTTATTGATTAAAACATTAGGGTATCTAATTATTATTGGCAACACAAATCACTCCGCTATATCAAACTTACATCAATACTTACGTTACCAACGGTTATACTATTATCATTACAATTTAACCTTGTACTCTAATTAATCAAAAATAATTGCAGCAAACAACACAAACATTGTAACTCAACATTTCTTTGTTTTCCTTTCTAATCAACAAATAAGGTCATTATTCAGCTTCTGGGTAACGGAATTGTGTTTATATATCCATAACATCTGAAGTTCATTCTCCTTATTTAAAGTAAACTTCTCAGAACTGTATTTCTGCACAAAATTGTTCAAATTAAACTGTTCAAATTAAATTGTTAAAACTGTATTTCCAAAGTTGGGAAACAACAACTTTGGGATTATACTGACAAGCTCTGTCAATGCATAATTTGTTTAACCTATACCAATATCAAGTTCTGTTGATAAAAATGTTCTCATTCAGCTAGTTTCCCTTCTTATATGTAAAGTCTAATAACAAAATATGCCCCAAAATCTGTATGACTTGCTAGTAAAAAAAGGAAGAGGAAAGAGAGAGAGGAGAGAAGGAAGAAGGGAGGGGAGGGGTAGAAGGAAGGGAGGGAGGGAGGGAGGGAGGGAGAGAAGGAGGATAAAGAGGAAAGTAGACAGTTTATTCTGATTCTAGGTCACCTTGTCCATGAGAAGATTTCTTTTGAAGAGTTTATGGGGCACACCATGAGAAATGGACCAGGAATCATATATTTTCCCTGATCATTAGCTGCTTTTTAACCACAGATAATAAATGTCAGTTTAGACTCAGCCTACTAAATACCAGTTGAAGTCTGTGTTAGAATAATATTGTTAGTAGAGAATCTAATTTTCTTTGTTTACATATCAGAGGTCAAGCACTGCACTTTCACATAGTCCTTGTGTATGTAGTTTGAAGGTAACCTATAGAATGTGCACTCACCCATTGTGTAAAAATATTGTATGTAGACTATGTGTGGTATAACTGTTAGGAGTGAAGAGACATAGGGACAACAAATATCATAGGTGAGATGAAGTGTAGCCCTCCCTACAGAAGTTTTCTATAAGCATCTTGTGGCAAAATTGCAAATACTTAATTCTTTGTCTGTTTAAAAAAACATAAAACATTAATCCTCAAATAAACTTCTCTCCTTTTTTTCAAATATGACGTCTAATTTCCCCTTATCATTATTATAACCAATTAAATGATTAACCTTCCTTTATGTCATTAAACAGCAAGCTATTTCGACAGCAAAAGTATAAGCTCCTTCTCTCTAACAAACTGTCTTGATAACCCCTCCCATTTGTATTTCCTAAAGCATACACTCCCCATGCTTATATTCACACAAATTTGTGTTGCATAAATGTTTTTTATCTATCCAAGTTCCATAAGGAACCTGACAACTTGCTCTTTTTTAATTCCCAAAGCATCTATCTTGCTCCCTCTTCCTCACTACCCTCCCAAGTCATTTAGCAAGGGTAATAACTTTTTCAGTACACCTTGGTGAACTCAAGGTTGTGGGTAAGTCACGGCTGCGAGCAGATGGCTACAGGCCCCTGCATGGCTCTGCCGGGGACCCACGCCACTTGGCAAGGAGCAGGGAGCCAGAGAAAAAGTCAGCAAAGAAGGAAAGTCTGCTGAGCAGCGAGGTGAAGGAGCCCTGCAAAGGGGGAGATGGTCTAGGCGTGGTGCCCACTCCCACCACTGCTTCTGTATTTTACCCCAAGCCTTTTCATGCATAGATTTGTGCAGTGCCCATAAAGAAGAGACCTGAACATGGGATTTTTCCATCCATGTGCAACACCCACATCCCTGATTACAAAGCCATGCTGCCACACATTCATTCCTGTGAATCTTATCTTCCCTGCTCTCTCCCTCATCTTCCTTCCACCTTGTCTCTCATCTAGAAATTGTCTTCAGCCCCGCTCTGCCTTGTATGCTGCTCTCCCATTTTCCAGCAAATGCTTTGACCAAAGGGTATTATGCAAGCAATAGTTTCCTTTGCCAAGTTGTCCCTGAATTACCTGGTTCTCCAAAGGAACTACTGGACAAAATGGACCATGGATTTAATCTAAATGCACTGCCTTGAATGCAAGGAACATGCACTTTAGGTATACCTAGGAGTATGTATGAGCACACACCTAACATACAACACAACACAAGAATAACACTCAACAACGGGCAAAACAAGAGAGGGAAGGGTGATTTCAGCATCACAGGATTGTGTAGTGGGACATGTACAGATCTGGGAAAGTTCATTTGAACTTGTTTTGATTTCTTCTAGTTCTTTCCTAGTACTTGCTGCTTTCTCTTCTCCTTCACCACTTCCCTACTTCATGGCAAAAATGAGCTTCATCGGATAAGAAAAAAACACCAAACATTTAGAAGTTTCCTCTTGTATTGTTAGGCACTTAAGCTTTTTGAAAAGTTGCTGCATAGATCAAGTTTGTATTTAATTTGCTGACTATTTGAGACTCAAAGAGTTTTGTAACACATGATTGCTATCAGCAATAATGAGTTTAAGCTCAGAAGATCTCATATTGTGTGTATTTTGCTGGCTAAATTTCAGTAGAATAGTATCCCCAATATCCTGTGCTGCGTAGATAAGAGAGACAGTCAAAGGATGGATGTCATTAATTTCCAGGAGACCATGTTTTCCTTTCTTGTTTAATTATTACATAATTACTTCTTATTTTATGTATTTCAAATAACAAATACTAGTATTGAGTCAGTACCAAGATAACTATGACTTAGCAACTTATTAACAACACTTATCCAACACTACATGGCTCACTAGAGAGACAATTTAAGAGTATTTCAATCCTTCCTATGTCTGTGTAATCAGACACTAGATCCTGCATAGCTGTAGTATACTCTAAATAACACTTCAGCTGTAATACATGAACTGATTACCATTCACCTTACTTGATATACTGTTGAAAGTTAGGCTTTGTCTCTGCTTTCTATTCTGCGTTGTCTTCTTGTTGCTTCCCATGTATACCTTTTAAATTTATATTTCTGAACTTTACTAAAACGCCCTGAAATGGTCCTTCCATAACTTCACATCTTAAAAAAAAAAGCAAAAAAACGCCCCATGGTCATTTTGTCTATAATTTAAATACATCTTATGACCTAGGATGTTGGTATTTCATCTTGGCATTTTAACAGAAATTGAAAGGAGTAAGGTGGCGAAGTGTGAAACAGCAACACATCTAAAGAATTTTTTTTTTTTCTCATAATGGAACAGCAGTCACACATAAAATGCATCCGTATGGAGCAGGAACAGAGCACAAGGAAAAGCCGGTCATGCAGCATCCATTTCCTGATTGCCACGAGGGCAGCTGCCCCGAGCTGGCAGTCCTGAACCGCTCTGCTGCTGTGCTGCTATACTGAGACGATGCTGTGGCTGGGGAGAGGCAGGGGCAGAAGGCAGGGGAGGGATGCGGCAATGCGCGGGTACCAGAAACCCAGCAGAGCAAGCTGGTAGCTTGGAAGAGCTTGTGCCCAACGTGATGTGCTAATGTTGCTTATCCAGATTTGGAGTTTGCCTTGCCAGCCGGCTCCCAGCGGGTAGGAAGGACCTTGAAAGGGCCCCTGTGTCTGCAGGGCAGGGCAGGGAGCTCTGGCAGAGACAAACAGGGAGAAGAGCAAATGGGCAGCGGGTCCTTGCAGGGCCTCCACGTGGAAAACCACTGATTACCTTGTGAGCAGGTAGGAGAGCAGGCTGTTTTATTGACAGTGACGTATGTTTTCTCTTAAAATGCTTTCCTCCTAAACGATGCTTCGCTCTAAGGAAGCTCTTCAGTCACCAATTACGACTTTTCTTGTAGCTGGAGAGAACAAAATTACCAAATGGGAGCCTAAATCAGATTCACCAAGATAACCGTATTTTACCCTAGGGAACAGCACCCTCAGAGCTAACTCACAGAGCAGCAGAATCAAATAATGCTGTTCTAGAAAAAAAGCAGAAGCTGAGGGTTGAAGACCGGCAGGGTATGCCAGAGATGAGGAAGCATTGGAAGTGATCACCTGGTGATTATAACAATTAGGTTTGGGGTTATGAAGCAACTCCACATTCAGTTGGTTTTCTTCATAATTACGGTTGCATTTTGGTGACAGAAGACAGGCAAAACACAGTGTCTGGCATCGTCCATGGCTGTGGCTGACTGTCCGTGGATGAGATGCAAAGTGGGCACAAGATGAACTTCTCCTCATTGCCCACAACTGCCCTAGCTGCTTCCCAAGGGGAAGGGGCACATCAGTTTTACTCCTCCTGGCCAAATGACCATAGTAGCATATGGTTAGAGGCTCAAAATGGAAACCTGGGCAGCTGTAAGGGCACCTCTGCCAAGGATTAGCCTGCCAGGACTGTGTCATATTAAGGTATTGCTTGAGCCTCCAAGACTGATCAGCCAGAGCAACTGGGAGAAACGTACAACCCCTTTTGTGCAATGCAGGAGGAGTGGGTGTGTGTTGTGTCGGGCATCTCTGCAGTGCATTTCTCTCTGTCACTTCTTACTGGACCCTCCTATTCCCAGCCCCAGCTTAGGTCTATACATTGAGCCATACATTAAAATTGTCCTTCCCCTTCCCCCCTCCCTTTTCAACCAGCCTGTGAAAGAGCTGCAGTTGAGGTTTAAGTGCCTGTAATGTCACATTGCCAAGCCTCCAAAGACTGCCAAATTCGTCAGCGGAAAGCTAGGGTGTGACATGTGGTATCTGGAATGATTAAGTTGCCTTTATGCACCACAAAGGGCACAAACACCATTACGAACATGACTGATGTAATGCATTTACAAATCATTTTTTAAAACAATTTTCATGAAACAGAATGCTAACAAAACTACTTCAAAATATGTGGAAATGACTCCAAATGAAAGTGTTGTGGGCAGATACAGTCTATGAAATTACTTAGAAGCTAAGCGCCTCTTAGGCCCATCAACAGCAGATGAGTTTAAGCAAAACAGTCATTTATCTTGGCGTTTACAGCCTCGGCACTCCATCTTAACTGCTGATGTCCAGTGTGTCTGCAGCCCTTACTGGGAAAGATTAATAGTCCTCGTCAGATGCAAAGCATTAAGTTTTTCTTTCAGGACCTAATTATTTTGTTTAATTGTAAGTTATGTATGGAATTTACTCTTAAAATTATAAAGAAATATCACATAAAGTTCAGATCACAACAATTACAGCTGGGGAAAGGAAACCACGAAGCAAGCATCCACAAGACTGTCATTCTGCAGATATGAAGAGCTCTCTCTCAGTGACATTAAAATGCAGAAAATAATACATGTTTGTGAAGATTTAAAGGTACAGAAATGAGTCTGTGCTCCTAAACATCACCACATTGAAGGGACACAGGTTTGCTCAGCAGTGCACCAAAGGTGCTCACCAGCCTGCAGATGTGTTGATCTTGAGCATCCCATTAATAAATCCCTTTATGAATAAATCACAGAGAAGAAATCTTGAGCTAGCAGGAGAATAAGCAAACTGATCTAGCTCCTTCCAATCCCAAATTTACAGAAGACCTAAATGATGTAGTTTTACTACATACTGGTAATAAACTTAAGTTTCCCTTGCAGTTTTCTCCCTGAGATCTTGGCATGCCATTTGTATGCAAGAGAAGGGTTCCCAGTAAAATGAATAGGGCTATTTCGAGAGTTTTTTATTTTTAAATGAAAAATAGCACAAACCATTAAGAGTTTGTCAAAAAAAAACAAAAAAAAAACCCCAAAAAAACAACAAACCACTGGGTAGTAATGTGACCATGTCCAGTGAGATTTTGAGTAAGTGGTTTCTGCTCTATGAACTTCACTTACTGCAGTGAAAGTAGAGAGGGTTAAAGCAATCTAGGTGACAATATTTCATTTCTTTGGAGCTAAGTAACAGCCAAGATAAACACTTCTGATGAAGATGTTTGTAGGACAAGTGCTTTTCAGTTTTACCAGCACATCCTGATGAATCCTCCCAAACTCCTGTAGGAATGGTCAAATTTATTCTCATCATTTTATAGGTAGCAGCATTGAAACACAGGCAGAATGGCTGACATTTTAAATGCAGGTGTCTTAAATTAGGACTTAATCCATCTTTTGACATCTATACAAAGGTCTGGACAGAAGTTCACTGAAGCCAGATAAGTTTTCAGTGAGTATTCAACTGGGTCCGAAATCATTTAATATTGGTCATATAGCAAATGGAACGTTCAAAATTCATGAACCTTTTAAGAAAATGGGCAGAATCCTTGTGAAAATGCTGGGGTTAGAATTCAGATGTTTCTGGCTTTTGTTCCCTGTTTTACATTTCTGGCATAGACAACAGAATCAACAGAGCGCTCAGTTGCTTTTATTCTAAATAGCTACAGGAATATGCAACAAGGCCCAAACTGGTTTTAGAAGTGGATGATGTGCATAATGTTAATTGCTAATTATAATATGTTTGGTCAGAAATAATTTTAAATTTATTTATTCAACCAGTTCTAAATGGTCTGCATTAAGGGAAGGTCTACAAAGTACTGAAAAGTAGCAAATTATTCTTCAAGACACATCTGCAGAAAAGAGTGCTGTGTTATTTAAACCCTCGAATCCTGACTACAAGGTTCTGCTGCATCATCTGGTAAATCTGATCCCATTTCTACCAAACAGTGGAATTTAATTACAAAGGCTTGTGAGTATATCATACATAATGATATACTCACAGATGTTAGGTCCATCAACAGCTTTCTCTGAAAATTAACAACACATAGCAATGTACCCAGGGGAAAACAGCAGGCTTACCAGTTTACTGACGTGTATATGAGTTTTTCTAAGACAACAAAGGCTTTTCTAAGATGTTAAACAATAAAACAAATTGATTCAAGCCTGTGTAAATAATAATAGGTTATAGTCTCAGATGTTGCACATCTCATTGATAGTATTTTCAAAGGGTTGTTGAGCACTTAACTGTATAACCTTCAGTAAAAATGCTGAAAAACATGTAATTAAAATGCCATCTAATAATGAACTTTATGGTTTGTTTTAATATTTAATATTTAAATGTATGTAAACTGACAATTAATCTAGAAAATCCTTTCTGAGATAGATAGATAGATTTGAAAAAACACTGCTTCAGTATAAAAGCAAATATATTAAAACAGCTGAAGTGCTCGTTCTTCTGTAGTGTGATATGCATATTGGAGTTCAGTGACAGGCTCTTGCAACAGTTTAATTCTGCTGTTAAAGGATACTTTAGAATCCGCATTTTAGAATGGTACCACCATCTCATAGTAAAAGATCTTTTCTGGTATAAGCACAGGATGTAAAGCAAACCATTTTTTATCAAAACTCTTCACTTCAGTTTTAGTATCTCAAGAAAGCCTTTGCAAATAAAACCCCATGAAATGTGTTGCAAATTAAAATGTACCCCTCAATCCCAGAAAAGAAAGAGGTCAGCAAAGATACTATATGAACTCCATAAAAACACAACGGCATAGAGGAGGTGAACAGAAAAACGATGTAATTCAAGAACTAGCAAGAGTTTTAAAACAATCAAACAAACAGAAGTATTTTCCCCAAATCATGAATCATTAAACTGGAGAATTTATCATTAGAGGTACTTCTGAAGGCCAAAAACTTAAGTGAAGTCAAAAATGATTCAGATGAAGAAGGAAAAAATCCGTCATCAGTAGCTCAGCATGAAGGTGCAGCTAGAACCTGTGCTTCAGGATGATCGTGAACTGCTGTGAAGCTGGGAGATTACATTGGGGAAATGTTGCCCGTTCTTAAAATTTAGCCTTTTTTTCTGTTGCAGACCATTATACAACCGAGGCTAGAAGGACCACTGGTTTGACTCAACAGGGTGGCACATTCTTACTGTTCAGTAAAAGGTGCACCACTGTTAAGTGGAATAACTCCAGATCATAGGCTAGCTATTTTGAGCAGTCCCTTCCTGCTCTATTTTCTTGCTAACAGTTTTGGAAGACATACCTTCTCTGTTATAAATTGCATTTGCAGAGGTATTTTTTTCAGACAACGGAAGTAAACAAATGCATATACAACAAATCATTCCAAGGAACAAGTCAGTCGGGGGTAGGAGGACAAATTATTACATTGACATATCCAAACCATCCAAACGGGCCACAGAAAGGTGAATCTCTGGTGCAGACATCAGAAAGATCTCCACAGCCTTCAGGATGGGCAAAGACAAACCTTTGTACATTTACTAGAGTTTTGGTGGTCTTCATGGGTGCACAGGCTGCATTCTGAGGTGGATGACACCCTGGGGGAACTGGATGGGCTAGGTATAAACTCTCAGTTGGGTTTTCCATTTGAGGTCAATGGTTATGGCATCATCTAGATGAGGTAGAAACTGATAAGCCCGTGGATGTCACCAGGAACAGCAACCACCTATGCTATTTCAAATCAAGGCACAGAAGTGGCTGCTGTACAAGAACAATAATAACAACAGCAAGAGATTAAAGCATTGCTTGTAGTTTGATTCAACTGTCTGCCTCTCTCCCTGTTTGGCAGCTGTGGAGCGATACCTCCCAAAGGTTAAGTGCTGTGGTACTAGGAGCAAACAACTAAAGAGCGAAGCTCAGTTGCATATGACAGTGTAAAAGCCTAATTCACAGTGGTTAAAACAGCTGAGAACTTTCTTCATAAGATTTCCTTCTGTGTAATCTTCTCCATGTTGGACTGGAGATACCAACAGGGCGTGCAAAGGAAAGTTTCCAAAGTAAAAATGGGACGTTCCAGATCACTGCTGTGGGTCCAAAATGGACATTGTGCAGAAGGACAGTAAAAAAACATGGGATAGCCTCCTAATTTAGGAAATTATCTGAAGTCTGACTGTAAGAGTGACTCACTGCTCCAGAAACTCTCTTGGAAGAAAATATTTCAAGTGGATTCATTGCTGACCTATTGCCAGGTATGGCAGTATTTAGGACAGAAAGAAATTATTGTATGTATGTAAAGGGTACCTCAGAGGTTGTTTGGCTGATCTTTCCTGTTTTCTCCTGTCCCCACAAATGTATCACAGTGCAAGAGGCAATGGGAGTGGCTGTGGCGACTGACTGAAAAGACCTTGTGAAAATTTTAGGTACAACAACAGTAATCTCCCTTAGAAGTATAGGATGGTAATTATTTTAACACAGTGAAATGCACAATTCTAAGAAGCACCTGACAAGGCAAATTACAGTATTTGAAGTGTAAATTAGGCACTAGACCAGTAGACGTGTAATTAGCCAATCAAAAAATATCACAAGTGGATTTTCATGCTCATTGTTTCTGTCCACGCTCAGTGGCTTAAATATCCCCTGTACCTCAGAGTTGGAGGGGGATAACACTTGTTAATCTGTTCTCCTGTTGGTAATCTCTGTGGGTACCTGTATCTGTCAAGAATTTCTCACCCTCTCGTAATGGGATCAGTCTTGGACTGGTGGGTCACTGTCCCCTTTTCCTTTCCTGCAAAGTGACTACACTTGCAGTGATGGAGTTTGGAGCAACCCCTAGAGCTGCAGTAAATCTTCCCAGAAGGCTACAGACTGGGTCCTGAGCAGTCAAATCAACCTACCAGCAACTGCACCCGTTCAGTTTAGTTTCTCTGACAGCCTTTTCTATGAGAAAGGTGTTGTACCAGGAGACAAGATTTCCTATTAGAGTTCTGCAAGAACCCACATATCTAACCCAGAAGCCAGGAGGAGCAGGCACTGCACAAAAATTAGGCTTGCAAAGCAAGGCAAGTTCTCAAGATACTTGAAATATATACCTTTGTAAAGGCTTGTACAAGTAATATTCTTTAAATCCACTTAAACCCAAAACATTTTTTTTTAATGTCAGCTCTGTTCTCAGGTGTGAGATCATCCAAGAAGTGCATCTGTTCATTTAAATCTTTCTTGTAGTCCAAAGCTCTGTTAGCTGGAATTCCCTAGGTGAACTAAATCCCGTATAAGAGCAGGTACCAAGGACTTTGAGTGTCTGGCCCAGAATGCTTTGTAATTTTTAACTGTTAATTAATTACAGGAAGGAAAGTTTGGACTGACGTTGTGGAGGTCTATTTTCATGGGAAATTTTTTTTTAAAGGTAGTCCAAAGTAAGCCAAAAAGCATGTACTCATGCATATGTCTCACTGGTTAAGACTGGGAATTGCTGTAACATCATCTCAATTGGTAGCACTCAGTACCAGGCAAATCCTTATATAGTTTGTGATTTTAATATGATATGTGAATTTATAATACCACACTGGTAGAATTCAGTGTTCGCAAACACCATAACAGCACCCACAAAACAGAATGGCAAGAAAATTATAAATGAAAATTTGCAACAAGTAAATGTAAATATGGAATCACTGTTCTCATCTTCTGGGCTCTAATTACATGCTTACTTAGGAAAAGATGGCCAAACAATATCGCAAACCATAAACCAAGTTAAGTCAGCCTTTAGCTGAAGCTCTGGCCTATAAAACACTTTCTGAAGCTGCCTACTCCATGACTATGAATGAGGGTGAAAGGGTACCTTAATTGTTAAACCTAATGTATTCTTTAAAACTATATTTAAAATTATTAACAGCATTGAAATGCCGAGAAACACAAGCTAATGAGCATTTATCCTTGAAAAACATTACTCTGGAGGCAAATTTGTTGTTATAAAAATGTTTTCACTACATTTTTAATAGGTCTGTAGGTGTTTAATATCTAATTTAAAGGTATCTTAATGTATTTTTTAGTTTCTTCTTGTAAAATTTTAACAAGAAACCACAGAACTACTCAATTCCCTGAAAGTGCATAAAAACAAACTCAGACATCAACACGCAGAAGGCAAACTGCCAGTTTCTAAGCCTTCACACAAAGCAAATCCAAAATATTTTTTTTCCTGAGGCCCAAACATTTTGCTTGTTCTTTTCTCATTACTTTCCCTTTCCTGGGCAACTATCATAATTCATCCTCTGAACGAATGAATGGAAGGAACATTCCAGGAGTATGGCGACAACAGCTCCTCAAACAGGCCTGAGATCAGCATCTGCTGGTACCTTTCTGCTGCTACTGATCGTACCGTGGTCAGGCAATGATCATCCACCTGCCTCCATATCAAATATTAGGATCGTAAGACCCAACATGTCTGGTTTTCACCCTTCTCTGTCCTTGCTATCCTTTATTTCTATGTAATTTTCTCCTTATCTGATTCCAAATTATTATTGAATGTAACAGGCTTGTCATTCCTGCAGAAGTGGTATGTTGGCAAGGTACTCTAGGAGACACTCGGCAAACATAGTTAGTAATCTGACTAGTGTCCATACAAATATAAGGTTGTAAGACTCACTTTGATTTATTCTTGACATCATAAAAATGTCCTATGCTTGTTATGTGTTGAAGAAGAATTTTTGTTACAAGTTGTTTTGAAATAAGCAGTGAAAATGCATCAGTCTCTACAGACTCATGGCAAAATCTTCATCATTCACTTTCAGTTCTTGAGACAAATTAATAACAGGTACAGACCTTGTCCATTAAGCTCTCATCCTGCAAACACTGATGTAGCACACAAACAAGTCAGTGGAAGATTAGGTGACTACTTCCGTGTTCGCAAGGACTCTCAGGATGGGGACCTAGAGGTGGATAAAGGAAATGAACAGAATTACTTCACCTCTTCTTGCTCAGTACACCTCCCCAAGGCCAGTACTTCTTGCCTAGCTTGTGCCAAAACTCCATGTATTTGCAAAACTAACAGGGCTCAGTAAAAGCAGATTTCCCCTTGCTGGACGTGTATTCAAATCATTTTAGGTAAATGCTGCAGTGCTGAGGCTGCACTGGATAGCACCATTTCACTGTCTTAACTTATCCTTCCCCACATGCTACTACGTAACTCACCTTTCGAACTCTGCCCTTTACTTAAGGATATAAGCAGAAGTACTTGTAACCCATCTGTGGTTTCTCAGTTAAACCATATTGTTGAAAGCAGTGTCAAGAGCTATTTATGTTGTTGAAACCTAAAGAGCCATCAGCCCTATATTTTTCTCAACACAAGTACAAGCACAAAAAAAATTCCTTGTCCTAAAACACCTTACAGTCAATATATATTACAGGCAAAAACTCATTACACTTAATTCTGAGGGCAGTGCTGGATAGTGGTGGTCCTACCATACATACATCCTAATCCAGTGGTAGGCTTTAATTGCATTCATATCTTCTAACAAACAGACACTTTATGAAAAATTTACACGGTTGTTTTGATGTAACTAAGTGTCGTGGTTTAACCCCAGCCAGCAACTAAGCACCACGCAGCCGCTCGCTCACTCCCCCCCAGTGGGATGGGGGAGAGAATCAGAAGGGCAAAAGGGAGAAAACTCGTGGGTTGAGATAAGAACAGTTTAATAATTGAAGTAAAATAAATTAGAACACTTAAATAGGCAAAGCAAAAACCGTGCACGCAAACAAAACAGAACAAGGAATTCATTCACTACTTCCCATCGGCAGGCAGGTGTTCAGCCATCCCCAGGAAAGCAGGGCTCCATCACGCGTAATGGTTACTTGGGAAGACAAACGCCATCATGCCCGATGTCCCCCCCTTCCTTCTTCTTCCCCCAGCTTATATATACTGAGCATGATGTCATATGGTATGGAATAGCCCTTGGGCCAGTCTGGGCCAGCCCTCCCCCTGGCTGTGCCCCCTCCCAGCTTCTTGTGCCCCCGGCAGAGCAGGGGAAGCTGAAAAGTCGTTGACCAGTGTGAGCGCCACTTAGCACCTATTCAGAGACAGCTTAGCACTACTTAGCAAGAACCAAAGCATCAGTGTATCATCATCGACATTGTTCTCATCCTAAACCCAAAACACAGCCTCATACCGGCTACCAAGACGAAAATTAACTCTATCCCAGCTGAAACCAGGACAGTATCCACCCCTTATTCCATACCATTTACATCATGCTCAGGTCCCACATTATCCAATACATCCTCTTTAACCACCACCCCTGTTGTCCCAAAAATGTCCATTGAGCTCGTTTAGTCCATGACTTTGGGCTCCATCTGTGATAGTGGTCACTCAGGACAGGAGAGGTGGTGTGTTGCGTGGAGTTCTTGGGCACCAAAGCCAGCTCAGGTCAGGTCACTGCTGCACTTGCACTGCTTCTTGTAAGGCTTCTCCTCCATTGGTTCAGGTGGTTCCTGCTATGGTAGTTCCTATAACATGCAACTCAGATCATGGGTTACAACAATTTAAAGGTATTTCCATCACAATCTCCACCCCTGGCCCCTTTGGGCTAGGTTTAACATTGCAATGAACTCCTCCCCTTACTCCTAGCCTGGCTAGCAACAAGGGGTTTCTGCTATAGTAATTCCCATAACATGCAACTCAAATCCCGGGTCACAACAATTTAAAGGTATTTCCATTACAGTCTCCACCCCTGGCCCCTTTGGGCCAGGTTATAGGGTTTAACACTGCAATGGAGTCCTCCCCTTGCCCCTGCTCCGGCGTGGGGTCCCTCTGACAGCACAGTCCATGAACTTCTCTAATGTGAGTCCTTCCCACGGGCTGCAGTTCTTCACTAACTGCTCCAGCGTGGGTCCCCCACAGGGTCACAAGTCCTGCCAGCAAACCTGCTCCAGCGTGGGCTCTTCTCTCCACGGGTCCACAGGTCCTTCCAGGAGCCTGCTCCAGCACAGGCTTCTCATGGGGTCACAGCCTCCTTCGGGCATCCACCTGCTCCAGCATGGGGTCCTCCATGGGCTGCAGGTGGATCTCTGCTCCACTCTTAACTTCCATGGGCTGCTCTGCCATGGGATTATCCACGTCCACAGACGCTTTGGGGTGTCGTGCTCCCGCAGGAACTCGTCCACAGGTCACAGTCCCTTCGACTCGAGTTCACACTGGAGTTCCAGCCTGTCCAGTACAGCAACACAGAAACAGCAGCGATGCCCTGGCCATCTGCCAGCCTGGGTACATGGCCATTGCTGTTATCAAAATGTTCCCAGGCACAACACAGTAAGATGACTCTAACATACAATAAGGCAAGCAAGCCCCATGGCAAGCACAGAAGCCTGCCGATTAACAGCTAAACAGCAATAACAGCTATAAATTCGATCAAGCGCATTCCAATTAAATCTGTTGTTATCTCGAACCCTTCGAGCCCCACGTTGGGCGCCAAAACGGACTGTCGTGGTTTAACCCCAGCCAGCAACTAAGCACCACGCAGCCGCTCGCTCACTCCCCCCCAGTGGGATGGGGGAGAGAATCAGAAGGGCAAAAGGGAGAAAACTCGTGGGTTGAGATAAGAACAGTTTAATAATTGAAGTAAAATAAATTAGAACACTTAAATAGGCAAAGCAAAAACCGTGCACGCAAACAAAACAGAACAAGGAATTCATTCACTACTTCCCATCGGCAGGCAGGTGTTCAGCCATCCCCAGGAAAGCAGGGCTCCATCACGCGTAATGGTTACTTGGGAAGACAAACGCCATCATGCCCGATGTCCCCCCCTTCCTTCTTCTTCCCCCAGCTTATATATACTGAGCATGATGTCATATGGTATGGAATAGCCCTTGGGCCAGTCTGGGCCAGCCCTCCCCCTGGCTGTGCCCCCTCCCAGCTTCTTGTGCCCCCGGCAGAGCAGGGGAAGCTGAAAAGTCGTTGACCAGTGTGAGCGCCACTTAGCACCTATTCAGAGACAGCTTAGCACTACTTAGCAAGAACCAAAGCATCAGTGTATCATCATCGACATTGTTCTCATCCTAAACCCAAAACACAGCCTCATACCGGCTACCAAGACGAAAATTAACTCTATCCCAGCTGAAACCAGGACACTAAGGTACACAAGAGATCCTGGGGTATGCAATTCATTTTCTCAGAGCAACCTCATACTCAAATAAAACAATCTGTTTGAAAGGAGCCTTGCTTCATTGCTTTATAATTCTTCCAGTCAGTAATATTTTCCTTGACTTATACCATGGAAAAGTACAAATACTTCTGAGCCATACTTCCAGCCCCTACCACACTATGTTTCCCAGTCTCAGTAATTAGTACCTCTGAGATATTCCATCTTCACTTTTCTAGCTTAGCATTTGAGATACTTACTTCAATTTTCTTTTCAAAGTTGTAGTGCTTTTGTTCATCAGTAATAAATGATACATACAGAAGAGCAAGAAAGCATATTCAAAGCATAATGTATAAGATGGGGTCAAAACTTTTTGATGTTTACTTCTTTGAGATACTTTGAATTTTCATCTCTAAATCATCGTGCTTTCATTCACTGCTAGCAAGTTACATACTGCAAAGGCAGAAATGCTTTTAACGGCATCAGGTGTAAGACTGAGTCAAAATGTTGTAATGCTAGGGGTCAGTAAGCTCATTAATGGAAATAGTACTCAAATTCAAGAGCAAATATCTTGGATAGTGAGTTTTATCATGGGTTTCTAGTCAGTCAAGAAAGAATTGGACATGCTGAGTGGATAACGACTCAAGAAATCCTCTCCAGTCAATTATATTTGTAATAGCTGTAAAACTTCCTCTCACTTTGAATAAAGCTGGGTAAAGCATTAGAAGTGATGGCAATGGAAATGCACATTTAGCACTGCTACCAGGCTACTAGCAAAGCAGCTTTATTTTAAATTCCCTAAACCAGCAGAAAGGTGACTATGGTTTCAAAGATATTCACTAAGGAAGTACTGAGGCACAAGTTTGATAAGAACCACAGAAAAAACATCAGAGAATTTAAAATAAAATGAATGGTAAATTTATGCATAAATACACTGAAGAACGTGATTTTCCTTTGTGGATGTATTTACTGAATATGATCTTCAGTTCTATATATTATCATTTTGAGATTTTTTTTCATTGACTGTCTAAATTAATAAAAGCTTTCAGTCTCTGAAACTACAAAAAATATTAAGCTTCAGCTGTCAAGGATTAAAACTTAGTGCACTGAATACAAATCATTCTCACTAAAGGAGTGAGGCAAAAAACTCCACCTTAATTATTCACAGATTTAATATACTGAAGTACCATTAGCATTCAGGACTCCATCTTAAAGTAATTAAAATGCAGGAAGACTTAGAGTGGAGGTCATTTAGAAAAACACCTATACAGGGGCATGAAGAAGGAGGCTGGCTGGAAGAGAGGAGCAAGACATTTTGAGGAAGACAAACGCTTGTTGACTCAGAGGTCCACAAATACCCTCAAAGAGCCTTTATTAAGGAGACATAACATATCTACACATTTTTATAAGGTGTATTTTATCTGAATGCTTTGTACATAAGCTTCCTGACACATCACCAGCACTTCGGGGTTAGTTTTCAGTAATGTGTTTTTTGTACAAACCACTTCTGTCAAGCTCTCTGTGTTGTGTTTAACCTTGACCTGTGCAAAAGGAAGCTGTGTATCCAGCGTGGTGCCTCGAGAAGCTCAGTCTCGAGGCCTTCTGAAAGGGAAGTCTGGTTGGTAGACCTGGCTGAAAACTGTGTGTGCTGGTTTTGGCTGGGACAGAGTTAATTTTCTTCCTGGTAGCTAGTACGGGGCTATGTTTTGGATTTGTGCTGAAAACAGTGCTGATAATACAGGGATGTTTTCGTTATTGCTGAGCAGTGCTTACACGGAGTCAAGGCCTTTTCTGCCTCTCGCACCACCCCACCAGCGAGGAGGCTGGGGGTGCACAAGAAGCTGGGAGGGGACACGGCTGGGACAGCTGACCCCAACTGACCAAAGGGATGTCCCACACCATAGGACATCATGCTCAGCATATAAAGCTGGGGGAAGAAGAAGGAAGGGGGGAACATTCAGAGCGATGGCGTTTTGTCTTCCCAAGTAACCGTTACGCGTGATGGAGCCCTGCTTTCCTGGAGATGGCTGTACACCTGCCTGCTGATGGGAAGTACTGAATGAATTCCTTGTTTTGCTTTGCTTGTGTGTGCAACTTTTGCTTTAGCTATTAAACTGTCTTTATCTTAATCCACGACTTTTCTCACTTTTACCCTTCCGATTCTCTCCCCTGTCCCACTGGGGGAAGTGAGTGAGCGGCGGGGTGGTGCTTAGTTGCCTGCCAGGTTAAACCACAACACTGGTTGTGGTTTGCTTCTGCAGCAGGTAACACGCGTGCCTTCTCCTTATTTCCTTCAAATGCTGAGCATTTCTTTAAACCATCTTTTTTAAACCTGGATTTCAAATTCAGTTTACTCAGGACTAAAAGTTTCATTTTATGGCCCTCTGACTCTCATCAGTTGAAATGAATACTTAGATAAATGTGGAATTATTTTCCTGCAGGACTGTTTTCCTGAGATTAGAGTGATTAAAATTTCTTAAGCTAAAAAAACCTCATTAAGTACCTTATGAGCCAGTGGCAGATTTAGTGGGCACATATTTGCCCCAATGCCATGTGACATAGTTGTGACATCTGAAAGAACAATGTTAAGCAAAATGGTTAGTATGCAGAAAGGCTAGTGATGACAGTCCCACGTAACCCGCCATAGTTTTCCTCTACACTCAGCTTGTTTTTTCAAGAAACCATTTAAATAAGTAAGCCCTCAGTATGAAAAGAAAGGAAAGCCTTGTGATTAAGACATTTGATTTGCATTTCAATGAGTCCTGTTCCTGTCTTTTTCTTGCATCCCACTGTCCCACTTAATTTGACTGTTCCTCATTTTTCTCTTCTATAAAGCAGAGAGAGTCAAATCTTGGTTTTGCCTATTTGGACTGGGTGTTTCCAAAGGAGAAGAATGAATTGGAGGCTGATAGGGACCTTTTCTTCTGAAAAATGCTACAGAATCTCAACTGCTGAGAAGTGAAGTTTTCCTGTTTAGCCATCCCTACCTCCACAGCTTTTGGGGCTAATTCATGCTTCTTTTGTTAATCGCATTTTTAAGTTTTGTTATTCAAGGAGTTGAAGTAAATTAAATATGAGCTTTAGGTTTAAGTGTCATGCTCTGTATTTGTTGCACAAGGCCAGGGGAGAAAACACTTGAAAAAAACCTCACTGGATTTACTCAGGTTCAGGAGAAGCAGCAGATTTTGGCAGCAGGCTAAAGATAGCTGGGTAAGATGAAGTGCAGCAACAGAAAATGCTTTGAGCTGCTGAAAAAAGTTGTTAGGATTAGGGCTGGAAAAGGTAGGATGCTAGTGACATCCTGAAGGACCACCCAGTATGGGAATGACTTACTACTTCACAAATTAGCCCCAAGGCGTTCCTGAGAGGCAGGAATTTCTGGAGGGAGGATACTTCACCCACCCTTCCACAGGAGAGGTGGATTCACAGATTCCTTAGAGCCGAGGCAGTTTACGAGTTGTCGTGTACCAGCAGAGCAGATCTAATACGTGATGCTGAAAAGGCTGCCTGTGTGCCAAAGAAGAATGTCAGCTATTTGTAGCTTACATTCATTTCTGCTGCACGCAATACCCACCTAAAACCAAGTAATGGCATGTTTACACCACTCGGAAGTGCGTGTGATCCCAGGGCAGATCTGGGGATGATGGTTGCTAAGCTTATCTCATGTGGGGATGATGGTCAGCAAGCTGGGGTATCCGAGGAAGCATGCCTGCGCTGGTGCAAGGCTGTGCCCAGCCAGTTAAACCTGCCTTTCAGAAAGCTGGCATCTGTCTATCCATGCTCTTCTGGACTTTTTTTGCAGCAGGTAGCACTTCACACTAAGGTATTCACTACAGTCTGAGTTTTTCCCAGACAAAGTACCAAAAAAAGTTACAACGGAAAATTGCACCACCACCCCTGGTCTGCTTGCTCTCTTGGAGCATCACGTGGACATACCGGCCTTCTACTGTTTAGTCAGTACCTGCATCTGAGCTGTAAGTTGAAATGATCAGAAGACATTGACTCAAGTACCAGTCTAAGTGTGCAGTACAGATTTCATATCAGCACTGTTACACAAACAACATGCAGTGCTCCTTTTCCTTCCCCTACAGCAGCACTGCCTCTGGAGGGATTAGGTTCACAGAAGATATATAGCTGGATTACACAAATGGACAAAACCGAAGTGATGCTGCTCACTCAAGGGCTCGTAGTCATCTGGGCATGAAGCTTGCCTAGTTTAATAAATGCCAATTAGTACCCTATGCAGCAACATGTCTTTGAGGGTATGTGCCCATATACAGTGTGGCTTTTTCTACCTACACTGGCTTCATGTACCACAAAAGCTCATCCCACCTGATGCTCACACCATATAACAAGCGCTGTGCACAGATCCCCAACCTCTCCACAGCCAGGCAGTTCCCATGGTGTTGCATCGCCCCATGCAGGTGTATAAGCTTGGACACTGAAGCAACAGAGATGGAAATTCCTAGGCAGGTTCCTCTAGCTCATCCCAGCAGTGCAACCCAGCTGTGCTGCTTCTGATACCGGTTGGCTCCATGCAGAAACAGTTCAAGTGCCTCTGCACTGTGTTTGTCAGTGCTCCACTTTTCAAGGTTACCTCATTTGGTATTTGAAGAAGTATTTGTGGTTACTTTGTCTTCTGTTACTGTGATGGTAAGTGTGGTATAAAAAAACATTCAGAAGAGAATCCAAAACCATTGCTTTTTGGCCAAGAACAATTTTAAGCATGCAATCTCTGTGAAATGTCTGCAGTGGTTATTTTAGTGTTATGTTCCTTTCTAAAGTCCTTCACACTTCTGTACAAAAAAGCCGTTTTGCTAGCAACCTCTGTTGCCAATTCTACTGCAAGCAGGAACACGACCTTTACAAAAGATAAACGTAAGCAGAGCAAGAACTGCCAAGCAGTCCAACAGTGCTAATACCTCTCTAAGAAAAACAAACCATAATGCTAATTCATGGAGTTGAAGATCAAATGAAGATGTATCCACACTTAGACTATTCAAGTGTAGCGATTACTTTCAGATCTTAAAATGCAGCTTTCCCTTAAGCCAAGCTGCTACCTCCTTTCCCTTGCTGTGAGGAAGCTTTGTTGAGGACAGCTAAGCTTGTCTTGCAGAAAATGAGTGCTTTTAGCAAACAAAGGCTGAGTTTGAATCTCACACCCCTGCACACAGGGACTAATATTCCACTTCAGAGGTCACCTCACAACAGAGTTAGGGCACTAGAAGTGCTAGCCATCAGTGTTAATAGCATTATTGTATTTGATGAGAGTTGTGTTTCTCCACACCTGAGTATGCTTTAAAGGTACACAAGTCCATGGAAGCTGTCTGTTGTTGCAAACAGTAGGAAACATCACTAGGAGAGTATCAGCTTTGGTGTAAACAGTGTGGTTTCCTCTGGGTCCATGGCAGCTAAAAGATCTGCTCTCTAATACCAACTGCTTAAGATTCTAATACTTCTCCTTTCTAACACAGAAGTGGACACTGATTTCAGTGGGGAGCATGATGAATTTCACTATCTCCCTAGTTAATAGATTTGTCTTACACTTCCAATGTTCACACCACAGGATAAACAGAGGCTTTAAATCAATTAGTGAATGTTTGTAAAGTTCCTTACGATTTAAAAAGCTAAGTGCAAGCTATTATTACCTTCTTGTTATAATTTTGATATCATTAATCATTCTGCTTTTTAGGGGGAGGACAGCTGACAACCTCCTTAAAATTTGATTCATTTGTATTAATCAGAACTATTATCCAAACCTTTCCCAGAGTGAATACATTAAATACTGCCAAAACCTAACTGTTACATTATGCATATTATTACTCCTTTTGACCCAGTTGGTTAACCAAACTATGGGGTCTTCTAGGTTATTTCTCTTGGACAGACATGGATGGTAGAGCCAGGTACCCTAGAAGCATTGTGTGCAACCCTTGATTTTCCTGCACTAGGGCAATCCAGCAGAAGGTGGCTATTTCTTCACTCACAGCTACGAACTGCTTTCAGCCAGGGCTCAGCATGGAAAACTCTTGGTGCACTTTTTCTGTACAGTGCTGCCCACGCTGTTTCACAGTGGGCCTGGCGTTTTCTTGATCTCTTTCCCCACTTTTCTGGTGTTCCTGTTTTCCTCCTCCTTATCGAGATGCCAGGCTATTACCAGCCACTGTCCTCTATCATACTGTTTCCTACTGCACATTGTTCCTGTGTGTGGTTTTGTTTAGGCTCACGCCTGGTTTTCACCTGAGGTCCATACTTGGGTTATATTACATCTAATGTAAGTAGGACAAGAGCAGAGACCAATTGCTGAGACGAACAGAAAGCAGACAGTCAGGTTTTGGATGGGACAGTAAAAAAGACTTTCCTTAAGGACCCAGATGGGACTATGTGACTTTTATTACTTGAAGATGCTGGACTAACAACAAGAATGGGAGATTGGTCCCTCTCTTCAAGAATGGAGCAGGAAGGCAAAGATTTGTTTAGAAGCCCTTTTAATTTCTTTTTTTCTGAGTTCTGCATTTTTGTTGGTTTAAGGGGTTTTTTTTAAATAAACCTAGCTTTTGCATTCGATTTTTTTTTCCTGGGATTTCTTACTTTAGGCAAAAGACTCATGCATATCCACATGAAAGCTCTGGGAGGACTCACCACAGGTGAGTTTTTATAGTGTGGTCTGGGGATTAATTTTGCAAGAAATTTGTATTCAGAAAAACTGAGCAGGCATGGCACAAGACTTGGCCAGGATATAAAAACTTTTCACTGTAATTACCTTAATGCCTATGCTCAATTGTCCTAGATGACTGGCTCTGAAAGGACTTCCATGAAAGAAATGAAACTGCCTTTTCTGGCAAAGCAGGATATAAACAGGAGCTGAGGGAAAGGAAGGAGTGAGTATTTGGTGTAGGAGAAAAATGGATGTTCTTGCCCTCTTTGAAGACTTCATCTGAAAGCCTACTGTCACCCTGCCAGCTTGTCTGTCATCTGTCACATTTCCAATTTGCCTGTCAGCAAGACAGAAGGAAATTGCTTTGGATGAAAGTTATTGACTGTGTCTTGAGACATCTGAATTCAATCTGCAGCTCTGTCCCAGGGTCTCAGGATGATACTGTGATAATCTTAAGATAGCTTCTGTAAAGGCATCCCAGGCTGCCCTCTGCCTGCCCACTCACTGAAGGGAAAGAAAACTTCACCAACCCTTTTGCTGGTGCTTTTCTCTGCTGTCACTTCAGAGGACATTGGCACATGCTGTGTGTACATTTCCTAACAAATGCAGCCAAATCCAATCTCCATAGGGGACTTCAGGTGTTTCTGTATTGCAAATAATTATTTCACAACAACTGTGGAAAGTATATATTTTCCCTCCATTTTACATGTGGACTGCAGATGAAGAATCTTTAATCTGGCAGTTTTGGCAGCATGGTCTGCTAGTGCCAAAAACTTTTGATATGTGCTGCCTGTGACCCAATACCCATGGAGGCAGCATGCTCCATGTCTGTGGCAACGTACCTTTTGCCCTGGGGTGCAGTTAGTCCCAAAGGTGTAAACAGAGATTCAAACCAAAAAGAAATCAAAACATATGAAAGCATTAGCTGAGTCTTAAGAAAACTATGGTGGGACTCAGCAAACCCTTACTACGTTCATAGCCCTGCAGCTAAAGCTGTGTAGGCCAAGTATTCAGGAGCTCTGTGAGCCAGGGCACTCATCCATTGAGGGATGAGCTAAGACAGTGGCAAGCATGAATTTAAATGACAATGTCAGCCTTTGTGGCACTCAGGACAAAGCCTGACATCAACACATAGTTGATTGTGACTGGAAAGAGGTAGATTTCTTTCTCTCTCCACTTTTTCAAAATTAGAAATAAGTCCTGTTGTTGAACTAGTAGGACAGAGGCATACCAGCATCAGTCTGCCTTGCACTATATTTAACTCTGTGTTACCAAATGGCATGCAGGATACACTTGTGGCAATGCACATCATTCCTGAGCATCTTCCCGTCACATCTCCCACCTCCACTTCTTCATACTCAAAATAATAACTTTCTGATTCACGGTTATTATATTCCAGTCTCTTAAAATCATATTGGCAGACTAGATTGATCTGTCTGTGTATTTTCTTTAGTCTTAGAAAACTTTGTTTTTTAACACATAAAAGATTGAAGAGCTCTGAAAATACCTTCCATCTGATTTTTTTCTGGTTTCAGTTATGACATTCTCATTCCAGTGGCTTTCCTGACTGCAGATGGTGCTTATTGGATGTGCAGAAGTATGATATGTAATTTTAAAGTAAAGCAGCACCTTTAGATCCCTACTTTCTTTTGATTTAGCTGAAAGAGGCATCTTTGAGACTTCTTAGCTCCTTTCTGGAAATTCTTAATGGTATCTGAGTGACAAGGTACTGCCATGAACGATAAATGCAAATCCCTGGATCCCAGGTCTAGTGAAAGCGGATGCTATTGAGATGGAGAAGACTCTGCCAGGAGGGGAAGGGAGCATTTTAACATCTTTTTCTTCTTCGTCTTTTGTGAACTGCCTGGGCTTTTGTTGGAGACAGCTGATGCAGCCCACTTTTGATATAAGCACTGACCACGGTTCCAGTCTAATTACAGTGTGGTAGATTGTGTCTATATGCTTTTATAGCACTTGCCAGAATGGTATCAAAATATTTCATGGGTAACTTAGGTCTATAATGTTTCCTGGTGGACTTCAGGATCTTTTGATGCTTTGCTGGAGAAGCAGGCGTTACTTGGCACAATCATTGTTCTCTCTTTTCCTTTCTGCTCTATTAACCTATGGCAATCCATACGTCTTAGTAAAAAGAATGGTTTTTCAAGATGCTCTGAAAAAAAGGCTAATCCAGAGCCTGGTAATATCCTCTGAAAGTTTAGTTTGTAGCTCAAGAACTGTGTCTATAATTCAGGCTCCTTGTGCTGGGCTCCAGGAACTGCCCTGGTAAAGTCATGAATGAATCATGAATGATGATGAGGCCAGTAATATAACTTTACCCAGAGCAGTGACCAACAGTCTTGGAAACTGGAACTAAGATTTTGAAATGACTGAGAAAATGGATGGAAAAATTTGAGCCCAAGAATAATGTAATTAATAGTGGATGATGCCGCAGAGAAGGTAAAGAGATGCATTCTGCATATAGTGCAATAGTCACCTACAGTTGAAGTTTTTGCCTGTGTATGTAGTAATCTTGCTATGTACCATCTTTTCTTATTAGTATGAGAGGAATTTTGGCATTGAAAGGCCTAATGAATTAAAGCCTTGTTGGGATACACAGTGGAGAGAGAGATTTACACTTGATGTGGACAGTGCTAGTTTTTTTTCTAATTAGGGGATAGGGCAGTAAGCTTTGTAATGTTAATTTGTTAGAGCTGGAATGTGTTCTGACTAAGTGGAAAGAAAAGTTGCTTTAATTCTGAAAATGGATAAGACATTTAATGAGACAAGTTCTTTTCATTTGAAAATATTTGATATATGCGTAAGATATGCTATCATGAGGTAAATGCAAATTAAATTAAACCAAAACAACACAGGACACTAAATTTATTGCTGGGTGATATATATCATCTCTAGCTAATTAATAAACATGTAAATTAGGCAGGCTGAGGGTAAAGAATGTGTCAAAGAATGGCTTTCTGGAATGATTCCTCAAGATGATGTCATCATGGCTATCATTTATCTTGTTTCTACCACACTGAGGGTCTAAGTATGGGGAAGCTAGTCTGGTTTGGTAAAGCTATCTTGGATTTTAGCAGTAAAGATGGTTATTCCAGATTTTGTTTGACTGTTTAAAGAAGCAAATCTCTCTCATACAAGCTACAAACTTCAAAAATTAGAAACTTGACTAAACAACAGGATTAATACATGAGAACCTCGAAGAAGATAAAGCAAATATGGGGAAAAGAATATTGGAAGGAAATATTGTTTACATCTGACTTGTAAGTTAAATGCAGAGTTCAGCATCTTGAGAAGGAAGCAGCAAGTGAAGCTTTCTTCCTGTGGGAGAAAAAGGCAGTCCCTCAAAGTATTGCTCCCTACTTATCAGCTTTATCTCAGTCCTGCTTGGACTGAGGGAGACATCTACATCTCAGTGCCAGTCTCTCCTCAGAATGAGAACAACTTTGTATAGTAACATACTAAAAAGGGAACAGTGGTATCCGATGGTACCAGCAACCTGCCACCAGCAGCAGAACTGACAGCGTCTCCTCCACCATCTGAGTAGTCTCATACGGACAGTAAGGTGCAAGGGTTCAAGGTGTAGAGTTTGGGCCCTGGATGGGTAGACTCCTTGAGTAGCTTTTCTTGCACATGAGACCCCAACCGGACATGCATGAGCCTATCACAACTAACTAGATACTAACAGAACCATATGCAAGGGCTCAGCAGTGTTTGTTTTTTTTTTTTTACCAGGGGCCTCTTCATGATAGACTTGCCCAAGGAAAATCCTAGTTGAGCCACACGTTTATGGCCCCCCAGTAGTTCTGTTGTGCCTTGCATCTTGCTCTGCCTCAGCACTGACCTGCCATTGCCGGTGTGGGAAGTGGTCTGCACATGGAAACACGATAGCAGGGATGTTTCACTTGGGCTGCAAGGAAGTCCAGACCAGGCTGCGCTTGCCTCTGATCAGCCCCTGCTCAATAGCTGAAGCAGTAGCACAGCAGTGGAAGAACCTCGATGCATGAGAAAACAGAGCGAGGTACATATTTCACTGGCTCTCCCGGCTCTGGATAGATCTTGCTTGACCCCCTGTTTAATCAGACTGCACAGAGGACATTCCTAAAGCTGAAGTCTGTGCCTGCTGGACTTCCCTTTTCACCTTGCTTCCTATGACCCGACAGTTCCTGGTTCTGGTGCCACCTACTTTCTGTAGAGGCCAAGTATGTTTATTAATGTGATTGTTGGATAAAAACAGTAGCAACTCCCAAACTCGGTAGTGTGAGAAGGGGTTGAGAGAGGACTACATGTACCTGTGAGCATTAAAGAGAAGCAAGAAAGCCCAAGACACTCCACTCATTAGAGCACTGAAAACATGCTACCTTTCTTCACATACCCTATCAACTCCAGCCAGCTCAGAAGGAATGACTAGATCCATACTCATCCTGCAGGTGCTTAAAATTAGGTTTGAGAAGCGCGGGTGCACGTGGGCTGCCCGTGCTCCATGTCGAGGGGCTGTGGCACTGCAGGCTACCTGTGCTCGCCCCAGGCACAGGCAGGGATGGGGCTGGGCACATTGGCCTTCCACCACGTGTGGAAACCCCTTGGCAACACTTGTGTGAGGCATGCAGCTCCCCTCAGTGTCCCATACAATCAGCCTCGAAACAGGTAGTGATTTAGCTCCTACTCAGTCATTTTAAGTGTTTTTTCTCTCAGTTAAGGCATGTTCAGAGAGTCTCAGGTAGGCTGGAATAGGTAGCCCCTTTGCTAAGTTGTCTTAGTCCTAACAGAGCAAGACAGGTTAGCAAGGGGACCACCTATGGCAGGGCTACCTGCTCCTAACGGAGCAAGAGGTACGGAGTGATGCCACTTGATCTGTGGGACATCTGGAGCTGCGCACAGATTAGTGCCTTGAGGTTTGTGGGACATTTATCAGACAGAGGCTGCCAGGATGAAAGGCAAGGACTCCCTGCACTTTTAATAGCACTTTTCATCTCCCTTTTTTTTTTATTCCATCTCCTAAAATTAATGTTTGCAGCAGATCTGAAGGAACGTTCCTCCTCCATTCCTCTCCTACAAGAATGTGTGCAATTGTTTCCCTGGGGTGAGACATTTACAAACTTCAATGACTTTGCAATTAAGCTTTTACAAAGATTGTTTGTTTGGTAAAAGAGCAAACCACCGTGAAACTGCCAAGGCTTGGTGGCCCTCTCCTGGCCACACTTGTGGCATGCACTTGTCCTCAGACACAAACCCTGCTGCAGTGCAGTCCCAGACTGTGCACTGTCTGCTGTACCTTGCTTGGCAGCTTGCTGGCATCAGGCAGCAGCTACGAACACATAAACAAAATAAAGCAAGTTGAATATATTGACTTTGGATTAAACAGGACGCTTTCATGTTTTACGTACTGGCATTTTGCCAAGTGGCATGCTAAATATAACCACAGCTCCTTGATATCACCTGCAACATGGGGCACTGTTCATCACAAATAAATGTATAGAAGTATGTTGATCATTACAGGCAGGATCCACCTCATCTAACTTTGGTCCTTCAGGTCTTTTGACACCTATTCTATGTTAGCATCCTTTATAGTCATTCACTTGGGCTCCTTCAGGTTGAGATGAGATGCTTTCTACAGGTGCCTATTTCTCTCCACCTCAGAAGCATGTGATCAGTGCTATCCACCAGAATATAGTCAGTTAGCTTTCCTCTTTCCTTGTGAGAGCCTGGTTGTCCTCTTATTTTCCTTAGGGTGTAAAACAGCTATTCCAGGGAAGTCCATCACATTGCCTTGGTGTGGAAAATGGTGTAGATAAAAGCAGAACTGGGCCCCAAATCTCTTTAAGGATAAAGGGGATTTTTGCCACTACTGGAATCCTTCCCTTTCCTCCGTCTCTCCCCTTTCTCCTCCTCCCTTCCTTCCTGTCTCTCTGAGTGGGAAACCATTCAGGGCTTGTAAGCCTCCTCTTTTGTCTGGCAACATGGAAAATTCTTCTTGCCTTGACTTTAAATATTTAAGACTAAAATATTTGAAATACAGTACACTAATAACATCTTTCATAAAGACTGATAAGTCACTTAGCAGGAAAAAGAAATCAAAATACCCATTCATGATACATTGCTGATGGAGTTTACAGGTGACAGAAAAGACTGGGCAGTGCTAAATAATATAAAAAGTGTTAGGTCACTGTTACAGTATAATCTGAATTGTTTGGTAAAGTGGAGAAATTTAAAGGCTTATGTTATTATAACATTAAGTTATATGTATGTAGGAACATCGGAATTCCCACAGCATAAGGGACGCTGTCCTGAGAAGCTGTGACTGTTTCTTGCGTATCTATCTTTTTTAACCAGCTGAACTTGAGTACTCAGTGCAACCATAGAGTCAAAAGCATCAACATGGCCCCAGGAGAGACAAACTGCCAGCTATGAGAAGAGACCACTGCCCCCTCTTTGGTCTGAGTAGAGGCATGTGTACAACTCCACACCCCATCCTACTGCCCCTGGCTCCATAGGGTGCTGGAAAAACAAAGCAGGTGTCAGAGGAACATAAAAGAAAATCAGAGAAGTGGAAAATGTGCCTTCCTCATGCAAAATGGAGGTATCTCTTCATATCGCTTATACAACAGAGGGTTTGAAGGGTTTGAACAAAATTTCTAAGAACCCACATGAGAACAAAATTTAAAGAGCTCTCAGACCTGTAGGATATAATGAGCTACCAGGACTGGAAGCAGAAGTTAAAAACATTCATACTGAAATAAAAAGATAAATGACATGCCTGGAAAAAAGAGAAGGAGATATAAAGGCATATAGTAACATCCTACAATGAGATTGTTAAAGGCTTGTCGATACCTAAGAGCAAGAAGCAGCCTTTTCTGAGCATTTCAGAAGTGTGTGTGATGCCAAGATCGCATTAATTTGTCTCTGAAAAATCTTACACTTGAAGTTAACTATGAATACATAATATAAATTGATGGCTGAGCTAAACCTTTGTCAGCATGGCAATCACTGGGAAAGCCTAGCACAGAAAGAGCTTTGTGACCATTAATAAGCTGAATGTATCACTCTTATTCACAGCAAGGTGATTACTTCCTAAAGAGCAGGCTCACGGTATGAAAAGACTGACAGTATAAACAGACCAGACTTGTCCCTGATTGAGAGCCAAGCTCCTAATCCCAGCTTAAAAAAAAAGATGTATGTGCTCCCCATGAAAGGCGATTCAGGACTGCCTTGGTAGCAGGCAGCACTACTGGGCTGCAGGGCTGCCCCAGGCTGTGCCATCACGTCTCCTTGGCTTCATCCCCGCTGCAGCTCTTGACTGTGACAGGGCACCACTGCGAAGCGCCACAACAGCTCACAGCATGCTAAAATGACTCTGCAGCACTCTGCAGCCTTGGAAAAACAGTGTTAGGTCGGCTGATGATGGCTAGAGCCTGGTACAGGAAGGTGCTTACCTTTCCAGTTTAGAACAATATTCTGCTGTAAATGTATAACAGTGCTAAATCCCAACAGCCACTGTTACAATGAGCAACACATTATAAAACCTGAATATTTATTACGATGCTTTTCTGGAAAGATTTGTTATCATCTGTAGCATTCTTCTGAGATTAGTACTGCTATTACAGTCTCCTTTACACTACTTCATATTTACCTGTGAAGGCAGGAGACGGCGACGTAACCTCTGAGATGATGAGACCTTTGTAATATTGCCTTGTGTTCCTTATGTGTTGGGTTGCTCCAGAGTGAATCAGTCTCACAAAGGCAGAGCTATCCAACTGTTAACTTCTATAGACTTTTGCTGCTGGAGGAAAAGGCAATTCTTATACTTCCTGAACTTATAAAGTCCTGAACTCTGAATTCAAAGAGAGACCTGGAGGTGCTTCCCAGACTCTCTTGCTTTTCTACTTCTCCCATCACCTGTTCAGTAAAACAAATCTCTGTTGCTCTCTGGGACAAAGCACAAAGAAAGAGAGCTGTCAAATGCCAAAAACATAGTAAGTCTTTGGACTGTGAGAACAAAGAAAGAAGCTACCAAAATATGCATTGCCCAGCCTATAGTCAAAGGACTTCTGATCTGCAGGTCCAAGAAGAAAGAAAAAAAGTACCATTTTAGCTGCCAAGGTGCTTTAGCCATTTAAAAATTACATTTAGGTGAAGTTGAAAACAAAACTCCACTTTGAAATGAAAAGATCAATATTTTGTTTAACTGTTGAAAAATGCTGTTAATGTTTCTACTTTTCACCTTTCTAATACTCCAAATGATTCTGTCCGTTTGGCTAGAACTTGCAAATAATTTCAGCCAATTCTCAAATGGCTTTTTTTATTTTCTTTTTTTTTTTTTCCAAATGATGTGGCTTCTTTTTATCTTTAAAGCAGGAGGTGGAATGGTTCTTCCTCGTGAGATCTCATTCCCTGCATGTGTACAGGCACACAGTACTGCGCATGATCTTTTGGAGAGGGAGACAGGGCTAATACTTCCTTCAGCCTCAGAAAGAGAGAGCTGAATACTAATAAGCTGCTAGGATGTCCTTTCCCTGTCTCTTTCACTATTTGTAACCCATGGGGATGTACACAAACTTAGGTGTCTGGGAGAAAATGTCTTTCCTTTTTCACCCTAAACGACTGAATTTCTTATAGGTAAGTCTATCATACCCTGTCCCTGTATTTTTAGAGCATAGAGAGAATTAGTTGGCTTTTTCTAGCTCCAAAACACTGGATTAGACAGACTGAAGGTTCAACTGAATACAACCCCACTGCTACAGCCCTTAGTAATGGCCTTGGTAAGTCATGCATGCCCCTGCTAGTGCTGCAGAACAGAACTGCAGATTATTTTTTCCCAAGTAACATGCATATACCTTTAATTTCCCAAAGAGTCCCGATTCCCACATGGAATTATACATCACTACTAAATCACTGCTGCTGAGGACCTCCATCCACCCCGGTCATGGTGAGCAGAGCTGCTGATGGCCAGGGACCGACAGCAAACTGTCTGGACCCCTGGAAGACCCTCTTTCTTCATGCAAAACAGCAGACATGAGGGTGACAAGGCACTCAGTCTGACAGCCCTGGACTTTGCCTACCCACTTTGTCCTGCTTTAGGGGTTTGGGGGAGTATGTGAGGCTCACTTTCTATTCTGGAAGCGGAGATTTCATTTTTTCTCCTGCTTGAAACCTGGAGGACTGTTTCCAATGGTCGAGTAAGCCAACAGTTTGGTCCAAGCCATGTTTCTTGCATCAGATCGCATGGCCATGGGCAGGGTGGGGATGTCTTCTGTTTTACTCTGGCAAGATCTCTCTTTCTTCATATCACCAGAGTCAGTTTGTAGGGCTGGGCAGGATGCCCGTGTTATGTTAGAGAAGCTGGACCAGAAGTGCCCTGACACAGGCCCATGACATGGGGTCAGGCCCACAGTATATTCCCCTTAATCTATGTGGTTAACTGGACACTTTAGTTTTTCTTCTGACCTTATGATAGGCTCCAAAATGCAGCTATTTGCAAGGACTGCTGGAGAAAATGAGTGCTGAGGGAAACATACCTGTCTTGTACAGTCACAGGGCAGAGATGTGTGTTCAGAAGCAGAGGGAGAATAAAGTGCTGTTTAATTTCATGTATGTGTTTGTAACACAGTCATTAAACAAGACCATCGTAAGAATGGTTTTAGATTTTCATCTAATGGCTACAACTGTAGCAATTAAAAAAAAAAAAGGCAAATGCCGATGAGGAATAACAATGTTATGGGAGGCATAACAATACAAATGTTATTTAACTTGCATAAGTCCCGAACGAAGACCCAATAAAGCTGTTCAGACACAGCTGCTGGAGCTATTTGTACTGTCAAAATACAGGTTATTGAAATAAAATGCATTGTTAAAACATCAGTTTTAGGATGACAATATTTTCATGGGAGATGTGTAGAGCAGAATTATTTTTCTATCACCTGACATCCTTAAATATCAGTCTTGGGTCTGATCTGCATTATGCAAGCTGGAATCAGCCACAGGAGTTGCATGGCCCAGAATGGGGAAAAATAAAATCTACTTTTTTTTCTGCTTGCAAGACTTCCTAGATTAATGAATCTGCCTTAAAATAGCCTTGAGACACACAAACCAAAGCATCCCCATTGATGGTGGGTGAAACATTTGGTCTTAACTACCTGTAAATAATTTAGATTGCTGAAAAGTTTGGTGATGCTGAATAGGCCTAAGGCATTTAATTATCTAACAAGATATCCTAGGGAACTCCAATAGTGTTTTCTGCCTCATTAGGACAGAAATACAATTTTTCTCCTATTTCAGCAAATGTCTCCTCAACAAACAATAAAATGTGCAAGCTGGAAGTTAAAGACAGGTTAATGGTCCCTTGACACGATCATACTGAAGTGAAAAAGAATAAAACCAGCATATGCTGTGTACACAAAAACATTTCAGTCTAGAAATTAATATTTTAGAGAAAACATGCTGAAGGCCATGAAGAGCTCTGTATCTCCATGGATGGCAATTACAAAGTTTTATTCAGCAGCCATTTCTGTTTGTTACATAGTTTCTAATGCAGGATTTCCTATCATTAAAAGGAAAAAGAGGTGCTGTAAATCAAGTTAACAAGTAGCTTTTCCCAAGCTGTAAATGGAGTGCCTACTTTACTGCATGTGCACATACCAGATGCGTGAGAGTGTCTGCAACCAGGTATGCTATGGTTTATGACTTTAATTTCACTTATTATTAATTACTATTCTTTATTGTGGATGGCTATGAGTACTTAGAAAGTGCTTTTTATCAAAGGACTTCATGACAGCTGAACAGATTTTGAAAAGGGAAGCCATTTTTGACTTTTCTTTCTGTAATTTATTGAAGGAACCTAAGACTGCTTTTCAAAAATGATGGACAGCGGAAGGCGTTGAGCTTCCAGCCTCCAGGCTGCTGGAGAGCTGGTTGCCAGGGATGGTGTCTGTTTATTGCCCTCTACTGGTATCATCCCTAAATTTGATGTTTCAAACCTGACTTGTCTACCATTCGTCCCACCGTTTATTTGCAATTTGCTGGCAGTCCAAATGATATTCTGGAGGAAAGACAGATTTGAAGATCATTACTGGTAGGATGAAATGTCATGCACTCAATAGTCAAGAAATGAGGATGTTCGCAAATGAAGTGCTGAGAAGCTGAATCTCTTAGGCTATTTCTTTAAAAGGGTCTTCAAACACAAGAAAGAATATGAAAACGTCTCCACAGAAATAGAC